>NC_089997.1:15489492-16168984 GCF_036417845.1 Apteryx mantelli
GGAGGTGGCTGCAGTGTAGATTGTGAGGTCACTTCCACTGCAGAAGCTCATTGGCCCTCAGGAGATGGGCTGGCCAGCAGGCATTGTCATGTCATCTAGTGCATCAGAGAGCCTGTCCAGCAGAAATGACAGTCCTGGGGTGGGGAGGGGATGATGCAGGTGAAAGGGACCTGTCTGGGTGCTGATTGCGAGAGGACCTCTGTGGCAGCCACCCCACCAGCCCATGGCCGGCAGGCAGGCAGGCAGGCAGGCAGGCAGAGCTCATGGCCACCTTGCTCAGGTCTTGCCCCTCAGGAGCAGACCTGCCACCAAGCAGCACACAGCTCCTCATCTAGGTCTCCTCTGAGCACAGTGTGCTGCCCCTGTAGCCCAGGGACAGCACAGGCGTTATCTGGAAGTTTGCTTTTGCAGCTCAGCGTTCCCAAAGTATTGCATGCTGTATTATTATCAGCCATAGGGGTTTTTTTTTAATAGTGTGATACCAAGAAGGAGTCATGCTGCAGGCTCTAATGTACAGTTTTATGATGGGTGGATGAGCTGAACTGTGCAAGGCCTGCTGGAACAGCCCTGGATGACTCTAGAAGGAATTGAACCTCACTTGTTTTTCTCCACACCCCACTGTCAAGAGCGGACCTTTGTCCAAATTAGCTTCAGAGCCTTGGGATATAATCTCAGAAGGGGTTCACATCTAAAGAAGAGTCCATGAGTAAGCTATTAGCCAGGCTGTGCCTGGGATGATCAGGCTCCCGGAGGCTGAGAGGATGAAGGAGCCAGGTGAGTTCATAGTGCTGCAAGGATGAATTATCCTGGATAAGGATTGAGACCCTCTGTCAGCTGCAAGAGAAGCCTGTACGAGCAAGAGTGGATGGACCTCCCAATGGTGGTTGTCCAAAAAAGGGGAGACAAATTCCAGCTAAAGAGTCCATGTGGCATGGGAGAAAGCCAACAGGAGAAAACCCTCCCTGCAGTCCTCTGGATGAACACAGGGCATGGGTTTAAGCGTCATGGGTGGGATTCAGCTCCCCTGATGCCGAAGCATACATGTCTGAGCTTCAGAAAAGAAAGACGGGAGAGGATGGCACCATCTACTTAGAGGTGCAAACCACACAGGTAGAAAAATCACACCGCAGGTGCTGAGACACAAGTCACCTCACAGACTGTTTCCCACCCATGCGCCTGCTCCTTGCCCATCACTTGCAGAGACAAAAGTGAGCTCACCGTCACCTTCATGGCCATGTGCCTCAAATTGGCCTTTGAGCTTTGGAGCCTATCAACCCCTCAGAAACCAGTACTCTCATCATCATCTTCCAAGCCTATGTGCCTGCTGCTGGCATGTCAGCTTCTCGGATGGACATGACCCAGCTATGTGCCTAGTGCTATCCAGTCAGGTACTAATGCAGAAGTGACCTCACAAAGTGACCTCAAAATCTAACCCATGTGCCTGCTGCTGGCCTATCAGGCACTCAGGTAGAAGTGACCTCACAGACAGTTTCCAACTCATGTGCTTGCTCCTAGCCCATCACCTGCAGAGACAGAAGTGACTCCACAGTCACCCGCATGGTCATGTGCTTCCTAAGACCCTACAAGCTTCTGAGACACAATCTTCTAAAATATGGCCAGGATACAACAGATGTTTGCACTGCCATTCAGAGGGACCATGGCAGGCTGGAGAAATGGGCAGGGAGGAACCTCATGAAGTTCCACAAAGGGAAATGCAATGTCTTGTCCCTGAGAAAGAATAACCCCATGCACCAGAACACAATGGGTACTGACCGTCTGGAAAGCAGCTTTGCAGGGAAGGACCTGGGAGTCCTGGAAGACAACATGAAGCAGCATGAGCCAGCAAGATGTCCTCGTGGCAAAGAAAGCCAATGTTTTCCTGGGCTGCATTGGGAAGAGTGTTGTCAGCAGGCTGAGGGCTCTGTGCCTGCAGGCTCTGTGTCAGCAGGCTCTGTGCTTGCTGTCTAATCAGATCCTCAGGCACAAGGGACCTCAGAAGCACATTCTCATGCTGTGAGCCTGCTGCACAGGTGACCTCACAAACAGTTACCTTAGGCAAGAGCCAAAGGCTGACCTCTCAGCTGCTCAGAAAGAAGTTACCTCACAATCTCCCATCAAGCCCAGGTGCCTGCTGCTGGCCCTTCTGCTTCTCTGCTGGACATTACCAAGCTATTTGCCTGCTGCTCTCCAGTCAGGTACTACAACAGAGGTGAATTCAGAATCAACATCCAAGCCATGTGCCTCCTGCTGGCCTATCAACAGCTGATACTGCAGTGACCTCACAGTCACCTTCACTGCCATGTACTTGGCACTGGACTATCAGCTACTCCTTTATAAGTGACTGCACAATGAACAGTCAAGCTGTATACTTGCTGCTGGCCTATAAGCTGCACAGACAGAGGTGACCTCACAGGCACTTCCACACCCACATGCCTGCTGCTGGACCATCATCTTCAGAGACAGAAGTGACATCACTGTCACCTTCACAGGCACGGCCTATCACCTGCAGAGACAGAAGTGACCACAAAACCAACATTCTAGCCGTGTGCCTGTAGCTGGCCTATCAGGTACTCAGGCAGACAGGACCTCACAACCTCTTACCAGAGACAGGAGTCAAGTGCTGGCCTATCAGCTTCACCCATAGAAGTGACCTCACAGCCACTTTCCTTCCCATGTACCTGCTCCTGGTCCATCACCTGCAGAGACAGACATAACCTCCCAGGCCCCTTCAAGGCTGTGTGCCTCCTACCATCCTATGAGCTTCTGAGACACAATTAATCTCATAAAAATTTCCCCTTCCATCAGCCTCCTGGTGGCCTGTCAGCTGACCAGATACAACTGACTTCATAATTACCTACCAAGACAATGGGCCTTCCCTTAGGGAAATGACCTCAGCATGGTCTTGGCTTCCATCCAGTCAGGTACTCAGGCAGAAATGACCCCACAGTCATCACCTGAGCCATGGGCCTGCTGCTGGCCTGTCTGAGGCTGAGATGGAAGTGATCTCACAGTCACCATCCAAGCCATGTAACTGTTTCTGGCCTATGAGCTACTCAGTTCTGAATGACCTCACAGTCAACATCCTAGCCCTGTGCCTCTTGGTGGCATTAGCCAAGTGCTGGCCTATCAGCTGCTCAGATAGAGGTGACCTTACAATCATCTACCAAGCCCACACACCTGCTGATGGCCTTTCCTCTTCTCTGATGGACAAGGCTTGTGCTCTTGCTTGGGAGGTCACTTCTGACTCAGCCTCTGATAGGCTACCAGCAAGACCATGGCTTTGGCATATGCATGTGAGGTCACTCCCACCTTAGCAGCTCATAGACTAGCAGCAGGCACGTGGCTTGGATGATGATGGTGAGGTTCCTTGTATGTGCTCAGCTGAACGCGGGGGTTGAGTTAGCATCCTGGCTGGAGATCCTGGCAAGAACTTCAGAAACTGCAGGCCTCCAACAACCTAGTGACACACTGCAAAATGTGCTCAGATGAGATAGACACCTGAACTGTCAGGCTAGAAATGACTCCCTTAGGGAAGAGAGGAGCATGTGGAAAGGTGAGGACCATAATACTGAGGGGTCTTGCAGAGTTATTTGCATAAAACCACTGCAACTTTGCAAGCTGATTCTCAACTATGACCCTTCAAGCATTTCCTGCCAACTTGCAGGAAAGTGCTTGAGCATCAGGCGATGATTCTCAGGGTCCAAAAACAATGTTGTGCTTTGCAACATTTTCAGCACAAAAAATAAGCTCTGAGCCCTTGAAACATCACTCACTGTTGTATGTGCATCTGGGAAAACTTGTTGTAAGAGGCCAGTTCTTTTCTGAAGAAATACTTTGTCTTTGGACATTTTCCTTATTTACCCATTTTTGAAAGGTAATGCCTGTGGCACTACCACTCAAAGGAGTACCTCTGAGCTCTCCATCATAGGAAGACCATTTCCTTGCTAACTATGCCAGAGAAGAAGTCCTACCATGTCAAAACTGCTCTCTGAGGCCTCCTCCTGGAAGTCAGCCCTGGATGTCTTGTTTCAGGGCCCAGGGCAGTGCACAGCGTGAAGGTTGCAGCAGAGATTCCCAAGGCAGCGAGCCCTTTGGCAGGGAGAGCTCAGGAACCCAGCCTACCATATTTCACTGGACTGGGGGCATTATTTGGATGGTTAATTATGGGCTAACTGGGGGATACTACTGCATTACAAGCAAAGAGTTCCTAGGATACTGCCACATTAGAAGAAAAGAGTGCCTACTGGTATACTGGTAATATACTGGTAATATCCCCCAATTAACTTTTGCTCACAGGTAATAAAAGTATCTCTTCTCTTTTTTCATTTGTGGGCATCGGTAATGAACAGCAGGAGTCAGATTTTCTAAGTTTTATTGCTAGCAATAAGGTGCCTCTTTGCTGGGAGCACAGGAGTGGACCCCAAGCAGCTTTCTGTTACAACTTTAAGCAATAGTAAGTTGTTACATATTCAGTACTTTAGTTTACATAACCAACCCGATTTATCCACGATTCTTAGTTCTACCAATCCCCTTGCCATGCTACAGTATGAGGTAGTTCCGTGCCAGCCTTAAATGGTCTATCCTATAATTATCCATTAGCTGATCTGCACCTCTTCTGGTGTTACCTCTGAACAACTTTTGTAGCGCTGGCTGGATTAAACTGGTTTCTTTGCAGTTCTTCAACTTTGTATGAAAAACAGGGCTAAGGCAAGATCAGATAAGATGTTCTGCTTGCAGGGCACACGACCTTGCATGTTCTTCCTCTGCAAAACCAGAGTATACTGGAAATTTCCTTAATACAGGAGAGGAAGCTACTACACCTCTAATCTAAAAGAACTTGGGGTTGGAAAGATCTCAGAAGTGTTATGTTTGTGACTCCAGTCTTCAAAAAGGACAAGAAGGAGGACCCAGGAAACTACAGGCCGGTCAGCCTCACCTCCATCCCTGGAAAGGGGATGGAGCAGCTCATCCTGGAGGCCATCTCTAAGCGTGTGGAGGACAAGAAAGTGATCAGGGGTAGTCAGCATGGCTTCACCAAGGGGAAATCATGCCTAACCAATCTGATAGCCTTCTATGATGGAATGACTGGCTGGGTGGATGAGGGAAGAGCAGCGGATGTTGTCTACCTTGACTTCAGCAAGGCTTTTGACACTGTCTCCCAGAACATCCTCATAGGGAAGCTCAGGAAGTGTGGGTTAGATGAGTGGACAGTGAGGTGGATTGAGAACTGGCTGAATGGCAGAGCTCAGAGAGTTGTGATCAGCAGTGCAGAGTCTAGTTGGAGGCCTGTAGCTAGCGGTGTCCCCCAGGGGTCAGTACTGGGTCCAGTCTTGTTCAACTTCTTCATCAATGACCTGGATGAAGGCACAGAGTGCACCCTCAGCAAGTTTGCTGACGATACAAAACTGGGAGGAGTGGCTGATACGCCAGAGGGCTGTGCTGCCATTCAGAGAGACCTGGACAGGCTGGAGAGGTGGGCGGAGAGGAACCTCATGAAGTTCAACAAAGGCAAGTGCAGGGTCCTGCACCTGGGGAGGAATAACCCCATGCAACAGTACAGGCTGGGGGCAGACCTGCTGGAAAGCAGCTCTGTGGAGAAGGACCTGGGAGTGCTGGTGGACACCAAGTTAAGCATGAGGCAGCAATGTGCCCTTGTGGCCAAGAAGGCCAACGGTATCCTGGGGTGCATCAGGAAGAGTGTTGCCAGCAGGTCGAGGGAGGTGATTCTCCCCATCTACTCAGCCCTGCTGAGGCCACATCTGGAGTACTGTGTCCAGTTCTGGGCTCCCCAGTACAAGAGGGATGTGGCACTACTGGAGCAAGTCCAGCGAAGGGCTACAAAGATGATTAGGGGACTGGAGCATCTCTCTTATGAGGAAAGACTGAGAGAGCTGGGCCTGTTTAGCTTGGAGAAGAGAAGGCTGAGAGGAGATCTTATCAATGTGTACAAGTATCTGAAGGGAGGGTGTCGAGAGGATGGGGCCAGACTCTTTTCAGTGGCGCCCAGTGACAGGACACAAGGCAACAGGCACAAACTGAAACACAGAGAATTCCATCTGAACAGGAGGACAAACTATTTCACTGTGAGGGTGACAGAGCACTGGAACAGGTTGCCCCGAGAGGTTGTGGAGTCTCCTTCTCTGGAGATATTCAAAACCCGCCTGGATGCAATCCTGTGCAATGTGCTCTAGGTGGCCCTGCTTGAGCAGGGGTGTTGGACTAGATGATCTCCAGAGGTCCCTTCCAACCTCAGCGATTCTGTGATTCTGTGATTCTTGGTAGTGGGAAACAGCGTGAGAAGGGAAAACAGCCACAAACAGCAGCTTGTGGGGTTCAGATGTGACTTCAGGAAAAGGGAATGTCACTTGAAGGGTAGTGCTGTGGTGCCACAGGTCACCCAGAGGGAGTCTGTGATCAGCCCCTGGCTTTGTGTTTCAAGGAAAACCAAGTGAGGACAGAGAGACATGAGTGGGGGTAGGGAGATCCATGGGTGAGAGCAAGGTGGCAAAGCAGGTTGGGTGTCTGCAGTCTGCAGGGAAATAGACACAGGTGTGGGACAGTGTAGGACAGCCTGTGGTGGAGACAGCCATGGGCATTGCGAAGGCTGAAAGATGCCAACAAAAAAGAGTTCTTTGTCCTCTTCACTATGACTGTTATCCCTGCCACTGAGGCCCTCAAGAAGATCCTTCCTTAAAGCACTGTGACCTCGCTGCCTTCTCATCTCTGGGGACTCAGGAGGTGCTGTATCATTGACCTGCACTCGGCATTGCACACCCCCACCCGCACACTGCCCCCAGGAAGAGCCCTGAGCAAAGCGTGAGGGAAAGGATCACCCTACCCAGGGGCTGGGTGTCAGTGCCTGGCCATTCTTCTTGACAAAACTCATCCAGGTTTACTTGGCATCAGAGTCACCTGCATGTTCCCTTTGCCTACCTGCAGTCAGGCCTCCAACTTTCTGCTCTCATCAGCCCCTGGGGAGCCTTCTTTGGTAACGACCCTCAGTGGGACCCATTACAACTCCAAGAAACTTTGGCATTTGCTTCTGACTTTAACTTCTTGAGAGGCTTGTTCAATCTCCTCTCAGTACCTGAGGTTCATGGACTCAGCACCAAATACACTCGAGAGGTCATTAAAATGCAGAAAGCCCTAACAAGGCATGTCACTCTTCATAATTTTCTTCAGTTCTTCAGTTCTTGTGTGGTTAATTGGAGAGGATTCAGGAGTGTATTTACAAGAGCAAGATTTCAATGAGCACCTGAAAAAGAAAGAATTTCTGCTTTTTAAGCTTGCTTTATTTTTCAGCTTACAGAATAAGTGATAGCCACACTCTCCAATTCATACTGACCCAGAGGGTCTCTACCATAATGAAGTCTGAACATGCAGGAAAAGCAGTATTTTCGATATGAGACCTTTATGGCCAACTTTCCTCCTCACCTCCCCAACCCTGCCATTTCTCTCATCAGCCACTGGGGACTTACATCATTCCTGTTAAAACTTAACCTTTTTCCACTCAAGTCTGTAGCTGAATGTTACAGCTCCTACACACCAATTCCCACCTGCTTTCCTTGGACAACTACTTGCAGACACAGGAGGATTTTTTTTAATTGCAAACAAGCAAAAATAAAATATGATACAGTTTAATAAAAAGTCAAATACACTCCTCAACTGTATGTTAAGTCCAAGCTATCTCCAGTGAGGGCCACTTTCCACAAGGAATAACCATCGCTGAAGTGTTTTTGGACAGATAGATAGAAACAGAACTAAAGGAGTTGGCTAAAGAGACAATGAGACTCCTGAAAGACGAGGCAAGCTTCAGACTCCCTGAAGCTCAGAGCAGCAACTGGAGAGTTGAGAGGCATCTGATGGATAAAGAGTAAGATATGTCCAGTTCTTCTGATGCAAAGATGCCTTTAGAAATGATCAATTTAATCAGGACATGTGAAAATATGTGAGAGAGTACTGAGATTACATCCACAGCATAATAGACAGAGCAGTAGTAACACTGGTTCAGGGGCAGATCAATATTTCTTCTGAGATTCACACCCTGCCTGAACATTTCCATGATTTTATCATGGGAAAAGTGGACTTTAAAAGTAGTCAGTCCTTTTAGCTGGTGAAAGTGTGTTCATATTTTTTAAATGTTGAAAACTCTTCTTCACCTTTTCAGTCAGAGCTCTGTTCTAACCACAAGCATCCAGTGGCACTTGGGGAGGTCCTGGTGTATCTGAGGTACCTGCCTGCGCCTGGCAGCTCTCACAGGGGACCTGCGGGAGACCAGAACCCCTCGGAGCTGCAGATGGAGGCTGGGCAGAGGGGACCAGGACACCTACAATGGCACCAGCTGTCGATGACTCTGTCATTGCATTCCACCCCAGTTCTGGAAATTACTTTCCTTTTCAAAAAAAAAAAAAAAAAAAGACCAGGATATTAAAAAAAAGACAACAAAGCAAAGAAAGACAATAAGAACACAAATATTTAAAAGCTGGAAAGTGTAACAAAACATTTCTCCGCTTTAGATCATTTTCTTAATTTCTCTCTTCTTTCATTTTTTATTGACATTTTCTAAATATCTCCGATATTATCAGGCCTGCACCACTAAAAAAGATATTTCCGTGTCTCACGCAGAGTCCAGTGGCCCAAAACCACTCATGGCCCAGGGCTCTCCATGCCACTCCTCACTCTGTACAGAGCGAGTGGCACTCCCCAGAGACAGGAGTGACCACAAAACCCACATCCGAGCCCTGTGCCTGTTGGTGGCCTGCCAGGTTCTCAGGCAGATAGGACTTTACAACCCCTTACTGCAGACAGGAGTCAAGTGCTGACCTATCAGCTTCACCCATAGAAGTGACCTCACAGCCACTTTCCCACCTATGTGCCTGCTCCTGGTCCATCACCTGCAGAGACAGAAGGGACCTCACTTTCACCTTTATGGTCATGGGTCTCCTACTCTCCTATGAGCTCCTGAGAAACAACTAATCTCATAAAAATGTCCCCAGCCATCAGCTTCCTGGTGGCCTATCAGCTGATCAGACACAACTGACCTCATAATCACCCACCAAGCCAATGGAACTGCTGCTGGTCTTTCACCTGCCCTTATGGAAATGACCTCAGCATGGTCTTGGCTTCCATCCAGTCAGGTATTCATGCAGCAATGACCTCACAATCCTCACCTGAGCCATGGGCCTGCTGCTGGCCTATCAGAGGCTAAGACAGAGGTGACCTCACAGTCACCATCCAAGCCACATAACTGTTTCTGACCCATCAGTTACTCAGTTCTGAATGACCTCACAATCAACATCCTAGCCCTGTGCTGCTTGGAGGCCTATCAGGTCCTCAGGCAGAAGTGACCTCACAAACAATTGCCCCAAGCATTAGCCAAGTGCTGGCTTATCAGCTGCTCAGATAGAGGGGACCTTACAATCATCTACCAAGCCCACATGGCTGCTGATGGCCTTTCAGCTTCTCTGATGGATAAGGTTTGTGTTCTTGCTTGGGAGGTCACTTCTGACTGAGCCTCTGATAGGCTAGCAGCAGGCTTATGGCTGGGGCATGAGCATGTGAAGTCACTCCTGCCTTAGCAGTTGATAGACCAGCAGCAGGCACATGGCTTGGATGATGATGGTAAGGTTAGTTGTATGTGATCAGCTGAAAGCAGGGGTTTAATTGGCATCCTGGCAGGAGATCCTGGCAAGAATTGCAGAACCTGCAGGCCTCCAGCAACCTAGTGACACCTTGCAAAATGTGCTCAGCTGAGATGGACACCTGAACTGTCAGGCTAGAAATGACTCCCTTGGGGAAGAGAGGAGCATGTGGAAAGGTGAGGAACATAACACTTAGGGGGGTTGCAGAGTTATTTGCATAAAGCCACCTCAACTTTGCAAGCTGATTCTTAACTATGACCTTTCAAGTATTTCCTGCCGACTTGCAGGAATGTGCTTGAGCATCGGGCAACAATTTTCAGGGTCCAAAAGCAATGCTGTGATTTTCTTAGCTTTCAGCACAAAAAATAAGCTCTGAGCCCTTGAAACATCACTCACTGTTGTATGTGCATCTGGGAAAACTTGTTGTAAGAGGCCAGTTCTTTTCTGAAGAAATACTTTGTCTTTGGAAGTTTTCCTTATTTGCCCATTTTGAAAGGTAATGACTGTAGCACTGCTGCTCAAAAGAGGACCTCTGAGTGCTCCGTCATGGCAAGACCATTTCCTTGTTCACTATGCCAGAGAAAAAAGTCCCACCATGTCAAAACTGCTCTCTGCCGCCTCCTCCTGGAAGTCAGCCCTGGATGTCTTGTTTCAGGGCCTGGGGCAGTGCATGGCGTGCAGGTTGCAGCAGAGATCTGCAAGGCAGTGAGCCCTTTGGCAGGGAGAGCTCAGGACCCCGCCCTCCCTCCTTCCCCCTTATTTCAGTGGATTGGGGGGGGGTTACTTGGATGGTTAATTAAGAGCAAAGAGTTTCTAAGATACTGCCATATTAGAAGAAAAGAGTGTCTGCACCAATTACATTTATTGGTAGTACCCCCCCAATAAGACTTTATTAGCAGGAGATAGAGGCAACTACTATGCCTTTACTCTAAGAAAACTTGAGATTTAAAGGTCTCAGAAGTGTTATCTTCAAGAAACTCCTCCAGTGAACCCTTTCTGAAAGATGACCTCTTATAATCCAAATATTCTAAGCTGCATATTTGTATGTATTTCACAAGAGATCTGGGATATCTTTGGTTAAGCATGGGACAGGAAAGCCCAAATCAAATAAGAGAGGGAAATCATGGAGAATATATATATTAAAAAAAAAAAAAGACAAAGTATTCTGTAAACATTTAAATTTATTTCACTTTTCTTTGTATTTCCCAGCACCTGTGAATTACCTTTGATATTAGCTTCCATGGGTTTTCTTTCTCAGATAGCCTATATTTCAACTGCAGAAGATGGTGCTTCTGAGTCCTTGTTTTTATGCTTTCCAATTTTAGTTGTATAAAGAAGTTACCATCAAACAAAAATGCATGTTTTTTTGCTTTTTTACACTGTCATTTTAAAAGTAGTACAGACCTACATTAACTTTGGATCAGTATACCTGTTATTGAAAATTAAGCTCACCAGCCACCGTAACAGAGTCCGACCCTAGGTTCCCACAGAAGTCTGAAGTCAGATCAGAACAAAATAAATTTTAATTACACGCGTGCAATAATTACAGCTCGAGCTGGGTGCCTCCAGAGAGGGACCCTAAACAAAGAAATTCCTGGGCTATTATACCCTTACAATCTAAGTTCCCCACCCCTTATGCAATAGTTTGGACCAATAGTAATAGTTAGATCTGGGGTCTTCCCCTTCTTCATTGCGCTCCTTCATTGTCTCTAGCAGGCTGCTTCTTATCCTATTTTCAAGGTTGCAGCTTCTGCTCTTGGTTGTAACTTCTTTATCTTTCCAGCTTGAACCAGCGCTGGGGCCCTCTTTCACATAACTAGGTAATATCTAGGAGAGAGTTCACAGCTTGCAGCCTAAGGCTTCAGCAAATTTAGCTACTAATGCTAAGCAAGTTATGCTAAGCAATCAACTCTAGACAGCTTCAGTCCAATATTCTCTAACAGTCTTCCCTTTGTTTTTATTAAGCATCCCTGCTGATACGTTAAGCAGAGTTCTCCAAGCCTTTCGAGGCGTACTATCACTCTCCATAATCTTATGTGCAATATGATTGTAAGCAATAGGCATAGCACGGTTAAACTTAACACAACTACTACTGGGTGCAACACGTGATTATAGAACCCTGTTGTGGTTGGTGACCATCCCAGAAGAGTCTCTCACCAATGATATTCTCCATCCTTCTTCACTCTTTCCAAGATGTGGTGTATCTCTTCTGCATCATGATGAACAGTGATTAGAGTTTTTTGTCCATTGTTTTGGATGCGTTTTAACAGTTGACACAGGTCATCATGTTGTAGTAGTTTCTTCACCAATGTAAGATTCATTCCGATGCGGGTAGGCAATAAATCTTGACTTAAGGTATAATTAGATTGTAATAATTGATAAGACTGTCACACTATGAAAGTTCGATAGTAACAACTGAGACAGTAACATAATAAAAAATTATGTTTATTTCCTCACGCAAATTCTTGGATTAGTAACATCCATTAAAATAATGCGATTACTAATTTAGAAAGGATAACCCAAAACTGTTGATTACTGCGCTATTAATTGGAAGCACTGCTTATCCCTACTTGAAAGCTCTCCTGTTCACTCTCTTAGTGAGAGGACCCTTAACCTCGAGGAGTTACCTTAACCCAGCGTCCCAGGAAAAGGGGGGGGGGGGAATACTCACAGTCCAGCCGGAGAAGACGATCAGGTCACGTTCCCATCCCTGCTCAAATTCTCTTAGCTTCCAAGTCTCTTTTTATACGGCTGGGGCTCTGGGCAGACACTGCTTTTGCTGATTTTTGTGAGTTTCACAGTCACAGGACTGTTTGTTTGTCTGTTTGGAAGGACCCTGCTACCAAGGCGAGACCACAATACCTCCGTATTGTTTCTTCCCTCCCTGGGGGTTCATGCAGATTCCAGGTGGCAGACTTCTTCAGTCTTGTTAATTCTTCCATCCCGCACCCTTGCGCATTTCAATCCTTGCGCATATCGGTTGGTAGATGACTTTAGTCCTGTTAACTCCTCTGTTCAACAGCTTTGCGCACATCAGTTCTTGTGCATATCAATTGCCAAACTTCAGTCCTGTTAACTCTTCACTCACCCGTCAGGCTCAGTGCCTGATAGGCCAGTGCTGGTCCTGTGGGTGCAGTTTGTGGTTCTGAGGTCACTTGTGGCTCAGTGCCTGATAGGCCAGTGCTGGTCATGTGGGTGCTGTTTGTGGTTGTGAGGTCACTTGTGCCTCACTGCCTGATAGGCCAGTGCTGGTCCTGTGGGTGCAGTTTGTGTTTGTGATGTCACTTGTGTCTGAGTGCCTGATAGGCAAGTGCTGGTCATGTGGGTGCTGTTTTTACTTGTCAGGTTACTTCCACCTCAGCACCACATACTGCCACGTTAGGCACATGGCTCCTCTTTGTCGTTGTGAGGTCATTATGCCCCTGTACCTTATAGGGCAGCAGGAAGCACATGGTTTTGATGCAGATTCTCAGTACATGGCTGAGAGCATAAGAAGGAACTTATTGCCAGCAATAATACTTAAAAACTTAGAAATAAAACTCCTTTTTGTCATCACCAGTACCCGAGAGCAAACAAAACGGAACAGATTATCTTATTTGTTTGGCACCCCAGATAGAACACAGCGAGGTTCCCATGTGGTGAGCACTGGCACTGGTCTTGCATGCCTACGTTTATTGGCCGTGGGCTCCTGGAGATCTACTTCAATGGGCACAGCAAATGGCCCGGGTGTGGGAGGACCCGGAAAAGGCAGCCCCACTGTTTTGTACAAGAGTAGAGGGACATTCCATTTGTTAGGGGGATGTTCAAGTATTGTTTCAACAGATATTTCAGCCAGGGGATAGAGAATGGATATTGAAAGAAGGACAGGGAATTGGCAGACTGAGATGATAACCGACAGCCTTGACCACGAGCAGATCTGAATTAGGATTATAATAATACAAATGATTGGGCAGCATGTGAAATGGCATGCCAAAATCTGGTTTTAGCTCTAAGAACTGCCGGGCAAATGGGGGTTATCTCAGAAAAGGTACTAGTGTTAGCAAAAGTCTGAGGAACACTCGATTTTTGGACTAGTTTGCTTGCGGCAAATTATGCTCTTATGCTATGGAGGGATGTCTGTGGAAAATGTTAATGAAAGGCTGGCAGTGAGCGTATTGGTCCAGCAAGCGGCACCAGCTATCCATGAGTATTTCAGAAACCATGCTCCAGGGTGGCAGGGAGAGAATTTACAGAAGATTCACTGTATTACAGCAGCTGGACCTTTACTAGAAACATTTGAGAGCTGTGACAGTATGAGCAGACATGTTACATGGTTGAGGGCTCATCTGTCACACAACAGGAAGATCTCCATTTGGGTTATCTGAAGGTTGCCTCTCTGGTCATCTACCAATAATGTCTAGTCAGTGCCCACATGTACCAACAGCATGTGCTAATGTGCTTGAGGCACCACGTACAGGCAATGGCTTGTGATGTTCCCGAGCAAGAAACCTGGTCCGAAGGAGCCTCTGGAAATGAGGCAGCAGCCTGTGAGCTGGGGAGCTCTTCAGACAGCTTGAAGGCTGCTCACCTCTTCCAAAATGACCTTTGAAATTATGATTCATGACCAGGCGAACAGGACAGTGCCTGCCCTCACCTTTCCTGCCTTGTGCTCCAGACTGACTTGGGCACAAGCCCATCCTGAGCTGCAAACTCAGCAGTCCCGGGGGTGCAGCAGTGCAGCCAGGCTCATCCACCTTGCTGAAGGGCTCGGCTTCTTTTCTCAAGCACGCCCCACACAAACCAAGCTGTGAGGCTCCTTAGGAGTGACTTACATCTCAGTAGCTCTGAAGTCAGGCAGAGGTTAAGGTCTATTTCTGTCTGTGTAGCTACGGCTGTAATGGAAGCGGAGCAGAAATTACACCCTAAGTCATCGGTTTGTCTTGGTAGGTGTGTTCTGACACTTTGTCTCGATGTACTATCCATCTGGTTGATACAGTTTTCATCAGTTTACATTTTACATCCTGTTTACATGTTTTTGTTTACATGTGTTTGTTTGCATAGATACATAGTTATTAGTTACATAGCAGCCTATTCTACATGGCTCAATATTCTCATACAAACTTCCTTTTCACAGCACACAGGCAGGCCAGAGGACAACACCAACTCTCATTTATGTTCCACATGTCCACGTAAGGTGGGAGGCTTTTGGAGTCTCCTGGGAAGCTCCATTTACAACATTACTACAGAACAGTCCAGCATATGCACAAGTTTTGTTGCTTGCAAATTCAGATGGATGGATAGGTATTGTTTTGAGTTTCCTTTTCCAGTTTCAAGGGCACTTAAGTGAAGATGAAGCACCTGAATGCTGTGCTTTCCCAAGCAACTGGATACTGTTATCACGAGGGCACCCTACCTGAACCTATTAACATTTGCTTAGCCGGAAAACAATACTGAAAACTTTTTTCTGAAGTGTTTTCGGAGTCAAGATTCACTCGGACCCAGCCTTCCCCACGTTCTCACACACACAGGCTTGACAGATCTGTAAGTTTGCCTAGGGGAATCATTGCGGTGACTTTGAGATGGCTGTTTATATCCTGCGCCCAGTGTATGCAATGCGTGCAATGTAAAAGGCAACCAAGATGTGGTCACTAAAAGCATACCTTCCCACAGTCTGCCACTGCAAAGTATAGGTGCTACATTGTTCATCAGAGAAATCAACTGAGCAGTTCAATGCCTTAACTACAGTGTCAGCTCTTTCTTCACAAAGGCCAAAGCTTGAAAAATTACGAAGCTCAATCCCATCTTGTGTTTCAGCGACTTTAGGAAGACAACAACTACCTCCATTTCCATCAGCAGACTTCAGGAGGAGTACAGCCTTCACTTTCCAGGCTTCTGAGAGCAGGACTTAAAGGAAGGTGTTTAAAAGATGAAACAGGTTACTCTCCAGCTGGTGATGTCTTCCTGAACATGGAAACACAAACCCTAACTGGATGTGTTTACCATCAAAGGCTTTGCAAGTGCTTAACTTGGACACTGTTGGTAAATTCCTTCTAAAATTGAATACTGAAATTCCAGCACGTCAAGAGTTTCTGGCAGCAAAGCAGGTCCCTTTTCTCACAGAAGGCTCCAGTAGTTCAGGGCTAAGCCCCCAGGTCAGGGGTCAGTGCTGGCCCTGGAAACAGTCCTCCATTTCCTCAGGCTGGGGGAAGCCATGTCGCTCTCTGATGTCCAGTAGCCAAGGTGCAAAGGTTCCACCTTATCTTTCTAAAGAGGATGAGAAGAAAATGGATTTAGGATATAACAATTAACGTAGGCCTCCTCAAAGATTTCAAAGCCCTTCAGCCCAAGTAGCAGTACCTCAGACATCATTGACATCTTTGAGGCTCTACCTGAAGCCTTTCTTGCACTTCCTTCAAATGACATCATCAAATATCACGACTCATGCTGTCCTGCTATCTAAAGCCTTGCAGCTTCTCCACAAACTTTTGCTGCTTCCCCACAGTCCATCTGCCTCCTCCCATTTCCACTTCATATCTTTAACAGTTCACTAAACTCAGTCTACTAGTCCATGGATCTGATCTATCTCCAGATAGACAAACTGGACTTGATAGGAAAGGCTTTCATTCCTCCTTAAAAAGTTACAAGAAATTGGATTTTGTCTCCCAGAATTGGTCGGCAATAGCTGAGGAGAAAAGGTAAAGGTGGGAGGAAGAAAAAGGTATTCTGCATTTCCAGGTAATACTTAAATACCAACTAGCAAAGCTAACCTACTTTTGTTTAGAAGAGAATGTCAATGAAGAAAGCAGCAAAACATCTGAAGGTTTTTGTTTCCTTATTGGCAGTACTTTTAACCTTATTGAAAGAGAAGATTTTAAAGTTATATTTCATCACACTGTGAACTGAGTTTTGCTGAGAGAGAATATATACAGCTAATTATTAAATCTACAAATATTGTGTCCATAAAGGGAAACACCTGGTCTTTCAAGCAAAAGATTACAATTGACTTCTAACAGATAACCCTCTCCTGCTTATACACTCATCAAGGTCACATGTACATGAAACACTCAAAGACGACAAAACCCCAAAGCACCTTTTTAAACCAGGACACTCTTGGAGTATACTTTCCTTTGATCACACAAGTCACTAAGCCTTTAACTATGGCAAGGAATTCCCTCTACCTTGAATCTACATATAGTCTGCATTTTAAAAATTCTTAAGAACTGGCTTTTTACTACTACTATAAAAGCTCAGTGTTGGCAGAAGTTTTTCAAGCACACAAATGTATTGCTGCCTCAGTTTACCTAAAGATAAATTCAACAGAACCCATGTCCTAGGTTAAAGGAAGGCAAAGAAACCCCATCCTTGCCTCTATTTATACATTTTCTGTTAGGGGGGTTTTCTTTCTGAATAGCCTACTGTAAAGCAGAGGGGCAGTAGAATTTTACATTAAAATATTTAGAGTTTATGCCTAACCTCTCCAAAGAAATCCAATTACTCTTAAAGAATCAATTCTAAAAGTCCAATGGTAGAGAGCCCAGTTAAGAGCCACCAGTGCCAACAACTTACATATTATGCCAATGGATTAAGTATTGCCACTGTATAGACTCTCTACAAGAGCAGGGAGGAGAATGCTTCACAGTTGGGCACTTGCTCCTCCTCTGCAGTAGATTCCTGGGCAAAATGTTGCTCATCATCATCAGCGGAGGATGGGGAATTGCTGCTGTAGACTGCATGTTTCCATCTGCAAGCATTTCAAAGGCAATAACAAAAACAAGATTAGGTCACACTAAGTCAAAAATCAAGTGCAATCTACCTCAGAAGGTACTGTGAGATCTATGACATTTCCAGCCCATTATATGTATTTGTCGTGCATCTGATTTCAAACTGCATTACATGTTCTTCCTGGGGAGAGCAAAATTCCATCTTTGTTGGGAAGTTAAAAAAAAAAAAAAAAAAAGGCACATGGTACTTATATGCAGCTTGACTTTGGCATATGATAGGCCAGAGCCTTGCAAAGTAACTGTAAAGCCTTGCAAAATAACCATATTTGTAAATCTATTGCCCCTGATTTCCCCTGAACTTCATATTCACAGCTGTTACCAAAACAGCAGGACAAGTCAAGAAGGGAGCTCCTGAGAGAGCTTCAATTAATTACGATGCATACAGGATGATAATTATGATGCATACAAGTTTTGGCTTGAACGTTTTCATAGGTTTTTATTCCCCTTGTTCAAGTCTTGCACAGGCTGCAGAACATGGGCGAGGTAGTGCCTTCACGAGGTATTGCATAATTACATCTCTTCCTCAAGGCATGATCAGCTCAACTACTGCAACATCCTCTTCTGTCCTGAAGTACAGCCTTGCCCCACTCACATCCATTCAGAAAGTTGCTCTAAAGATCATCTTCTGAACTTATTCCCTTCATCACAAAGCGCATTCTCCTGAAACCCTTCAAGTGTCTTCTCTCACAGCAAACAGAGTTGCTAAGGCCTTTCACGAATTACCTTAATTCCTACATTATTTTCCACTGGCTGCCCAGAAAACAGCTCTGAATTCTGAGCCGGCCCTGACAACACCTCTCACTGACTAACCCCTCAATACAAAAATGCAGAAGCATGTTCTCTTCTCACCTGTCACCTTCACGCTTGGCAAAAGGTTTTCATATGCACCTGGCAGTCTTCCTTACCTCCTGAAAATTCTTGCTGGGCTGCTCAAAACTCATGAAAACTGTCAGGCTACTGCTGCAGTGAGAGCAGTGCTCATCATTCAGAGTAGCACTGTGCATTTCCTTGTATTCCCACCTCTTGACAGCCATCTCTTGCCTTTTCTCTTGTGCTTGGTTATAAGCATTTTGGAAAAGGACTGGTTTTGTTTGCTGACTCTCTGTCCGGAGCTTACCGGCAGGGCCCTGGAGCCCTGACTATGGCTTCTAAGCACTAAGGCTATACAGAAATGTGAATAGATAAAAAAAACATCCAGTAGTTCAACTCATTTCAGCTGTTTCAGAGGAGACTTTTGGCCAAAAAACAGTAAAGAAAATTGAAAGCCAGAACTAACCTGCACTGCCATCTCGAGTGTCAGCGATTTCCTCATCAGTTCTCCTCGGGAGTACATATCCAAGTTTTCCTAATGACAAGAAACAAGAAGGGTCAGTCACAAACATGCAGAAAATCTGACGTATGCACACTTGGTGCCTACACAGTAACTTTATCAAGGCTCTGCATGGACACAAAAGATGAGCATGCAGTTCTACGATGCAGAAAGCAAGGAAGCATTGCTGGAATCCAACCATCTAGTTTTACCTATTTTCACAAGAGGCACATTCTGTTTTAGGCCTATATCTGTCAGTCTAAGAGAGATGAGAAAATGGATGCATATTTTAAGACAAGAAGAAAACCTGTACTTTTAAATTTAGTTCATGGCCTACTTTGTCTCTCTGTTAACATGTTGATTCATGGCCCAGAACAAGGTTTTTTTTTTTTTTTTTTTTTTTAAAAAAAGACATCCACAGAGATTCCTGAAGTATATGAATTTATCTTTGCTTTTTATCCTAGAGTTCACAGAATCACAGAATGGTTGAGGTTGGAAGGGACCTCTGGAGATCATCTAGTCCCACCCTCCTGCTCAGGAAGGGGCACTTAGCACATGTTGCCCAGGACTGTGTCCAGATGGCTTGAATATCTCCGAGGAAGGAGCCAACCACAGCAGGCATTGCCCACACCAAGGCACCTAGGACAGGAGCCTGGAAGGTCTTGAAGGTGCTGAGCTTCAAAGGGAGCTGAGCTGACAACACAAGGGGAAACAGAGGACAACACGAATCAGGCAATCGGAACACCATGGTGTGTGTTCGACTGGCTGCAATACGGCTGTTGGCATCCAAGTGTGCTTAAGGAAGGCAAAGCGTTAAGAGAAAAAGCACGAGTCAACTTTCAAGGACAATTAGATGTACGGGGCTGCCAGTTTATGGGGGACAGTTCAGACAGCTTCCTAACACTCACTGCTGAGCAGGAAGCCCGAACTCGGACAAACAGGCCTTGTGAATATCATGTGAAAGTTCATGAGCACGGAAGCAAGGCAGCTGCTAGGGGTTTAATGTCGAGGCTCCACACTGGAATGAATTAGGCCCCTAATTCCAGCACCTACTCAAAAATAATTACAAAACCCATATATCTGCATAATAACATCAGACATGTAAAAAGAAGTACTTGTGAACTATTCTTTAAATAACAAACAGTATAAAAAAAAACCCTCTTTGGGGCAATAGTAAATGTGTACACATGACATTCTTACAAACTGCAGGCTACAGAAGAAAATTGTTTGTCAGCAAACCAATTTAACCTGACCTCTCTGCAGGGCACAGTTCAGGACACCCTCACAAGTTACATACCTCCAATTTTCTAGAGAAGGTCCAGAAAAGAAACTACCTTGATAAAAACAGTGGAACGGGCCTTGTCCAGAAAAGATGTGATTTGCTTACTTGGTTTGGAAGCTCTGCCATCATAAAACAAACAAACAAGAAAACAAACAAAAAAACCATACACACACACACCAAAGAGTTACAAAGGGATTATTTAAGAGTCTTCTCTAAACTCTACCTTAATTTAAGTAAAGGGCTCCTAAGGGTGCACAAGGAATTTATCTTCCACCGTTACTGCAAACGGCAGGACACTACAAAGGTCACCCCTAGGAGAAGTGAGTTCAGACTACGCCTAAAACAGTCACTGGCACACTGAAGGCTCTCATTCACTTTCAACATGCATTTTCCCTTTCACAAAAACCTTACAAAGCCACTTCAGCCAGTAACTAGCCAGGAGGGTTGTTTCCCCGAACCCCCTTTTTTTTCTTTCTTTCCAGAGAGAGCTTGCTGTATCCTACAGCTTCCGACAGAAGCTATATTAGCATAAATGCTCCTGCTGATTTAGACTTCCTCGACCAAAAGATCTTAGACTTGCGGCTGAAATGCTCTCGCTGCTGCCCATGGGGAGAGGCACAGAGCCAGAAAACAATACCTGGAGTCCAGGGCACTCTGCTGATGTGGGCATCTCTCCTGCTGGCACTAGAAACAGAGCATCCCGTCACATTCACTTTGCACAGATTATATGTGACTTCACAACCACAAATTCACAACCACAAGTGACCTCAAAAGCACAAACTGCAGCCACATGACCCGCATTGGCCTATCAGGCACTGAGCCACAAGTGACATCACAACCACAAACTCCACCCACAGGACCAGCACGGGCCTATCAGGCACTCAGACACAATTGACCTCACAAACACAAAATGCACCCACAGGACCAGCACTGGCCTATCAGGCACTCAGACACAAGTCACATCACAAACACAAACTGCACTTACATCACCAGCACTGGCCTAACAGGGACTCAGCCACAAGTGACATCACAAACACAAACTGCAGCCACAGGACCAGCACTGGCCTATCAGGCACTCAGCCACAAGTGACATCACAATCACAAACTGCAGCCACAGGACCAGCACGGGCCTATGAGGCACTCAGACACAAGTGACATCACAACCACAAACTGCACCCACAGGACCAGCACGGGCCTATCAGGCACTGAGCCACAAGTGACATCACAAACACAAACTGCAGCCATGTGACCAGCACTGGTCTATCAGGCAGTGAGCCACAAGTGACATCACAACCACAAACTGCACCCACAGGACCAGCACTGGCCTATCAGGCACTCAGCCACAAGTGACACCACAAGCACAAACTGCAGCCATGTGTCCAGCACTGGCCTATCAGGCAGTGAGCCACAAGTGACATCACAAACACAAACTGCAGCCACATCACCAGCACTGCCCTATCAGGCACTCAGCCACAAGTGACCTCACAAACACAAACTGCACTTACATCACCAGTACTAACCTATCAGGCACTGAGCCACAAGTGACCTCACAACCACAAACTGCAGCCATGTATCCAGCACTGGCCTATCAGGCACTCAGCCACAAGTGACATCACAAACACAAACTGCAGCCACATCACCAGCACTGGCCTATCAGGCACTCAGCCACAAGTGACCTCACAACCACAAACTGCACTTACATCACCAGCACTGGCCTATCAAGCACTGAGCCACAAGTGACCTCACAAACACAAACTGCAGGCACATCACCACCACTGGCCTATCAGGCATTCAGACACAAGTGACATCACAAACACAAACTGCAGCCACGTGACTAGAACTGGCCTATCAGGCACTCAGCCACAAGTGACATCACAAACACAAACTACACCCACAGGACCAGCACTGGCCTAGCAGGCACTGAGCCACAAGTGACATCACAACCACAAACTGCACCCACAGGACCAGCACTGGCCTATCAGGCACTGAGCCACAAGTGACATCACAACCACAAACTGCAGCCACAGGACCAGCACTGCCCTATCAGGCACTCAGCCACAAGTGACATCACAACCACAAACTGCACCCACAGGACCAGCACTGGCCTATCCGCCACTGAGCCACAAGTGACCTCACAAACACAAACAGCA
Organism: Apteryx mantelli; assembly: GCF_036417845.1. Taxonomy (NCBI): domain Eukaryota; kingdom Metazoa; phylum Chordata; class Aves; order Apterygiformes; family Apterygidae; genus Apteryx; species Apteryx mantelli. The sequence continues at coordinate 15,511,635 of NC_089997.1, forward strand.
GCCATGCAACTAGCACTGGCCTATCAGGCCCTGAGACACAAGTGACCTCACAACCACAAACTGTAGCCATGTGACCAGCACGGGCCTATCAGGCACTGAGCTACAAGTGACCTCACAAACACAAACTGCTCCCACGTGACTAGAAATGGCCTATCAGGCACTCAGACACAAGTGACATAACAAACACAAAGTGCAGCCATGTGACCATCACTGGCCTATCAGGCACTGAGCCACCAGTGACATCACAAACACAAACTGCACCCACAGGACCAGCACTGGCCTATCCACCACTGAGCCACAGGTGACATCACAAACACAAAATGCAGCCACATCACCAGCACTGGCCTATCAGGCACTGAGACACAAGTGACCTCACAACCACAAACTGCAGCCATGTGACCAGCACGGGCCTATGAGGCACTGAGACACAAGTGACCTCACAAACACACACTACAGCCACATCACCAGCACTGGCCTATGAGGCACTGAGCCACAAGTGACATCACAAGCACAAACTGCAGCCACAGCACAAGCCCTGGCCTATGAGGCACTGAGCCACAAGTGACCTCACAACCACAAACAGCAGCCACATCACCAGCACTGGCCTATCCGCCACTGAGCCACAAGTGACATCACAACCACAAACTGCAGCCACGTGACTAGAACTGGCCTATCAGGCACTGAGCCACAAGTGACATCACAAACACAAACTGCAGCCACATCACCAGCACTGCCCTATAAGGAACTGAGCCACAAGTGACCTCACAAACACAAACTGCAGCCACGTAACCAGCACTGGCCTATCAGGCACTGAGCCACAAGTGACATCACAAACACAAACTGCACCCACAGGACTAGAACTGGCCTATCAGGCACTCAGACACAAGTGACATCACAAACACAGACTGCAGCCACAGGACCAGCACTGCCCTATCAGGCACTGAGCCACAAGTGACATCACAAACACAAACTGCAGCCACATCACCAGCACTGGCCTATCAGGCACTGAGCCACAAGTGACATCACAACCACAAACTGCACCCACAGGACCAGCACGGGCCTATCAGGCACTCAGACACAAGTGACCTCACAACCACAAACAGCAGCCATGCAACTAGAACTGGCCTATCAGGCACTGAGCCACAAGTGACATCACAACTGAAACAGCAGCCACATCCTAGCACTGGCCTATCAGGCACTGACACACAAGTGACCTCACAACCACAAACAGCAGCCATGCAAACAGCACTGACCTAGCAGGCACTCAGACACAAGCGACATCACAACCACAAACAGCAGCCACATGACAAGCACTGGCCGATCAGGCACTGAGGCACAAGTGACCTCACAAACACAAACAGCAGCCATGCAACTAGCACTGGCCTAGCAGGCACTGACACACAAGTGACCTCACAAACACAAACAGCTGCCACATCCTAGCACTGGCCTATCAGGCACTGAGGCACAAGTGACCTCACAACCACAAACTGCAGCCACATCACCAGCACGGGCCTATCAAGCACTGAGCCACAAGTGACATCGCAACCACAAACTGCACCCACAGGACCAGCACTGGCCTATCAGGCACTCAGACACAAGTGACATCACAACCACAAACAGCAGCCATGCAACTAGCACTGGCTTATGAGGCACTGAGCCACAAGTGACCTCACAACCACAAACTGCAGCCACGTGACTAGAACTGGCCTATCAGGCACTGAGCCACAAGTGACATCACAACCACAAACTGCAGCCACAGGACCAGCACTGGCCTATCAGGCACTCAGACACAAGTGACATCGCAACCACAAACTGCAGGCACATCACCAGCACTGGCCTATCAGGCACTGAGACACAAGTGACATCACAAACACAAACTGCAGGCACATCACCAGCACTGGCCTATGAGGCACTGAGCCACAAGTGACCTCACAACCACAAACTGCAGCCACGTGACCAGCACTGGCCTATCAGGCACTGAGCCATAAATGACATAACAACCACAAACTGCAGCCACATCACCAGCACTGGCCTATCAGGCACTCAGACACAAGTGACATCACAACCACAAACTGCAGCCACGTGATTAGAACTCGCCTATCAGCACTGAGCCACAAGTGACATCACAACCACAAACTGCAGCCACATCACCAGCACTGGCCTATCAGGCACTGAGCCACAAGTGACATCACAAACACAAACTGCAGCAACATCACCACCACTGGCCTATCAGGCACTCAGACACAAGTGACATCACAACCACAAACTGCACACACAGGACCAGCACTGGCCTATCAGGCACTCAGCCACAAGTGACATCACAAACAAAAACTGCAGCCACAGGACCAGCACTGGCCTAGCAGGCACTCAGACACAAGCGACATCACAACCACAAACAGCAGCCACATGACAAGCACTGGCCGATCAGGCACTGAGGCACAAGTGACCTCACAAACACAAACAGCAGCCATGCAACTAGCACTGGCCTAGCAGGCACTGACACACAAGTGACCTCACAAACACAAACAGCTGCCACATCCTAGCACTGGCCTATCAGGCACTGAGCCACAAGTGACATCACAACCACAAACAGCAGCCATGCAACTAGCACTGGCCTATCCGCCACTGAGCCACAAGTGACCTCACAAACACAAACTGCAGCCACATCCTAGCACTGGCCTATCAGGCACTGAGGCACAAGTGACATCACAACCACAAACTGCAGTCATGTGACCAGCACTGGCCTATCCGCCACTGAGCCACAAGTGACCTCACAAACACAAACTGCAGCCACATCACCAGCACGGGCCTATCAAGCACTGAGCCACAAGTGACATCGCAACCACAAACTGCACCCACAGGACCAGCACTGGCCTATCAGGCACTCAGACACAAGTGACATCACAACCACAAACAGCAGCCATGCAACTAGCACTGGCTTATGAGGCACTGAGCCACAAGTGACCTCACAACCACAAACTGCAGCCACGTGACTAGAACTCGCCTATCAGGCACTCAGACACAAGTGACATCAGGAACACAAACTGCACCCACAGGACCAGCACTGGCCTATCAGGCACTCAGAAACAAGTGACACCACAACCACAAACTGCAGCCATGTGTCCAGCACTGGCCTATCAGGCACTGAGCCACAAGTGACATCACAAACACAAACTGCAGCCACATCACCAGCACTGGCCTATCAGGCACTCAGCCACAAGTGACCTCACAAACACAAACTGCACTTACATCACCAGCACTGGCCTATCAGGCACTGAGCCACAAGTGACATCACAACCACAAACTGCAGCCACAGCACGAGCACTGGCCTATGAGGCACTGAGCCACAAGTGACATCACAAGCACAAACTGCAGCCACAGCACGAGCACTGGCCTATGAGGCACTGAGCCACAAGTGACCTCACAACCACAAACTGCAGCCACGTGACTAGAACTGGCCTATCAGGCACTGAGCCACAAGTGACCTCACAACCACAAACTGCAGCCACGTGACCAGCACTGGCCTATCAGGCACTCAGACACAAGTGACATCACAAACACAGACTGCAGCCACAGGACCAGCACTGCCCTATCAGGCACTGAGACACAAGTGACATCACAACCACAAACTGCAGCCACATCACCAGCACTGGCCTATGAGGCACTGAGCCACAAGTGACCTCACAACCACAAACTGCAGCCACGTGACCAGCACTGGCCTATCAGGCACTCAGACACAAGTGACATCACAACCACAAACTACAGGCACAGGACCAGCACTGGCCTATCAGGCACTGAGACACAACTGACCTCACAACCACAAACTGCAGCCACATCAGCAGCACTGGCCTATGAGGCACTGAGCCACAAGTGACATTACAAACACAAACTGCAGCCATATTAAAAACACTGGCCTATCAGGCACTGAGCCACAAGTGACCTCACAACCACAAACTGCAGTCATGTGACCAGCACTGGCCTATCCGCCACTGAGCCACAAGTGACCTCACAAACACAAACTGCAGCCACAGGACCAGCACGGGCCTATCAAGCACTGAGCCACAAGTGACATCACAACCACAAACTGCAGCCACAGGACCAGCACTGGCCTATCAGGCACTCAGACACAAGTGACATCACAACCACAAACTGCACCCACAGGACCAGCAGTGGCCTATCAGGCACTGAGCCACAAGTGACATCACAACCACAAACTGCAGCCACAGGACCAGCACTGGCCTATCCGGCACTGAGCCACAAGTGACACCACAACCACAAACTGCAGGCACAGGACCAGCACTGGCCTATCCGGCACTGAGCCACAAGTGACATCACAAACACAAACTGCAGCCACATCACCAGCACTGGCCTATCAGGCACTGAGACACAAGTGACATCACAAACACAAACTACACCCACAGGACCAGCACTGGCCTAGCAGGCACTGAGCCACAAGTGACCTCACAACCACAAACTGCACCCACAGGACCAGCACAGGCCTATCAGGCACTCAGACACAAGTCACATCACAACCACAAACTGCAGCCACGTGAGCAGCACTGGCCTATCAGGCACTGAGACACAAGTGACATCACAACCACAAACTGCAGCCACATCACCAGCACTGGCCTATCAGGCACTGAGCCACAAGTGACATCACAACCACAAACTGCAGCCACATCACCAGCACTGGCCTGTCAGGCACTGAGCCACAAGTGACATCGCAACCACAAACTGCACCCACAGGACCAGCACTCGCCTATCAGGCACTGAGCCACAAGTGACATCACAACCACAAACAGCAGCCATGCAACTAGCACTGGCCTATCAGGCACTCAGACACAAGTGACATCACAACCACAAACTGCAGCCACGTGACTAGAACTCGCCTATCAGGCACTGAGCCACAAGTGACATCACAAACACAAACTGCAGCCACAGGACCAGCACTGGCCTATCAGGCACTCAGACACAAGTGACATCACAACCACAAACTGCAGCCACATCACCAGCACTGGCCTATCAGGCACTCAGACACAAGTGACATCACAAACACAAACTGCAGGCACAGGACCAGCACTGGCCTGTCAGGCACTGAGCCACAAGTGACATCACAAACACAAACTGCAGTCACGTGACCAGCACTGGCCTATCAGGCACTGTGCCACAAGTGACATCACAACCACAAACTGCAGCCACAGGACCAGCACTGGCCTATCAGGCACTGAGCCACAAGTGACATCACAACCACAAACTGCACCCACAGGACCAGCACTGGCCTATCAGGCACTCAGACACAAGTGACATCAGAAACACAAACTGCACCCACAGGACCAGCACTGGCCTATCAGGCACTCAGACACAAGTGACCTCACAACCACAAACTGCAGCCATGTGACCAGCACTGGCCTATCAGGCACTGAGCCACAAGTGACCTCATAACCAAAATCTGCAGCCACATCACCAGCACTGGCCTATCCGCCACTGAAGCCACAAGTGACATCACAAACACAAACTGCAGCCATGTGACCAGCACTGGCCTATCAGGCAGTGAGCCACAAGTGACATCACAAGCACAAACTGCAGCCACAGGACCACCACTGGCCTATCAGGCACTGAGCCACAAGTGACATCACAACCACAAACTGCAGTCATGTGACCAGCACTGGCCTATCCGCCACTGAGCCACAAGTGACATCACAAACACAAACTGCAGCCAAATCACCAGCACTGGCCTATCAGGCACTCAGACACAAGTGACATCACAAACACAAACTGGAGCCACGTGATTAGAACTGGCCTATGAGGCACTGAGCCACAAGTGACATCACAACCACAAACTGCACCCACAGGACCAGCACTGGCCTATCAGGCACTCAGACACAAGTGACATAACAAACACAAACTGCAGTCATGTGACCAGCACTGGCCTATCAGGCAGTGAGCCACAAGTGACCTCACAAACACAAACTGCACCCACGTGACTAGAGATGGCCTATGAGGCACTGAGCCACAAGTGACATCACAACCACAAACTGCAGCCATGTGAACAGCACTGGCCTATCAGACACTGAGCCACAAGTGACATCACAAACACAAACTGCAGCCACTTGATTAGAACTGGCCTATCAGGCACTGATCCACAAGTGACATCACAACCACAAACTGCAGCCACATCACCAGCACTGGCCTATCAGGCACTGAGCCACAAGTGACCTCACAACCACAAACTGCAGCCACGTGACTAGGACTCGCCTATCAGGCACTGAGCCACAAGCGACCTCAAAACCAAAAACTGCAGCCACATGACCAGCACTGGCCTATCAGGCACTGAGACACAAGTGACATCACAACCACAAACTGCAGCCACATCACCAGCACTGGCCTATCAGGCACTGAGCCACAAGTGACATCACAAACACAAACTGCAGCCACAGGACCAGCACTGGCCTATCAGGCACTGAGCCACAAGTGACATCACAACCACAAACTGCAGCCACATCACCAGCACTGCCCTATCAGGCACTCAGCCACAAGTGACCTCACAAACACAAACTGCAGCCACATCACCAGCACTGGCCTATCAGGCACTCAGACACAAGTCACATCACAAGCACAAACTGCAGCCACAGGACCAGCACTGGCCTATCAGGCACTCAGACACAAGTGACATCACAACCACAAACTGCAGCCACATCACCAGCACTGGCCTATCAGGCACTCAGACACAAGTGACATCACAAGCACAAACTGCAGTCACGTGACCAGCACTGGCCTATCCGCCACTGAGCCACAAGTGACATCACAACCACAAACTGCAGCCACATCACCAGCACTGGCCTATCAGGCACTGAGCCACAAGTGACCTCACAAACACAAACTGCAGCCACATCACCAGCACTGGCCTATCAGGCACTGAGACACAAGTGACATCACAAACACATACTGCAGCCATGTGACCAGCACTGGCCTGTCAGGCACTCAGACACAAGTTACCTCATAACCAAAAACTGCAGCCACATCACCAGCACTGGCCTATCCGCCACTGAAGTCAAAAGTGACATCACAACCACAAACTGCAGCCACATCACCAGCACTGGCCTATCAGGCACTGAGACACAAGTGACATCACAAACACAAACTGCACCCACAGGACCAGCACTGGCCTATCAGGCACTGAGCCACAAGTGACATCACAAACACAAACTGCATCCACAGGACCAGCACTGGCCTATCAGGCACTCAGACACAAGTGACATCACAAACACAAACTGCAGCCATGTGACCAGCACTGGCCTGTCAGGCACTCAGACACAAGTGACCTCATAACCAAAAACTGCAGCCACATCACCAGCACTGGCCTATCCGCCACTGAAGTCACAAGTGACATCACAAACACAAACTGCATCCACAGGACCAGCACTGGCCTATCAGGCACTGAGACACAAGTGACATCACAAACACAAACTGCAGGCACAGGACCAGCACTGGCCTATCAGGCACTGAGCCACAAGTGACATCACAAACACAAACTGCATCCACAGGACCAGCACTGGCCTATCAGGCACTGAGCCATAAATGACATCACAACCACAAACTGCAGCCACAGGACCAGCACTGGCCTATCAGGCACTCAGACACAAGTGACATCACAAACACAAACTGCAGCCACATCACCAGCACTGCCCTATAAGGCACTGAGCCACAAGTGACATCACAACCACAAACAGCAGCCATGCAACTAGCACTGGCCTATGACGCACTGAGCCACAAGTGACCTCACAAACACAAACTGCAGCCACATCACCAGCACTGGCCTATCAGGCACTGAGCCACAAGTGACCTCACAACCACAAACAGCAGCCATGCAACTAGCACTGGCCTATCAGGCACTGACACACAAGTGACCTCACAAACACAAACAGCAGCCATGCAACTAGCAGTGGCCTATCAGGCACTGAGCCACAAATGACCTCACAGACACAAAAAGCAGCCATGCAACTAGCACTGGCCTATCAGGCACTGACACACAAGTGACCACACAACCACAAATTGCAGCCATGCAACTAGCACTGGCCTATCAGGCACTGACACACAAGTGACCTCACAACCACAAACAGCAGCCATGCAACCAGTACTGGCCTATCAGGAACTGAGACACAAGTGACCTCACAAACACAAACAGCAGCCATGCAACTAGCACTGGCCTATCAGGCACTGAGACACAAGCGACATCACAACCACAAACAGCAGCCACATGAACCAGCACTGGCCTATCAGGCACTCAGACACAAGTGACATCACAAACACAAACTGCACCCACAGGACCAGCACTGGCCTATCAGGCACTCAGACACAAGTGACATCACAACCACAAACTGCACCCACAGGACCAGCACTCGCCTATCAGGCACTGAGCCACAAGTGACATCACAACCACAAACTGCACCCACAGGACCAGCACTGGCCTATCAGGCACTGAGCCACAAGTCACCTCACAACCACAAACAGCACCCAGGCACCTAGCACTGGCCTATCAGGAACTGAGTCACAAGTGACCTCACAACCACAAACAGCAGCCATGGGCCTAGCACTGGCCTATCAGGCACTGAGCCACAAGTGACCTCATAACCACAAACAGCAGCCACGCACCTAGCACTGGCCTAGCAGGCACTGAGCCACAAGTGACCTCACAATTGAAAACAGCAGCCACGCACCTAGCACTGGCCTAGAAGGCACTGAGCCACAAGTGACCTCACAGCCACAAACAGCAGCCACGCACCTAGCACTGGCCTAGCAGGCACTGAGCCACCACTGACCTCACAATTGAAAACAGCAGCCACGCACCTAGCACTGGCCTAGCAGGCACTGAGCCACCACTGACCTCACTTTTGAAAACAGCACCCACGCACCTAGCACTGGCCTAGCAGGCACTGAGCCACAAGTGACCTCACAGCCACAAACAGCAGCCACGCACCTAGCACTGGCCTAGCAGGCACTGAGCCACCACTGACCTCACAATTGAAAACAGCACCGACGCTCCTAGCACTGGCCTAGCAGGCACTGAGCCACCACTGACCTCACAATTGAAAACAGCAGCCACGCACCTAGCACTGGCCTATCAGGCACTGAGGCACCACTGACCTCACAACCACAAACAGCAGCCATGGGCCTAGCACTGGCCTAGCAGGCACTTAGGCACCAGTGACATCACAACCACAAACAGCAGCCATGGGATTAGCACTGGCCTAGCAGGCACTGAGCCACAAGTGACATCACAAACACAAACTGCAGCCACGCACGTAGCACTGGCCTATCAGGCACTCAGACACAACTGACCTCACAACCACAAACTGCAGCCACATCACCAGCACTGGCCTATGAGGCACTCAGACACAAGTGACATTACAAACACAAACTGCAGCCATACTAAAAACACTGGCCTATCAGGCACTGAGCCACAAGTGACCTCACAACCACAAACTGCAGTCATGTGACCAGCACTGGCCTATCCGCCACTGAGCCACAAGTGACATCACAAACACAAACTGCAGCCACAGGACCAGCACGGGCCTATCAAGCACTGAGCCACAAGTGACATCACAACCACAAACTGCACCCACAGGACCAGCACTGGCCTATCAAGCACTGAGCCACAAGTGACATCACAAACACAAACTGCAGCCACATCACCAGCACTGGCCTATCAGGCACTGAGACACAAGTGACATCACAAACACAAACTGCAGGCACATCACCAGCACTGGCCTATCAGGCACTGAGCCACAAGTGACATCACAAACACAAACTGCAGGCACATCACCAGCACTGCCCTATCAGGCACTCAGCCACAAGTGACCTCACAAACACAAACTGCAGCCACATCACCAGCACTGGCCTATCAGGCACTCAGACACAAGTGACATCACAAACACAAACTGCAGCCACATCACCAGCACTGGCCTATCAGGCACTGAGCCACAAGTGACATCACAACCACAAACTGCAGCCACATCACCAGCACTGGCCTATCAGGCACTGAGACACAAGTCACATCACAAGCACAAACTGCAGCCACAGGACCAGCACTGGCGTATCAGGCACTCAGACACAAGTGACCTCACAACCACAAACTGCAGCCACATCACCAGCACTGGCCTATCAGGCACTGAGCCACAAGTGACATCACAACCACAAACAGCAGCCATGCAACTAGCACTGGCCTATGACGCACTGAGCCACAAGTGACCTCACAAACACAAACTGCAGCCACATCACCAGCACTGGCCTATCAGGCACTGAGCCACAAGTGACCTCACAAACACAAACTGCAGCCACAGGACCAGCACTGGCCTATCAGGCACTCAGACACAAGTCACATCACAAGCACAAACTGCAGCCACGTGACCAGCACTGGCCTATCAGGCACTGAGACATAAATGACATAACAACCACAAACTGCAGCCACAGGACCAGCACGGGCCTATCAGGCACTGAGCCACAAGTGACATAACAACCACAAACTGCAGCCACATCACCAGCACTGGCCTATCAAGCACTGAGCCACAAGTGACATCACAAACACAAACTGCAGCCACATCACCAGCACTGGCCTATCAGGCACTCAGACACAAGTCACATCACAAGCACAAACTGCAGCCACAGGACCAGCACTGGCCTATCAGGCACTCAGACACAAGTGACCTCACAACCACAAACTGCAGCCACATCACCAGCACTGGCCTATCAGGCACTGAGCCACAAGTGACATCACAATCACAAACTGCACCCACAGGACCAGCACGGGCCTATCAGGCACTGAGCCACAAGTGACATCACAAACACAAACTGCAGCAACATCACCACCACTGGCCTATCAGGCACTGATCCACAAGTGACATCACAACCACAAACTGCAGCCATGTGTCCAGCACTGGCCTATCAGGCACTCAGACACAAGTGACATCACAACCACAAACTGCAGCCACGTGACTAGAACTCGCCTATCAGGCACTGAGCCACAAGTGACATCACAAACACAAACTGCAGCCACATCACCAGCACTGGCCTATCAGGCACTGAGCCACAAGTGACCTCACAACCACAAACTGCACCCACAGGACCAGCACTGGCCTATCAGGCACTCAGACACAAGTGACATCACAACCACAAACTGCACCCACAGGACCAGCACTGGCCTATCAGGCACTCAGACACAAGTGACATCACAACCACAAACTGTAGCCATGTGACCAGCACGGGCCTATGAGGCACTGAGACACAAGTGACATCACAACCACAAACTGCAGTCACGTGACCAGCACTGGCCTATCCGCCACTGAGCCACAAGTGACATCACAACCACAAAATGCAGCCACATCACCAGCACTGGCCTATCAGGCACTGAGCCACAAGTGACATCACAAACACAAACTGCAGCCACATCACCAGCACTGGCCTATCAGGCATTGAGCCACAAGTGACCTCACGAACACAAACTGCAGCCACATCACCAGCACTGGCCTATCAGGCACTGAGACACAAGTGACATCACAACCACAAACTGCAGCCATGTGACCAGCACTGGCCTGTCAGGCACTCAGACACAAGTGACCTCATAACCAAAAACTGCAGCCACATCACCAGCACTGGCCTATCCGCCACTGAAGTCACAAGTGACATCACAACCACAAACTGCAGCCACATCACCAGCACTGGCCTATCAGGCACTGAGACACAAGTGACCTCACAAACACAAACAGCAGCCATGCAACTAGCACTGGCCTATCAGGCACTGAGACACAAGTGACTTCACAAACACAAACTGCAGGCACAGGACCACCACTGGCCTATCAGGCACTGAGCCACAAGTGACATCACAAACACAAACTGCATCCACAGGACCAGCACTGGCCTATCAGGCACTGAGCCATAAATGACATCACAACCACAAACTGCAGCCACAGGACCAGCACTGGCCTATCAGGCACTCAGACACAAGTGACATCACAACCACAAACTGCAGCCACATCACCAGCACTGGCCTATCAGGCACTGAGCCACAAGTGACATCACAAACACAAACTGCAGCCACATCACCAGCACTGGCCTATCAGGCACTGAGCCACAAGTGACATCACAAACACAAACTGCACCCACAGGAGCAGCACTGGCCTATCAGGCACTGAGCCACAAGTGACATCACAACCACAAACTGCAGTCACGTGACCAGCACTGGCCTATCCGCCACTGTGCCACAAGTGACATCACAACCAAAAACTGCAGCCACAGGACCAGCACTGGCCTATCAGGCACTGAGCCACAAGTGACATCACAAACACAAACTGCACCCACAGGAGCAGCACTGGCCTATCAGGCACTCAGACACAAGTGACATCAGGAACACAAACTGCACCCACAGGACCAGCACTGGCCTATCAGGCACTCAGACACAAGTGACCTCACAACCACAAACTGCTGCCATGTGACCAGCACTGGCCTATCAGGCACTGAGCCACAAGTGACATCACAACCACAAACTGCAGCCACATCACCAGCACTGCCCTATCCGCCACTGAAGCCACAAGTGACATCACAAACACAAACTGCAGCCATGTGACCAGCACTGGCCTATCAGGCACTGAGCCACAAGTGACATCACAAACACAAACTGCATCCACAGGACCAGCACTGGCCTATCCGCCACTGAGCCACAAGTGACATCACAACCACAAACTGCAGCCACATCACCAGCACTGGCCTATCAGGCACTCAGACACAAGTGACATCACAAACACAAACTGCAGCCACGTGATTAGAACTGGCCTATGAGGCACTGAGCCACAAGTGACATCACAACCACAAACTGCACCCACAGGACCAGCACTGGCCTATCAGGCACTGAGCCACAACTGACATCACAACCACAAACTGCAGCCACATCACCAGCACTGCCCTATAAGGCACTGAGCCACAAGTGACCTCACAACCAAAAACTGCAGCCACGTGACTAGGACTCGCCTATCAGGCACTGAGCCACAAGCGACCTCAAAACCAAAAACTGCAGCCACATGACCAGCACTGGCCTATCAGGCACTGAGCTACAAGTGACATCACAACCACAAACTGCAGCCACAGGACCAGCACTGGCCTATCAGGCACTCAGCCACAAGTGACATCACAAACACAAACTGCAGCCACATCACCAGCACTGGCCTATCAGGCACTGAGCCACAAGTGACCTCACAAACACAAACTGCAGCCACAGGACCAGCACTGCCCTATCAGGCACTGAGCCACAAGTGACATCACAACCACAAACTGCACCCACAGGACCAGCACTGGCCTATCAGGCACTGAGACACAAGTGACATCACAACCACAAACTGCACCCACAGGCCCAGCACTCGCCTATCAGGCACTCAGCCACAAGTGACATCACAACCACAAACTGCACCCACAGGACCAGCACTGGCCTATCAGGCACTGAGCCACAAGTGACATCACAACCACAAACTGCAGCCACATCACCAGCACTGGCCTATCAGGCACTGAGACACAAGTGACATCACAAACACAAACTGCAGCAACATCACCACCACTGGCCTATCAGGCACTGAGCCACAAGTGACATCACAATCACAAACTGCAGCCACAGGACCAGCACGGGCCTATCAGGCACTGAGCCACAAGTGACATCACAACCACAAACTGCAGCCACATCACCACCACTGGCCTATCAGGCACTGATCCACAAGTGACATCACAACCACAAACTGCAGCCATGTGTCCAGCACTGGCCTATCAGGCACTCAGACACAAGTGACATCACAAACACAAACTGCAGCCACATCACCAGCACTGGCCTATGAGGCACTGAGCCACAAGTGACATCACAACCACAAACTGCACCCACAGGACCAGCACTGGCCTATCAGGCACTCAGACACAAGTGACATCACAACCACAAACTGTAGCCATGTGACCAGCACGGGCCTATGAGGCACTGAGACACAAGTGACATCACAACCACAAACTGCAGTCACGTGACCAGCACTGGCCTATCCGCCACTGAGCCACAAGTGACATCACAACCAGAAACTGCAGCCACATCACCAGCACTGGCCTATCAGGCACTGAGCCACAAGTGACATCACAACCACAAACTGCACCCACAGGACCAGCACGGGCCTATCAAGCACTGAGCCACAAGTGACATCACAACCACAAACTGCACCCACATCACCAGCACTGGCCTATCAGGCACTCAGACACAAGTGACATCACAAACACAAACTGCAGCCACATCACCAGCACTGGCCTATCAGGCACTGAGCCACAAGTGACATCACAACCACAAACTGCAGGCACATCACCAGCACTGGCCTATCAGGCACTCAGACACAAGTGACATCACAAACACAAACTGCAGCCACATTAACAACACTGGCCTATCAGGCACTGAGCCACAAGTGACATCACAAACACAAACTGCAGCCACAGGACCAGCACTGGCCTATCAGCCACTGAGCCACAAGTGACATCACAACCACAAACTGCAGCCACATCACCAGCACTGGCCTATCAGGCACTGAGCCACAAGTGACATCACAACCACAAACTGCAGCCACAGGACCAGCACTGGCCTATCAAGCACTGAGCCACAAGTGACATCACAAACACAAACTGCAGCCACATCACCAGCACTGGCCTATCAGGCACTGAGACACAAGTGACATCACAAACACAAACTGCAGGCACATCACCAGCACTGGCCTATCAGGCACTGAGCCACAAGTGACATCACAAACACAAACTGCAGGCACATCACCAGCACTGGCCTATCAGGCACTGAGCCACAAGTGACATCGCAACCACAAACTGCACCCACAGGACCAGCACTGGCCTATCAGGCACTCAGCCACAAGTGACATCACAACCACAAACTGCACCCACAGGACCAGCACTGGCCTATCAGGCACTGAGCCACAAGTGACATCACAAACACAAACTGCAGCCACATCACCAGCACTGGCCTATCAGGCACTGAGCCACAAGTGACATCACAACCACAAACTGCAGCCACATCACCAGCACTGGCCTATCAGGCACTCAGACACAAGTGACATCACAAACACAAACTGCAGCCACAGGACCAGCACTGGCCTATCAGGCACTGAGCCACAAGTGACATCACAAACACAAACTGCAGCCACATCACCAGCACTGGCCTATCAGGCACTGAGCCACAAGTGACATCACAACCACAAACAGCAGCCATGCAACTAGCACTGGCCTATGACGCACTGAGCCACAAGTGACCTCACAAACACAAACTGCAGCCACATCACCAGCACTGGCCTATCAGGCACTGAGCCACAAGTGACCTCACAACCACAAACTGCAGCCACAGGACCAGCACTGGCCTATCAGGCACTCAGACACAAGTCACATCACAAGCACAAACTGCAGCCACGTGACCAGCACTGGCCTATCAGGCACTGAGACATAAATGACATAACAACCACAAACTGCAGCCACAGGACCAGCACGGGCCTATCAGGCACTGAGCCACAAGTGACATAACAACCACAAACTGCAGCCACATCACCAGCACTGGCCTATCAAGCACTGAGCCACAAGTGACATCACAAACACAAACTGCAGCCACATCACCAGCACTGGCCTATCGGGCACTCAGACACAAGTCACATCACAAGCACAAACTGCAGCCACAGGACAAGCACTGGCCTATCAGGCACTCAGACACAAGTGACCTCACAACCACAAACTGCACCCACAGGACCAGCACTGGCCTATCAGGCACTGAGCCACAAGTGACATCACAACCACAAACTGCAGCCATGTGACCAGCACTGGCCTGTCAGGCACTCAGACACAAGTGACCTCATAACCAAAAACTGCAGCCACATCACCAGCACTGGCCTATCCGCCACTGAAGTCACAAGTGACATCACAACCACAAACTGCAGCCACATCACCAGCACTGGCCTATCAGGCACTGAGACACAAGTGACCTCACAAACACAAACAGCAGCCATGCAACTAGCACTGGCCTATCAGGCACTGAGACACAAGTGACTTCACAAACACAAACTACAGCCATGCAACTAGCACTGGCCTATCAGGCACTGAGACACAAGTGACATCACAAACACAAACTGCAGGCACAGGACCACCACTGGCCTATCAGGCACTGAGCCACAAGTGACATCACAAACACAAACTGCATCCACAGGACCAGCACTGGCCTATCAGGCACTGAGCCATAAATGACATCACAACCACAAACTGCAGCCACAGGACCAGCACTGGCCTATCAGGCACTCAGACACAAGTGACATCACAACCACAAACTGCAGCCACGTGACTAGAACTCGCCTATCAGGCACTGAGCCACAAGTGACATCACAAACACAAACTGCAGCCACAGGACCAGCACTGGCCTATCAGGCACTCAGACACAAGTGACATCACAACCACAAACTGCACCCACATCACCAGCACTGGCCTATCAGGCACTGAGCCACAAGTGACATCACAAACACAAACTGCAGCCACATCACCAGCACTGGCCTATGAGGCACTGAGCCACAAGTGACATCACAAACACAAACTGCACCCACAGGAGCAGCACTGGCCTATCAGGCACTGAGCCACAAGTGACATCACAACCACAAACTGCAGTCACGTGACCAGCACTGGCCTATCCGCCACTGTGCCACAAGTGACATCACAACCAAAAACTGCAGCCACAGGACCAGCACTGGCCTATCAGGCACTGAGCCACAAGTGACATCACAAACACAAACTGCACCCACAGGAGCAGCACTGGCCTATCAGGCACTCAGACACAAGTGACATCAGGAACACAAACTGCACCCACAGGACCAGCACTGGCCTATCAGGCACTCAGACACAAGTGACCTCACAACCACAAACTGCTGCCATGTGACCAGCACTGGCCTATCAGGCACTGAGCCACAAGTGACATCACAACCACAAACTGCAGCCACATCACCAGCACTGCCCTATCCGCCACTGAAGCCACAAGTGACATCACAAACACAAACTGCAGCCATGTGACCAGCACTGGCCTATCAGGCACTGAGCCACAAGTGACATCACAAACACAAACTGCATCCACAGGACCAGCACTGGCCTATCCGCCACTGAGCCACAAGTGACATCACAACCACAAACTGCAGCCACATCACCAGCACTGGCCTATCAGGCACTCAGACACAAGTGACATCACAAACACAAACTGCAGCCACGTGATTAGAACTGGCCTATGAGGCACTGAGCCACAAGTGACATCACAACCACAAACTGCACCCACAGGACCAGCACTGGCCTATCAGGCACTGAGCCACAACTGACATCACAACCACAAACTGCAGCCACATCACCAGCACTGCCCTATAAGGCACTGAGCCACAAGTGACCTCACAACCAAAAACTGCAGCCACGTGACTAGGACTCGCCTATCAGGCACTGAGCCACAAGCGACCTCAAAACCAAAAACTGCAGCCACATGACCAGCACTGGCCTATCAGGCACTGAGCTACAAGTGACATCACAACCACAAACTGCAGCCACAGGACCAGCACTGGCCTATCAGGCACTCAGACACAAGTGACATCACAAACACAAACTGCAGCCACATCACCAGCACTGGCCTATCAGGCACTGAGCCACAAGTGACCTCACAAACACAAACTGCAGCCACAGGACCAGCACTGCCCTATCAGGCACTGAGCCACAAGTGACATCACAACCACAAACTGCACCCACAGGACCAGCACTGGCCTATCAGGCACTGAGACACAAGTGACATCACAACCACAAACTGCAGCCACATCACCAGCACTGCCCTATCAGGCACTCAGCCACAAGTGACATCACAACCACAAACTGCACCCACAGGACCAGCACTGGCCTATCAGGCACTGAGCCACAAGTGACATCACAACCACAAACTGCAGCCACATCACCAGCACTGGCCTATCAGGCACTGAGACACAAGTGACATCACAAACACAAACTGCAGCAACATCACCACCACTGGCCTATCAGGCACTGAGCCACAAGTGACATCACAATCACAAACTGCAGCCACAGGACCAGCACGGGCGTATCAGGCACTGAGCCACAAGTGACATCACAAACACAAACTGCAGCAACATCACCACCACTGGCCTATCAGGCACTCAGCCACAAGTGACATCACAAACACAAACTGCAGCCACATCACCAGCACTGGCCTATCAGGCACTCAGACACAAGTGACATCATAACCAAAAACTGCAGCCACATCACCAGCACTGGCCTATCAGGCACTGAGACACAAGTGACATCACAAACACAAACTGCAGCCACGTGATTAGAACTGGCCTATGAGGCACTGAGCCACAAGTGACATCACAACCACAAACTGCACCCACAGGACCAGCACTGGCCTATCAGGCACTGAGCCATAAATGACATCACAACCACAAACTGCAGCCACAGGACCAGCACTGGCCTATCAGCCACTGAGCCACAAGTGACATCACAACCACAAACTGCACCCACAGGACCAGCACGGGCCTATCAAGCACTGAGCCACAAGTGACATCACAACCACAAACTGCACCCACATCACCAGCACTGGCCTATCAGGCACTCAGACACAAGTGACATCACAACCACAAACTGCAGCCACATCACCAGCACTGGCCTATCAGGCACTGAGCCACAAGTGACATCACAAACACAAACTACAGCCACATCACCAGCACTGGCCTATGAGGCACTGAGCCACAAGTGACATCACAAACACAAACTGCACCCACAGGACCAGCACTGGCCTGTCAGGCACTGAGCCACAAGTGACATCACAAACACAAACTGCAGTCACGTGACCAGCACTGGCCTATCAGGCACTGTGCCACAAGTGACATCACAACCACAAACTGCAGCCACAGGACCAGCACTGGCCTATCAGGCACTGAGCCACAAGTGACATCACAACCACAAACTGCACCCACAGGACCAGCACTGGCCTATCAGGCACTCAGACACAAGTGACATCAGAAACACAAACTGCACCCACAGGACCAGCACTGGCCTATCAGGAACTCAGACACAAGTGACATCACAACCACAAACTACAGGCACAGGACCAGCACTGGCCTATCAGGCACTGAGCCACAAGTGACCTCACAAACACAAACTGCAGCCACATCACCAGCACTGCCCTATCAGGCACTGAGCCACAAGTGACATCACAACCACAAACTGCAGCCACAGGACCAGCACTGGCCTATCAGGCACTGAGCCACAAGTGACATCACAACCACAAACTGCAGCCACATCACCAGCACTGCCCTATCAGGCACTCAGCCACAAGTGACATCACAACCACAAACTGCAGCCACATCACCAGCACTGGCCTATCAGGCACTGAGCCACAAGTGACCTCACAACCACAAACTGCAGCCACATCACCAGCACTGGCCTATCAGGCACTGAGCCACAAGTGACCTCACAACCACAAACTGCAGCCACAGGACCAGCACTCGCCTATCAGGCACTGAGCCACAAGTGACCTCACAAACACAAACTGCAGCCACATCACCAGCACTGGCCTATCAGGCACTGAGCCACAAGTGACATCACAAACACAAACTGCAGCCACATTAACAACACTGGCCTATCAGGCACTGAGCCACAAGTGACATCACAAACACAAACTGCACCCACAGGACCAGCACTGGCCTATCAGCCACTGAGCCACAAGTGACATCACAACCACAAACTGCAGCCACATCACCAGCACTGGCCTATCAGGCACTGAGCCACAAGTGACCTCACAACCACAAACTGCAGCCACATCACCAGCACTGGCCTATCAGGCACTCAGACACAAGTGACATCACAAGCACAAACTGCAGCCACAGGACCAGCACCGGCCTATCAGGCACTCAGACACAAGTGACATCACAAACACAAACTGCAGCCACGTGATTAGAACTGGCCTATCAGGCACTGAGCCACAAGTGACCTCACAAACACAAACTGCAGCAACATCACCAGCACTGGCCTATCAGGCACTGAGCCACAAGTGACATCACAAACACAAACTACACCCACAGGACCAGCACTGGCCTATCCGCCACTGAGCCACAAGTGACATCACAACCACAAACTGCAGCCACATCACCAGCACTAGCCTATCAGGCACTGAGCCACAAGTGACATCACAACCACAAACTGCAGCCATGTGACCAGCACGGGCCTATGAGGCACTGAGACACAAGTGACCTCACAAACACAAATTGCACCCACGTGACTAGAACTGGCCTATGAGGCACTGAGCCACAAGTGACATCACAACCACAAACTGCAGCCATGCAACTAGCACTGGCCTATCAGGCACTGAGACACAAGTGACCTCACAAACACAAACAGCAGCCATGCAACTAGCACTGGCCTGTCAGGCACTGAGACACGAGTGACCTCACAAACACAAAGCGCAGCCACATAACCAGCGCTGGCCTATCAGGCACTGAGCCACAAGTGACCTCACAACCACAAACAGCAGCCACAAGACTAGCACTGGCCTATCAGGCACTGAGACACAAGTGACATCACAACCACAAACTGCAGCCACGTGACTAGAACTCGCCTATGAGGCACTCAGACACAAGTGACATCACAAACACAAACTGCACCCACAGGACCAGCACTGGCCTATCAGGCACTCAGCCACAAGTCACATCACAACCACAAACTGCAGTCACGTGACCAGCACTGGCCTATCCGCCACTGAGCCACAAGTGACCTCACAAACACAAACTGCACCCACAGGACCAGCACGGGCCTATCAGGCACTCAGACACAAGTGACATCAGAAACACAAACTGCACCCACAGGACCAGCACTGGCCTATCAGGCACTGAGCCACAAGTGACATCACAACCACAAACTGCACCCACAGGACCAGCACTGGCCTATCAGGCACTGAGCCACAAGTGACATCACAAACACAAACTGCAGCCACGTGACTAGAACTGGCCTATGAGGCACTCAGACACAAGTGACCTCACAACCACAAACTGCAGCCTTGGGCCTAGCACGGGCCTATCAGGCACTGAGCCACAAGTGACCTCACAAACAGAAACTGTAGCCACATCACCAGCACTGGCCTATCAGGCACTCAGACACAAGTGACATCACAAACACAAAATGCACTTACATCACTATCACTGGCCTATCAGGCACTGAGACACAAGTGACCTCACAACCACAAACTGCAGCCACATCACCAGCACTGGCCTATCAGGCACTCAGACACAAGTGACATCACAAACACAAACTGCAGGCACATCACCAGCACTGGCCTATCAGGCACTCAGACACAAGTGACATCACAACCACAAACTACACCCACAGGACCAGCACTGGCCTATCAGGCACTCAGACACAAGTGACGTCACAAACACAAACTGAAGGCACATCACCAGCACTGGCCTATCAGGCACTCAGACACAAGTGACATCACAACCACAAACTGCAGCCACAGGACCAGCACTGGCCTATCAGGCACTCAGACACAAGTGACGTCACAAACACAAACTGAAGGCACATCACCAGCACTGGCCTATCAGGCACTGAGCCACAAGTGACATCACAAACACAAACTGCAGCCACAGGACCAGCACTGGCCTATCAGGCACTGAGCCACAAGTGACATCACAAACACAAACTGAAGGCACATCACCAGCACTGGCCTATCAGGCACTGAGCCACAAGTGACATCACAAACACAAACTGCAGCCACATGACCAGCACTGGCCTATCAGGCACTCAGACACAAGTGACGTCACAAACACAAACAGCAGCCTTGGGCCTAGCACTGGCCTATCAGGCACTGAGCCACAAGTGACCTCACAAACAGAAACTGCAGCCACCTGTCTAGAAATGGGGAATCAGACACTGATCTACAAGTGACATCACAACCACAAACTGCAGCCACATCACCAGCACTGGCCTATCAGGCACTGAGCCACAAGTGACATCACAACCACAAACTGCACCCACATCACCAGCACTGGCCTATCAGGCACTGAGCCACAACTGACATCACAACCACAAACTGCACCCACAGGACCAGCACTGGCCTATCAGGCACTGAGCCACAAGTGACATCACAAACACAAACTGCAGCCACATCACCAGCACTGGCCTATCAGGCACTGAGACACAAGTGACATCACAAACACAAACTGCAGGCACATCACCAGCACTGGCCTATCAGGCACTGAGCCACAAGTGACATCGCAACCACAAACTGCACCCACAGGACCAGCACTGGCCTATCAGGCACTCAGCCACAAGTGATATCACAAACACAAACTGCAGCCACAGGACCAGCACTGGCCTGTCAGGCACTGAGACACAAGTGACCTCACAACCACAAACAGCAGCCTTGGGCCTAGCACTGGCGTATGAGGCACTGAGACCCAAGTGACCTCACAACCACAAACTGCAGCCATGTGACCAGCACGGGCCTATCAGGCACTGAGCCACAAGTGACATCACAAACACAAACTGCAGCCACATCACCAGCACTGGCCTATCAGGCACTCAGACACAAGTGACATCACAACCACAAACTGCAGCCACATCACCAGCACTGGCCTATCAGGCACTCAGACACAAGTGACATCACAAACACAAACTGCAGCCACGTGACTAGAACTGGCCTATCAGGCACTCAGCCACAAGTGACATCACAACCACAAACTGCACCCACAGGACCAGCACGGGCTTATCAGGCAGTGAGCCACAAGTGACATCACAAACACAAACTCCAGCCACATCACCAGCACTGGCTTATCAGGCACTCAGCCACAAGTGACATCACAACCACAAACTCCACACACATCACCAGCACTGGCCTATCCGCCACTGAAGCCACAAGTGACATCACAACCACAAACTGCAGCCATGTGACCAGCACTGGCATATCAGGCAGTGAGTCACAAGTGACATCACAACCACAAACTGCAGCCACAGGACCACCATTGGCCTATCAGGCACTGAGCCACAAGTGACATCACAAACACAAACTGCATCCACAGGACCAGCACTGGCCTATCAGGCACTGAGCCACAAGTGACATCACAAACACAAACTGCACCCACATCACCAGCACTGACCTATCAGGCACTCAGACACAAGTGACATCACAAACACAAACTGCAGCCACATCACCAGCACTGGCCTATCAAGCACTCAGACACAAGTGACATCACAAGCACAAACTGCAGCCACATCACCAGCACTGGCCTATCAGGCACTCAGACACAAGTGACCTCACAAACACAAACTGCAGCCACATCACCAGCACTGACCTATCCGGCACTGAGCCACAAGTGACCTCACAAACACAAACTGCAGCCATGTGACTAGAACTGGCCTATGAGGCACTGAGCCACAAGTGACATCACAAACACAAACTGCACCCACAGGACCAGCACTGGCCTATCAAGCACTGAGCCACAAGTGACATCACAACCACAAACTGCAGCCACAGGACCAGCACTGGCCTATCAGGCACTGAGCCACAAGTGACATCACAAACACAAACTGCAGCCACATCACCAGCACTGGCCTATCAGGCACTCAGACACAAGTGACATCACAACCACAAACTGCAGCCACATTAACAACACTGGCCTATCAGGCACTCAGCCACAAGTGACATCACAAACACAAACTGCACCCACAGGACCAGCACTGGCCTATCAGCCACTGAGCCACAAGTGACATCACAACCACAAACTGCAGCCACATCACCAGCACTGGCCTATCAGGCACTGAGCCACAAGTGACATCACAACCACAAACTGCAGCCACAGGACCAGCACTGGCCTATCAGGCACTGAGCCACAAGTGACATCACAACTACAAACTGCAGCCACAGGACCAGCACTGGCCTATCAGGCACTGAGCCACAAGTGACATCACAAACAAAAACTGCAGCCACATCACCAGCACTGGCCTATCCGCCACTGAGCCACAAGTGACATCACAAACACAAACTGCAGCCACATGATTAGAACTGGCCTATCAGGCACTCAGACACAAGTGACATCACAAACACAAACTGCAGCCACATCACCAGCACTGGCCTATCAGGCACTGAGACACAAGTGACCTCACAAACACAAACTGCACCCACAGGACAAGCACTGGCCTATAAGGCACTCAGACACAAGTGACATCACAACCACAAACTGCACCCACAGGACCAGCACTGGCCTATCAGGCACTCAGACACAAGTGACATCACAACCACAAACTGCAGCCACATCACCAGCACTGGCCTATCAGGAACTCAGACACAAGTGACATCACAACCACAAACTACACCCACAGGACCAGCACTGGCCTATCAGGCACTCAGACACAAGTGACCTCACAACCAAAAAATGCAGCCACATCACCAGCACTGGCCTATCAGGCACTGAGCCACAAGTGACCTCACAAACACAAACTGCAGCCACAGGACCAGCACTGGCCTATCAAGCACTGAGCCACAAGTGACATCACAACCACAAACTGCACCCACAGGACCAGCACTGCCCTATCAGGCACTCAGCCACAAGTGATATCACAAACACAAACTGCAGCCACAGGACCAGCACTGCCCTATCAGGCACTCAGCCACAAGTGACATCACAACCACAAACTGCAGTCACGTGGCCAGCACTGGCCTATCCGCCACTGAGCCACAAGTGACCTCACAAACACAAACAACAGCCATGCAACCAGCACTGGCCTATCAGGCCCTGAGACACAAGTGACCTCACAACCACAAACTGCAGCCATGTGACCAGCAGGGGCCTATCAGGCACTGAGCTACAAGTGACCTCACAAACACAAACTGCTCCCACGTGACTAGAAATGGCCTATCAGGCACTCAGACACAAGTGACCTCACAAACACAAACTGCAGCCATGTGACCATCACTGGCCTATCAGGCACTGAGCCACAAGTGACATCACAACCACAAACTGCACCCACAGGACCAGCACTGGCCTATCAGGCACTCAGACACAAGTGACATCACAAACACAAACTGCAGCCACATCACGAGCACTGGCCTATCAGGCACTCAGACACAAGTGACATCACAACCACAAACTGCACCCACAGGACCAGCACTGGCCTATCAGGCACTCAGCCACAAGTGACATCACAACCACAAACTGCAGCCACGTGACCAGCACTGGCCTATCAGGCACTGAGCCATAAATGACATAACAACCACAAACTGCAGCCACAGGACCAGCACTGGCCTATCAGGCACTGAGCCACAAGTGACCTCACAACCACAAACTGCAGCCACGTGACTAGACCTGGCCTATAAGGCACTGAGCCACAAGTGACATCACAAACACAAACTGCAGCCACATCACCAGCACGGGCCTATCAGGAACTGAGCTACAAGTGACATCACAACCACAAACTGCAGCCACGTGACTAGAACTGGCCTATGAGGCACTGAGCCACAAGTGACATCACAACCACAAACTGCAGCCACAGGACCAGCACTGGCCTATCAGGCACTCAGACACAAGTGACATCACAAACACAAACTGCAGCCATGTGACCAGCACTGGCCTATCAGGCACTCAGACACAAGTGACATCACAAGCACAAACTGCACCCACAGGACCAGCACTGGCCTATCAGGCACTGAGCCACAAGTGACCTCACAAACACAAACTGCAGCCATGTGTCCAGCACTGGCCTATCAGGCACTGAGCCACAAGTGACATCACAACCACAAACTGCACCCACAGGACCAGCACTCGCCTATCAGGCACTGAGCCACAAGTGACATCACAACCACAAACTGCACCCACAGGACCAGCACTGCCCTATCAGGCACTCAGACACAAGTGACATCACAACCACAAACTGCACCCACATCACCAGCACTGGCCTATCAGGCACTGAGCCACAAGTGACATCACAAACACAAACTGCAGCCACAGGACCAGCACTGGCCTATGAGGCACTCAGACACAAGTGACATCACAACCACAAACTGCAGCCACGTGACTAGACCTGGCCTAAGAGGCACTGAGCCACAAGTGACATCACAACCACAAACTGCACCCACAGGACCAGCAGTGGCCTTTCAGGCACTGAGCCACAACTGACATCACAACCACAAACTGCACCCACAGGACCAGCACTGGCCTATCAGGCACTCAGCCACAAGTGACATCACAGACACAAACTGCACCCACAGGACCAGCACTGGCCTATCCGCCACTGAGCCACAAGTGACATCACAAACACAAACAGCAGCCATGCAACTAGCACTGGCCTATCAGGCACTCAGACACAAGTGACATCACAAACACAAACTGCAGCCACATCACCAGCACTGGCCTATCAGGCACTGAGCCACAAGTGACATCACAACCACAAACTGCAGCCACGTGACTAGAACTGGCCTATGAGGCACTCAGACACAAGTCACATCACAACCACAAACTGCACCTACAGGACCAGCACTGCCCTATCAGGCACTGAGCCACAAGTGACATCACAAACACAAACTGCACCCACAGGACCAGCACAGGCCTATCAGGCACTGAGCCACAAGTGACATCACAACCACAAACTGCACCCACATCACCAGCACTGGCCTATCAGGCACTGAGACACAAGTGACATCACAACCACAAACTGCACCCACATCACCAGCACTGGCCTATCAGGCACTGAGACACAAGTGACATCACAAACACAAACTGCAGCCATGTGTCCAGCACTGGCCTATCAGGCACTGAGCCACAAGTGACATCACAACCACAAACTGCAGCCACAGGACCAGCACGGGCCTATCAAGCACTGAGCCACAAGTGACATCACAACCACAAACTGCACCCACAGGACCAGCACAGGCCTATCAAGCACTGAGCCACAAGTGACATCACAACCACAAACTGCACCCACATCACCAGCACTGGCCTATCAGGCACTGAGCCACAAGTGACATCACAAACACAAACTGCAGCCATGTGTCCAGCACTGGCCTATCAGGCACTGAGCCAGAAGTGACCTCACAAACACAAACTGCAGCCACAGGACCAGCACGGGCCTATCAAGCACTGAGCCACAAGTGACATCACAACCACAAACTGCAGCCACATCACCAGCACTGGCCTATCAGGCACTCAGCCACAAATGACATCACAAACACAAACTGCAGCCACATCACCAGCACTGGCCTATCAGGCACTCAGACACAAGTGATCTCACAACCACAAACTGCAGCCACATCACCAGCACTGACCTATCCGGCACTGAGCCACAAGTGACATCACAAACACAAACTGCAGCCATGTGACTAGAACTGGCCTATGAGGCACTGAGCCACAAGTGACATCACAACCACAAACTGCACCCACAGGACCAGCACGGGCCTATCAAGCACTGAGCCACAAGTGACATCACAACCACAAACTGCAGCCACATCACCAGCACTGGCCTATCAGGCACTGAGCCACAAGTGACATCACAACCACAAACTGCAGCCACAGGACCAGCACTGGCCTATGAGGCACTCAGACACAAGTGACATCACAACCACAAACTGCAGCCATGTGAACAGCACGGGCCTATCAGGCACTGAGCCACAAGTGACATCACAACCACAAACTGCACCCACAGGACCAGCACGGGCTTATCAGGCACTGAGCCACAAGTGACATCACAAACACAAACTGCAGCCACATCACCAGCACTGGCCTATCAGGCACTCAGACACAAGTGACATCACAAACACAAACTCCACCCACAGGACCAGCACTGGCCTATCAGGCACTCAGACACAAGTGACATCACAACCACAAACTGTACCCACATGACTAGAGCTGGCCTATGAGGCACTGAGCCACAAGTAACATCACAACCACAAACTGCACCCACAGGACCAGCACGGGCCTATCAGGCACTGAGCCACAAGTGACATCACAAACACAAACTGCAGCCACATCACCAGCACTGGCCTATGAGGCACTGAGCCACAAGTGACCTCACAACCACAAACTGCAGCCACGTGACCAGCACGGGCCTATGAGGCACTGAGACACAAGTGACCTCACAAACACAAACTGCACCCACAGGACAAGCACTGGCCTATAAGGCACTCAGACACAAGTGACATCACAACCACAAACTGCAGCCACAGGACCAGCACTGGCCTATCAGGCACTCAGACACAAGTGACATCACAACCACAAACTGCAGCCACATCACCAGCACTGGCCTATCAGGAACTCAGACACAAGTGACATCACAACCACAAACTACACCCACAGGACCAGCACTGGCCTATCAGGCACTCAGACACAAGTGACCTCACAACCAAAAAATGCAGCCACATCACCAGCACTGGCCTATCAGGCACTGAGCCACAAGTGACCTCACAAACACAAACTGCAGCCACAGGACCAGCACTGGCCTATCAAGCACTGAGCCACAAGTGACATCACAACCACAAACTGCACCCACAGGACCAGCACTGCCCTATCAGGCACTCAGCCACAAGTGATATCACAAACACAAACTGCAGCCACAGGACCAGCACTGCCCTATCAGGCACTCAGCCACAAGTGACATCACAACCACAAACTGCAGTCACGTGGCCAGCACTGGCCTATCCGCCACTGAGCCACAAGTGACCTCACAAACACAAACAACAGCCATGCAACCAGCACTGGCCTATCAGGCCCTGAGACACAAGTGACCTCACAACCACAAACTGCAGCCATGTGACCAGCAGGGGCCTATCAGGCACTGAGCTACAAGTGACCTCACAAACACAAACTGCTCCCACGTGACTAGAAATGGCCTATCAGGCACTCAGACACAAGTGACCTCACAAACACAAACTGCAGCCATGTGACCATCACTGGCCTATCAGGCACTGAGCCACAAGTGACATCACAACCACAAACTGCACCCACATCACCAGCACTGGCCTATCAGGCACTCAGACACAAGTGACATCACAAACACAAACTGCAGCCACATCACGAGCACTGGCCTATCAGGCACTCAGACACAAGTGACATCACAACCACAAACTGCACCCACAGGACCAGCACTGGCCTATCAGGCACTCAGCCACAAGTGACATCACAACCACAAACTGCAGCCACGTGACCAGCACTGGCCTATCAGGCACTGAGCCATAAATGACATAACAACCACAAACTGCAGCCACAGGACCAGCACTGGCCTATCAGGCACTGAGCCACAAGTGACCTCACAACCACAAACTGCAGCCACGTGACTAGACCTGGCCTATAAGGCACTGAGCCACAAGTGACATCACAAACACAAACTGCAGCCACATCACCAGCACGGGCCTATCAGGAACTGAGCTACAAGTGACATCACAACCACAAACTGCAGCCACGTGACTAGAACTGGCCTATGAGGCACTGAGCCACAAGTGACATCACAACCACAAACTGCAGCCACAGGACCAGCACTGGCCTATCAGGCACTCAGACACAAGTGACATCACAAACACAAACTGCAGCCATGTGACCAGCACTGGCCTATCAGGCACTCAGACACAAGTGACATCACAAGCACAAACTGCACCCACAGGACCAGCACTGGCCTATCAGGCACTGAGCCACAAGTGACCTCACAAACACAAACTGCAGCCATGTGTCCAGCACTGGCCTATCAGGCACTGAGCCACAAGTGACATCACAACCACAAACTGCACCCACAGGACCAGCACTCGCCTATCAGGCACTGAGCCACAAGTGACATCACAACCACAAACTGCACCCACAGGACCAGCACTGCCCTATCAGGCACTCAGACACAAGTGACATCACAACCACAAACTGCACCCACATCACCAGCACTGGCCTATCAGGCACTGAGCCACAAGTGACATCACAAACACAAACTGCAGCCACAGGACCAGCACTGGCCTATCAGGCACTGAGCCACAAGTGACCTCACAACCACAAACTGCAGCCACGTGACTAGACCTGGCCTATAAGGCACTGAGCCACAAGTGACATCACAAACACAAACTGCAGCCACATCACCAGCACGGGCCTATCAGGAACTGAGCTACAAGTGACATCACAACCACAAACTGCAGCCACGTGACTAGAACTGGCCTATGAGGCACTGAGCCACAAGTGACATCACAACCACAAACTGCAGCCACAGGACCAGCACTGGCCTATCAGGCACTCAGACACAAGTGACATCACAAACACAAACTGCAGCCATGTGACCAGCACTGGCCTATCAGGCACTCAGACACAAGTGACATCACAAGCACAAACTGCACCCACAGGACCAGCACTGGCCTATCAGGCACTGAGCCACAAGTGACCTCACAAACACAAACTGCAGCCATGTGTCCAGCACTGGCCTATCAGGCACTGAGCCACAAGTGACATCACAACCACAAACTGCACCCACAGGACCAGCACTCGCCTATCAGGCACTGAGCCACAAGTGACATCACAACCACAAACTGCACCCACAGGACCAGCACTGCCCTATCAGGCACTCAGACACAAGTGACATCACAACCACAAACTGCACCCACATCACCAGCACTGGCCTATCAGGCACTGAGCCACAAGTGACATCACAAACACAAACTGCAGCCACAGGACCAGCACTGGCCTATGAGGCACTCAGACACAAGTGACATCACAACCACAAACTGCAGCCACGTGACTAGACCTGGCCTAAGAGGCACTGAGCCACAAGTGACATCACAACCACAAACTGCACCCACAGGACCAGCAGTGGCCTTTCAGGCACTGAGCCACAACTGACATCACAACCACAAACTGCACCCACAGGACCAGCACTGGCCTATCAGGCACTCAGCCACAAGTGACATCACAGACACAAACTGCACCCACAGGACCAGCACTGGCCTATCCGCCACTGAGCCACAAGTGACATCACAAACACAAACAGCAGCCATGCAACTAGCACTGGCCTATCAGGCACTCAGACACAAGTGACATCACAAACACAAACTGCAGCCACATCACCAGCACTGGCCTATCAGGCACTGAGCCACAAGTGACATCACAACCACAAACTGCAGCCACGTGACTAGAACTGGCCTATGAGGCACTCAGACACAAGTCACATCACAACCACAAACTGCACCTACAGGACCAGCACTGCCCTATCAGGCACTGAGCCACAAGTGACATCACAAACACAAACTGCACCCACAGGACCAGCACAGGCCTATCAGGCACTGAGCCACAAGTGACATCACAACCACAAACTGCACCCACATCACCAGCACTGGCCTATCAGGCACTGAGACACAAGTGACATCACAACCACAAACTGCACCCACATCACCAGCACTGGCCTATCAGGCACTGAGACACAAGTGACATCACAAACACAAACTGCAGCCATGTGTCCAGCACTGGCCTATCAGGCACTGAGCCACAAGTGACATCACAACCACAAACTGCAGCCACAGGACCAGCACGGGCCTATCAAGCACTGAGCCACAAGTGACATCACAACCACAAACTGCACCCACAGGACCAGCACAGGCCTATCAAGCACTGAGCCACAAGTGACATCACAACCACAAACTGCACCCACATCACCAGCACTGGCCTATCAGGCACTGAGCCACAAGTGACATCACAAACACAAACTGCAGCCATGTGTCCAGCACTGGCCTATCAGGCACTGAGCCAGAAGTGACCTCACAAACACAAACTGCAGCCACAGGACCAGCACGGGCCTATCAAGCACTGAGCCACAAGTGACATCACAACCACAAACTGCAGCCACATCACCAGCACTGGCCTATCAGGCACTCAGCCACAAATGACATCACAAACACAAACTGCAGCCACATCACCAGCACTGGCCTATCAGGCACTCAGACACAAGTGATCTCACAACCACAAACTGCAGCCACATCACCAGCACTGACCTATCCGGCACTGAGCCACAAGTGACATCACAAACACAAACTGCAGCCATGTGACTAGAACTGGCCTATGAGGCACTGAGCCACAAGTGACATCACAACCACAAACTGCACCCACAGGACCAGCACGGGCCTATCAAGCACTGAGCCACAAGTGACATCACAACCACAAACTGCAGCCACATCACCAGCACTGGCCTATCAGGCACTGAGCCACAAGTGACATCACAACCACAAACTGCAGCCACAGGACCAGCACTGGCCTATGAGGCACTCAGACACAAGTGACATCACAACCACAAACTGCAGCCATGTGAACAGCACGGGCCTATCAGGCACTGAGCCACAAGTGACATCACAACCACAAACTGCACCCACAGGACCAGCACGGGCTTATCAGGCACTGAGCCACAAGTGACATCACAAACACAAACTGCAGCCACATCACCAGCACTGGCCTATCAGGCACTCAGACACAAGTGACATCACAAACACAAACTCCACCCACAGGACCAGCACTGGCCTATCAGGCACTCAGACACAAGTGACATCACAACCACAAACTGTACCCACATGACTAGAGCTGGCCTATGAGGCACTGAGCCACAAGTAACATCACAACCACAAACTGCACCCACAGGACCAGCACGGGCCTATCAGGCACTGAGCCACAAGTGACATCACAAACACAAACTGCAGCCACATCACCAGCACTGGCCTATGAGGCACTGAGCCACAAGTGACCTCACAACCACAAACTGCAGCCACGTGACCAGCACGGGCCTATGAGGCACTGAGACACAAGTGACCTCACAAACACAAACTGCACCCACAGGACCAGCACTGGCCTATAAGGCACTCAGACACAAGTGACATCACAACCACAAACTGCAGCCACAGGACCAGCACTGGCCTATCAGGCACTCAGACACAAGTGACATCACAACCACAAACTGCAGCCACATCACCAGCACTGGCCTATCAGGAACTCAGACACAAGTGACATCACAACCACAAACTACACCCACAGGACCAGCACTGGCCTATCAGGCACTCAGACACAAGTGACCTCACAACCAAAAAATGCAGCCACATCACCAGCACTGGCCTATCAGGCACTGAGCCACAAGTGACCTCACAAACACAAACTGCAGCCACAGGACCAGCACTGGCCTATCAAGCACTGAGCCACAAGTGACATCACAACCACAAACTGCACCCACAGGACCAGCACTGCCCTATCAGGCACTCAGCCACAAGTGATATCACAAACACAAACTGCAGCCACAGGACCAGCACTGCCCTATCAGGCACTCAGCCACAAGTGACATCACAACCACAAACTGCAGTCACGTGGCCAGCACTGGCCTATCCGCCACTGAGCCACAAGTGACCTCACAAACACAAACAACAGCCATGCAACCAGCACTGGCCTATCAGGCCCTGAGACACAAGTGACCTCACAACCACAAACTGCAGCCATGTGACCAGCAGGGGCCTATCAGGCACTGAGCTACAAGTGACCTCACAAACACAAACTGCTCCCACGTGACTAGAAATGGCCTATCAGGCACTCAGACACAAGTGACCTCACAAACACAAACTGCAGCCATGTGACCATCACTGGCCTATCAGGCACTGAGCCACAAGTGACATCACAACCACAAACTGCACCCACATCACCAGCACTGGCCTATCAGGCACTCAGACACAAGTGACATCACAAACACAAACTGCAGCCACATCACGAGCACTGGCCTATCAGGCACTCAGACACAAGTGACATCACAACCACAAACTGCACCCACAGGACCAGCACTGGCCTATCAGGCACTCAGCCACAAGTGACATCACAACCACAAACTGCAGCCACGTGACCAGCACTGGCCTATCAGGCACTGAGCCATAAATGACATAACAACCACAAACTGCAGCCACAGGACCAGCACTGGCCTATCAGGCACTGAGCCACAAGTGACCTCACAACCACAAACTGCAGCCACGTGACTAGACCTGGCCTATAAGGCACTGAGCCACAAGTGACATCACAAACACAAACTGCAGCCACATCACCAGCACGGGCCTATCAGGAACTGAGCTACAAGTGACATCACAACCACAAACTGCAGCCACGTGACTAGAACTGGCCTATGAGGCACTGAGCCACAAGTGACATCACAACCACAAACTGCAGCCACAGGACCAGCACTGGCCTATCAGGCACTCAGACACAAGTGACATCACAAACACAAACTGCAGCCATGTGACCAGCACTGGCCTATCAGGCACTCAGACACAAGTGACATCACAAGCACAAACTGCACCCACAGGACCAGCACTGGCCTATCAGGCACTGAGCCACAAGTGACCTCACAAACACAAACTGCAGCCATGTGTCCAGCACTGGCCTATCAGGCACTGAGCCACAAGTGACATCACAACCACAAACTGCACCCACAGGACCAGCACTCGCCTATCAGGCACTGAGCCACAAGTGACATCACAACCACAAACTGCACCCACAGGACCAGCACTGCCCTATCAGGCACTCAGACACAAGTGACATCACAACCACAAACTGCACCCACATCACCAGCACTGGCCTATCAGGCACTGAGCCACAAGTGACATCACAAACACAAACTGCAGCCACAGGACCAGCACTGGCCTATCAGGCACTCAGACACAAGTCACATCACAAGCACAAACTGCAGCCACGTGACCAGCACTGGCCTATCAGGCACTGAGACATAAATGACATAACAACCACAAACTGCAGCCACGTGACTAGACCTGGCCTATGAGGCACTGAGCCACAAGTGACATCACAACCACAAACTGCACCCACAGGACCAGCAGTGGCCTTTCAGGCACTGAGCCACAACTGACATCACAACCACAAACTGCACCCACAGGACCAGCACTGGCCTATCAGGCACTCAGCCACAAGTGACATCACAGACACAAACTGCACCCACAGGACCAGCACTGGCCTATCCGCCACTGAGCCACAAGTGACATCACAAACACAAACAGCAGCCATGCAACTAGCACTGGCCTATCAGGCACTCAGACACAAGTGACATCACAAACACAAACTGCAGCCACATCACCAGCACTGGCCTATCAGGCACTGAGCCACAAGTGACATCACAACCACAAACTGCAGCCACGTGACTAGAACTGGCCTATGAGGCACTCAGACACAAGTCACATCACAACCACAAACTGCACCTACAGGACCAGCACTGCCCTATCAGGCACTGAGCCACAAGTGACATCACAAACACAAACTGCACCCACAGGACCAGCACAGGCCTATCAAGCACTGAGCCACAAGTGACATCACAACCACAAACTGCACCCACATCACCAGCACTGGCCTATCAGGCACTGAGCCACAAGTGACATCACAAACACAAACTGCAGCCATGTGTCCAGCACTGGCCTATCAGGCACTGAGCCACAAGTGACATCACAACCACAAACTGCAGCCACAGGACCAGCACGGGCCTATCAAGCACTGAGCCACAAGTGACATCACAACCACAAACTGCACCCACAGGACCAGCACAGGCCTATCAAGCACTGAGCCACAAGTGACATCACAACCACAAACTGCACCCACATCACCAGCACTGGCCTATCAGGCACTGAGCCACAAGTGACATCACAAACACAAACTGCAGCCATGTGTCCAGCACTGGCCTATCAGGCACTGAGCCAGAAGTGACCTCACAAACACAAACTGCAGCCACAGGACCAGCACGGGCCTATCAAGCACTGAGCCACAAGTGACATCACAACCACAAACTGCAGCCACATCACCAGCACTGGCCTATCAGGCACTCAGCCACAAATGACATCACAAACACAAACTGCAGCCACATCACCAGCACTGGCCTATCAGGCACTCAGACACAAGTGATCTCACAACCACAAACTGCAGCCACATCACCAGCACTGACCTATCCGGCACTGAGCCACAAGTGACATCACAAACACAAACTGCAGCCATGTGACTAGAACTGGCCTATGAGGCACTGAGCCACAAGTGACATCACAACCACAAACTGCACCCACAGGACCAGCACGGGCCTATCAAGCACTGAGCCACAAGTGACATCACAACCACAAACTGCAGCCACATCACCAGCACTGGCCTATCAGGCACTGAGCCACAAGTGACATCACAACCACAAACTGCAGCCACAGGACCAGCACTGGCCTATGAGGCACTCAGACACAAGTGACATCACAACCACAAACTGCAGCCATGTGAACAGCACGGGCCTATCAGGCACTGAGCCACAAGTGACATCACAACCACAAACTGCACCCACAGGACCAGCACGGGCTTATCAGGCACTGAGCCACAAGTGACATCACAAACACAAACTGCAGCCACATCACCAGCACTGGCCTATCAGGCACTCAGACACAAGTGACATCACAAACACAAACTCCACCCACAGGACCAGCACTGGCCTATCAGGCACTCAGACACAAGTGACATCACAACCACAAACTGTACCCACATGACTAGAGCTGGCCTATGAGGCACTGAGCCACAAGTAACATCACAACCACAAACTGCACCCACAGGACCAGCACGGGCCTATCAGGCACTGAGCCACAAGTGACATCACAAACACAAACTGCACCCACATCACCAGCACTGGCCTATCAGGCACTCAGCCACAAGTGACATCACAACCACAAACTGCAGCCACGTGACTAGACCTGGCCTATGAGGCACTGAGCCACAAGTGACATCAGAACCACAAACTGCAGCCATGTGACCAGCACGGGCCTATCAGGAACTGAGCTACAAGTGACCTCACAAACACAAACTGCACCCACAGGACCAGCACTGGCCTATCAGGCACTCAGACACAAGTGACATCACAACCACAAACTGCACCCACAGGACCAGCACTGGCCTATCAGGCACTGAGCCACAAGTGACCTCATAACCACAAACTGCAGCCACGTGACTAGAACTCGCCTATCAGGCACTCAGCCACAAGTGACATCACAAACACAAACTGCAGCCACATCACCAGCACTGGCCTATCCGCCACTGAGCCACAAGTGACCTCACAAACACAAACTGCACCCACAGGACCAGCACTGGCCTATCAAGCACTGAGCCACAAGTGACATCACAACCACAAACTGCAGCCACAGGACCAGCACTGGCCTATCAGGCACTCAGCCACAAGTGACCTCACAACCACAAACTGCAGCCACGTGACTAGAACTTGCCTATAAGGCACTGAGCCACAAGTGACATCACAAACACAAACTGCACCCACATCACCAGCACTGGCCTATCAGGCACTCAGCCACAAGTGACCTCACAACCACAAACTGCAGCCACGTGACTAGACCTGGCCTATGAGGCACTGAGCCACAAGTGACATCACAACCACAAACTGCAGCCATGTGACCAGCACGGGCCTATCAGGAACTGAGCTACAAGTGACCTCACAAACACAAACTGCACCCACGTGACTAGAAATGGTCTATGAGGCACTCAGACACAAGTGACCTCACAACCACAAACTGCAGCCATGTGAACAGCACTGGCCTATCAGGCACTGAGCCACAAGTGACATCACAACCACAAACTGCAGCCACATCACCAGCACTGGCCTATCAGGCACTGAGCCGTAAAAGACATAACAGCCACAAACTACACCCACAGGACCAGCACTGGCCTATCAGGCACTCAGACACAAGTGACATCACAACCACAAACAGCAGCCATGCAACTAGCACTGGCCTATCAGGCACTGAGCCACAAGTGACATCACAAACACAGACTGCACCCACAGGACCAGCACTGGCCTATCAGCCACTGAGCCACAAGTGACATCACAAACACAAAATGCACTTACATCACTATCACTGGCCTATCAGGCACTGAGCCACAAGTGACCTCACAACCACAAACAGCAGCCACATCACCAGCACTGGCCTATCAGGCACTCAGCCACAAGTCACATCACAACCACAAACTGCAGCCACGTGACCAGCACTGGCCTATCAGGCACTGAGCCACAAGTGACCTCACAACCACAAACAGCAGCCACATCACCAGCACTGGCCTATCAGGCACTGAGCCACAAGTGACATCACAAACACAAACTGCATCCACAGGACCAGCACTCGCCTATCAGGCACTGAGCCACAAGTGACATCACAAACACAAACTGCACCCACAGGACCAGCACTGGCCTATCAGGCACTCAGACACAAGTGACCTCACAACCACAAACTGCACCCACAGGACCAGCACTGGCCTATCAGGCACTGAGCCACAAGCGACCTCAAAACCAAAAACTGCAGCCACATCACCAGCACTGGCCTATCAGGCACTGAGCTACAAGTGACCTCACAACCACAAACTGCAGCCACGTGACTAGAACTGGCCTATGAAGCACTGAGCCACAAGTGACATCACAAACACAAACTGCAGCCACATCACCAGCACTGGCCTATCAGGCACTCAGACACAAGTGACATCACAAACACAAACTACAGGCACAGGACCAGCACTGGCCTATCAGGCACTCAGACACAAGTGACCTCACAAACACAAACTACACCCACAGGACCAGCACTGGCCTATCAGGCACTGAGCCACAAGTGACATCAGAAACACAAACTGCAGCCACATTAACAACACTGGCCTATCAGGCACTGAGCCACAAGTGACATCACAAACACAAACTGCACCCACAGGACCAGCACTGGCCTATCAGCCACTGAGCCACAAGTGACATCACAACCACAAACTGCAGCCACAGGACCAGCACTGGCCTATCCGGCACTCAGACACAAGTGACATCACAACCACAAACTGCAGCCACAGGACCAGCACTGGCCTATCAGGCACTCAGCCACAAGTGACATCACAAACACAAATTGCAGCCACATCACCAGCACTGGCCTATCAGGCACTCAGCCACAAGTGACATCACAACCACAAACTGCAGCCACATCACCAGCACTGGCCTATCAGGCACTGAGCCACAAGTGACCTCACAAACACAAACTGCAGCCATGTGACTAGAACTGGCCTATGAGGCACTGAGCCACAAGTGACATCACAACCACAAACTGCATCCACATCACCAGCACTGGCCTATCAGGCACTCAGCCACAAGTGACATCACAACCACAAACTGCAGCCACAGGACCAGCACTGGCCTATCAGGCACTCAGACACAAGTGACATCACAACCACAAACTGCAGCCATGTGAACAGCACTGGCCTATCAGGCACTGAGCCACAAGTGACATCACAACCACAAACTGCAGCCACATCACCAGCACTGGCCTATCAGGCACTCAGACACAAGTGACATCACAACCACAAACTCCACCCACAGGACCAGCACTGGCCTATCCGGCACTCAGCCACAAGTGACATCACAAACACAAACTGCACCCACAGGACCAGCACTGGCCTATCAGGCACTCAGCCACAAGTGACATCACAAACACAAACTGCAGCCACATCACCAGCACTGGCCTATCAGGCACTCAGACACAAGTGACCTCACAACCACAAACTGCAGCCACATCACCAGCACTGACCTATCCGGCACTGAGCCACAAGTGACCTCACAAACACAAACTGCACGCACAGGAACAGCACGGGCCTATCAAGCACTGAGCCACAAGTGACATCACAACCACAAACTGCAGCCACATCACCAGCACTGGCCTATCAGGCACTGAGCCACAAGTGACATCACAACCACAAACTGCAGCCACAGGACCAGCACTGGCCTATGAGGCACTCAGACACAAGTGACATCACAACCACAAACTGCAGCCACGTGACTAGAAAAGGGCAATTAGACACTGAGCTATAAGTGACATCACAAAAACACAAACTCCACCCACAGGACCAGCACTGGCCTATCAGGCACTCAGACACAAGTGACATCACAACCACAAACTGTACCCACATGACTAGAGCTGGCCTATGAGGCACTGAGCCACAAGTAACATCACAACCACAAACTGCACCCACAGGACCAGCACTGGCCTATCAGGCACTGAGCCACAAGTGACCTCATAACCACAAACTGCAGCCACGTGACTAGAACTCGCCTATCAGGCACTGAGCCACAAGTGACATCACAAACACAAACTGCACCCACATCACCAGCACTGGCCTATCAGGCACTCAGCCACAAGTGACCTCACAACCACAAACTGCAGCCACGTGACTAGACCTGGCCTATGAGGCACTGAGCCACAAGTGACATCACAACCACAAACTGCAGCCATGTGACCAGCACTGGCCTATCAGGCACTGAGCCACAAGTGACATCACAACTACAAACTGCAGCCACAGGACCAGCACTGGCCTATCAGGCACTGAGCCAAAAGTGACATCACAAACACAAACTGCAGCCACATCACCAGCACTGGCCTATAAGGCACTGAGCCACAAGTGACATCACAACCACAAACTGCAGCCACGTGATTAGAACTGGCCTATGAGGCACTCAGCCACAAGTGACATCACAACCACAAACTGCAGCCACAGGACCAGCACTGGCCTATCAGGCACTCAGACACAAGTGACATCACAACCACAAACAGCAACCATGCAACTAGCACTGGCCTAGCAGGCACTGAGCCACAAGTGACATCACAAACACAGACTGCACCCACAGGACCAGCACTGGCCTATCAGGCACTGAGCCACAAGTGACATCACAAAAACACAAACTGCACCCACAGGACAAGCACTGGCCTATAAGGCACTCAGACACAAGTGACATCACAACCACAAACTGCACCCACAGGACCAGCACTGGCCTATCAGGCACTCAGACACAAGTGACATCACAACCACAAATTGCAGACACAGGACCAGCACTGGCCTATCAGGAACTCAGACACAAGTGACATCACAACCACAAACTGCACCCACAGGACCAGCACTGGCCTATCAGGCACTCAGACACAAGTGACATCACAACCACAAACTGCACCCACAGGACCAGCACTGGCCTATCAGGCACTCAGACACAAGTGACCTCACAACCACAAACTGCACCCACAGGACCAGCACTGGCCTATCAAGCACTGAGCCACAAGTGACCTCACAAACACAAACTGCACCCACAGGACCAGCACTGGCCTATCAAGCACTGAGCCACAAGCGACATCACAACCACAAACTGCAGCCACATCACCAGCACTGGCCTATCAGGCACTCAGACACAAGTGACCTCACAACCACAAACTGCAGCCACGTGACTAGAACTTGCCTATAAGGCACTGAGCCACAAGTGACATCACAAACACAAACTGCACCCACATCACCAGCACTGGCCTATCAGGCACTCAGACACAAGTGACCTCACAACCACAAACTGCAGCCACGTGACTAGACCTGGCCTATGAGGCACTGAGCCACAAGTGACATCACAACCAAAAACTGCAGCCATGTGACCAGCACGGGCCTATCAGGAACTGAGCTACAAGTGACCTCACAAACACAAACTGCACCCACGTGACTAGAAATGGTCTATGAGGCACTCAGACACAAGTGACCTCACAACCACAAACTGCAGCCATGTGAACAGCACTGGCCTATCAGGCACTGAGCCACAAGTGACCTCACAAACACAAACTGCAGCCACGTGACCAGCACTGGCCTATCAGGCACTGAGCCGTAAATGACATAACAGCCACAAACTACACCCACAGGACCAGCACTGGCCTATCAGGCACTCAGCCACAAGTGACCTCACAACCACAAACTGCACCCACAGGACCAGCACTGGCCTATCAGGCACTCAGCCACAAGTGACATCACAAACACAAACTGCAGCCACAGGACCAGCACGGGCCTATCAGGCACTGAGCCACAAGTGACATCACAAACACAAACTGCAGCCACGTGACTAGAACTGGCCTATGAAGCACTGAGCCACAAGTGACATCACAAACACAAACTGCAGCCACATCACCAGCACTGGCCTATCAGGCACTCAGACACAAGTGACATCACAAACACAAACTACAGGCACAGGACCAGCACTGGCCTATCAGGCACTCAGACACAAGTGACCTCACAAACACAAACTACACCCACAGGACCAGCACTGGCCTATCAGGCACTGAGCCACAAGTGACATCAGAAACACAAACTGCAGCCACATTAACAACACTGGCCTATCAGGCACTGAGCCACAAGTGACATCACAACCACAAACTGCACCCACAGGACCAGCACTGGCCTATCAGCCACTGAGCCACAAGTGACATCACAACCACAAACTGCAGCCACAGGACCAGCACTGGCCTATCAGGCACTGAGCCACAAGTGACATCACAACCACAAACTGCAGCCACATCACCAGCACTGGCCTATCAGGCACTGAGCCACAAGTGACCTCACAACCACAAACTGCACCCACAGGACCAGCACTGGCCTATCCGGCACTCAGCCACAAGTGACATCACAAACACAAACTGCACCCACAGGACCAGCACTGGCCTATCAGGCACTCAGCCACAAGTGACATCACAAACACAAACTGCAGCCACATCACCAGCACTGGCCTATCAGGCACTGAGCCACAAGTGACCTCACAACCACAAACTGCAGCCACATCACCAGCACTGACCTATCCGGCACTGAGCCACAAGTGACCTCACAAACACAAACTGCAGCCATGTGACTAGAACTGGCCTATGAGGCACTGAGCCACAAGTGACATCACAACCACAAACTGCACCCACATCACCAGCACTGGCCTATCAGGCACTCAGCCACAAGTGACATCACAACCACAAACTGCAGCCACATCACCAGCACTGGCCTATCAGGCACTCAGACACAAGTGACATCACAACCACAAACTGCAGCCATGTGAACAGCACTGGCCTATCAGGCACTGAGCCACAAGTGACATCACAACCACAAACTGCAGCCACATCACCAGCACTGGCCTATCAGGCACTCAGACACAAGTGACATCACAACCACAAACTCCACCCACAGGACCAGCACTGCCCTATCCGGCACTCAGCCACAAGTGACATCACAAACACAAACTGCACCCACAGGACCAGCACTGGCCTATCAGGCACTCAGCCACAAGTGACATCACAAACACAAACTGCAGCCACATCACCAGCACTGGCCTATCAGGCACTCAGACACAAGTGACCTCACAACCACAAACTGCACCCACATCACCAGCACTGACCTATCCGGCACTGAGCCACAAGTGACCTCACAAACACAAACTGCAGCCATGTGACTAGAACTGGCCTATGAGGCACTGAGCCACAAGTGACATCACAACCACAAACTGCAC
The DNA here is from genome assembly GCF_036417845.1 of Apteryx mantelli. Classification (NCBI taxonomy): domain Eukaryota; kingdom Metazoa; phylum Chordata; class Aves; order Apterygiformes; family Apterygidae; genus Apteryx; species Apteryx mantelli. The sequence goes on from NC_089997.1 coordinate 15,555,063, forward strand.
CCACATCACCAGCACTGGCCTATCAGGCACTCAGACACAAGTGACATCACAACCACAAACTGCAGCCACATCACCAGCACTGGCCTATCAGGCACTCAGACACAAGTGACATCACAACCACAAACTGCAGCCACAGGACCAGCACTGGCCTATGAGGCACTCAGACACAAGTGACATCACAAACACAAACTGCAGCCATGTGACCAGCACTGGCCTATCAGGCACTCAGACACAAGTGACATCACAAGCACAAACTGCAGCCACAGGACCAGCACTGGCCTATCAGGCACTGAGCCACAAGTGACCTCACAAACACAAACTGCAGCCATGTGTCCAGCACTGGCCTATCAGGCACTGAGCCACAAGTGACATCACAACCACAAACTGCACCCACAGGACCAGCACTCGCCTATCAGGCACTGAGCCACAAGTGACATCACAACCACAAACTGCACCCACAGGACCAGCACTGGCCTATCAGGCACTCAGACACAAGTGACATCACAACCACAAACTGCAGCAACATCACCACCACTGGCCTATCAGGCACTCAGACACAAGTGACATCAGAAACAAAAACTGCACCCACAGGACCAGCACTGGCCTATCAGGCACTCAGCCACAAGTGACATCACAAACACAAACTGCAGCCACGTGACTAGACCTGGCCTATCAGGCACTGAGCCACAAGTGACATCACAAACACAAACTGCAGCCACGAGACTAGAACTCGCCTATCAGGCACTGAGCCACAAGTGACATCACAACCACAAACAGCACCCACATGACCAGCACTGGCCTATCAGGCACTGAGCCACAAGTGACCTCAGAACCACAAACTGCACCCACAGGACCAGCACTGGCCTATCAGGCACTCAGGCACAAGTGACCTCACAAACACAAACAGCAGCCACATAACCAGCACTGGCCTATCAGGCACTCAGACACAAGTGACATCACAAACACAAACTACACCCACAGGACCAGCACGGGCCTATCAAGCACTGAGCCACAAGTGACATCACAACCACAAACTGCAGCCACATCACCAGCACTGGCCTATCAGGCACTGAGCCACAAGTGACATCACAAACACAAACTGCAGCCACATCACCAGCACTGACCTATCCGGCACTGAGCCACAAGTGACATCACAACCACAAACTGCAGCCATGTGACTAGAACTGGCCTATGAGGCACTGAGCCACAAGTGACATCACAACCACAAACTGCACCCACAGGACCAGCACTGCCCTATCCGGCACTCAGCCACAAGTGACATCACAACCACAAACTGCACCCACATCACCAGCACTGGCCTATCAGGCACTGAGCCACAAGTGACATCACAAACACAAACTGCAGCCACAGGACCAGCACTGGCCTATGAGGCACTCAGACACAAGTGACATCACAACCACAAACTGCAGCCACGTGATTAGAACTGGCCTATGAGGCACTGAGCCACAAGTGACATCACAACCACAAACTGCAGCCACAGGACCAGCAGTGGCCTTTCAGGCACTCAGACACAAGTCACATCACAACCACAAACTGCACCCACAGGACCAGCACTGGCCTATCAGGCACTCAGACACAAGTGACATCACAAACACAAACTGCACCCACAGGACCAGCACTGGCCTATCAGGCACTCAGCCACAAGTGACATCACAGACACAAACTGCACCCACAGGACCAGCACTGGCCTATCCGCCACTGAGCCACAAGTGACATCACAAACACAAACTGCAGCCATGCAACTAGCACTGGCCTATCAGGCACTCAGACACAAGTGACATCACAAACACAAACTGCAGCCACATCACCAGCACTGGCCTATCAGGCACTGAGCCACAAGTGACATCACAACCACAAACTGCAGCCACGTGACTAGAACTGGCCTATGAGGCACTGAGCCACAAGTGACATCACAACCACAAACTGCACCCACAGGACCAGCACTGGCCTATCAGGCACTGAGCCACAAGTGACCTCACAAACACAAACTGCAGCACATCACCAGCACTGGCCTATCAGCTACTGAGCCACAAGTGACCTCACAAACACAAACTGCAGCCACATCACCAGCACTGGCCTATCAGGCACTCAGACACAAGTGACATCACAACCACAAACTGCAGCCACATTAACAACACTGGCCTATCAGGCACTGAGCCACAAGTGACATCACAAACACAAACTGCACCCACAGGACCAGCACTGGCCTATCAGGCACTGAGCCACAAGTGACCTCACAAACACAAACTGCACCCACAGGACCAGCACAGGCCTATCAAGCACTGAGCCACAAGTGACATCACAACCACAAACTGCACCCACATCACCAGCACTGGCCTATCAGGCACTGAGCCACAAGTGACATCACAAACACAAACTGCAGCCATGTGTCCAGCACTGGCCTATCAGGCACTGAGCCACAAGTGACATCACAACCACAAACTGCAGCCACAGGACCAGCACGGGCCTATCAAGCACTGAGCCACAAGTGACATCACAACCACAAACTGCACCCACAGGACCAGCACGGGCCTATCAGGCACTCAGACACAAGTGACATCACAACCACAAACTGCACGCACATCACCAGCACTGGCCTATCAGGCACTGAGCCACAAGTGACATCACAAACACAAACTGCAGCCATGTGTCCAGCACTGGCCTATCAGGCACTGAGCCAGAAGTGACCTCACAAACACAAACTGCAGCCACAGGACCAGCACGGGCCTATCAAGCACTGAGCCACAAGTGACATCACAAACACAAACTGCACCCACATCACCAGCACTGGCCTATCAGGCACTCAGCCACAAATGACATCACAAACACAAACTGCAGCCACATCACCAGCACTGGCCTATCAGGCACTCAGACACAAGTGATCTCACAACCACAAACTGCAGCCACATCACCAGCACTGACCTATCCGGCACTGAGCCACAAGTGACATCACAAACACAAACTGCAGCCATGTGACTAGAACTGGCCTATGAGGCACTGAGCCACAAGTGACATCACAACCATAAACTGCACCCACAGGACCAGCACGGGCCTATCAAGCACTGAGCCACAAGTGACATCACAACCACAAACTGCAGCCACATCACCAGCACTGGCCTATCAGGCACTGAGCCACAAGTGACATCACAACCACAAACTGCAGCCACAGGACCAGCACTGGCCTATGAGGCACTCAGACACAAGTGACATCACAAACACAAACTCCACCCACAGGACCAGCACTGGCCTATCAGGCACTCAGACACAAGTGACATCACAACCACAAACTGCACCCACAGGACCAGCACTGGCCTATCAGGCACTGAGCCACAAGTGACATCACAACTACAAACTGCAGCCACAGGACCAGCACTGGCCTATCAGGCACTGAGCCACAAGTGACCTCACAACCACAAACTGCAGCCACATCACCAGCACTGGCCTATCCGCCACTGAGCCACAAGTGACCTCACAAACACAAACTGCACCCACAGGACCAGCACTGGCCTATCAAGCACTGAGCCACAAGTGACATCACAACCACAAACTGCAGCCACAGGACCAGCACTGGCCTATCAGGCACTCAGCCACAAGTGACCTCACAACCACAAACTGCAGCCACGTGACTAGAACTTGCCTATAAGGCACTGAGCCACAAGTGACATCACAAACACTAACTGCACCCACATCACCAGCACTGGCCTATCAGGCACTCAGCCACAAGTGACCTCACAACCACAAACTGCAGCCACGTGACTAGACCTGGCCTATGAGGCACTGAGCCACAAGTGACATCACAACCACAAACTGCAGCCATGTGACCAGCACGGGCCTATCAGGAACTGAGCTACAAGTGACCTCACAAACACAAACTGCACCCACGTGACTAGAAATGGTCTATGAGGCACTCAGACACAAGTGACCTCACAACCACAAACTGCAGCCATGTGAACAGCACTGGCCTATCAGGCACTGAGCCACAAGTGACCTCACAAACACAAACTGCAGCCACGTGACCAGCACTGGCCTATCAGGCACTGAGCCGTAAATGACATAACAGCCACAAACTACACCCACAGGACCAGCACTGGCCTATCAGGCACTCAGCCACAAGTGACCTCACAACCACAAACTGCAGCCACGTGACTAGAACTCGCCTATCAGGCACTGACCCACAAGTGACATCACAAACACAAACTGTAGCCACAGGACCAGCACTGGCCTATCAGGCACTCAGCCACAAGTGACCTCACAACCACAAACTGCAGCCACGTGACTAGACCTGGCCTATGAGGCACTGAGCCACAAGTGACATCACAACCACAAACTGCAGCCATGTGACCAGCACGGGCCTATCAGGAACTGAGCTACAAGTGACCTCACAAACACAAACTGCACCCACGTGACTAGAGATGGCCTATGAGGCACTGAGCCACAAGTGACATCACAACCACAAACTGCAGCCACATCACCAGCACTGGCCTATCAGGCACTGAGCCACAAGTGACATCACAACCACAAACTGCAGCCACATGATTAGAACTGGCCTATGAGGCACTGAGCCACAAGTGACATCACAACCACAAACTGCACCCACAGGACCAGCACTGGCCTATCAGGAACTCAGACACAAGTGACATCACAACCACAAACAGCAGCCATGCAACTAGCACTGGCCTATCAGGCACTGAGCCACAAGTGACATCACAAACACAGACTGCACCCACAGGACCAGCACTGGCCTATCAGCCACTGAGCCACAAGTGACATCACAAACACAAAATGCACTTACATCACTATCACTGGCCTATCAGGCACTGAGCCACAAGTGACCTCACAAACACAAACAGCAGCCACATCACCAGCACTGGCCTATCAGGCACTCAGCCACAAGTCACATCACAACCACAAACTGCAGCCACGTGACCAGCACTGGCCTATCAGGCACTCAGCCACAAGTGACATCACAAACACAAACTGCATCCACAGGACCAGCACTGGCCTATGAGGCACTGAGCCACAAGTGACATCACAACCACAAAATGCACCCACAGGACCAGCACTCGCCTATCAGGCACTGAGCCACAAGTGACATCACAAACACAAACTGCACCCACAGGACCAGCACTGGCCTATCAGGCACTCAGACACAAGTGACCTCACAACCACAAACTGCACCCACAGGACCAGCACTGGCCTATCAGGCACTGAGCCACAAGCGACCTCAAAACCAAAAACTGCAGCCACATGACCAGCACTGGCCTATCAGGCACTGAGCTACAAGTGACCTCACAACCACAAACTGCAGCCACGTGACTAGAACTGGCCTATGAAGCACTGAGCCACAAGTGACATCACAAACACAAACTGCAGCCACATCACCAGCACTGGCCTATCAGGCACTCAGACACAAGTGACATCACAAACACAAACTACAGGCACAGGACCAGCACTGGCCTATCAGGCACTCAGACACAAGTGACCTCACAAACACAAACTACACCCACAGGACCAGCACTGGCCTATCAGGCACTGAGCCACAAGTGACATCAGAAACACAAACTGCAGCCACATTAACAACACTGGCCTATCAGGCACTGAGCCACAAGTGACATCACAAACACAAACTGCACCCACAGGACCAGCACTGGCCTATCAGCCACTGAGCCACAAGTGACATCACAACCACAAACTGCAGCCACAGGACCAGCACTGGCCTATCCGGCACTCAGACACAAGTGACATCACAAACACAAACTGCAGCCACAGGACCAGCACTGGCCTATCAGGCACTCAGCCACAAGTGACATCACAAACACAAACTGCAGCCACATCACCAGCACTGGCCTATCAGGCACTCAGCCACAAGTGACATCACAACCACAAACTGCAGCCACATCACCAGCACTGACCTATCCGGCACTGAGCCACAAGTGACCTCACAAACACAAACTGCAGCCATGTGACTAGAACTGGCCTATGAGGCACTGAGCCACAAGTGACATCACAACCACAAACTGCATCCACATCACCAGCACTGGCCTATCAGGCACTCAGCCACAAGTGACATCACAACCACAAACTGCAGCCACAGGACCAGCACTGGCCTATCAGGCACTCAGACACAAGTGACATCACAACCACAAACTGCAGCCATGTGAACAGCACTGGCCTATCAGGCACTGAGCCACAAGTGACATCACAACCACAAACTGCAGCCACATCACCAGCACTGGCCTATCAGGCACTCAGACACAAGTGACATCACAACCACAAACTCCACCCACAGGACCAGCACTGCCCTATCCGGCACTCAGCCACAAGTGACATCACAAACACAAACTGCAGCCACAGGACCAGCACTGGCCTATCAGGCACTCAGCCACAAGTGACATCACAAACACAAACTGCAGCCACATCACCAGCACTGGCCTATCAGGCACTCAGACACAAGTGACCTCACAACCACAAACTGCAGCCATGTGAACAGCACTGGCCTATGAGGCACTGAGCCACAAGTGACATCACAACCACAAACTGCACGCACAGGAACAGCACGGGCCTATCAAGCACTGAGCCACAAGTGACATCACAACCACAAACTGCAGCCACAGGACCAGCACTGGCCTATGAGGCACTCAGACACAAGTGACATCACAACCACAAACTGCAGCCATGTGAACAGCACTGGCCTATGAGGCACTGAGCCACAAGTGACATCACAACCACAAACTGCAGCCACATCACCAGCACTGGCCTATCAGGCGCTGAGCCACAAGTGACATCACAACCACAAACTGCAGCCACATCACCAGCACTGGCCTATCAGGCACTCAGACACAAGTGACATCACAAACACAAACTGCAGCCACGTGACTAGAAAAGGGCAATTAGACACTGAGCTATAAGTGACATCACAAAAACACAAACTCCACCCACAGGACCAGCACTGGCCTATCAGGCACTCAGACACAAGTGACATCACAACCACAAACTGTACCCACATGACTAGAGCTGGCCTATGAGGCACTGAGCCACAAGTAACATCACAACCACAAACTGCACCCACAGGACCAGCACTGGCCTATCAGGCACTGAGCCACAAGTGACCTCATAACCACAAACTGCAGCCACGTGACTAGAACTCGCCTATCAGGCACTGAGCCACAAGTGACATCACAAACACAAACTGCACCCACATCACCAGCACTGGCCTATCAGGCACTCAGCCACAAGTGACCTCACAACCACAAACTGCAGCCACGTGACTAGACCTGGCCTATGAGGCACTGAGCCACAAGTGACATCACAACCACAAACTGCAGCCATGTGACCAGCACGGGCCTATCAGGAACTGAGCTACAAGTGACCTCACAAACACAAACTGCACCCACGTGACTAGAGATGGCCTATGAGGCACTGAGCCACAAGTGACATCACAACCACAAACTGCAGCCACAGGACCAGCACTGGCCTATCAGGCACTGAGCCACAAGTGACATCACAACTACAAACTGCAGCCACAGGACCAGCACTGGCCTATCAGGCACTGAGCCACAAGTGACATCACAAACACAAACTGCAGCCACATCACCAGCACTGGCCTATAAGGCACTGAGCCACAAGTGACATCACAACCACAAACTGCAGCCACGTGATTAGAACTGGCCTATGAGGCACTCAGCCACAAGTGACATCACAACCACAAACTGCAGCCACAGGACCAGCACTGGCCTATCAGGCACTCAGACACAAGTGACCTCACAACCACAAACAGCAGCCATGCAACTAGCACTGGCCTAGCAGGCACTGAGCCACAAGTGACATCACAAACACAGACTGCACCCACAGGACCAGCACTGGCCTATCAGGCACTGAGCCACAAGTGACATCACAAAAACACAAACTGCACCCACAGTACAAGCACTGGCCTATAAGGCACTCAGACACAAGTGACATCACAACCACAAACTGCACCCACAGGACCAGCACTGGCCTATCAGGCACTCAGACACAAGTGACATCACAACCACAAATTGCAGACACAGGACCAGCACTGGCCTATCAGGAACTCAGACACAAGTGACATCACAACCACAAACTGCACCCACAGGACCAGCACTCGCCTATCAGGCACTGAGCCACAAGTGACATCACAACCACAAACTGCACCCACAGGACCAGCACTGCCCTATCAGGCACTCAGACACAAGTGACATCACAACCACAAACTGCACCCACATCACCAGCACTGGCCTATCAGGCACTGAGCCACAAGTGACATCACAAACACAAACTGCACCCACAGGACCAGCACTGGCCTATCAAGCACTGAGCCAAAAGCGACATCACAACCACAAACTGCAGCCACATCACCAGCACTGGCCTATCAGGCACTCAGACACAAGTGACCTCACAACCACAAACTGCAGCCACGTGACTAGAACTTGCCTATAAGGCACTGAGCCACAAGTGACATCACAAACACAAACTGCACCCACATCACCAGCACTGGCCTATCAGGCACTCAGACACAAGTGACCTCACAACCACAAACTGCAGCCACGTGACTAGACCTGGCCTATGAGGCACTGAGCCACAAGTGACATCACAACCAAAAACTGCAGCCATGTGACCAGCACGGGCCTATCAGGAACTGAGCTACAAGTGACCTCACAAACACAAACTGCACCCACGTGACTAGAAATGGTCTATGAGGCACTCAGACACAAGTGACCTCACAACCACAAACTGCAGCCATGTGAACAGCACTGGCCTATCAGGCACTGAGCCACAAGTGACCTCACAAACACAAACTGCAGCCACGTGACCAGCACTGGCCTATCAGGCACTGAGCCGTAAATGACATAACAGCCACAAACTACACCCACAGGACCAGCACTGGCCTATCAGGCACTCAGCCACAAGTGACCTCACAACCACAAACTGCACCCACAGGACCAGCACTCGCCTATCAGGCACTGAGCCACAAGTGACATCACAAACACAAACTGCAGCCACAGGACCAGCACGGGCCTATCAGGCACTGAGCCACAAGTGACATCACAAACACAAACTGCAGCCACATCACCAGCACTGGCCTATCAGGCACTCAGACACAAGTGACCTCACAACCACAAACTGCACCCACAGGACCAGCACTGGCCTATCAGGCACTGAGCCACAAGCGACCTCAAAACCAAAAACTGCAGCCACATGACCAGCACTGGCCTATCAGGCACTGAGCTACAAGTGACCTCACAACCACAAACTGCAGCCACGTGACTAGAACTGGCCTATGAAGCACTGAGCCACAAGTGACATCACAAACACAAACTGCAGCCACATCACCAGCACTGGCCTATCAGGCACTCAGACACAAGTGACATCACAAACACAAACTACAGGCACAGGACCAGCACTGGCCGATCAGGCACTCAGACACAAGTGACCTCACAAACACAAACTACACCCACAGGACCAGCACTGGCCTATCAGGCACTGAGCCACAAGTGACATCAGAAACACAAACTGCAGCCACATTAACAACACTGGCCTATCAGGCACTGAGCCACAAGTGACATCACAACCACAAACTGCACCCACAGGACCAGCACTGGCCTATCAGCCACTGAGCCACAAGTGACATCACAACCACAAACTGCACCCACAGGACCAGCACTGGCCTATCAGGCACTGAGGCACAAGTGACCTCACAACCACAAACAGCAGCCATGCAACTACCACTGGCCTATCAGGCACTGACACACAAGTGACCTCACAACCACAAGCAGCAGCCATGGGCCTAGCACTGGCCTATCAGGCACTGACACACAAGTGACCTTACAACCACAAACAGCAGCCACATGACCAGCACTGGCCTATCAGGCACTGAGCCAGAAGTGATATCAAAACCAGAAACACCAGCCATGCAACTAGCACTGGCCTAGCAGGCACTGACACACAAGTGACCTCACAACCACAAACTGCAGGCACATCACCAGCACTGGCCTATCAGGCACTGAGCCACAAGTGACATCACAAACACAAACTGCAGCCACAGGACCAGCACTGGCCTATCAGGCACTGAGCCACAAGCGACCTCAAAACCAAAAACTGCAGCCACATGACCAGCACTGGCCTATCAGGCACTGAGCTACAAGTGACCTCACAAACACAAACTGCAGCCACGTGACTAGAACTGGCCTATGAAGCACTGAGCCACAAGTGACATCACAACCACAAACTGCACCCACATCACCAGCACTGGCCTATCAGGCACTCAGCCACAAGTGACCTCACAACCACAAACTGCAGCCACGTGACTAGAAATGGCCTATGAAGCACTGAGCCACAAGTGACATCACAAACACAAACTGCAGCCACATCACCAGCACTGGCCTATCAGGCACTCAGACACAAGTGACCTCACAAACACAAACTGCAGCCACGTGATTAGAACTGGCCTATTAGGCACTCAGACACAAGTGACATCACAAACACAAACTGCACCCACAGGACCAGCACGGGCCTATCAAGCACTGAGCCACAAGGGACATCACAAACACAAACTGCAGCCACAGGACCAGCACTGGCCTATCAGGCACTGAGCCACAAGTGACATCACAAACACAAACTGCACCCACAGGACCAGCACTGGCCTATCAGGCACTCAGACACAAGTGACATCACAAACACAAACTGCAGCCACGTGATTAGAACTGGCCTATTAGGCACTCAGACACAAGTGACATCACAACCACAATCTGCAGCCACGTGACCAGCACTGGCCTATCAGGCACTGAGCCACAAGTGACCTCACAAACACAAACTGCAGCCACATCACCAGCACTGGCCTATCAGGCACTGAGCCACAAGTGACATCACAAACACAAACTGCACCCACAGGTCCAGCACTGGCCTATCAGGCACTCAGCCACAAGTGACATCACAAACACAAACTGCACCCACATCACCAGCACTGGCCTATCAGGCACTGAGCCACAAGTGACATCACAACCACAAACTGCAGCCACATCACCAGCACTGGCCTATCAGGCACTCAGACACAAGTGACATCACAACCACAAACTGCAGCCACATCACCAGCACTGGACTATTAGGCACTGAGCTACAAGTGACCTCACAAACACAAACTGCAGGCACATCACCAGCACTGGCCTATCAGGCACTGAGCCATAAATGACCTCACAACCACAAACTGCAGCCACGTGACTAGACCTGGCCTATGAGGCACTGAGCCACAAGTGACATCACAACCACAAACTGCAGCCATGTGACCAGCACGGGCCTATCAGGAACTGAGCTACAAGTGACATCACAAACACAAACTGCACCCACGTGACTAGAGATGGCCTATCAGGCACTGAGCCACAAGTGACATCACAACCACAAACTGCAGCCATGTGAACAGCACTGGCCTATCAGACACTGAGCCACAAGTGACATCACAAACACAAACTGCAGCCACGTGATTAGAACTGGCCTATCAGGCACTGAGCCACAAGTGACATCACAACCACAAACTGCAGCCACATCACCAGCACTGGCCTATCAGGCACTCAGCCACAAGTGACCTCACAACCACAAACTGCAGCCACATGCCCAGCACTGGCCTATCAGGCACTCAGACACAAGTGACCTCACAACCACAAACTGCAGCCATGTGACCAGCACGGGCCTATCAGGCACTGAGCTACAAGTGACCTCACAAACACAAACTGCTCCCACGTGACTAGAAATGGCCTATCAGGCACTCAGACACAAGTGACATCACAACCACAAACTGCAGCCATGTGACCATCACTGGCCTATCAGGCACTGAGCCACAAGTGACATCACAACCACAAACTGCACCCACAGGACCAGCACTGGCCTATCAGGCACTCAGACACAAGTCACATCACAACCACAAACTGCAGCCACATCACCAGCACTGGACTATTAGGCACTGAGCTACAAGTGACCTCACAAACACAAACTGCACCCACATCACCAGCACTGGCCTATCAGGCACTGAGCCATAAATGACATAACAACCACAAACTGCAGCCACAGGACCAGCACTGGCCTATCAGGCACTGAGACACAAGTGACCTCACAAACACAAACTGCAGCCACGTGACTAGAACTGGCCTATCAGGCACTGAGCCACAAGTGACATCACAAACACAAACTGCACCCACATCACCAGCACTGACCTATCAGGCACTCAGCCACAAGTGACATCACAAACACAAACTGCAGCCACGTGATTAGAACTGGCCTATGAGGCACTGAGCCACAAGTGACATCACAAACACAAACTGCAGCCACGTGACTAGAACTGGCCTATGAGGCACTGAGCCACAAGTGACATCACAAACACAAACTGCAGGCACAGGACCACCACTGGCCTATCAGGCACTGAGCCACAAGTGACATCACAAACACAAACTACACCCACAGGACCAGCACTGGCCTATCAGGCACTGAGTCACAAGTGACCTCACAAACACAAACTGCAGCCACATGCCCAGCACTGGCCTATCAGGCACTCAGACACAAGTGACCTCACAACCACAAACTGCAGTCACGTGACTAGAACTGGCCTATGAGGCACTGAGCCACAAGTGACATCACAACCACAAACTGCACCCACAGGACCAGCACTGGCCTATCAGGCACTCAGACACAAGTGACATAACAAACACAAACTGCAGCCATGTGACCAGCACTGGCCTATCAGGCAGTGAGCCACAAGTGACATCACAACCACAAACTGCAGCCACAGGACCAGCACTGGCCTATCAGGCACTCAGACACAAGTGACCTCACAACCACAAACTGCAGCCACGTGACTAGAACTCGCCTATCAGGCACTGAGACACAAGTGACATCACAACCACAAACTGCACCCACAGGACCAGCACTGGCCTATCAAGCACTGAGCCACAAGTGACCTCACAAACAGAAACTGCAGCCACGTGTCTAGAAATGGGCAATTAGACCGTGAGCTACAAGTGACATCACAAAAACACAAACTCCACCCACAGGACCAGCACTGGCCTATCAGGCACTGAGCCACAAGTGACATCACAACCACAAACTGCAGCCACATCACCAGCACTGGCCTATCAAGCACTCAGACACAAGTCACATCACAACCACAAACTGCAGCCACATCACCAGCACTGGCCTATCAGGCACTGAGCCATAAATGACATAACAACCACAAACTGCACCCACAGGACCAGCACTGGCCTATCAGGCACTCAGACACAAGTGACATCACAACCACAAACTGCAGCCACATCACCAGCACTGGCCTATCAGGAACTCAGACACAAGTGACATCACAACCACAAACTACACCCACAGGACCAGCACTGGCCTATCAGGCACTCAGACACAAGTGACCTCACAACCAAAAAATGCAGCCACATCACCAGCACTGGCCTATCAGGCACTGAGCCACAAGTGACCTCACAAACACAAACTGCAGCCACAGGACCAGCACTGGCCTATCAAGCACTGAGCCACAAGTGACATCACAACCACAAACTGCACCCACAGGACCAGCACTGCCCTATCAGGCACTCAGCCACAAGTGATATCACAAACACAAACTGCAGCCACGTGACTAGAACTGGCCTATCAGGCACTGAGCCACAAGTGACATCACAAACACAAACTGCACCCACATCACCAGCACTGACCTATCAGGCACTCAGCCACAAGTGACCTCACAACCACAAACTGCAGCCACGCGACTAGACCTGGCCTATGAGGCACTGAGCCACAAGTGACATCACAACCACAAACTGCAGCCATGTGAACAGCACGGGCCTATCAGGAACTGAGCTACAAGTGACCTCACAAACACAAACTGCACCCACGTGACTAGAAATGGTCTATGAGGCACTCAGACACAAGTGACCTCACAACCACAAACTGCAGCCATGTGAACAGCACTGGCCTATCAGGCACTGAGCCACAAGTGACATCACAAACACAAACTGCAGCCACGTGATTAGAACTGGCCTATGAGGCACTGAGCCACAAGTGACATCACAACCACAAACTGCACCCACAGGACCAGCACTCGCCTATCAGGCACTGAGCCACAAGTGACATCACAAACACAAACTGCACCCACAGGACCAGCACTGGCCTATCAGGCACTCAGCCACAAGTGACATCACAAACACAAACTGCAGCCACATCACCAGCACTGGCCTATCAGGCACTGAGCCTCAAGTGACATAACAACCACAAACTGCACCCACATCACCAGCACTGGCCTATCAGGCACTCAGCCACAAGTGACCTCACAACCACAAACTGCAGCCACGTGACTAGACCTGGCCTATGAGGCACTGAGCCACAAGTGACATCACAACCACAAACTGCAGCCATGTGACCATCACGGGCCTATCAGGAACTGAGCTACAAGTGACCTCACAAACACAAACTGCACCCACGTGACTAGAAATGGCCTATGAAGCACTGAGCCACAAGTGACATCACAAACACAAACTGCAGCCACATCACCAGCACTGGCCTATCAGGCACTCAGACACAAGTGACATCACAAACACAAACTGCACCCACATCACCAGCACTGGCCTATCAGGAACTGAGCTACAAGTGACATCACAAACACAAACTGCACCCACAGGACCAGCACTGGCCTATCAGGCACTCAGACACAAGTGACATCACAAACAAAAATTGCAGCCACATCACCAGCACTGGCCTATCAGGCACTCAGACACAAGTGACATCACAAACACAAACTGCAGCCACGTGATTAGAACTGGCCTATGAGGCACTGAGCCACAAGTGACATCACAACCACAAACTGCACCCACAGGACCAGCACTCGCCTATCAGGCACTGAGCCACAAGTGACATCACAACCACAAACAGCAGCCATGCAACTAGCACTGGCCTATCAGGCACTGAGCCACAAGTGACAACACAAACACAGACTGCACCCACAGGACCAGCACTGGCCTATCAGGCACTGAGCCACAAGTGACATCACAAACACAAAATGCACTTACATCACTATCACTGGCCTATCAGCCACTGAGCCACAAGTGACATCACAAACACAAACTGCACCCACAGGACCAGCACTGGCCTATCAAGCACTGAGCCACAAGTGACATCACAAACACAAACTGCAGCCATGTGACCAGCACTGGCCTATCAGGCACTCAGCCACAAGTGACATCACAACCACAAACTGCACCCACATCACCAGCACTGGCCTATCAGGCACTCAGCCACAAGTGACCTCACAACCACAAACTGCAGCCATGTGAACAGCACTGGCCTATCAGGCACTGAGCCACAAGTGACATCACAAACACAAACTGTACCCACGTGACTAGAACTCCCCTATCCGCCACTGAGCCACAAGTGACCTCACAAACACAAACTGCAGCCACGTAACTAGAAAAGGGCGATTAGACACTGAGCTATAAGTGACATCACAAAAACACAAACTCCACCGACAGGACCAGCACTGGCCTATCAGGCATTCAGCCACAAGTGACATCACAACCACAAACTGTACCCACATGACTAGACCTGGCCTATGAGGCACTGAGCCACAAGTGACCTCACAAACACAAAGTGCAGCCACATCACCAGCACTGGCCTATGAGGCACTGAGCCACAAGTGACATCACAACCACAAACTGCAGCCACATCACCAGCACTGGCCTATCAAGCACTGAGCCACAAGTGACATCACAACCACAAACTGCAGCCACAGGACCAGCACTGGCCTATCAGGCACTGAGCCACAAGTGACCTCACAACCACAAACTGCAGCCACGTGACTAGAACTCGCCTATCAGGCACTGAGCAACAAGTGACATCACAAACACAAACTGCAGCCACATCACCAGCACTGGCCTATCAGGCACTCAGCCACAAGTGACCTCACAACCACAAACTGCAGCCACGTGACTAGACCTGGCCTATGAGGCACTCAGCCACAAGTGACATCACAACCACAAACTGCAGCCACAGGACCAGCACGGGCCTATCAGGCACTGAGCCACAAGTGACATCACAACCACAAACTGCAGCCACAGGACCAGCACTGGCCTATCAGGCACTGAGCCACAAGTGACATCACAACCACAAACTGCACCCACATCACCAGCACTGGCCTATCAAGCACTGAGCCACAAGTGACATCACAAACACAAACTGCAGCCACGTGACCAGCACTGGCCTATCAGGCACTGAGCTACAAGTGACCTCACAACCACAAACTGCAGCCACGTGACTAGAACTGGCCTATGAAGCACTGAGCCACAAGTGACATCACAAACACAAACTGCAGCCACAGGACCAGCACTGGCCTATCAGGCACTGAGCCGTAAATGACATAACAACCAAAAACTGCAGCCACGTGACTAGAACTCGCCTATCAGGCACTGAGCAACAAGTGACATCACAAACACAAACTGCAGCCACATCACCAGCACTGGCCTATCAGGCACTCAGCCACAAGTGACCTCACAACCACAAACTGCAGCCACGTGACTAGACCTGGCCTATGAGGCACTGAGCCACAAGTGACATCACAACCACAAACAGCAGCCATGTGACCAGCACGGGCCTATCAGGAACTGAGCTACAAGTGACCTCACAAACACAAACTGCACCCACGTGACTAGAAATGGCCTATGAAGCACTGAGCCACAAGTGACATCACAAACACAAACTGCAGCCACATCACCAGCACTGGCCTATCAGGCACTCAGACACAAGTGACCTCACAACCACAAACTGCAGCCACATCACCAGCACTGGCCTATCAGGCACTCAGACACAAGTGACATCACAAACACAAACTGCACCCACATCACCAGCACTGGCCTATCAGGAACTGAGCTACAAGTGACATCACAAACACAAACTGCACCCACAGGACCAGCACTGGCCTATCAGGCACTCAGACACAAGTGACATCACAAACACAAACTGCACCCACAGGACCAGCACGGGCCTATCAAGCACTGAGCCACAAGTGACCTCACAACCACAAACTGCAGCCACAGGACCAGCACTGCCCTATCCGGCACTCAGCCACAAGTGACATCACAAACACAAACTGCACCCACATCACCAGCACTGGCCTATCAGGCACTCAGACACAAGTGACCTCACAACCACAAACTGCAGCCACATCACCAGCACTGGCCTATCAGGCACTGAGCCACAAGTGACATCACAAACACAAACTGCACCCACAGGACCAGCACGGGCCTATCAAGCACTGAGCCACAAGTGACCTCACAACCACAAACTGCAGCCACAGGACCAGCACTGCCCTATCCGGCACTCAGCCACAAGTGACATCACAAACACAAACTGCACCCACAGGACCAGCACTGGCCTATCAGGCACTGAGCCACAAGTGACATCACAAACACAAACTGCAGCCACGTGATTAGAACAGGCCTATGAGGCACTCAGCCACAAGTGACATCACAACCACAAACTGCACCCACAGGACCAGCACTGGCCTATCAGGCACTCAGACACAAGTGACCTCACAACCACAAACAGCAGCCATGCAACTAGCACTGGCCTATCAGGCACTGAGCCACAAGTGACATCACAAACACAAAATGCACTTACATCACTATCACTGGCCTATCAGCCACTGAGCCACAAGTGACCTCACAACCACAAACAGCAGCCACATCACCAGCACTGGCCTATCAGGCACTCAGACACAAGTGACATCACAACCACAAACTGCAGCCACGTGACCAGCACTGGCCTATCAGGCACTGAGCCACAAGTGAGCTCACAAACACAAACTGCAGCCACATCACCAGCACTGGCCTATCAAGCACTGAGCCACAAGTGACATCACAAACACAAACTGCACCCACAGGACCAGCACTGGCCTATCAGGCACTGAGCCACAAGTGACATCACAACCACAAACTGCAGCCACAGGACCACCACTGGCCTATCAGGCACTCAGACACAAGTCACATCACAACCACAAACTGCAGCCACATCACCAGCACTGGCCTATCAGGCACTCAGACACAAGTGACATCACAAACACAAACTGCACCCACAGGACCAGCACTGGCCTATGAGGCACTGAGCCACAAGTGACATCACAAGCACAAACTGCAGCCACGTGACCAGCACTGGCCTATCAGGCACTGAGCCACAAGTCACATCACAAACACAGACTGCACCCACAGGACCAGCACTGGCCTATCAGGCACTGACACACAAGTGACATCACAAACACAAAATGCACTTACATCACTATCACTGGCCTATCAGCCACTGAGCCACAAGTGACCTCACAACCACAAACAGCAGCCACATCACCAGCACTGGCCTATCAGGCACTCAGACACAAGTGACATCACAACCACAAACTGCAGCCACATCACCAGCACTGGCCTATCAGGCACTGAGACACAAGTGACATCACAAACACAAACTGCAGCCACATCACCAGCACTGGCCTATCCGCCACTGAGCCACAAGTGACCTCACAAACACAAACTGCACCCACAGGACCAGCACTGGCCTATCAAGCACTGAGCCACAAGTGACATCACAACCACAAACTGCACCCACAGGACCAGCACTGGCCTATCAGGCACTGAGCCACAAGTGACATCACAACCACAAACTGCACCCACAGGACCAGCACTGGCCTATCAGGCACTGAGCCACAAGTGACATCACAAACACAAACTGCACCCACAGGACCAGCACTGGCCTATCAGGCACTCAGCCACAAGTGACCTCACAACCACAAACTGCACCCACAGGACCAGCACTGGCCTATCAGGCACTGAGCCACAAGTGACCTCACAAACACAAACAGCAGCCATGCAACTAGCACTGGCCTATCAGGCCCTGAGACACAAGTGACCTCACAACCACAAACTGTAGCCATGTGACCAGCACGGGCCTATCAGGCACTGAGCTACAAGTGACCTCACAAACACAAACTGCTCCCACGTGACTAGAAATGGCCTATCAGGCACTCAGACACAAGTGACATAACAAACACAAAGTGCAGCCATGTGACCATCACTGGCCTATCAGGCACTGAGCCACCAGTGACATCACAAACACAAACTGCACCCACAGGACCAGCACTGGCCTATCAGGCACTCAGACACAAGTCACATCACAACCACAAACTGCAGCCACATCACCAGAACTGGCCTATCAGGCACTGAGCCACAAGTGACCTCACAACCACAAACTGCAGCCACGCGACTAGACCTGGCCTATGAGGCACTGAGCCACAAGTGACATCACAACCACAAACTGCAGCCATGTGACCAGCACGGGCCTATCAGGAACTGAGCTACAAGTGACCTCACAAACACAAACTGCAGCCACGTGAATAGAACTTGTCTATCAGGCACTGAGCCACAAGTGACATCACAAACACAAACTGCACCCACATCACCAGCACTGGCCTATCAGGCACTCAGCCACAAGTGACCTCACAACCACAAACTGCAGCCACGCGACTAGACCTGGCCTATGAGGCACTGAGCCACAAGTGACATCACAACCACAAACTGCAGCCATGTGACCAGCACGGGCCTATCAGGAACTGAGCTACAAGTGACCTCACAAACACAAACTGCTCCCACGTGACTAGAAATGGCCTATCAGGCACTCAGACACAAGTGACCTCACAAACACAAACTGCAGCCATGTGACCAGCACTGGCCTATCAGGCACTGACACACAAGTGACCTCACAACCACAAACAGCAGGCATGCAACTAGCACTGGCCTATCAGGCACTGACACACAAGTGACCTCACAGCCACAAACAGCAGCCATGCAACTAGCACTGGCCTATCAGGCACTGAGCTACAAGTGACATCACAAACACAAACTGCAGCCACGTGATTAGAACTGGCCTATGAGGCACTGAGCCACAAGTGACATCACAACCACAAACTGCACCCACAGGACCAGCACTCGCCTATCAGGCACTGAGCCACAAGTGACATCACAAACACAAACTGCAGCCACATCACCAGCACTGGCCTATCAGGCACTGAGCCACAAGTGACATCACAACCACAAACTGCAGCCACATCACCAGCACTGGCCTATCAGCCACTGAGCCACAAGTAACATCACAACCACAAACTGCAGCCACATCACCAGCACTGGCCTATCAGGCAGTGAGCCACAAATGACATCACAACCACAAACTGCAGCCACATCACCAGCACTGGCCTATCAGGCACTCAGACACAAGTGACATCACAACCACAAACTGCAGCCACATCACCAGCACTGGCCTATCAGGCACTCAGACACAAGTGACATCACAAACACAAACTGCAGCCACATCACCAGCACTGGCCTATCAGGCACTCAGCCACAAGTGACATCACAAGCACAAACTGCAGCCACATCACCAGCACTGGCCTATCAGGAACTCAGCCACAAGTGACATCACAACCACAAACTGCAGCCACGTGACTAGAACTGGCCTATGAGGCACTGAGCCACAAGTGACATCACAAACACAAACTGCACCCACAGGACCAGCACTGGCCTATCAGGCACTCAGACACAAGTGACATAACAAACACAAAGTGCAGCCATGTGACCAGCACTGGCCTATCAGGCACTCAGCCACAAGTGACCTCACAAACACAAACTGCACCCACAGGACCAGCACTGGCCTATCAGGCACTGAGCCACAAGTGACATCACAAACAAAAACTGCAGCCACATCACCAGCACTGGCCTATCAGGCACTGAGCCACAAGTGACATCACAAACACAAACTGCACCCACATCACCAGCACTGGCCTATCAGGCACTCAGACACAAGTGACCTCACAAACACAAACTGCAGCCATGCAACTAGCACTGGCCTATCAGGCACTGAGCCACAAGTGACCTCACAAACAAAAACTGCACCCACAGGACCAGCACTGGCCTATTAGGCACTCAGACACAAGTGACCTCACAACCACAAACTGCAGCCACGTGACTAGAGCTCGCCTATCAGGCACTGAGCCACAAGTGACCTCACAAACAGAAACTGCAGCCACGTGTCTAGAAATGGGCAATTAGACACTGAGCTACAAGTGACATCACAAAAACACAAACTGCAGCCACAGAACCAGCACTGGCCTATGAGGCACTGAGCCACAAGTGACATCACAAACACAAACTGCAGCCACGTGACCAGCACTGGCCTATCAGGCACTGAGCCACAAGTGACATCACAAACACAAACTGCAGCCACATCACCAGCACGGGCCTATCAAGCACTGAGCCACAAGTGACATCACAACCACAAACTCCACCCACAGGACCAGCACTGGCCTATCAGACACTGAGCCACAAGTGACCTTACAACCACAAACCGCAGCCATATCACCAGCACTGGCCTATCAGGCACTGAGCCACAAGTGACCTCACAAACACAAACTGCAGCCATGTGACAAGCACAGGCCTATCAGGCACTGAGCCACAAGTGACATCACAAACACAAACTGCAGCCACATCACCACCACTGGCCTATCAGGCACTGACACACAAGTGACATCACAAACACAAACTGCAGCCACATCACCAGCACTGGCCTATCAGGCACTGACACACAAGTGACCTCACAACCACAAACAGCAGCCATGCAACTAGCACTGGCCTATCAGGCACTGAGCCACAAGTGACCTCACAACCACAAACAGCAGCCATGCAACTAGCACTGGCCTATCAGGCATTGAGCCACAAGTGACATCACAAACAGAAACTGCAGCCACATCACCAGCACTGGCCTATGAGGAACTGAGCCACAAGTGACATTACAAACACAAACTGCAGCCACATCACCAGCACGGGCCTATCAGGCACTGAGGCACAAGTGACTTCACAAACACAAACTGCACTTACATCACCATCACTGGCCTATCAGGCACTGAGGCACAAGTGACCTCACAACCACAAACAGCAGCTTTGGACCTAACACTGGCCTATCAGGCACTCAATAGAAGTGGCCTCACAGATACTTAAAAGTAGCAACGTGGCTGCTTTTGGCCTAGCCGATACTGAGGCCAAATGACTCCACAAACACAAACAGCAGCAATATCCATCGAGCTGGACTGTCAGGTGTTCAGGCTGAAGAGACCCCACAGGCAGTCATGAAGCCATATAGCTGCTCCTGGCCTCTTTGCGACTGAGGCACAGTTGACCTAAACAAGCACAAACAGCAGCAATGTCCATGCTGATCGCCAGTCACATACTGATGCACAACTGACCACAAAAGCACCAACAGCAGCAATGGGCCTGCTCCTCATTTATGAGACATGGAGACACAAGAGACCTCACCATCATCACCAAAGCTACATGCATGCTGTTGGCCTACCAGCTTCAGACGCACAACTCACCTCACAAGCACAAATGGCATCGACCTGCCTGCTGCTGCCCTATCTGGGACCAAGTCACAAGGGAGCTGAAAAGTGCAAACCTTCACAGAGGTGGAGCTCACCTGGGCCACTCGCATGTCCCTTGATTACGCTGTGATCATTCCGTACAGAAGAGTCTTCTGCAAAAGGCTTTCATGTCCTGGCAAGACTCTCTCCACATCATGGGACAGCTCCGCTCTGGCATCCTGCGCACAAATCACAAAAGGAACGATTGGTCTCGCTTTTCCTTTAGTACCATCAAGTCCCAGCTGGGAGCCTTTGCACTGCAGCACCTGCACAATGACAGCAGGATGCCACTTCCATTTCTAGTGCATTTCTAGGGACAGAGATCAGCTGAGGGAGCAGCTGCACTGCAAAGGGTTTCCCACACTGTCACATCAACTCAGCACTGCACCAGGCATCAACCTGACACCAGACCTCTGCTCTGCCACCTACTCTACAAACACACTGTCTCTGCCCCACACAGCTGCCTCTTCTGCTAAATACAGCCAAGTGCCAGCAAGAAGAGATGTATGCAGGACACTCACCACTTGCACACTCCACAGCCACTGCTCTGCTCCCTGCCTTCCCTTGGCTCCGCAATCCAGACACACAGGCAAGCTCCTGTGGTAACACCACAAGGTAGCCAAGGCACTCTAGGCTCACAAGGCCTCTGCAAATGAGCAGCACAAGATCAGGCACAGAGCTGCCTCCTTGCGCGATGCTGCTCTTTTCAGAGGGAAGGAGCCTGCTTGCTTTGGGCACAGCAGGCTGCTGCTTTCCACCCCCATCCCCTCAGGAGTCTCCAGCTAGGGATGGGGGCATGGGGATTTTCTTTGGTAATACAAAAGTTACAGATACAACACAGAAACACTTGAGTCCGGAAGGCCTCCTGAGCCCAAAGTAACCTCCCTTCCTTTCCTTTAGTTACTTGGACAAGGAGCCCTGGGGAAGGGAAAAAGGGTGCAGAGGCTTTGAAATGAGGCCCAAGCAGTGAGGCAGCCCCACACTGGACGGCTGCTGAAATGACAGCTCTCCTGGCTGCACAGCCTCTGCAGCAGCAGTCCGGGCTCCACAGCTGCATTCACAGAGCACTGAAGGCTGGGTGCCATGGGCAACCTGGCCCTGGACACATCTTCACCCCTCGCAGAGCCAGCAGCACAAGAATTCTGAGACTTCCTCAGGTCAAGCCACAGAGGCTTTGGGGCACTCACACAAAGGCACTCAAGACATGCTGGCATTTATTATAAGGGTCTTGGACTCATCCTATATGGCACCACAACCTCCTAGGAAAAGGAGGGGGCACAGTAGGATTTGCTGAGCGGGCTGGCAGTAACAGCACTTGTGGGAGGAGGAATTTGCAGCACAGCAGAGGTACCAGGAGGTGAACCCACACCCCAAGTCACCCAGGCAAGCCAGGCGCATTTATGGAAGCCTTCGCATCCATACATAGCCTCAGTTCATTCACTTGCAGCTGCTTTCACAGAGGGATCACGATGCGGACAAAGATGTTGACAGGTACAGGGACACACCCTGGCATCCTGCCTCCATCCTCAGGGGCTCTAGCACTGCACTGGGAAGCTCATGAGTGGAGCAACCTAAAAAGACAGAAAGAAAGAATCGGAGTGTTACTGGCAGTTCTGCTGGTCTTACATAGTCGCAACAGGCAGTGGCCAATGTATCCCCTCTGTGCTGAGCTCTATTGGTGAGAGCACGGCCAGCAGGGCCACCGAGACGTTCTACCCGTCTTTTTGACACAGGTGACATCATGTCTGTATTCCGGCTCTCCAGGTCTGCAAAGGCACTAACACACAGCAGGGAGTCCAGCACAGGGACACCAAGATGGTCAGGGGCTGCAGCGTGGGGCATACAAGGAGAGGCTGTGAGAGCTGGGTTTCTCCAGCCTAGACAAGAGAAGGCCAAGGGGCATCTTCATGCTGTGCACAGCTACCTTATGGAGGGCACAGAGAAGATGGAGCCAGATTTTCCTGGAGGTGCACCCTAAGAGCAAGAGAGGAAACAGGGACATATTGGACAACGGGAAATGCTTCTTAGATGTTAAGAATAAACCTTTTTGTCCGTGGGGGTGGCCGAACTGTGGCAGAGGGATCCAGAGAGGTTCTCAGATCTCCATCCTTGGAGAGAATCCAAACTTCACTGGAAAAGGCCCCAAGATAACTCCTCTACTAGGACCCGTGTGGAGCAGGGCGTCGGAGCCCTACCTCCAGATGGCTCCCCCACTGCAGCCTCAAGGAATCTGCTATTCTGAGACTCTTGCCAAAGGCACCAAGGCTTTGGAGATGCCGCCTCCACTGCTGACCAAGGACAGGTGTCTCAGAGCCATCCATTGCCCTCAGAAGCTTGACTTCTTGTGAGCTGGCGTATCCCCTGTCTGCAAGGGTCTGGATAGGCATAAACTGCAGAAATGGCTCTGACTGCTTTGATTAACTACCCATCTCTCTGAGGGATCAGAATGGATTAGCGTCTGAGATGGGAAGATAAAATGAGGGTCCACCTTCAACAGAAAGCCTTTAAGGAGGGAGAAAATAACTTTCTGAAGGGGTGACAGTAAAGTCCCAAAGACTCAGGGAAGCATCAAACCCTTCCGAAACTGCAAGCCTGAACCTCAGCTGACAGAAAACACCACACTGCGAGCATCCTGGGGGGAACACGGTCACTAACAATCCTCACCCAGGTCTCCCAGAAGGACACCGTGATGGCAGGCTGGGCTCTGGGAGCAGAGCACTGCTCTCTCCAGACACCTACTCCCAGGCTGAGCAGAAAAACACTGGGGCCAACATCTGGCTCCACCACAGGGCATCTCGCACTGTAACACACTGCTACCCCCGCACCTCACAGAGGGTTGGCAGCCAACACGTGCCTCTGCATCAGTGACACACAGGGCACAGCACCACACATGGCAGCACACAGGGCACCCCCAAGCGCCCCACAACACACAAAGCCCAACTCTCCAGCCCTTCCATTCCCTTCTAGGCCTCCAGGGCCTTGCAGCAGGCACTGCCTGTGAACATCCACTCACCGCCTGGGGCCTGCTCACTTCCCACCTCCAGGACACAGAGAGCAAGTGCTCTCACAGGGACTGGTCAGGCCAGGTCTTGCCTCTCTCTTGTGACTCAACTTCTCTGAACAAGAAATCTCTTTGAAAATGTGGCCGATACATTTTTTTGGGGGGGGGGAGGGGGTGACACTCCTTCTGTCTCCTCCAACAGCCTTTGCACCCATTCCCCAATGACTGCATACGTGGACAGAAATCAGAGACCTCTAACGTGTTACAGTTCCAAAAGTGTCATAAAAGCAGGTGGACACCTCAAAGACAGAGACAGCATTCATACCTGGCAGGAAAATCTCACAAGCTCCCTGCTGTTTTGGCAGGGGCAATTTCTAAAGCACACACACCCTGGCAATAAGAGATTACTAACACCACTGCTCACACCAGCACTAGATTCATTTAGCAGCCAAAAAAGTCTAGCTGGACTCCCTAGCTGACCGGCAGGAGGCTGCAAGCTTCTACTTAGCAACAAGTGGAAAGTCCAACTCCATGTCCATGCTGACCACAGAACATCATCTGCATATTAAATGTAGCAGTACTAACTCATGATGACGGAGTGGAATAAGATTTGTGCCAGATGATGTGGAACATCTACTTCTGCTTGATTAATGAGTTCCATTTCTGTATTGCTGTGGAGCTCTGCAGGGCTCAATCCCTCCTCTGAGCATACAGAACAGACCCAGAAGTGACCTCACCACCAGCATCCAAGCCATGGGTCTTCTCCTGACCTGTCAACTGCTCAGGTAGAAACAACCTCACAAGCACCTTTCCAGCCACAGCTCTGCTGCTATCCAATCAGTTCATCACTCAGAAGTGACCTCACGCTTAAGACAGCAGGGCCTCATGCCCAGGCAGAGGGAGAAGCCTTCCCGCAACTCACAAGTCTGGTTCCTTCCCCAATGCTGAACAAACCCAGCAAATCCTCTACACATCCAGGACAACCAGCATTCTCCTGTTTTATGCCCTGACAATTGGAGACACGTGGAAGGACTCAGGCCAGGGCATCTCGGCTGGTGAAACCAGCAGAGCCACAAGTCAGCAACTCTCCACCCTGACCTAGGAGCATGGAAATAACAACGGCAAGTGGGAGCACTGGCCGTTCGGCCACTTTCAAGGCCCTTAACAAGCAAAACAGCTCCCACTTACAGAGCTGCTCTGGAAACACCCTGCAGGCTGCTGCCAGGGTCACAGGTCTCGGGGAGAAGCAAGAGGCCTGCAGCAAAAACAACAGCTAAGGCATGGCGTCACATGTGGGGACAGCCTCTCTCAGAGCCACTCGGAAATGCTGTTTTCAGAACAAAAGAGACCATTGGGAAGGGCCCCTCGCAAGGACACCAGCAGCCTGCTCACTCTTTGCCCAGCAGCTCCCAAACGCAGCTCGGAGCAGCACCTGGGGGCTGCGGTGGCAGCAGCAGCTCAGGAAAACGCTTCCAAATGGATCTCTGACCCCCGGCAGGGGCAAAGCTTCCTGCCCCCAAACCCCAGCAGCTGCTCCGGCCCAGCTGCTCGCGGCAGGCCGCCACGTCTGGCTGCAGGGCAGCTGCCCGCTCTGTCCCCGGTCGCTCTGTGCCGTGCTCACGGCCCCACCAGCCCCTGCTGCAGCTCCTGCAGGAAAGCAGCCCCGGGGCCAGCACCACTGCACCTGCCCTGGCGGGAGGGCACCTGCCGGCAGCTGAAAGCACCTACAGCCCGGCCAGCCCCACTCACACCCGCTCTCGCCCACTCCCTCCCTGAAACTTGGCTCCTGCTCTGCTTTCACAGCTGTTTTTCCACATGCCGCACTCTGATTGGCTGACAGAGCCATCAGTCAAACCCGGCCCCAGCCTCCTCCCCTGGCCGGCCAATAGGAGGGCAGCACTGGGGCGATGCCATGGCAACACTGTGGCCCTGTGCGACCCCGCGGGCAGCTCCTCCCCCTCCCCCGCCGTGGGGCGCCATGTTGTGTGCGGCAGCATGGGGCAGGGCAGAGCTTCGCGGGGCTTGGGGGCAGCGCAGCCCCATGTGGTCGGGCAGTGCGGGGCCCCGGGGCACGGCTGCTGCCTCGCCAGGGCTGGGCTCTGCCGCAGGGACTTGTGGGGTGGCAATGGCACCCCCACCTTTTTCCAAGCTGCTCCCCCAAACAGGCTGTCTTTTGGATGCAGAGGTCTGACCTCAGTTTGCAGGAGGGCAGGGGCTGCGGCCATCTGAGGACAACATCTCTGAGCTCAAAACATGCTCTGCCATGTTTAAAGAGTAAAAGGATTCAGGAGGAAGGAACAGAGGTTCTCCCAAACAAGTAGATGCCTTGGGGTTATTACAACGTGAAGGATCCCTTTCCAACATGGGCATTTCCAGCAGGCTCTTGAGAGCCCCACGGGAGCTGCAGGACACCCCAGCCCCCAGGACCCAGGTCCCCTTTCCTGCCAGAGCCAGATCCCAAAGGGGGACCCACTCCCAGGGAAACCTGGACCTTGATTCCCCCCTGCCATGAGGGGATGGAGCTGGCCCCACAGGAGCCTTGGGGCTCAGGGCAGCCCCAGCCCCAGGACCCAGGAGTTCTGGCTGCCACATTGTCCCCTGAGCCAGGCAGGACCCTCAGGCAGGGCTCTTGTGGCAGCCCCCAGCACTGTCCAGCCACCCCCACAGCCCAGGACCCACAGCCATTTTTGGAATTAGCAGTCTCTGTATGACACCTCGGGAAGGAGCTCCCAAAGCCCTTACCCTTTGTTGGAGAGCTGCAGGAGTGCTGGGAACAAGGAACTGCAATGCACACTGATGGTCTGGGCCCAGCAGTCCTCCATCTCGCTTGTCCCCTTGACCTCGGCTCGCCTGTCCATCACGGGAAAAAGGACGCTCTTCCCACCTCGTCACCCAAAACTCCTCTCCAGCATGTCCCTGCTCCTCTGCCTGTCAGTGAGGGGCCTCAGTGTGGCCCTGCTGCCTGCCATCCCCATTCCTTGCCATGGAGCAGCTCCAAAGAGCAGCGTGTGAGCAGTGCCCAGCAACGCCCAGGTCTTGACGGGAAGTGAGGGCACCGCCACGGCACCGTGGAGACCTCCCTGTGATGCGGTACATCCCACTGTGACCTCAGCTGGTGTCATCTGGGGGCTCAGTAGGTCAGCGCCATGGAGATGGCACAGCCAGGGAGAGAGCAGAGATATTTCTCCTCATGTTCTGGAAAGCAATCATCTCCCTTCAGCCCAGTTCTTATTCCTTACCCGTGTCTCAGTTTGTCAGGGCATAAAACACGAGTCACACATCACCACCATGTCCCAGTGGTGGAGTGCCCTGTGGTGGGGACGGGCCGTGGCCATATGGTCTTGGGGCTCAGAATGGGAGGAGGTGTCTGGAGTGAGCAGTGCTGTGCGTGGGGAGTGGTACCAGGATGGAGAGATTGGGAGCCCTCAGAGGTGAGGAGGTGACTTGGCTTGCAGCGCCCAGGCTGCCCTGGTGGCGTGAGCCAGGGATGCTGGCAGCCTGCTGCCTTCTGTGCGCTGAGGTTCAGGATTTGCGTTTCCTCACCTCTTGCCAGGATCTGCAGCCAGATAGCCCACATATGCTGTAGCTTAGAGTATTTGGAGTAGAAGAGGTCATCTTTCAGAAAGGGTTCCTGTTGGAGATTCTTGAAGTTAACACTTCTGGGATTTATCCAAACACAACCATTTTTTAGGCTGGAGGCATAGCAGCTGCCTCCCTCTCCTATTAGCAAAGGCTAAGAGCGGATACTACCGGTATCCATAATTGGTGCAGACACTCTTTTCTTCTCACGTGGCAGGACCCTAGAAACTCTTTGCTTATAACGCAGTAGTATCCCCCAATTAGCCCTTACTTAACCATCCAATTAACCCCCCTCCAATCCAGTGAATTCTAGAGAGGGTCTTGAGCTCTTCCTGCTGAAGGCCTCGCTGCTTCAGGGCTCTCTGCTGCACCCTGCAGCCTGTGCACTGCCCTGGGCTCTGGAACCAGACATGCAGCGGCTGCCATGCAGCAGGAGGCCGCAGAGAGCAGTTTAGATCATGTGGGAGTTTTTTCACCCACACAGTTAACAGGAAAATGGTCTTGCCAAGGTGGAGCACTTAGAGGTGCCCTTTCAAGTGGCAGTGCCACAGTCATTAGCTTTTCAAGTGGGCAAAATAAAAGAAATTGCCAAAAGCAAAGTATTTCTTCAGAAAATAATTGGCCTTTGAACCACTTCTCCCTGATGTGCCTACTACAGTGAGTAGTGATGCTCAAGAACTTGCCTGCAAGTCAGCAGGAGATACTTCACGGGTCATAGCTGAGAATCAGCTTGCAAAGCTGAAGGTGTTTTATGCAGATAACTTGCAAGCCCCCTCAGAATGATGTCCCTCACCTTTCCACATGCTCCTCTCTTCTCTAAGGCAGTCATTTCTGACCTGACAGGTCAGGTGTCTAACTCAGCTGAGCACCTTTTGCACTGTGTCCCTGAGCTGGTTGAGGCCTGCAGGTTCTGAAGCTCTTGCCTGATCAGCTCAGGCACAGCCTGGGCATTAGCTCACTCGTGGACTCTTCTTTGTAAGTGAAGCCCCTCTGAGATGAAATCGCAAGTGTGGATCTGAGGCTAATTTGGAGAAAGGTCCCCTGTTGGCAGTGAGGTGTGGACAAGAGCAAGTGAGGGTCAGTTCCTTGTAGGGTGGTGCAGGGCTGTCCCAGCAGGCCTTGTACAGTTCAGCTCACCCACCCATCATCCAACTGTACATTGGAGCCTGCAGAATGACGCCTTCTTGGCATTACAGTATTAAAAAACCAACCAACCTAACAAAAAAACCCAACTCTCTGGTGGGTAGTAATACATCATCTGCTAATTTGGGAAGGTTGATCTGCCAAAGGAAGCCTCCAGATAATGTCCATGGTGTCTCTGGGATGCAGGGTCAGCATGCTGGGCTCAGAGGAGACATAGGCGAGGAGCTGTACACTGCTTGGTGGCAGGTCTGCTGCAGAGGGCTAGTCCTGAGCAGGGTGGCCATGAGCCGTGCCTGATGGCCTGCCGGCCGCGGGCTGGTGGGGTGGCTGCAGCAGATTTGCCCTTGTAGTCAGCACCCAGATGGGTCCCTGTCACCTGCGTCACCCCCTCCCCTCCCCAGGGCAGTCATTTCTGCTGGGTGGACTCTCTGAGGTGCTGGGTGACATCCCAAAGCCTGCTGGACAGTACATCTGTTGAGGGCCAATCAGGCAGCTGCAGTGGAAGTGACCTCACAATCAACACTGCAGCCATGTCCCCTCTGCCTGCCTCTCCCCATCCTCCTGCCCATATATCATCTCTGGTGGGATGAGTGGTGGTGTGATTCTCTTCTTCTCCTCAGAATGGCTCCTACCAGAACCCAGCCCATGAGGTTCCTGTACAAGAGGTGACCTCACCATCAACACTGCACATGTGTCACTTCTGTCTTGTCCTCCCCTGCCCCTCTTTTGAGTCGTCCTCTCTTCTGGGCCCCACATTCAACATCCCAGTCATGTACCCTTTACTGGCACCTCCCTCTCCCCTATCCCTGTGGAATTACACACACATGGTGGGACAGCTCACATGGCAGGGTGAATCTGGGCTCCTGGGGAAGGCAGGCAGGGACGGTGAGGAGGTGCAGGTGTGCTCTGTGCAAAGGGGTGGCTGGAGTGCACAGGGCTTTGCCTTGGAGCAGGTGATGAGCCAGCTGAGACCTTGTAGTAAGGATAAGAGGACACACCAGTGTGGGTGACATTCTGGTAGTGTTTGCTAATGGCCGCCTGAGGAGGGAAGGGAAGCAGCTGAAACCTTGTGTAGGCAGCTGGGGGAAGCCTCCTGGTCACAGATCCTGGTTCTCACAGGGTAGTTTAACCACCTTGAAATCTGCTGGCAGGGCAGTCAACCCGGGCACAAGCAGCCCAGGAGATTCCTGGAGAATGTTGAAAACAATTTCTTGGCACAGGCAATCAATGAGCCAACAACAGCTGGACTCTGTCAGTCACAAGCATATAACATATACATCTATATAAACATGTAAACTCCCATAGAGTAATTTCTGTACTGCATGCATATGGTGCTACCAATCAAAAAGAAAGCAAATATTCATTAGAATTGATAAAGAATGCTTGAAGTTCTGAAAACGAAGATTTTTTTCAGTTCTTGCATAGAGCTATTTTTTGCATAGATTTCACCCAATGACGAAAACTTTACATTCAGGCCTTTATAGACACATCTAGAGGCCATTGCTGCCTGAGATGCCCTTTGTAGCTGTGTTCCCATGTGGTGCCGGGAAATGTGACGCAGGAACTATGAGAACGTTTCTGGAGCGTTGTCTGGTCACCAGGAAAAGCATCTCAAGACCTCTCAGTGGGACAACTTTTGTCTTTCCATTGACTAGAAGGGGAAGTGCAGACAACTGGATTAGCCAGAGACATCTGCACAGAAGGGGTCTGGCATTGGGCGAGATAATTCCCATCCCTGTTGTCGCCTAAAATGGAGTCGCACTTCATGACCATGCAGGGAACGAAAAGGGTTTGTGGCTAGATGTGTAGTGACTCTTTTAAGATGTCACTGT
Organism: Apteryx mantelli; assembly: GCF_036417845.1. NCBI lineage: Eukaryota > Metazoa > Chordata > Aves > Apterygiformes > Apterygidae > Apteryx > Apteryx mantelli. Next base: position 15,587,140 of record NC_089997.1, read on the forward strand.
AAAACAGGTACGTTGAGATTTGTGCAAATTAGGGCATTGATAAATAGAGCGTTTTCACTGAAGCTGATCAGGCTGCTTTCCTCTATCAGTTGTGAGAGCTTGACATCTCATGTTGCGACTTGCTGTGTGCAAAGACTGAGGAGCGGCAAGGAAGTTGCTGGGCAGGGAATGGTTTGAGGGGGACTGGACTTGTGCGAGACACAAAAATATCATTTTTATTAGTGTAGGCCTTATTATAAAAGAAATCTTTAGAAACTGCCAATAAAAAAGAAACAAGAAAGAAATTAGATAATTATCTAAAGTAAAAAAAAAATTTGTTATACTTTTCAGCATTACAAACTTCTTTGTGTTTTTATTTTTCTTATTATCATTGTGTTCTTATTTTCTTCTTTTTCTACTTATCTTTTTCGTCTGGTACATTTTTGATACACTGGTCTTTTGGCGAGATTCTTTTCTTTCCTTTTTTGAAAGGGAAAGTGATTTTCAGAGCTGGTGTGGGATGCACTCACAGGGTCATGGATGGCTGTTGCCATTGCAGGTGCCCTGCTCCCCTCTGCACAGACTCCCTCTGCAGCTCCAAGCAGCTCTGGTCTCCTGCAGGGTCCCTGTGAGAGCTGCCATGCCGAGGCAGGTGCCTCAGAGGCACCGGGGCCTCTCCAAGTGCCCCTGGGTGCTTGTGGTTGGACACCTGAGCTTTGACTGAAAAAGGGAAGAACAAAATTTCAAAAATAGGAACACACTTTCATCAGCTCAAATGATTGGCTCATTTTAATGTCAATGTTTTCCTGTGATGAAAGAGTGGAAATCTTCAGGAAGGGTATGAATCTGGGGAGAAGAAATATTAATGTGCCCTTGACCTTGTGTTTCCACTGCTCTGTCTATTAGGCTGTGCATGTAGTCTCAGTGCTCTCTCACATATTTCCACATATCCTGACTAAACTGGTCATTTCTAAAGGCATCTTTGCATCACATGATCTGGGCATATGTACTTTCCATAGTTTCCCAGTTTTCCTTTTCCCCTTGCTTTTTATCCTTTCAGATACCTCTTCGGGAGGTCTTCTGGGAGTCTGAAGCTTGCCTCGTCTTTCAGCAGTCTCCTCATCTCTTTAGCCAGCTCCTTTGTTGTGTTTCTTGTCTATCCTTTCCTATCTATCTGTGGAAAGCATTTCAAGGAAGGTTACGCCTTGTGGGCAGTGGACCTCACTGGAGGCAGTGTGAACTTACCATAAAGTTGAGGAGTGCTTTTTTGAATCTTTTATTAAACTGTTCCAAATTATAATTTGTTTCTTTGCTCTTAAGACAAACCCTTCTGCGTCTGCTTGCAGCTAGTTCTCTAAGGAAAGCAGGTGGGAATTGGTGCACATGAGCTGTACCATTCAGCTACAGCCTTGAGTGGCAAAAGATTCGATTTTCACAAGAGTGATGTGAAGTCCCCAGTGGCTGATGAGGGCAATGGCAGGGCTGGGGAGCTGGGGAGGAAGGTTCTCCATACAGGTCTCCTATCAAAATTACTGCTTTGCCTACATATCCAGACTTCATTAGGAGACACTGTGGGTCAGTATGAATAGGGGAATGTGGGTGTGACTTATTCTGAAAGCTGAAGAATTGAGAAAGCTTGAGAAGCAGACATCTTTCTTTTCAGGTGCTCATTGAAATCTTCCTCTTCTAAATACACTCCTGAAAACTTTCCAATTAGCGAAACAAGAATTGAAGAGCTGAAGAAAATTATGGAAAGAGGCATGGCTCCCTAGGGTTTTTTTGCATTTTAATGACCCCTCGGGTGTATTTGGTGTTGAGCCCATGAACCTCAGATGCAGAGAAGAGGCTGAAGAAACCTCTCAAGTAGCAAATCACAAGTTTCTTGGAAAAATACTGGGTCCCACTGAGGGCCATAATCAACAAAGTTTCCCCAGGGGCTGATTAGAGCTGAAAGTTGGAAGCACTGATTGCAGGTAGGCAAAGGCAACGTGAGGGTGGCTGTGATGCCAAGTCAGCCTTGATGTGTGTTATCAAGCAGAGTGACCAGGCACTGACAACAAGCTCCTGGGTAGGGTAATGCTTTCCATCCTGCATTGCTCAGGGCTCTTCCTGGGGCCAGTGTGAGGGTGGGGGTGAACAAGGCTAAGTGCAGGACCATGATATGGCACCTCCTGGGCTCCCAAGGGACAAGCAGGCAGCAAGGCCACAGTGCTTTAAGGCAACAGCGTCTTCTCGGGGGCCTAGGTGACAGAGACACCAGCCATAGTCAAAAGGACAAAGACCTAGCTGTGTTGGGAGCTTTCAGCCCTGGCAGTGCTCTCAGCCACCTCCACCACAGGCTGTCCTATGCTTTCCCACGCCTGTGCCTGTTTTCCTGCAGACTGTACTCACCCAAGCTGCTTCCCCACCTTGCTCTCACTCTCCTGATGTCTTCCTGTCCTCACTTGCTTTTCCTTGAAACACAAAGGCAGGGGGTGATCACAGACTCCCTCTGGGTGACCTGTTGCACCTCAGCACTAACCTATGAGTGACATTCTTTTGACCTGAAGTCCAGTCTGAACCTCTCAAGATGCAGTTTGTGGATCTTTCCTCTTCGCATGCTGTTTCCCTATAGTAAGAAAGGCTCCATCATCTCTGAAACCACCCTTCAAGCAGTCCCAGGCTCCTACTCTACTGCCCTTTGCCTCCACTTCAGGAGCATAAGGAAGCCCAGGTCCCTCAGCCTCTCCTCATGGATGGGGTTATTCCCTCCTAGGCACAGGATTTGACTCTTCTCTTGCAAATCTTCATGAGTTATCTGTTGTCCGAATCACTTGAGTTTCTGAAGATCCTTTGGGACTGAAGCTCCGCTTTGTCAGAACAAAAAAACCCAAAACAACAGCAACAAAAACAAAACAAAACAGTGCCAATGAGCTAAGGTTGATCAGGGTGGTGTGCGCTGTATGGAATGGGATCAGAATGGTAAAAAAGACAGACTTAGGAGGGGTGGAAAAAAAAATAAATTAAAAATGAAGCCAGGGATTGATCAGGGCTGTCTTGGGGATTCCTGACAAGAAGCCCTTCATCTGAATAATTCTGACTGGAGGAGGACAAGAAAGCTGGCCTGCTTCCAGTGCCACAGGGCACCTGCGTGCTTTCCCTGACATCCACAAGAGAAGGTTGAGAGTGGGAAGAATCATGGACTCCTTCAGGGTGGAAGGGACCTTAGGGGGTCTCCAGTCCAAATTCCTTGCTCCCAGCAGGGTCAGCTCTGGGGTCAGAGCAGGATACTCTGGGCTTCATCCAGTCTGGTGTTGGCAACATCCAAAGCAGGAGACTGCACAGCGCTGTCTGGGCAACAAGTTCCAATGCTTCCTCACAAAGCAAGTGCTAAAGCTCCCTGACTGTTGTGAGGGCCCTCAGCAAAACTTGCTCCTAGTTATCAACCTCCATCTTCTTCTGGGAACCCAAACCTGGATGCAGTGTTCTAGATGTGGTCTAATGAATACTGACTAGAAGGTGATCACCATTTCCCTCAGCCTCCTGGCTGTGCTCCTGCTCATGCAGCCCACGATGCTTCTGGCCTTCTTTGCTGCCAGGGAACGCTGCTGCCTCATGTTTTGCCTCCTGTTCCCCAGCACCCTCACGTCCTTTTCCACAGAGCTGCTCCCCAGGCCCTCAGGCCCCAGCTTGTAATACTGTGGGGTGTTGCTTTATTGCAGGTGCAAGCCCTGTCATTTGTCGTTGTTGAATTCCATGAGGTTCCTGACAGCCCATTCCTCCTGCCTCTCTAGGTCCCTCTGAATGGCAGCCCTCATCTACAACCCATCCAGTTGTCTACTCTTCTAGACTGTAACATTCTAACATGCATGCAAGAATATTGTGGGAGACTCTCAAACACCTTGCTGAACTCTATTTAAAGGACATTTACCCTTCTCCATCAACAAATACAGTTACTTATTCTTAGCAGGCAATCTGGTTGGAGAGCCACAATATACTCTGGGTAAATGCATGCTAACTGTTCCCAGGCACCTTCTTCTCCTTCATGTGCCCAGAAATGTGATCTGAGAGGATTCGCTGTATGACTCACTGCTCACCAAAAGGAGGCTGAATGGCCTGCAACTCCCCAGGTTGCCCTTGTGGCCTTTTTGGAAGATGGATGTAACAGTTGCCTTTCTGCAGTCATTGGGACTTCACCCCATCTCCACAACTTTTCAAAGATGATAGCGAGTGGCCTTGCAGGGACAGCAGTCAGCTCTCTCAATGTCCTTGTCCAATGTCCTCATCTGCAGCCCATCCAACCTCTTTGACTTGTATCGTTTGAACTCTCTCAAGTAATCCCTCACGAACCTCCTCCACTGTTGGCTGTTTTTCTCCTCTGAAGTCCTGACTCAAGGCACAACACTCCAGGAGACCTTGCTCATGGAAATGGAAGCTAACAAGGGGTTGAGTTGCCCAGACCTATCTGCATCTGCTGCAGCAAGATTCCCTGTCCCATTTAGCAGTGAGGCCACATTTTCTTTTCTTATTCTTTGATTCTTACAGAAGCAGTAGCAGCTCATCTTCATGCCCTTGACATCCCCTGCAAGTGTCAATCCTCGGGGAGCTTTTTCTTCCCTAACACTAAGCCTATGACCCTGGACAATATTTCTAAATGCCTCCTTTGCCTCTCCCTTCTTGCCCTTCTGTATGCTGCCCTATCACCCTGGAGCTAAAGTGCAAGGTCCCTGTTTAGCTGAGTTGGTCCCCTGAGAAATCTGATAGTTTTACTGAGAATAGGGATGGCCCATCCTTGTGTTTGGCAGGTGCTGTCCTTAAAGACCTGCTGGCTTTCCTGATCTCCTGGCCTTTGACAGCTGCCTCCCATGGGTTCCCCCACCAGTCTCTTGAAGAGGCCAAAATCTGCTCTTCTCAAGTCCAGGCTCTGTATTCTGCTACTGTCCTTCCTCACTCTCCTCAGGATCTGGGAATGCACATTTTCATGGTCACAGTAGAGAAGGGTGACACTTACTATCCCATCCCTGATCAGTTCCTCCTTGTTTGAATTTTTCAGATACAAGAAAGCATCACGCTTCTCATCCCATCTGGCAGCAGTGCAAAGAAGTTGTCCCAAGAGCAAGAAGAGGAGCAGCATGGAGAGGAGGGGAAACAAGGAGCAACACCATGATCCTGGTGCCGAAGGAGGCAAGGAGAGCAAGACAGAGGGGTTTGGGAAAGCTTTCACCTTCCCCAGTTGTGCATGCCATCTCACAGACAACAACATTGCAGGGCAGTCGCTCTCAGACCCCTTGTCAGGCAGCATGAAATGGGCCTGTGGCAGGAGAGATGCTCCTCTCTCCTCTGGCCAAGGTCTGGCTGTAGAGGAGGTGGCTCATGCCCTGGACTCCATGTACTGACAGCCCATTCCTCCTGCCTGTCTAGGTCCCTCTGAATGGCAACCCTCAAGCATATGGCTGGGGCCCCCCTGCAGTTTTTTTGTCCTCAACAAAAGTAGTGAGTATTGCCTCTTCCATGTCACTAATAAAGTTGTTGAACAGGACAGGTTCTTGGAGAGACCCCGCGGTGCTCCAATTCTCCCTGGCCTCCAGGAGGAGTACGATGCATTCACCACTGCCCTCTGAGCCTCATCATCCCACAAGTTCTTTAGCCAACTGGTTGTTCACCCATCTAGGTGGTAAATTTCTAAATTGTATTCCACAAGGTTATTGTGGGAGACAGTGTCAAACACCTTGCTCAAATCAAGCGGAAAGACATTTTCTGCTCTCCAAACACAAGTACACTTACTTAATCCTAGAAGGCAATGAGGTGGTGAGGCACAATTTACCCTGCGAACATCCACGCTGACTCTTTCCTATCACCTTCTTCTCCCTCATGTGCCCAGAAATGAGTGGATTCACTCGATGACACACTCCTCAAACAGCTGAGGCTGAATCGCCTGTCATTCTCTGGGTCGCCCTCTGGGCCTTTTTTGAAGATGGATGTAATGTTTGCCTTTCTGCAGTTATTGGGACTTCACCCCATCTCCATGACCTTTCAAGGATGACAGAGGGCACCCTTGCTATGACAGCAGCCAGTTCTCTCAATGGCCTTGGATGCAGCTGTTCCAATCCCACTGACTTGTAGGGGTGGAGTTCTTGCAAGTCATCCCTCATTCAGCCCTCAAGCACTGTTGGTTCCTTTTCTCGTCTAGAGGCCTGACTCTAGGCACAACAGCCCAGGAGCCCTTGCTGGAGAAGACTGAAGCCAAAAAGGCACTGAGCTCCTCAGACCTACCTACATCTGCTCTTACTAGATTCTCCTCCCCCTTCAGCAGGGAGCCAACGTCTTCCCTTTTATTCTTTACTGTTCCTGAAGCAGTAGCAGCTCTTCTTCATGCCTTTGATGTCCCCTGCCAATGTGTACCCACTGAGAGCTTTGGCTTCCCTAACACCATCCCATCTTTACTGGACAATATTTTTGAATTCCTCCTTTGCTGCATATCCCTCCTTCTGCTTCTTGTATGCTGCCTTATTGCCCTGGAGCTGAGTTGTGAGTTCCCGTTTTAGCCTGGTTTCCCCTTCTCATGTTTTTTCCCTCTACCAGGAAAAGATCCATGATCTCTTCAAGCACTCAGAGGCTACTACTGTACTGCCCTTCACCTCCATTTCACCAGGCTGAAGAAGCCCAGGTCCCTCAGCCTCTCCATACAGGCCACGTGCTTCAGGACACTAACCCCATCTTGGAAGACTCCTCTGGACCCTCTCCAGTTGCTCCCCATTCCTCCAGCACTGGGCAGACCACACTGGGACACACTATTCCAGATGCAGCCACACCAGGGCTGAGTCGAAGGGAAAGATAAATCCACTTGTCTGGGTGGCCAGACTTTTCCTGAAGCAGCCTCATATGAAGCTGGCCTCATCTGCAGTGAGCGTGCACCACTGGCTCATATGGCATCCCTCGTAATGTCCAGGCCCTTCTCCTCAGGGTCACTCCTCTGACGGTCAGGTGCCAGCCTGTCCTAATGCACAGGCTGTTCTGCCACCAGATGTAGGACTGCCACTTCTCCTTGTACAACAGCATGAGGTTTCTGTTGGCCAAATCCCCAAGTTTCTCAAGGCCACTCTGGACTAAAGCTCCCTTGTGTCAGCTGTAAATGAGTGTGTGCAGATGGCTCATCCTGCCTTGCGGTGCCTCTGACAGGATAACAGCAGGAGGACGTGCAGGACACTACGCATAATAAAAGGAGGTGGTCATTTAAAGGGACTGCTGGCAAAGGTAGGGATCACCATGGCAAGCATCTCAGAAAAGCCAAGTGAATGGACAAAGAAAGCAAATCCAGGGTCAAGGGGGAAGGGTTAAACAGGGGTCGTCTGACTTCATGGGAGGGTATCAGGTTGGTAAAAGAAAGCAACTTGGAATATGGAAAAGAGGGAAAAATGCAATAAAAAGTGAAGAAGAAGAAGAAAAAAAAAAGAGGCTATTTGGGGGTACCTGCCAAGCAACCCTGAGTTTGAACTACTCTGGAGCAGGAAAAGAAACATGCATTTGATCTGATCATACTTTTGTGAGATCTGCTTCCATGATCACAGGCAAGCTGAATGTTTTCCCAAGATCAAGAGAAGACTCGAGGTGGAAGGAAGTGCAGAATCATTCCATCTGGAAGGAACCCCAGGATATCTCTGGCCCAACCTCCTTCCCACAGCAGGGTCAGCTATCAGGTCCAATCAGGTTGCTCAGGGCTTTACTCATTTCGGAATTGAATACCTCTGAGGATGGAGATGGCACAGCCTCTCAGGGCAACCTGCCCCAGTGCTTGACTCTCTGGATGGGTCAAAAGTTTCTCCTTACACCCAGCCTGAACCTCTCTTCTTTCAGCTAATGCCCATCGGCCTTCACTCTTGCCTCATGCACAACACTGAAGAGTCTTGCTCCTACTTCTTGATGATGTCCTGGTAGCTATGGCGAGGCTGTTATTAGGTGTCCCCAAAGCCATCCCTTCTCCAGGCTGAACAAACTCAGCTCCCTCACCTCCCAGAGTGACAAAGTCAACATTACCTAGGTGTGCCTAGGAGGTTTAAGGCTCTTTCAGTCTTTCTGGATATTGTTGGATCAGCAAAGGACCTCATGGATGTTAGAGTGCAATCACCCTCATGCCATGACTTTCTGCATATGTCACACTCATTTGGAATCGTGTTATAATGTACAGGTGTTGCAGGCTGCAAAGAGGACTCACTCTGGACAAGCAGTCACTCCTAATGAAACCTTGAACTGAAAGCCTTTCAGGCCCAAGAGGCAACCTCACACCACTAGGAGGGGCTGGCTGGTTCTCGGGAGGCCACGTCGGGTGCTAACCCACATGCAGGAAAGGATTTTCTGCCTGCAAGAATTGCAGTGGCTATCTCCAGAGAGGACAAAATCACCAAATCATTCAGGCTGGAAGGGACCTTGGGAGGAAGCTAGTCCAACCTCCTGCTCACTTAGGAATCAACACTGAATTCAGAACATGTTCCTCAGGCCTTTTTCCAGCTGCACCCTGCAAGCCTCCAAGAACAGAGAGTCCCTAACCCCTCTGGACGCCACTTCAAATGCTTCAGGATCCTCATTGATTTTTCTTCCTACTATACAATTTTCACTGCACTTATAACTTTTGCCTCTCATTCTCCTGCCATGAATTCCTGTGAAAAAATCGGTTCATTATCAGTGGCAACCTTGAGTTGGGAAGCTGCTACGAGTCCTCCCAAAAACGTTCCCTTCTCTGCGCTGAACAAGGCCTGTTCCCTCAGTCTCTCACACGGCAAGCATTCCAGTCCCCAACCACCTTGGGGGCCTGCCACTGAACTCACTCCAAGTGACAAACAGCCTTCTTCTACAGGGAACCCCAACTGGATGCAGTATCTAGATGTGCTCTAACAATGCTGAGTAGAGGGGGATAATCACCTCCTTCGATCTCCTGGCTATGCAGCCCAGGGCACTGTGGCCTCCTTTGCTGCCAGGGAATGCTGCTGGCTGATGTTCATCTCGCTGCCCACAAAGACTCCCAGGTCCTTTTTCTGCACAGAGCTGCTGCCAGCTGGGCACTCCCCAGCCCCTATCGCTGCAGGGTGTTGCTCTATCCCAGGCGCAGGACCTGGCATTTGTCATTGCTGTACTTCACAAAATTCCTGACAGCCCATTCTTACTGCCTGCTGAGGTCCCTCTGAATGGCAGCCCTCCCTCAAACATACGAATTCTCCACCCAATCAGGTGTCATCTACAACCATGATGGGTTTTCCATTCTGCAGGTCACCGATGAACCTCTCAAACATGACAGGATGTGGAGTATAGACCCCTGCATACCCCACCTTTACCTGGCTTTCTGGTAAAGCATGATCCATTCACGAAAACCCTCTGAGTTCATCATCCAAGCAGTTTTTTGCCCTTCTGGATGTCTACTGGACATCCACTACTCTCCTCTCCTCCACAAGTACTGGCCTTTTATCACAGAAGGCAAGCAGGTGGGTCAGGAATGATTCACCTTGGGTACCTCCATGCTGACTGTTCCCAGACACCTTCTTCTCCCTCATGTGCCCAGAAATGTGATCTGAGAGGACTGGTTCCATGACACACCCCTCACCAACGTGAAGCTGAATGGCCTGGAGCTCCCTGGTCTGTCCTGGGCGCCTTTTTTTGAAGATGGGCACAACATATTCCTTCTTCTGGTCATTGGGACCACACACCCCCCCACCCCGATTTCCACAACCTTTCAAAGATCATAGAGAGCAACCTTGCTGTCACAGCAGCCAGCTCTCTCAATGTCCATGCATGCCAGGCATCCAATCCCATAGACTTGTAGGGGTTGAGTTCTTGCAAGTCATTCCTCGCTCAAGAATTAGGCACTGCAGGTTGTTTTTCTCCTCAGCAGTCCTGAATCTAGGCACAACAGCTCAGGAGACCTTGCTGGTGAAGACTGAAGCCAGGAAGGACTTGACTTCCCCAGACATATCTACATCTGCTTTTGCTAGAATCCCTGTCCCGTTCAGCAGTGAGCCCACGTTTCTTTGTTTATTCTTTTACTGTCACTGAAGCAGCAGCAGCTCTTCTTCCTGTCCTTCACATCCCCCCAAGTGTCTCTATCGCAGAGGAGCTTTGGTTTCCTTAACACCATCCCGACTTTGCTGGACAATATTTCTAAATTCCTCCTTTGCAGCCTCGGCCTTCTTCCCCTTTCCATATGCTGCCTTATTGCCCTGGAGCTCACATGGTAGCTCCCTGTTTAGCCAAGCTGGGGTCCAGAGATGTCTACTAACTTTACAAACTGTACGTTATGGAGCATTCTTGTGCTTGATGGGTGCTTAATGACCTGCTGTCTTTCCTGAGCTCCTCTGCCCTTCAGAGGGCCTCCCTTTGTCCATCCCATGGAAGAGCTCTGTACATCCAAGCTACCCCTTCACACACAGGGCATCCCTCTCCTCATCTTCCCTGGTAGTCTCTCCTGAAGAACTTGCACCCTGCCTTTGAAGGACTCCAGTCATGCAAGTCATCCCACCACATCCCAGTTATTCCAACCATGTGGCAGTCCTCTGACAGCCTGTGCATCTCCATCTGCTCCTGGCTGCACCCCAGGCTGAATATACTTGCATAAATTTGGGTGGCAGAGCATCAGGTGTGGTGCCGACTGAAGATGTGTCACAGGGAAACATGTTACCAAGGACCATATGCATACAAAGGCTTTGATTACAAGTGGTGACATGCTGGCCTGGATAGCAGGTGGCAATGTAATGGTGGAACGAGGTTCCCACTGAGAGAGCAAAGCCTGCAGTGCCCAAGGCCAGCGAGAAACAGAGCTGGGCTGTGCAGAAATGACAGGAGAGGGTTTTGCTGCCTGGGCTAACTGTGCAGCACCTTGGGGTCTGTGACAGAGGTGAACCAATCTCTAGGAAGGACAAGGTGCTACTGAAGAAGTCCCTGGTTCTGTGATCCAGCCACCTTGAGGACATCATTAGCCCAGTCCCTATTCATATCATCCTGGGGGGGTGAGAAGGGGTTCAGGAGGAGGAGAGCTAGAAGGATTTGAAAGTGCAGAGACTAGACTGGAGCCCTTGGTGTGATGTGCCTCCCATTTGTGCAGCATGCTTGGATGTAGACAGTACAGAGAGTGCCTAAAGGCAGTGGTGGGATTCATTTGTTTGGCACAGGTAGGAAACCCAAGATGCCCTGGGGCACTTGCCCAGCAAGCACTCCTAAAAGGCATGACTTCCTGTAGGTCCCATGCTGGAACTACTAGAGACGTGTGGATGTGCTGGACACCCCAGGCATCCAACATGGCCCTGCAGGCCTTTTTCTGTGTCATTAAATCGAGTGTCTGCACTGAATTGCATTAGCTGTTTGTAACACTGGGATCTTCCTATGTCTCAGCTTCATAGTGAGTGGAGCTGTAGTACTAGGAGGCATCTAGTGTCATTTCAGATGGCCTGGGGAATTCCCCACCTGGCCCCCACCTCAGGCTCTAGAAGGATGGGGGTGTCATAGCTGCTCCATCAGAGCAAGAAGACTCTGGCACATGCCTTGGTCCACCTCTGTCTCTTCCAATGTCACCAGGTGTTTGTGTGTTGAGCAGCTGACTCCCACCCTCTATCTCCAGTGATTACAAAGGGAACTTAGACAAGGAGCTCCCATGCAGACACCTCTGTTGTGCACTCTTCATTATTGGCAAGGGGAATCCCACCTGCTTTGTGTTTGTGTAGTTCACAGGAGGGATCTGCATCCTACTCCAGCCCAGGGTCTTGTAAATGGTCATACGATGCCCAGACTGACTTATCTGAACAAAAACCTGAACCATGGGTGAATGACCTCTCTTCTTGCCCAGTTCTAAGTGTCCTGCCTAGATAAGACACGGGAATATGTATTTCCAGAGTGGGATGTTTCCACCTCTTGTAGATAACCATCCTCTGATGAAACAAGTGACAATGCTGTAACTGGTCTCTCTGTGTTGTTTAGAGAGAGACCATCAGTGATTATTTTAGTTTATTTAGTTTATTTAGTTTATTTCCCAGGAGGAGGGAGCACAAGGGACAGAGAAATTCATGAGCTCAACTGGGCCGCACTGTTGTTGAGTGAGGCCAGGCTCCTGGGATGGAGAGAGCTCATGGAAACTGGGCAGCACTGCCCAGAGACAGCTGTGTGCAGGAGCAGCTCCTCTGCAAAGAGCAGCAGGGCTCCGGGCACTGCCTGCTGCTGCTGAGATGAGAGGAGAGAAGACAGCAAGAAGTGCAAGGCAGTGTGGAGTGGGAGGCCAGAGAAGAGCTCCTTGTGGGAGAAATCTTCACAGCCCTTTGCACGGTAAGTCTCTGGCTGCAGGGCAATGCTACTGAGGTTCCTGGAGGGATCTTCTAAAATTTCATCCCATGACTGATAGGTTTTTAAAGGATCGCTCTCCTTTGCAGAGGAGGGGGAGATGCTTCAGAGCGGGGATTCCCTGCCACATCGTCACAGGGACAGGGCATGCTGCTACTTTCTCCCAAGCACGGCTGCAGGGCTGTGAAGCTGGGATATGCACCCAGGTCTGCCCAGGGCTGTGATTCAGAGCAGTGTCCCTGCACCTCAGGGGAAGGTGCAAAAAAGGCTACTTGAAAGGCAAGGAGCTTTCCTTCCAGGGCTTTCAGTTTCCTAATTTTGGCAGGGAGAAAAAAGGAAAGAGTTTTGTGGTTTGGCAAGGAACTGGGACTCACTAACCTTCCCTCTCAGAGATCAGGAGGTCTGTGAGAAAGCTCAACAAACCCTTTCAACCCCACCTCCACCTACAGCAGCACCAGCAGCACCTTTATGGACTTATCAGGACTAATGTGACCTGCTCCTTAGGACCTGTGAGTACAGAGATGCCCTTGGACAGTGCCCTGATCTGGGAGGTTTCTGTAGGGCAGAACTGTGCACATAGAGGGTGGGACAGGGTCTGTGAGTACGGACAGGGAAAAGATGTTGGGAGAGAGAAAGCTGCAGGCAGCAGGAACAGCCCCAGGCAGTAGAGATGGGCAGGGAGTGAGAGGGAAGTGCCAACAGAATAGTCATGGGAGGATGGATTTGGGCAAGTCATGGCCAGTGGTCAGTCCCTCCAATGCAGACACTTTCCTCTGAGCAAGCTCCCTGTGTCTCCTCTCCCACGCAGCAGAGCCTCTGCCCTGACAGCCATGGGGTCCAGGGCATGAGCTGCCTTCTCTGCAGCCAGCCCTCCGGCAGAGGAGAGGTGCCCGACAAAGAGACTGAGAGTGACTGCCCTGCGATGTCACTGTCTGCGAGGCAGCATGCGTAGCTGGTAAGGTGAAGGCTTTCCTGAGTTCCCATCTGTCTCTGTCTTCTTGCCTCCCTTGGCAGAAGGATCATGGTGTTGCTCCTTGTTTCCCCTCCTGTCCATGCTGCTCCTGTTCTTGTTCTCAGGCTCTCTGGGGTGGGGGTTTGCATGCTAATGAGATTGCCCCAGCCCCCTTCTGACTTGTGGAGCTCCAGAAAATGCAGTCCGTGGGGCTGGGAACTGAGCTGACTCTCCCTTAAGGAGAGCCCATCTCCAGTCCTAAGAGTCCTTTGACCGTTTCCTTATAGTGTCCTGGCAGCCTGCGTGCTGCCCTCTAGAAAGGCACTGCTGTCTCACAGCACCTCTGTGATATCTGAGAGACCCATGAGGAAGGTGCAGAGATGCTGCGAGTATGGAGATGGTGGTGGGAGGCTGTATGTGGGCATCTGCAAAGAGCCCTGTGTGTGCTTGGCGAGAAGGGGAGTGTGGAGAGCTCCCTCAGGTGCCCAGAGAAAGGGTGAGAAGTTTGGAGATGTGCACTTTGAAACTGGACTTGTCTGCTCTCCACAGGGGCTGCTTTCTTTCTAGGGCAACATATGAGCGTGATCATCTTCCAGGTCCAATAGTGGCAAGCACAAGGCAGCTGGGAATGAGACTAATAGACAAACTAGCTTTCCTCCTTCTGCACCAAATGACAGTGAATCCGTTTTTCTCAGGACTCAGTGAAATGCCAAGGATTTCTACCTTTGAGGAACACTCCGCATCTGACAGAAAATAAAATATCCCTGAAGCTCTGTTCCTCAAACCTCATTCTTTAGAATTCAGAGTGAAGATGCTGAAAAGCCCTTCTACACGATGAGTGGATTTCACCTGACAGAAATTGTGCATCTCAGAGCTGGTCACCCCTGTTCCCCTGTGCCCACAGCTTTACAGCAGGATTGAATCCTCTGGAGCCCATGGGCAGAGGTCCCTGCTCCTCACAGCATACTCAGCCAGTGCAAAGCGGAGATCCAGCAAGGGAGCTGCACAAAGATCCTCTCAGTAAAGAGAGAGGCAATGTGGGGGCTTGTATGAGAACTGCAACATTTGGGGTTTTTTTGCTTGAAAAGTGTCTCCTAACTTCTCAGTGTCTTTTCTTCTTTGCACGGTCCCCCATGCCTGGAGAGAGCAAAATGTCCAACAGCAGCTCCATCAACCAGTTCCTCCTCCTGGCATTTGCAGACACACGGGAGCTGCAGCTCTTGCACTTCTCCCTCTTCCTGGGCATCTACCTGGCTGCCCTCCTGGGCAACGGCCTCATCATCACAGCCGTAGCCTGCGACCACCGCCTCCACACCCCCATGTACTTCTTCCTCCTCAACCTCTCTCTTCTGGACCTTGGCACCGTCTCCACCACTGTCCCCAAATCCATGGCCAATTCCCTGTGGGACACCAGGGCCATTTCCTACTCAGGATGTGCTGCTCAAGTCTTCCTGGTTGTCTTCTTATTAGGAGGAGAGTATTGTCTTCTCACAGTCATGGCCTATGACCGCTACATTGCCATTTGCAAACCCCTGCACTACGAGACCCTCATGGGCAACAGAGCTTGTGTCAGAATGGCAGCAGCTGCCTGGGTGAGTGGTTTTCTCCATGCTCTCATACACACTGCTAACACATTTTCCATACCACTGTGCCAAGGCAACACAGTGGACCAGTTCTTCTGTGAAATCCCGCAGATCCTCAAGCTCTCCTGCTCAGACTCCTACTTCACGGAAGTTGGGCTTATTGTGGTTAGTGTCTGTTTAGTCTCTGGGTGTTTCATTTTCATTGTGCTGTCCTACGTGCAGATCTTCACAGTTGTGCTGAGGATGCCCTCTGAGCAGGGACGACACAAAGCCTTTTCCACGTGCATCCCTCACCTGGCCGTGGTCTCCCTGTTTCTCAGCACTGACGCATTTGCCTACCTGAAGCCCCCCTCCATCTCCTCCCCAGCTCTGGATCTGGTGGTGTCTGTTCTGTACTCAGTGGTGCCTCCAACATTGAACCCTCTCATCTACAGCATGAGGAACAAGGAGCTCAAGGATGCCCTGAGGAAAGTGATTTCATGGACATTTTTCAGCAGTGGTAACATTGCCATTGCTCTCCGCAAATGACTCCCACAGTATCCTGTACCACGACTGAGCTTTGTTTGTTCACTTTATTTTTATTATTACTGTTTTGATTATCATTTGCCACCATGTTGCTGCACCAAAGGTTGGATTCATTCCACCTTCATTGAGACTGCTCTGTCTCAGCTGGTGCCCATATAAAGATGTGTCCAACACTGTGTCAGAGCTGACTCCCTCACAGTAGCTCTGTAATAAAGTAGGTTCTTCCAGGTGCAGTGCCTGAGGGCTGCGCTTCCTCCAAAGCTGCTGTCTGTCACGCTCTGTCCCCAGCATATATCCTTGAGACAATCTCACCCACCCTGCATGCTGGTCCTTACCCCAAAAGTCTCCCCCAGACAAGGCTCTATGCCCAGCTGGAGGACCGGATGTCCAGCTGTGAGCCCTGGGAGGACAAGTCCTGTACTGGGTCCTCTGCAGGGCTCTCAGGGGGCATGCAGAGGAGGTCCTGGTGCCGTCTACTGGGCCTGTAGACCATCCTCCTCCCATGGGGGCCTCAGAGAGGGTCTGTCAGAACACAGATGCAGCCCAGCTTGTTGCTGCATGAACGGAGAGGAAAAACTGCCCCAGGAAATGCCTCACACAACCAGTGTCTCATACCACCTATTTCCAGCACTGGCCATTCCCCATGGTCCTGGTGAGGGGTGATCTCTGAATGTGACCAGCTCTGTCTGCCTGCTGAGCTCAGCACCTGTATGAGGGAAATTGGCAGCCCTGTCTGTCCTCTCTGTGTGCTCCAAACTCCATCAGACCCTGGAGATTCCTTCTGCTAACTCTGGGGGAGAGAGAATCAGGTCTGGGCAGGGACTGGGGACTGGTGGGAGGCTGCAAGGAACGTGCACTGTGGTGGCAAGGGCATTGAGGACTGTCATGGGGACTATGGTGCGGGGATGTTTCCCCACCCCAGAACACACCCTGTTCTGTGTGATGCCTGCACAGTGGGGCTGTGGGGCCAGATGCAAGGCAGCAGGGCTGAGTCAGTGGAGGGATGAGGAAGCTCCTGACAGTCGTGGAGGGGACTCACTGCTTCTAGCAGGATCAGAGGTTTCTCGAGGGCTACAGCCACCAGCACCACCTACCAGGGCTCTCAGACCCAGCACAGATGGTCAGTGCCAAGCACCGCAGCTCACAGTGCCCCCCATCCTGTGTCACCGTCCTCGCTCAGGAGCACCACCGGGTGCATCACTCCCTGCCCAGGTGTGGAGAGGAGCTGCTGGAGGTCTTCTCTTCTCATGCCTGCTGCCCCTGGCTCAGCCCTTGCATCAGCCAACAGGCTCTGCCCTGGGTCATGTTATGTCTCCATACGTTCTCGTCTGAGACCACGTAGGGATCTGCAGCACATAGCTCTGCTTGCAGCTGGCCACCATGGCCCACCTGCATAGTCCCAGGAGATCCCAGCAAGGCTGTGCTTGGAGGTGAGGCTGTGATTGTCCTCAGTCAAAGTAGATGGGATGGTCTGGGTGGGGGCCAAGGGGAGGAAAGGACAAGAGACAACAAGGAGAAGATGCAGTAAGGGAAATTTTAAAGGAGTTGAAGGAAAAAATAAAGAAATAACCATGGTAGTTGAGTAGCACTGGGGCAGGGGACAGGAAATCTTTGAAAACTCTCCTGGAGAAAGCACCTACCAACCTGATCTAACTGTCAAGTTAGCCCAGCTCAGAGCAGATCATGCTCCTGGAGATCTCTGGTGGTCCCTCCCAACACAAATTCTCCAGGAGGAAGGGGCTGGAAGGCAGAGTGAGGGTCAAGGGACACTGTTGTGGGGTTGAGGCCTTGCTGGTATTTGTACTGCCTGGTCAAGCCTGTCCTCAGAGTTACACAGTGAGCGAGTTCATCCTCAAAAGCAGTCTCTGCTCCATGGACAACAGGAGTCAAAAAAGTGCGGGGATACTACAGAGAAATTCTCAGGAACACACCAGGCATTCAGGCCATTTGACTGCTGAGGTGTCCCCAGACCAGTGCTTTGCATGCTGGGTCTGAAGGGCTGAGAAATCTTTAGAGCCAGAGCAGATCAGAGTCCCATCTCCTGGACTCACAGGTTACAGGGCATCAGCAGGGCTGTACTGGCTGCAGGGAGGGAATCGCTGCCCAGGGCATGAGCAGATCCCCCTCTGATATCCCCTCTCTCTTCACACCCCAAAACAGGGATTGTATTTCCCATGTTGTCCCTCTCTGCCGGGCTGTATTCCCAGCTGGAGGGGACGCAGGCTTCACGCTGGGGAAATGCAGGAAAGTCCAGTCTCATCTAGAGGAGCAGGGTCCCACCACACCTGCTGGGCGGCCAGGGCTGCAGGTTGCAGACACCACTCTGTTCCCACAGACCTCCTGCCTGGGGCTGCAGGGTTCCCAGCAACAAGGCAGGCATGCCTGGGGGTCTGGTGCCATTGGGGTAGTGGCCTTTGGACCAGCCTCTGTCTGTAAGGGACTCAGGAGCTTCTCTGGCTCCATGTTAGTGGCAAAGTTCGTGTCCCAGCTTCTTCCCTCTGGAGAGCTGAGGATTTCATTCTCAGGAGAAGGGGAAAATAGAAACCCTTTTGTCCATGGGACTTGTACCACCCCATTAACCCTCTACTGCCTTCTCCTGCTCTGTCACCCCCAGAAGTCCTTTGGCAGAGGCATTTTTTGGTTTCTGACCCTCTATCTGACCCTGCTTTGAGCAGCACATTGCACTACGGGCCTCCTGTGGTCCCTTCCACCTGAATTATCCTGAACACCTATGATCTCAGGCCCCATTTCAAGCACAGAACAAATGTCTCTGGGAAAGGAGTCCTTTGTGCTTTATGTGACCATCTAAAAGAAGGCAGGTGAACACCTTCTCCTTTCTTTTATCTGTAAAAGCAGCCTGGGAGGCACTGCCTCAGGCAAATCAACATTCCTGTGGAAATTCTTTGCATCCACCTTTAACCACCTGAAAGGCCATTGCCTGGATCCCCTCAGGGGTGAGGGGAGAAGAGCAAGCTTTTCTGCAGTGTGATTTCTGTACCTTTGTAGTTTGCACCTCCAAGTAGATGGTGCCATCCTCCCCTTGGTTTCTTGCCTGAAGCTCAACCTGGATGGGGATGAGAATGTGAATGTGGAGATTGTCTGTCACTGCAGTGACTGTGAGATGGTGGAGAGGTAAGAGGAATAACAGAGTCACCACCCTGGACTGCAGCAGAGAGGATTTCATCTTGTTTGGGATGGATTTAGGCAGGCGAAAGCTCAGCTGGAGCTGGAGCTGGAGCTGGAGGTAGAGCTAGACCTGGAGATAAGAAGGGAGGAGGAAGGTAACCTGAAGGGCTTATGCAAGGATGTTGGCAGCACAAGGCAGCAACACAAGGAAAATGTGGTCTCCCTGCTCAGTGGGGCAGGGGACGTAGTGACAAAGAGAGGGGAAAGGCTGAGGAGCTCATTGCCTCTTTTCCCTTGTCTTTTCCTGGTCTTGTCTACTGCCAGGCCTCCCTGGCCCCCAAGTCCTTTGGCAGCCTCTGTGTTAGCAAAGCCTCACCCATGGTGGAGGAAGATGCATCTGGGGAGGATTTTTCCCCAGTGGGCACACACAAGTCCACGGGACCAGACGAGAAGCACCCCAGGGTGCAGGGAGAGGTGGCTGGAGTCACTGCAATGCTGCTCCCAATTGTCTATGAAATGTCAGGGCAATCAGGGAGGTTCCTGATGACTGGGAAAAGGCAGACATCACACCCATTTTGCTGAAGGGCAAGAGGGAGGGTCTGGGGAATGACAGGCTGGTCCTCTTCATCTCAGTCCCTGGGAAGGTGATAGAGCAAATCCTCCTGGAAACCATCTCCAAGCATAGGAAGGACAAGGCCTGGAAGAGGCAGCATGCATTGACCAAGGGGAAGTGGAAACCATGCCTGACCAACCTGATTGCCTTCTACCATAAAATGAATGCCTGCCCACACAAGGGGAAAGCAGGGGATTTTATGAACCTTCACTTTAGCTAGGCCTTGGACACAGTCCCCCAGAGTCTCCTTATAGGCAAATTGTTGAGCTCTGCCCTGGATCAATGGACCATAAGGCAGGTGGAAGACTGGCTGGACCATCAGGCTGAAACACTGTGATCAGTGGTACAAGTTCCAAGTGGCAGCTCTTTACTAGTGGCATCCTTCAGTGATCAAGTGTTTAACATCTTTATGAATGGCCTGCACAATGGATGGAGCACACTCTCAGCACCCTTGTGGAGAATGCATAAGTGGGGGGGGGTGGAGCCACTGTCACAGGGCACCTGCGTGCTTTCCCTGACATCAACAAGAGAAGACTGAGAGTGGGAAGAATCATGGACACCTTCAGGGTAGAAGGGACCTCAGGAGGTTTCCAGCCCAATCACCTTGCTCGTGACAAGCTGACAGCACGGTCAGCTCTGGGGTCAGACCAGGTTGCTGTGGGCTTCATCCAGTCTGGTCTTGGCAGCCTCCAAAGGAGACTGCCCAGCACTGTCTGGGCAACAAGTTCCAGTCGTCATCACAAAGCAAGTGCTCCAGCTCCCTGACTGTTGTGAGGGCCCTCGGCCAAACTCGCTCCCAGTTATCAACCTCTTTCTTGTTCTGGGAGCCTAAACCTGGATGCAGGGTTCTAGATGGTGTCTAATGAATACTGACTAGAAGGCAATCACCCTTTCTCAGGACCTCCTGGCTGTGCTCCTGCTCATACAGCCCACGATGCTTCTGGCCTTCTTTGCTGCCAAGGAAGGCTGCTGCCTCAATGTTTTGCCTCCTGTCCCCCAGCACCCTCACGTCCTTTTCCACAGAGCTGCTCCGCAGACACTCAGGCCCCAGCCTGTGACACAGTGGGGTATTGGTTTATCACAGGTGCAAGCCCTGGCATTTGTCGTTGTTGAATTCCATGATGTTCCTGACAGCCCATTCCTCCTGCCTGTCTAGGTCCCTCTGAATGGCAGCCCTCATCTACAGGCATGATGAGTGTTGCCTCTTCCATGTCACTAATACAGTTGATAAACAGGACAAGTTCCTGGAGAGACCCTGTGGTGCTCCACTTCTCCCTGGCCTCCAGGAAGAGTACTACCCATTCACCACTGCCCTCTGAGCCTCCAAGCAGCTTATTACCCATCCGGTTGTCTAGTCTTCTAGACTGAAATGTTCTAACATGAATGCACAAATATTGTCGGAGATGGTGTCAAACACCTTCCTAAAGTCTAGGTTAGGGACATTTACTCTTCTCCATTCACAAATAGAGTTGTTTTTAATCATAGAAGTCTTTCTTGACTTGCTGCTTTCTTGACTTGCTCTTTTCAGTCTTGCTGCTGGACCTTGTACTAACAAACAAAGAAGGACTGGTGGAAGATGTGAAGGTCGGGGGCAGCCTTGGCTGCAATGACCATGAGATGGTGGAGTTCAGGATCCTGCGAGGAAGAGGCAGGGCAAGAACTAGGATCGCAACCCTGGACTTCAGGAGAGCAAACTTTGGCCTCTTCAGGGACCTACTTGGAGGAATCCCATGGGTTAGGGCCCTAGAAGGAAGGGGTGTTCAAGAGAGTTGGTTAATATTCAAGTATCACTTCCTCCAGGCTCAAGAGTGGTGCATCCCTATGAGTAGGAAGTCAAGCAAAGGAGGCAGGAGAGCTGCATGGATGAGCAAGGAGCTCCTGGCAAAACTCAAACGAAAGAAGGAAGTATACAGAAAGTGGAAAGGGGGACAGGTCACTTGGGAGGAATATAGGAATGTTGTCAGAGTATGCAGGGATGCGATGAGGAAGGCTAAGGCCCGTTTGGAATTAAATCTGGTGAGAGATGTCAAGGACAGCAAGAAGGGCTTCTTCAAATACATCAGTAGCAAGAGGAAGACTAGGGAAAATGTGGGCCCACTGCTGAATGGGGTGGGTGCCCTGGTGACGAAGGATGCAGAGAAGGCAGAGTTACTGAATGCCGCCTTTGCTTCAGTCTTTACTGCTCAGGCCAGCCCTCAGGAACCCCAGACCCTGGAGGCAAGGGAGAAAGTCTGGAGGAAGGAAGACTTTCCCTTGGTGGAGGAGGAGTGGGTTAGAGATCATTTAAGCAAACTTGACACCCACAAATGCATGGGCCCTGATGGGATGCACCCACGAGTGCTGAGGGAGCTGGCGGATGTCATTGCTAAGCCACTCTCCATCATCTTTGAAAGGTCATGGAGAACAGGAGAGGTGCCTGAGGACTGGAAGAAAGCCAGTGTCACCCCAGTCTTCAAAAAGGGCAAGAAGGAGGACCCAGGGAACTACAGGCCAGTCAGCCTCACCTGCATCCCTGCAAAGGTGATGGAGCAGCTCATGCTGGAAGCCATCTCCAAGCATGTGGAGGACAAGAAGGTGATCAGGAGTAGTCAGCATGGCTTCACCAAGGGGAAATCATGCCTAACCAATCTGATAGCCTTCTATGATGGAATGACTGGCTGGGTAGATGAGGGGAGAGCAGTGGATGTTGTCTACCTTGACTTCAGCAAGGCTTTCGACACTGTCTCCCATAACATCCTCATAGACAAGCTCAGGAAGTGTGGGCTAGATGAGTGGACAGTGAGGTGGATTGAGAACTGGCTGAATGGCAGAGCTCAGAGAGTTGTGATCAGTGGCACAGAGTCTAGTTGGAGGCCTGTAGCTAGCGGTGTCCCTCAGGGGTCAGTCCTGGGTCCAGTCTTGTTCAACTTCTTCATCAGTGACCTGGATGAAGGGACAGAATGCACCCTCAGCAAGTTTGCTGATGATACAAAACTGGGAGGAGTGTCTGATACCCCAGAAGGCTGTGCTGCCATTCAGAGGGACCTGGACAGGCTGGAGAGGTGGGCAATCTCATGAAGTGTAATAAAGGCAAGTGCAGAGTCCTGCACCTGGGGAGGAATAACCCCATGCACCAGTACAGGTTGGGGGTTGACCTGCTGGAAAGCAGCTCTGCGGAGAAGGACCTGGGATTACTGGTGGACACCAAGTTAGGCATGAGGCAGCAATGTGCCCTTGTGGCCAAGAAGGCCAACGGTATCCTGGGGTGCATGAGGAAGAGTGTTGCCAGCAGGTCGAGGGAGGTGATCCTCCCCCTCTACTCAGCCCTGGTGAGGCCACATCTGGAGTACTGCGTCCAGTTCTGGGCTCCCCAGTACAAGAGGGATGTGGCACTACTGGAGCAAGTCCAGCGAAGGGCTACAAAGATGATTAGGGGACTGGAGCATCTCTCTTATGAGGAAAGGCTGAGAGAGCTGGGCCTGTTTAGCCTGGAGAAGAGAAGGCTGAGAGGAGATCTTATCAATGTGTACAAGTATCTGAAGGGAGGGTGTCAAGAGGATGGGACCAGACTCTTCTCAGTGGTGCCCAGTGACAGGACGCGAGGCAACGGGCACAAACTGAAACACAGACACTTCCATCTGAACATGAGGAAAAACTTTTTCACTGTGAGGGTGACAGAGCACTGGAACAGGTTGCCCAGAGAGGTTGTGGAGTCTCCTCTGGAGATATTCAAAACACGCCTGGATGCAATCCTGTGCAATGTGCTTGAGGTGACCCTGCTTGAGCAGGGGGGTTGGACTAGATGATCTCTAGAGGTCCCTTCCAACCTCAGCGATTCTGTGATTCTGTGATTCTGATTCTGATTATTGCAGTCTACTTCAGTGGACATTTCCCAGGGGTGACTCTGTGGCCTTTCAGGAACAGTCAGCCCTGAAGCCCCAGGAACACCTTGAGGGTTTGCAAGGGACAGAGAAAGTCACATCTTTAGCTGGGCCTCTGCTCCTGAGCTGGGCCTGGCTCCTGGGACTGCCGGAGCCCATGGCAACCTGGCAGGTGCTGAAGAAACACAGTTCTGTCCAGGAGCAGCTCCTCCTAAAGGAGCAGCAAGACTCGGGGCACTGCCTGCATGCACTAGGATGAGATGAGCGACTCAGAAGTTAAAGACAGCTGGGAATGGGAGGACAGCTGAGAGCTCACTGCAGGGAGGAATCTTCATAGCCCTTCACACAGTAAGTCTCTGGCTGCAGGGCAACACTGCTGTGGTTCCTGGAGGGTTCTTCTGAAGCTGGCACCTACCACAGCTGATAGGGTCTGTCAGGATGGCTCTCCCATGTTCTCCTGTTTGGAGCAGGTAGTGCTTAGAGCAGGGATTCCCAGCCACATCATCAGAGGGACAGGGCATCACAGCTACCTTCTCCCAGGGATGGTGGAGGGGTGTGAAGCCAGGGAGTGCAACCAGGTCTGCATGGGCCGTAATTCAGAGCAGTGTCCCTGCACCCCAGGGTGCTGTGTGCCTGGGGCAGTGATTCTGTTGCCTGTGAAGTTCAGCACTCAGCCTGCCTGGGGAACTCCCCACAGTGCTGCAGAGAGAAGCTCTGGGTGGAAGGAGTGACCCCCGGCAGGGCAGGTTCATTCTCCTGTTGAGAGGGTGCTGCATGGGGCAGGGCTGCTTGCAGCTCTAGTTCACTCCCAGGACATTTTCTGAAGGGGAATTTTCAAGACAAAGGTATAGGCCAGTCATACCTGCAAAGAGCAGAGCTTTCCTTCCTGAGTCTGTGCCTAATCTACCCATCCTTTGACAGCATTGGAATGGAAACAGAATTGTTTACTTTAGACAAGTAACTGAGACTCCTAAACAGTTACACTGAGAGATCAAAATGTCTGCAAGGAACCTCAGCAAATCCCTTCAGCCATCCCTCAGCCTACATGCAGCACTAACAAAATGTTTATTAGCCTCCTCAGGGTTGGTCTTACCTGCTCCTTAGCACCTGCAAACATGGAGATATTTGCCCCTGGCACAGTCCCAGGCAACAGTGGTATGATGCAAGAAAGAGAGGAAACTTCTAACAAAAAAGGCTATGGGAGGGTGGTGGATTTGGGCAATTCCCTGACAGTTTCTGCAATGCAGATGCCTTCCTCTGAGCAAACCCCTGTGTCTCGTCTCCCAGCTAGCAGAGCCTCTGCCCTCAAGGCCACAGGATCCAGGGCATGAGACACCTCTGCAGTCCAACCTCCAGCAGAGCAGATGTGGGTCTCTCCTGTATGTGCCCATTTTACCACTGCCTGACAGAGTGGCTGAGAGCAAAACCTCATCTGTAGGGTGGTGTGCACAGCTGAGTAAGATGAAGGCTTTCCTGAGTGCCCATCTGGAGGTGTTTGCATGGGAGCAAGAGGTCCAAGCTCCCTTCTAGCCTGCGAGTCTTTGGGCAATGCATTCTGTAGGGTTGGGGAATGGGCCAAGTCTCATGTTGCTGTTTGCTATCTCCATGTACCCAGTGTGGTACATGAGTTACACATGAGTTTCAAACATGAAAACTCAGTTTTGTTCTTTAGTCATGATTATGGTTTGGCTGGGTATCAGGGCTACGCCTGTGTGCACACCCACAGCACTTAGGTCATTAGCTCCTTGCATAGTCTGAGAATTTCCTGGCCAGTCATCTGCACAGATGCAAAAATAGGTCGTCATGAGACAATGGAGCAACTTGAAACTAGGTGATTGACTGGACCTAGGCAATTAGGTATTTGACTGATAGTTATGGCATCCCTCCAGGTGGCAATTTCTGAAGGTTCCAGAAATTCCCAAAGTGACAAATCCTGCTGTGTCTAGTCCAATTTGTATGCTTAAATGTGTTCATAACCATCCTGGCTGGAGTGTCCCAAAGTGTCCTTGCTGCAAAAGTGATCAGACTGTGCATAGGTAAGACATTTGTAAATAGTCAATACCAAGCACTCCTGCAGTAATTGTCACATCCTATGAGGTTAAGCTGTATCCATTGCAATGAACTATGCATCTGCTGGGTGGTCATGTGTGTCTGGAGCCAACGGGATTAGAACTCAGCAAAACAGTGGTTCAGGAGTCTCACCTAACCTAGCTGACACCATTGCAAGGGCATTTTGTCACTGCACAATGACTGACCATCCTGTTCTGGAGATTTGATTCTGAGTGTCTGTGTCACAAGCAGCGCTGACTCCTCTGGAGCCCATGAACAGAGGACGCTGCTCCTCATGGCAGACTCAGAAAGCACAAACTAGAGTACAAGTAAAGGAGCTGCAGGAAGGTCCTCCCAGTTAGGAGAAAGGAAATGTGGGGAGTTGCTAGGAGAAATGCTGCTGTGGGGTATGTTCAAAGGAAGTCCTAACTCATAAATGTCTTTTCCTCCTTGGACAGTCCTCACAGCCCAGAAGAAGCAAATGTTCAACAGCAGCTCCCCAAATGAGTTCCTCCTCCTGGCATTTGCAGATACACGGGAGCTGCAGCTCTTGCACTTCTCCCTCTTCCTGGGCATCTACCTGGCTGCCCTCCTGGGCAACGGCCTCATCATCACAGCTGTAGCCTGTGACCACCGCCTCCACACCCCCATGTACTTCTTCCTCCTCAACCTCTCCCTCCTCGACCTTGGCTCCATCTCCACCACTGTTCCCAAATCCATGGCCAATTCCCTGTGGGACACAAGGGCCATTTCCTACTCAGGATGTGCTGCCCAGGTCTTTCTGTTTCTCTTCTTAATTTCAGCAGAATATTTCCTTCTTACCATCATGGCGTATGACCGCTTTGTTGCTATCTGCAGACCCTTGCACTATGGCACACTCATGGGTGGCAGAGCTTGTGTCAAAATGGCAGCAGCTGCCTGGGGCAGTGGTTTTCTCTATGCTGGCCTGCACACTGCAAATACCTTTTCAATACCACTCTGCCAAGGCAATGTTGTAGAACAGTTCTTCTGTGAAATTCCCCAGATCCTGAAGCTCTTCTGCTCAGACTCCTATCTCAGGGAAGTTGGGGTTCTTGTGGTTGGTATTTGTTTATCTTTTGGGTGTTTTGTTTTCATTGTGCTGTCCTATGTGCAGATCTTCACAATCGTGCTGAGAATCCCCTCTGAGCAGGGCAGGCACAAAGCCTTTTCCATGTGCCTCCCTCACCTGACTGTCATCTCCTTGCTTGTA
Source organism: Apteryx mantelli (assembly GCF_036417845.1). Taxonomy (NCBI): domain Eukaryota; kingdom Metazoa; phylum Chordata; class Aves; order Apterygiformes; family Apterygidae; genus Apteryx; species Apteryx mantelli. Next base: position 15,613,349 of record NC_089997.1, read on the forward strand.
AGCACTATAGTGTTTGCCTACTTGAAGCCCCCCCTCCATCTCCTCCCCAGCTCTTGATCTGGTGGTGGCTGTTCTGTACGTGGTGTTGCCTCCAACAGTGAACCCTCTCATCTACAGCATGAGGAACAAGGAGCTCAAGGAGGCACTGAAGAAACTGATTCAGCTGGTACTATTTCAACAGCAATGAGGTGCCCATCCCTCTTCACAACTGACTTCTAATTTTTTCTCAGACAACTCTTGTGCTTTGGGAATTCTCGCTGTGATAATAATGTTTATGCAGAAGTGTTTGAATTCATCCCATTTCTACTGCAGCATGAATCCACTCTCTCTGACCCAGAGACCTTCTGTAAGTGTGTCTATCACTGTTTCAGAGCTGACTCCTCTGTAATAAAAGGGGATTTCCTCAATGCTGTGCTTGAAAGTTGGTTTCTCCTTCCAAGGCTGGAGCCAAGAATGTGCTCAAGGACTTTCACCTGGAAAGGGCCTTTTCCAGGGCTCTCTATGAGCTCAAAGCAATGAGCTCATGGGGTGATGTGTTAGGGAATGAGGGCTGGATTCAGCTCTCACTATTCAGTGCCTAGTGCTCCTGGAGGTGCTGAATGGTCAAGCGGTATCTGCCTGGGACTGTCTCATGTATGACAGGGCTGGTGACAGATGCCTGCAGTGGGGACCCTGCGGGCACAGGGAAGGGAGCCTGGAGAGTGGTTTATGCCACCTTCAATGAAAAACCATGGTATGGATCTAGGGACACACCTGACCACAGCCTGAGCCATTTGAAATGCCTTGTGATTGCTCAGAGTGTCATCCATAGCCACAGAACCCTTCACAGGGGGTTGTCAGACGCAATGATGCCCGTCCAGCTGGGTCTGCTTCCCACTCTAATCACCATGGCTAGTGCAGAGTCACCCTCTGGCCCCAGGGCACCAAAGCCCACTCATTCTGCAGAGCAGCACTGCCAGCTCGGGGCCCCGTGGGAAGCACAGTGCAGGGTCCAGGAACGGCTGGGCAGGCCAGCGCCGATGCACCAACTGGGGAAAGGTTCTGTGGGGAGCAGGGACATCCCTGGAGAAGAGGAAAGGAGCAATTGTGTGATGGCAAACTTATGTCTTGGATGCTGCTTGTGACCCCACTTTTGCCTCGGTATGCAAAAGTGAAGCAGCAGGCACATGGCTCTGATGCTGACTGTGAGGTCACTGCTGCCTCAGTACCTGATAGGCCAGCAGCAGTGACATGGCTCTGATGCTGATTGTGAGGTCACTGCTGCCTCAGCACCTGATAGGCCAGCAGCAGGCACATGGCTCAGATGCTGATTGTTAGGTCACTTCCTTCTCTGTGGACTGTCTGCCATCAGCAGGCTCTCGGTTGCTGTGGTTTCTTGTAAAGTCCCCTCTGTCTCTGCTGCTGACAGGCCAGAAGCAGGTTGATGGCTTCAGTGCAGACTGTGAGGTCCCTGCTGCCTGTGCACTGGATCGGCCAGCAGCAGGAACAGCGTCAGCAAAGCAGCTGTGAGGTCCCTGCTGCCTGAGCAGCTGAGCAGCAGGAACAGGGCTGTGAAATGGCTTGTGAGGACGCTGCTGTCTCTGAAGACGACAGGCCAGAAACGCGCTGGCCTTGCGGGGCTGGTCCCTGCTGGGCTGGGGCTCTCCAGGGAGGCCTGAGCCGCTCCAGGCTGCGCTGAGCAGGGGGCTTGTGCCAGGCTCCCGCTGCTGTGGATCCAGCAGGGCGCCTGGAGTCCACTGAACAGACTCATCACCGAGTTCACGCAAGCAGGATTTGGTTGCTTTCTTTGGGATATTTTGTACGCCGAAAGAAAGAGCCTGCTGTTGCCTTTAAAAACAAGTATTTATCAGCCTGTACAGAAGACCTATGAAAACACAGTTCATGCAGTTGTGTGGTGACTCTGTTGTTCCACACAAGTGCTTTGTCATGAAATATGTGTATATACACATGTGTGTATATATATATATGTGCATATATGAATATACACACACACACATATATGTATATACATATATACATTATATATATTGTGTAGGTGTCTAGGAACTACAGAATGCGTTCCTGATCATCATCTACTTTTATTCTTAGGAGAACAGGCATTTTCACCACTGGAGAAATATACTGAGACAAATCATGATATTTAGGAGAGCTTTGCAGAGACTTGTACAGTCTCTTTTGCTGTGTGGTAGGATGAAGACTTCAGAATATAGTGTGTTCCCATTAAATCAAGAAATGCAAGAGAATGTATTTCAGCACTAATTGAGAAGGTGTACTAGTGCAAGTGGGGGATATGGACTATTTAGGGACTATGAGGACATGTTGATTTAATCCATAGTATTCCTTCCGTGACTCAAGAACAAAGAAATGTGTTGTCTAGCCTTTAGATAAAAAAAAAATACGAGTTTGTGTAGCCATCTCTGCCTTTCTAGGATTGTTAAAACAGCAATGAATTATGTAGCAGGAACAAAATTGAGAAAGAGTTTGTTAAAACAGCATAAGAAAAAACTTGAAACAATGTCGGCATTTGTTACCTTTAAGCCTCTAAGCTTATGTTAATATTTTGATATTTCAATGTGGAAGTCATTTAAACCCACAGTTGAAAAGTGAGGTTGGGTTGTCCCAGTTGGGTCAATCATTTATCTCCATTTCTGTTACTGTGCTGGTCAGGAAATCTTCTGACCTATTGAACTCAATTATGTCTCTAGGATCTTTGACTTGAGCCAGTAAAGGTAGTGCAGTGCTGTGGTGGCACAAAGAAATGCTGTCCACAAATGTATTTCCTAATACTAACATGAGATCACTACAAAGTTTATTTGCAATCTGGGATAATAATCAACACAGAAGGAAAGATGAAACCATTGGAATGGCTGAAATAACAAAAATAAAAATCATATATATACTTATGATAATGCTGTAACTTAAACTATCCAATTTGCAGTTCCTTAGATACAGCTTGTGGTTCAATGCCCACGTCAATTTTTTTTCTAAAAATGTTGTTCTGTTCCTTCCTCCCTTCCCACCTTCTTTCATAACTGATGACTACTTTCAGCTAAACTTGACAAATGTAGAGATGTCAAAGTTTTCAAACTCTAGTCATCATGGAAATTAGGGTCTGGGTGGTGAAGAGATCCCTGTGGCTGTGTGCTGAGAGAGAAAGTTATATTTCTCCCCCATATCAGCTAACTGACCCCTTGGCCTGTGTGTATTTGGTTGGCCAGTGCGCAGGTGTGATGTGAGACGATCACTTGCCCAGCCAACATGGTGGGGACCAGCAGACATGGTGGGGATCAGCAGCATTGCTTAGGGGAGGGATGGTACGAGCCAGCAAGGAAATGGGCTTTGGGAGTCATCCTGATCACTGAACAGCTTATTCCTTGCTGGAGGATGGAGAGTATTAACAACAACAACAACAAGTGTTGGGGAAGGGGAAAGAAAAGACAAGAACGTTAACATCTTTGTCTTCCTTGGTCACTTTATTTTTAAAATTCTTGCTTGATAAATGTTGTTCTAGAAATGCTTCTTGCCAGCCACCATAGCACAGGCCAGGGTTCAAAATATCTGGAGGGCCAGGATACAGGCAAAGGTCTCCCTTGGAGCCTGCAGGAACACATGCTCAGGAAGAGCTTGCAGCTCCTACCCTGGACCTGTCAGCTCTGGTTTTTAGCACCACATCCCCTGAAGAAAGATGCACACAGGTCTCTCTTCACTTCTTTAATCTCACAGGATTAACTGACTCAAGTGAGGTAGGTGGAATTCACGGTTAAGGAATTGGCCTGGTTTTAATGTCCTTTGTGTTATTTTTGCCTGAAAATCCACATTTCTGTTAGATTGAATGAAATAGAGCAAGGATGTTGTGCATGGCCGTATTTTCCATTCCAAATTAAACAGTCAAAAGGTTGCTGGCAGCTCAGGGAGCTGGAAAATGCTGCTCATAAACCTCTCTCCATGGCCAGAACTCCTGCTGACCTCAGTGGGATTCAGATTGTGGTTCTCATCACCTCTTAAGACTCTGTAGCTCCCAGGAGAGCTCCCAGTAGATCCATCAGCCTGATGGCATGTCACGCACTTTTTCTATCTTCTTTTATTTTTGTAATGGTGTAATGCAACAAAGGATTTTTTGTGCAAACAAATCTGTTTTTTTTTTCTGTTGTTGTATGGAGGAAATATTATAACACACCTGTCAGTTAATATAAACATTTCCTTTAGCTGAGTACATTTACCAAGCACAGACAATGCCACAGCCTGCAATGCTGCACTGAAGGCACTAAAAGCACTTCAACTCTCAGAACACTTCTATCTGCACATGTGTGTCTTTTTCTTAAGGAGAAAAAGCATAAACAGACTCAGAGCTGTTTTATTCCTTTTTACTTTTAGGCAGAAAATCCATTCTCTTGTTTCACACCCCTGTATTACAGCATCTGGACCTTCAGTAGAAGCATTTGGGAGCTGTGACAGTATGGACAGACATGTTACATGGTTGAGGGCTCATCTGTCACATAAGAGGAAGATCTCCATTTGGGTTATCTGATGGTTGTCCCTGTGGTCATCTACCAATAATGTCTAGTCAGTGCCCACATATACCAATAGCATGTGATAATGTGCTTGAGGCACCACGTACAGGCAACGGCTTGTGATGTTCCTGAGCAAGAAACCTGGTCTGAAGGAGCCTCTGGAAATGAGGCAGCAGCCTGTGAGCTGAGCAGCTCTTCAGACAGCTTGAAGGCTGGTCACCTCTGACAAAATGACCTTTGAAATTATGATTCATGACCAGGCGAACAGGACAGTGCCTGCCCTCACCTTTCCTGCCTTGTGCTCCAGACTGACTTGGGCACAAGCCCACCCTGACCTGAAAACTGGGCAGTCCTGGGGGTGCAGCAGTGCACCCAGGCTCATCCACCTTGCTGAAGGGCTCGGCTTCTTTTCTCAAGGACAGCCCCACATGAATTGAGCTGTGAGGCTCCTTAGGAGTGACCTTACATCTCAGTAGCTCTGAAGTCACACAGCGGTTAAGGTCCTTTTCTGTCTGTGTCGCTATGTCTGTAATTTAATCGAAGTAGAAATTATTAAGGAATTGTTTTGTCCTGGTAGGTGTGTTCTGACACTTTGTCTCTAGGTACTATCTGGTTGATACAGTTTTCATCAGGTTATATTTTACATCCTGTTTACATGTGTTTACTTGTGTTAGTTTGCATAGATACATAGTTATTGGTTACACAGCAGCCTGTTCTACATGGCTCAATATTCTCATAAAAACTTCCTTTTCACAAGCACATGGGAAGCCCAGAGGACAACGCCAACTATCATTTATGTTCCACATGTCCATGTATAATGGGAGGATGTTGGAGTTTCACTGAAAGCTACATTACCACCTTATTGCAGAACAGTCCAGCATCTGCACCAGTTTTGTTGCTTGCAACTTCAGATGGATGGATACGTATATTTTTGAGTTTCCTTTCATTTTCCTTTTCCAGTTTCATTTATGTGCCCTTGAAGCACCTGAATGCTGCACTCTCCCAAGCAACTGGATACTGTTATCACAAGGGCACCTACCTGAAGATCTTACAAGTTGCTTACAAAAATCTTGACTGGATGCATTTACCATCAAATGCTTTGAAAGTGCATAACTTGGATACTGTTGGTAAATTCTTTCTAAAATTGAATACTGAAATTCCAGCACGTCAACAGTTTCTGGCATCAAAGCGGGTCCATCTTCTCACAGAAGACGCAAGCAGTGCAGGGCTAAGCCCCCAGGTCAGGGGTCAGTGCTGGCCCTGGAAACAGTCCTCCATTTCCTCAGGATCAGCTCTCTGATGTCCAGTAGCCAGGGGGCAAAGGTTCCACCTCATTTTTCCAAAGAGGATGAGAAAAAATGGATTTAGGATATAATAGTTAACACAGGCCTCCTCAAAGAGTTCAAAGCCATTCAGCCCAAGAAGCACTACCTCAAACATTGACACCTTTGAGGCTCTACCTGAAGCCTTTCTTCCACTTCCTTCAAATGATATCACAAAATATCAGGACTAATGCTGTCCTGCTATCTAAAGCCTTGCAGCTTCTCCCCAAACTATTGCTGCTTCCCCACAGTCCATCTGCCTCCTCCCATTTCCACTTCATATCTTTAGCAGTTCACTAAACTCAGTCCTCTAGTCGATCCTCATCCATGGAACTGATCTATCTCCAGATAGACAGGCAGGACTTGATAGAAAAGGCTTTCATTCCTTCTTAAAAAGGTGTAACTTACTGGATTTTGTCTCCCAGAATTGGTCTGCAATAACTGAGGAGAAAGTCTAAAGCTGGGAGGAAGAAAAAGGTATCCTGCGTTTCCACATAATACTTAAATATCAACTAGCAAAGCTAACCTGCTGTTGTTTAGAAGAGAATGTCAATGAAGAAAGCAGCAAAATATTTGAAGGTTTTTGTTTCCTTCTTTGCAGTACTTTTAACCTTATTGAAAGAGAAGATTTTAGAAGAAGGCTTGGCTGTTGCTTGTGAGGTCACTTGTGAGTGCTGAACTGATTGGATAGCAGCAGAGATGTGGCTGGAAAGGTGATTGTGAGGTCACTTCTACCTGAGCAGTTGATAGGGCTGCAGCAGGTCCATGGCTGGGGAAGTTATAGTGAGGTAATTTCTGTCTCAGAGGCTTCTAGGCCAGTGACAGAGATGTGGCTGTGAAGGTGACTGTGAGGTCATGTCTTTCTGAGTTCCTGCTAGGCCAGCAACAAGCACATGGCTAGGAACTGACTTTGAGGTCACTGCTGTCCCAGCAGCCTATAGGCCTGCAGCATTGGTAATCTCTGATTTCCAGGGTCTGTGTGCTGTAGAAATTACCCCTGTCCAACAGCAGGGAGCTTGTTAGATTTTCCTGCAAGGTCCATACTGGGTCTCTGTTCTTCATGTGTACACCTGCTTTAATATCACCTTCGGGGCTGTCACATGTTAGTGGTCTCCGATTCTCTGTCCAAGTATGTGCTGATTGGAGAATGGGTGCAAAGGCTCTTGGAGGAGACAGAGGTAATGTGAGCCCCAAAGAAAGGCATAAGAAAAATGTCCACAGAGGCCTCTCTTTGGCAGCAGAATAGGCACAAGAGAGAGGGAAGATTCAGCCAGGTGAAGCCCCTTGGGACCACTTCATCTGCTTCCTTGAGGTGGGAAGTGAACATGACCAGGGCTGAAAATGGATGTTCCCAGAAAGTCCATTTTCAAAGCCTTTGGTGGAATAAAAGCAACTTCCAGGGATGGAGAGTTGGCCTTGCTGTGTTTTCAGGCCCTTGGGGGGCTCTGCCTGCTGCCATGTCTAGTCATGTCCCCTCTGTGTCCCTGATGCACCATGCTAAGGCAGCAGTGACCTCAGAATCCAGATCCAAGCCATGTGCCTCCTACTGGCCTATCAGGTACTCGAGAAGAAGTGATGTCACAGTCAACAACCAAGCCATGTGCTTGCTCCTTGCCTATGAGGTACTCAGTCAGTAGTGACCTCACCATCACCATGCAAGCCAAGTGCCTGCTGCTGGCCTATCAGGCATTCAAGCTGCAGTGACCTCACAATCAGCATCAAAGCTATGTGCCTGCTGCTGGCCTATCAGGGGCTCTGGGAGAAGTGACCTCACAATCAACATCCAAGCGCTGTGTCTGCCGCTGGCCTATGAGCTATTCAGGGAGCACTGACCTGACAGTCGACATTCAAGCCCTGTGCCTGCTGCTGGCCTATCAGTTACTGCAGCAGGAATGACCTCAAAAGCACATGTCCCACCCATGTGCCTGCTGCTGGCCTATCAGGCACTCCGGCAGCGGTGACCTCACAATCAGTTTCCAAGCCGTGTGCCTGTTGGGAAGGGAAGGGAAGGTGAATAAGTTAAATGCAAAGTGCTCCTGAGAGGATAAGGACAGCATCCCATGGAAAGGGAACATAATGCAGTAATGTGAAAAAAGAAAGGCACAATGATATTCAAAGAGCCTAATACAATGCCCAAGCTTTTCTGAGTAGAAAACCACTGAGTAAGTGGAAAAGTAAAATACATGACCATATGTGACAGTCTGATGGCACTGAAATGCATGAAGGTGTGCAATAGCAGCATGGTGGGGTGGTGTGAGATGCAGCATCACTAATGAGAAACTGCAGTGAAATGTGTGTGCTGTTTTGCATAAATGGTGGTGTGCGATGGATGGGAGTTACAGAGAGATGGTGAGGTGCCAAGTGCCGATGGCCCTGGGGTGTGGTAGCGCTGTGAGCTGTGAGCACTGAGACCCTGCTGCACAGGGGACACCCGTCCCCCTGCCCAGCCTTGAGTGCAGGGCCCGGGAGTGGTTTGGTCACCTGCGAGGAAAAATCCCCCTCTAGGAGCTGTGCCCAGCAGCCGTGTCTGCAAAGGCAGCAGGAGCAGCCCCTGCAGCCTCATCCCTGGGAGCAGGTTTGGGACTGGAGCTGGCACAGCGGCTCCATGCAGTGACAGTGCTTGGGGAAGCAAGCCCAGAGAGAAACCACTGTCTTCCTGGCTCGGGCGCTGCTGCAGGGAGAGCGCGGCGCAGGCTGCCAAGGTCACGTGGGCTGTGGTTTGTGCACCTGCAGGCGAGGCTTTGATCTCCTGATCAGCCCCTGCGAGGGAATAACGGGCTGTGGGGTGAACATGCTGAGAGTCGGGGGGGTCTGAACGCCTGGGCTGCCCTGTGTGCTGTCAGAGGAGTGAAACGGCCCAGCTCCCTGCTCCTGACCAGGGCACCCACCGCGGGGCTGTCCAGGAAGGGATCGACAAGCCCGCACTCACGGGATGGGGCTCTGGCCATGGCAAAGAGGCCTTTCACCGCTGCTGCTCCCAGCACAGCAGGGCTGTAGCAGGGTGAGGGGCTGTTTCTGTTTCCTTCCCTTCCTGACACAGCCTGTCCCAGGGGCAATCCAGCTCCATGGTTCCCATGGTGCGGGGACAGCTGGACACTCACACCTTGGGCACTCGGGCAAACACAGCGTACGACATGCCCAAAGCTCCCCATCCCCACAGTGGGGTACAAGGGGCAACAGACCCATTTCCCCACCATGATCTGCCCTGTCCCACTGGAATGGGCCCCGTGATGATGCCCCAGAGCAGCGACCGTTGTTGGGGCCCTTGCGGTACTTCAGAACAATAATCTATATGAAATATAGAGTATGGAACTACACTGTTTAGGATTAGTTGCTTAGCACAACTTGCTTAGCATAAGTAGCTAAATTTGCTGAAGCCTTAGGCCTCAGACTGTAGCTGCTGCTATGTGCTTTGAAGTAGTTTACCAAGGACACTGGTGCAGCTGGGAATGATACATCCTGAGAAAGTACAGATAAACTAGCAGAAGCCAGTGGGAACCAAGGTTAAGGGCTAGACAGCTTTGCTAAACAAGCAGCAAGGTACAAGGCATGACCGCTGCGTGCGTGATCGGTGCAATGATTGGCTACCTGTGACATAATCTGTATGAACCACAAATCAAGGGCCAGAGCGCCGAATACTTGTACTTATAAAATAGGCAAATTGCTGAATAAAGATGGAATTGAACCTGCATTCTGTGAATGCGTATGATTCATTCCCGTCACTCCCGCGGACCGCGACATCTGGCGACCCCGACGTGATACTGCGGAGGAGAAGCCGGCTTTGCTAAGAGTTCGAGTAACGGGAGTGGATACCGCCCGGGAGGCTCGTGCCCGGGGAAAACGAGCCTGGCCGTCTGAAAGAAGACGGGAAAAGAAAAGTCGTAGCTACGCAACTCTTCTGACCGGTGAGTCAGGCGCCCTTGTGAGGCGGCGGGCGGTATGGGAAACGCTGTATCAGCGGTAGAAAAGGCCACGTTAGAAAAATTGTTACAAGTGGCAGCACAAACAGAGCGCCAGGTGGAGCGCCAGGCGCTGGTGGACTTGCTGTGGTGGAGAAGGCGGCGCGGTTTGTTACGGGAGTCCAGCCAGGTCTTTAGCGCGGTAACCTGGAAGAAGGTCGGGAAGGAACTGTGGGAATCCATCCAGAACGGAGAAAAAGAGGCCAGGCGTCTGGCCAAAATATATCGAGACGTGCGGCTCATGATCGAACAGCTGCATGGGGAGGCACAGGCGACCGCTGCCATACGGAGGGCGCTGCAAGTGGAGCCCTCTGCAGCGGCACTTTCGCCGGGGAGTGAGTGCGCGGAAGGAGCGGAGTGCGCGGTGCCCGGAGCGGAGTGCGCGGTGCCCGTCTTTGATACACCATCCGCGGGGGGGCCCTCGGTGACAGATGAGCCCTCCCTGCCGTGTGCGGCACCTCTCTCTAAGCTAGAGCGGGAGGCTTGGGGGACTGGCACAGGATATGAGGACTTGCCACCGTACAAGAAAGGGGACGTTGCTGATGCCTTTGCCGCCCCCCCGCAGCCGTCCGCTCCCCCTATGGAAGTGGATCCGGCCACTGTGCCTTTACCTGAGGAGAAAAGCGTTGATCTGACTGAATATTCAAAAAAAATGGAGGAACTGTTGGAGGAAATGAGGAGGTTGGATAGGGGGTCGAAAAAGGCGCATGTGAGGGAGGCGTATAAGAAGGCACATCAGGCTATTGTGGACGGCCTGAAGGCGGTTGAGGAACGGTTCTCCGGGGATCCTGCCGGCGGATCCCAGGAGAACCAAGAGATCGCCCCCAGAGACTGGGTGATTACCAACGTACTCAAAGGGACGTGGTCCCTTGAGGAGGCGGAGCAACATCTGCAAGCCTGGAAAAAAACCCCTTTAACACAGAAAGAGTATCGAATGATTTTGGACCGTTTACCGAGAGCACCGGAGAAAGCCCTACCACCTAGGGACCCTGACTTTGACATGGCAAAAAGGTGGCGCGGGATCATTCAGAATGCTGAACTGGTTGGGGACATGCAGTTTTTCCCTATAGTAGCCCCGGTGGTGACCACGGGTCAGGGACAGACGAGGTGGGAGCCTCTGGATTGGCAAGTGGTAACAAAGCTGCAACAGCTGGTAATGCAGTACGGGATAAATAACCATCAAGTGCAAGCGCAGCTGAGAGCACTGGTAAAATATCAAAACCTGGTGCCGAGCGACATCCGTGCCCTTGCCGAACTGATTTTGGGGCCCACCTCTTTGCTGGTGTTTCTGAATAAGTGGCAGGAACTGCTTGGTCAATGCCAATTATCTAATTTGGACTTACCGGCAGATGACCCGTTACGTATGACATCTTTGGACATGCTGATGGGCAACGGAGCTTTTAGAGACCCCGCTCGACAGGCGGCACTGCATCCCCGAGTCCTGATGCAGTCAAAAAACGCTGCCTTAGAGGCATTCGCTGCACTGCCCCAAATAGGGAAAGCTAATCCGCCTTACCTGTCAATAAGGCAGGCGGAAGACCAACCGTTCCTGCAGTTCGTGGACAAACTTAAGGAAGCCGTTGATGCGGCCCCGAACGTGCCACAGGATATGAAAACAATCATGGTTAAGGAGATCGCTACGCAGAACGCCAATCCAACCTGCACAAAACTGCTCGCCACCTTGCCTCCAGGAGCGACTTTGCTCCAAATGGTGGAAATTTGCTCCCGAGCACCCATGGAGCTAGAAAAACAAAAAGCGAAGATCCATGCTACTGCATTAGCTGTAGCTATGAAACAGGGCCCTACACAAGGAGGGGGCGGCCGCAAAACAGAGAACTGCTACATCTGCGGACAACCTGGGCACTGGAAGAAACATTGCCCCCTCAGACGACTGGCTAAAGACAACCGTATCTGCCAGCGTTGTGACAAGTTTGGGCATCGGACAAGTGAGTGCCGTTCAAAATGCAAGAAAAGCGGCACCCCGTTGTCGGGAAACTGGAACAGCCGCGCCTGGGACGCGGCGAAGAAATATCCCATGGTTGCCTCTTCGAACACCATGCAGCCACAAGAGGGAGCGCCGGAATCGATCTGGCCCTGGCAGAATCAGTAAGCATTGCCACTGAGCAGGTCCACTTGGTAAATTCAGACGTTTGTGGCCCCTTGGGGGGGGGGCTGTCAGCCTTACTGATAGGACGATCATCTGCCTTTAGACAGGGAATTTTTGTTCTCCCTGGATGCATCGACGCCGACTACCGTGGACCTATAAAAATCATGCTGAAGGTCTTCTGTCCCCCAGTTACAATACCAGCAAAAAGCAAAATTGCCCAATTGATCCCTTTCAAGTCTGCGGTCCCCCTGGCCAGCGGAGATGATAGAAGAGGAGGTTTCGGCTCTACGGGGACGCCCCTGGCCTTGTTCTCGACTGCTGTGTCCTCGACTAGACCCATTCGAAAGGTCATCATTACCTCTCCAGACGGAATGAATCACCTAAAAGCCGAGATGATGATGGATACCGGTTCCGACGTCACCATAGTACCTCGCGACTCCTGGCCTGCCGCTTGGGCGCTAGTGGATAGCACCACTGCAGTACAGGGGATTGGTGGTTCAGCCCCCACCTGGAGAAGTGCGAGACCCGTGAAGATCTGCGACGAAGAAGGTCATTTGGGCGTGGTAACACCATACGTAATGAATACCCCTCTCTGGATCTTAGGCCGGGACCTTCTGTCTCAGTGGGGCCTAGTTCTCTCGTGCCCTTTTTAGTAATGGCCGCTGCTGACACTTCTCCGCCCACGCTGAAAATTACATGGAAGACTGACGAACCAGTGTGGGTCGAGCAGTGGCCGCTGCAAAAGGAGAAGCTAAGGGAACTTAACAAATTGGTAGAAGAACAGCTACAATTGGGACATATTCAACCTTCAACCAGCCCATGGAACACACCTATCTTTACCATACAGAAAAGGTCAGGAAAATGGAGACTGCTACACGATCTGCGAGCTGTGAACGCAACAATGGAAGATATGGGAGCGTTACAACCAGGACTGCCATCACCTACCATGCTCCCGCGGGAATGGAGTCTGCTAGTAATTGATCTGAAAGACTGTTTCTTTAGTATCCCCTTACATCTGGAGGACTCCAAACGCTTTGCATTCTCAGTGCCAACGATAAATCGATCTGGTCTTTCGAGACGCTATCAGTGGGTCGTTCTACCCCAAGGTATGAAAAACTCCCCCACGATATGTCAATGGTATGTAGACCGAGCCTTAGAACCCTGGAGGCAGAGACATCCCGAGGCTATAGTATACCACTACATGGACGACATATTAGTCGCAACAGAAACCCCGCTGCTAGAAGAGAGTCAACGGGAATTGAGTCAACAACTCCAGGCCTGGGGTCTTACCATCGCCCCTGAGAAGATCCAGCAACACGCACCGTGGAACTATCTTGGTATGGTCATAACCGAGACCCGAGTCTACCCAATGAAAACCTCGATCACGCGGAAGATCGCAACAGTGAACGATGTACAGAAACTTCTTGGGGACATTCAATGGATCCGTACTTACTGCGGCATTACCAATGAGGAAATTCAACCGCTGGTGAATTTACTTAAGAATAGCAAGAACCCCAGAGAAGCAAGAACGTTGTCTCCTCCAGTGCAGGAAGTCATGGCTAACATAGAGAGGAAGCTTGGAAATGTACAAGCCTATCGCTATGACCCCATGAAACCCATTGACATAGTGTGCTACAATAAACAACAGGAGGTGGTTGGCATAATTGGTCAAACAAACGAGACAAATCAGCTCACGATCCTGGAGTGGGTGTTTTCGCCAGTCCAGCCACGCACAGTGATTATGCCCAGGAAAGATGCTGTGGGAGAACTGTTACTAAAAACAAGACAGCGCGTCCGCATCATATCAGGGAAGGAGCCCTCACGCATCATTCTGCCCCTGGTTTCTTTGGATCTCGTATCCGAATGGACCCAACAGAGCATTTCATTCGCCCTGGCGACGTGTGGGGTTCCCCTCGACAATCATTATCCAAAGCACCCACTACTGCACACGCAATTGATGCTTGAAGAAAGGAAGGTAATGGCAGATGGCCCCATCCACAACGCGAAGTCCGTCTTTACGGACGCTAGTGGCAAAACAAAGAAGTACGGATACGAATACGTGAATGTACGAGGAGAATGGGCTCGAAAGATCATGCAAGGTGCCCCCGAGCACTCCGTGCAAATTTTAGAACTCATGGCAGCTGTACTCGCGTTGAAGGACTTTGCAGAAGAACCTCTTAATCTTATAGTTGATTCACTATATGTGGCGGGTGTGTTACAACGACTACACTCTGCTCTTATTGGGCAGACCGCTAACCCCAAGATTCAGGCGTTGTTGATACAAGCAAGCGGCCATTTAAATTCTCGCGTTCAGCCATTCTGGTGCACACACGTCCGTAGTCATTCGGGGCTGCCGGGAATATTGGCGGAGGGCAACCAGCGCATAGATGCCCAAGTCTCAGCCGCCGGTGAAGAAAAAACTAGGTTACAGCTGGCACAACGATCTCATGCGTTTTTTCACCAGTCAGCTAGATCTTTGCAAAAGGAGTTCAACTTATCCCGGGCAGAAAGCAGGGCCATAGTGGCCGCGTGCCCTGATTGTGCACACATTCCCCCGCTGCAGGATACAGGGACAAACCCACGCGGGTTAGAACCTCGCCAGTTATGGCAGACCAATGTCACAGAAGTCCCTGCCTTTGGGCGACTGCGCTTTGTCCATGTATCAGTCGATACATTCAGTAAAATGACCTGGGCCACTGCTGCAACCTCCACACGCTTTACTGCCTGCCGCCTGCATTGGCTGCAAGCCTTTGCCGCGCTGGGGAAGCCGGCTCAGATAAAAACCGACAATGGACCTGCCTATACGAGCGCCGCGTGCGCTGAGTTTATGAGAGCTTGGGACATTACACATTCCACGGGGGTCCCCTATAATTCCACTGGCCAGGCCATAGTGGAGCGCCGTCATCAGGATTTAAAACGCCTTTTTGCTATTTTGAAAAAGGAGGGGGAGGTATCTCTCCCCGTCCATGACATCGTAGCAAAAAGCTGTTATGTGTTAAATTGGCGCAACCTCATTGAAATAGACCAAGGGGAGTTGATCAGCCCAGGGGCACGCCATGCACAGACTACGAGACCTATTAAGACGCTCGTGTCCCGATGGGTACCACAAACACATTCATGGCAGGGGCCTGTGGAATTACTCACTTGGGGCCGAGGGTATGCTTGTGTCATTGCAGGTACTGGTACGGAGTGGATACCCGTGAAGTGGGTTCGACCGTGGTTGAAGAAGAGTAACGTTGGACCTGCGGACGACTGCCCACTGGAAACAGCCCGTGAGTCAGCTACTACCTGCGCTTGAAGACCAGCGGCAGGAACTGGAAGCTCTTGACAGAGGACGAAAACAAAGCACCAGCCTCACCCGGAACGAACGGGATTGTGATTGTGAGCGTGCTGCAATGACTGGGCACGAACAAAAGAGTGTTGGGGGGGTTGGTGGAAGAGCGGTCATCAAAATGGGTAACCTTGAATTCCGCCTTAAGCAGCGGTGACGTGCATGGCCAGGTGTATACGAACTGCAACGCAACAAGCCACATAACAGCGAAAGCACTGCCGCCTGGTATATTTCTGATATGCGGGGATAGGGCCTGGAACGGTGTGCCACGCATCCTGCGTGGAGGCCTGTGCTACCTGGGGAGATTGAGTCTGTTCCACCCCAATCTCACCCAACTGCAGAACTTGGTCTTGATGAAGCGCGGGCGGGGCAGAAGGAGTGTGCATGAGCTAGAGTGCAAGGACATTGGCGATCCCGTATTTTGGTCAGGCTTCCGGCAGCTGGCGACTGCTACGCTACTGCCGGGAGCCGCTGGGCTTAAGGCGATGAAATTGGCAGAGCAATTGGCTTGTTGGACCAAAAATGAGTTAACTATTACATCACGAGTACTAGATGAGATGTCTCAGGATGCACTGAGCATAAACCACGCTGTGTTACAAAATAGGGCCGCTATAGATTTCTTGCTCTTAGCTCATGGACATGGGTGTGACAAGTTTGAGGGGATGTGTTGTCTCAATCTTACCGACCATTCACAATCAATCCACGCGCGTATACGAAACATTCAGAATGGGCTATATAAGCTGAAGCAGGAGAATGGCCTTGGGATTGACGGGTGGCTTCGGGGGCTGGGGATCGGGCCCTGGTTGGCAGCAGGATTAAAACAACTGATTACCATAGGCATTGTGGGTATGTTCCTATTGATTTGTGGGCCTTGTATACTACAATGTATCCTAGCTCGGGTACAGAAAATGGTTGATCTATTATTTGAAAGAAGAGGGGGAAGTGTTGGGGCCCTTGCGGTACTTCAGAACAATAATCTATATGAAATATAGAGTATGGAACTACACTGTTTAGGATTAGTTGCTTAGCACAACTTGCTTAGCATAAGTAGCTAAATTTGCTGAAGCCTTAGGCCTCAGACTGTAGCTGCTGCTATGTGCTTTGAAGTAGTTTACCAAGGACACTGGTGCAGCTGGGA
The DNA here is from genome assembly GCF_036417845.1 of Apteryx mantelli. Classification (NCBI taxonomy): domain Eukaryota; kingdom Metazoa; phylum Chordata; class Aves; order Apterygiformes; family Apterygidae; genus Apteryx; species Apteryx mantelli. The sequence goes on from NC_089997.1 coordinate 15,629,717, forward strand.
ATGATACATCCTGAGAAAGTACAGATAAACTAGCAGAAGCCAGTGGGAACCAAGGTTAAGGGCTAGACAGCTTTGCTAAACAAGCAGCAAGGTACAAGGCATGACCGCTGCGTGCGTGATCGGTGCAATGATTGGCTACCTGTGACATAATCTGTATGAACCACAAATCAAGGGCCAGAGCGCCGAATACTTGTACTTATAAAATAGGCAAATTGCTGAATAAAGATGGAATTGAACCTGCATTCTGTGAATGCGTATGATTCATTCCCGTCACTCCCGCGGACCGCGACAGACCGTGACATCCGCAGTGGAGCCGTGCCTCATATATGGTCATGAAGAGCGCTGGAGAAGTTCATTGGAGGGCTGGGCTGTGTCAGAAGGGAGATAACCCCTGATAATGTCTAAAAAGGTGCCTGCTGCTTCGATTGGCTCCTCCTGCAGCTGAGCCAGCACCTGCAGATATATATTGGCCTCCCGCCTTTGTTGTCCTGTGTGAGTCCCCAGGAGCTGTGTCAGGGAGTGGGGTGCGTCAGGGCAGTGCTGTCAGGGCAGGAGGCTGCAGATGGAGGCAGAGGGACTCCTCATCCCTCAGGTGCTGTGGCTGCTCCTCTGGGTGCAGCTCTGCTGGGGTAAGTGCCTGCTTCCTTATCACATGGCCATGGGGCCAATGGGCACCAGTGGGATCATGGGGATCCCTCTGGAAAAGGGGTTTCATCCCAGAAAGCAGTGAGACAAGGGTCAGAAGGATGCTCAAGTCCATCGACCCCGTGCCTCTCTGGGTGGGAGAAGGATGTTTGTGCTTCCAGGGCTCCTGTGCTTATGGCAGTTGGTGCCTGGGTGTGCTTATAGACACCTCATCCTTGGGCACCCTTTGGGGACCCCCTGTTCCCCCAGTGCTGTGCCCCTGCAGCTGGCTGTGGGTCACCTGGTGACTGCAGAGCTCAGTGATCCCCAGGACACAGCCAACCCTCAGGGTGCCCAGGAGGGTTTCTGTGCTGTTCGCTGCCCTGGGGTCAGGGTGTGCCTGGCCCAAGGAGGGGCAGTTTGTGCCCCGCAGAGAGAAGGGGACCAGGGCATCTGCATCCACAGCCCAGCAGAGAGGTGTCCTTCCCAGGGGCCCTGGCTAAGAGCAGGGGTTGGGCTCATCCCCATGGGCAAGGAAGGAATGAGCACTGGAAGGATTGTGGGGTCATCTTGGTTCTCCGTGGGAACATGGAAAGCCCTGTGGGAGGTGGGTGGGCTTGGGTGGTGCCCGAGGTGGGTGGTGGTCAGGGGGCTGGGGTCGTGGAGGGAGCAGCAGTGTGGGGAGGCCTGGGGGTTTGGGGCTGCTCATGAGGTGCCTTGCTGGGGAGGAGTGGGTGCCCTGTGCAGAGCCTGGTGTGGTGGCTGGGTGGGCATGGGCAGGGTGCGGGGTGCGAGGAGGTGCCGAGGTCCCTGGGGTGGGAATGGCCCAGAAGGGCTGGAACTGGGTGTCTCCCAGCCCAGCCCAGCGCAGCCCACAGGGAGAGGAGGGACCCCAACACTGCCCTTGGGACAGCCCAGAGGGGAGAAGGCTCACAGCCCCGGTGCCTGGGTCTCGGCCCTGGGCAGGGGACCCTGCAAAGCCACAGCGCGGGGCCTCGGCACTCTCCTAACCATCCCCGTGTCTGTGTTTGAAGGTGCTGCGGAGGTGAGGCTGGAGGCAGGCGCTGTGCTGGGAGAGTGGAGGTGAAACAGCAGGGCCAGTGGGGGACGGTGTGTGGTGCTGACTGGGACATGAAAGATGCTGCTGTAGTTTGTAAGCAGCTGGGCTGTGGATCTGCTCTCGAAGCCCCTCAGTATGGACATTTTAGTCCAGGATCTGGCCCGATTTGGCTGAGCGATCTTGAGTGTCAAGGCACCGAGACTGCCCTGTCTGAGTGCGAACATACTGATAGGAATAAACGTAACTGCATTCATGCTTGGGATGCTGGAGTGGTTTGTTCAGGTAAGGAGTCAGCCAGTTCCTCACCTTTGGGGCTGGTCCTGGGATCAGGGACTAACCGGGCTGTGCCCTGAAGGAGAAATGCGTGGGTGCCGGAGCAGGCCCTGATGTGGCTGCTCTCGCTGCCGAGCTGGGACTGTTGCTGCTGCTGTCCCTGGGGAAAGCCCCGGGTGAGCCCACCGCGGGTGTGCAGACCCCATCAGGGTCGCGGGGGCTCAGCCCACCCTCAGGCTGAACCGAAGGGGCTTTTCAGAGAGAAGAAGAGCAGGGCCTGGGGCAGAGGAGCAAGGTGACGGGCAGCACCTTGCACCCCGTGCCCAGGGCCGCCCCATGAGGACCAGCCCCACGCGAGCTCAGGGCCTGGTGGCTGCGAGGCCCCTGGCTGCTCCCTCCCACATCACCACATGCACAGGCCCTGCAGGGTCCTTGGGGCTGTCACAGCCCCACGGGGAACGCGGCCTGTCCAGGCAGCACTGACCCGCTGTCCAGCCGCTCCTGCCGGCCCTCGGCTCCCCACACTGCCCCGTGCCACAGGGCTTTGCCAGCACTTGCTGACCCTCATCTGCACCTGCTTTTGCAGCGTGCGCCGGTGTCAGCCCAGGGCTGCACGTGGATCTCCTGTTCCTCTGCCTGGTCGCTGGCCATGACGTGCACAGCCCCAGCAGTGCGCTGTGGCCCTGCCTGGGGACACCTCTCCCCAGGCACGTGTCAGAGGAGACAGCTGGCCCAAACATCGACCCGGTTACAGCTGCACCATTTCTGTGCCTGGGACGTGTCTCCCCTCACAGAGACCCCAACACCCCAGGACACCCCCAGGAACAGGGAGCATTTTGGGCTGCTCTGAGGCGATTCCCCAGCCTGGCTCTGAGCTCTGCAGCACCTGGGCCTGTTTCCCTGGTCCAGGTACTGTGGTGCTGGGGGCCTGTGCCGGGCAGCGCTGGGCTCCTGGGGCAGCAGCATTTGCCTGAGCAGTGCCTGTGGCTGTGGGTCCAGGATAGACACAAGCCCTGGAGTGCGGTGTGGGTGTGAAAGGAGGTGCAAGGGGCCCCGAAGGGTTTGTGTCATCAACACCCATGGACGGCTGCTGCTGGGGTGTTCATGGGTCATTCTGGATGTGGCTGCCTTGGGAATCATGTGGGATGCAGGTATGTAACTGCTGGAAGCCTCTGGGAACTGCCTGTCATTGGTGTTTTCTCCAGGATTTGTCCAGCTGGTTGGAGGGGCCAGCCCCTGCTCAGGACGTGTGGAGATCAGAGATGGAGACCAGTGGAGAACAGTCTGTGACTCACACTTTGGTCTCGAAGCTGCTGATGTTATCTGCAAGGAGCTGCAGTGTGGCACAGTCCTGTCCATCCCCGGGGCAGCTCACTTTGGAGAGGGGGTCGGTGCCATCTGGGACGAAGAGCTGCAGTGTGTGGGGAATGAATCCCTCCTCTCCTCCTGCCCCAGGATGTCCCTCAGCAACCAGACCTGCACCCACGCGAACGACACTGGTGTCACCTGCACACGTGAGCATTCAGGGAGGAGGTGTGAAATGCCTCCCGTGAGCTGTGCGCTGCAGGGTAGGGGAGCAGGGAAGTGACCGTGCTGAGCATGGTGTGAGTGCAGGAGGGGTGGAGTTGTTGTCTGTAATCTTAAAATGACGTGGAAGGAGCAGAAAGGGCTGCTATCCCTTTGGCGTCTCCTTCAACACCTGAGGGTGCAAGAGCACAAAGCCATTGTTAAAATTATCTGTTCTCATTTGTTCATTCACGGGCACCGATAATGAGCAGCAGGAGTCAGATTTCAAAGTTTTTAAAGTTCTATTGCTAGCAATAAGGTGCCTCTTGGCTGGGAGCACAGGAAGGGACCCGAGCAGCTTTTTGTTACAACTTTTAAGTGATAGTAAGTTGTTACATATTCAGTACTTTAGTTTACATAACCAACCAGATCTATCCATGATTCTTAGGTCTACCAATCCCCTTCCCATGCTACAGTATGAGGTAGTTCTGTGCCAGCCTTATATGGTCTATCTTATAATTATTCATTAGCTGATTTGCACCTCTTCTGGTGTTACCGTTGAACAACTGTTGTACTGCTGGCTGGATTAAAGTGGCTTCTTTGCAGATCTTCAACTTTGTACTTAAACCAGGGCTAAGGCAAGGTCAGAGAAGATGTTCTGCTTGGAAGGCACCCTGACCTTGCATGTTCTTTCTCTGCAGAACTAGAGTATAGTGGAAATTTTCTTAACGCCATCTTCACTTTTCCTCCTCTTTCCCCAGAGTACACAGGATTCAGGCTGGTGAATGGCAGCAGGTGTTCGGGGCGGGTGGAGATCCAGGTGCTGGGGACCTGGGGAACCCTCTGTGACTCTCACTGGGACATCTCCGATGCCCACGTTCTCTGTCATCACCTCAACTGTGGATTTGCTGAATCTGTTCCTGGAGGAGGGCATTTTGGGAGAGGAACCGGCCCTGTCTGGAGAGACACCTTCCACTGTGAGGGGACCGAATCCCATTTGGGACAGTGCCCTGTGACTGCCCTGGGGGCCTCCTCATGTTCACATGACAATGATGCTGGCGTTTATTGCTCAGGTGAGTTCAGGGAAAATGGAGGATTAACTAAACTTGCCCCTTGTGTGTGACACGGCAACCCAAAACTGGGAGCCCATGGCAATGACAAACTGAATGTTCTCCCTGGAGAAACCCTGGCTTCCCATGGAGGGATTCAAAGGGCTTTGCCTGCTCAGGTCTCTGCCTCCCTGGGGCAGCTGGTTCAGGCCCTGGAGACCACCGCCAGGCCTGGGCTCCTCCACTCCCCTCCTGCAGCACAGGCACAAGACGGGGCTGTGGGACACAGCTCCACTCAGTGCAGCTGTGAAGGACCCTCCGCTCCCTCCTGCAGCACACAGCCCCGTCCCAGACCACAGAGAGCCCTGCAGACCCTGATCCCACCGCCTGCAGGGGCTGCTGTGGGCGCGTCCAGCAGGAGCAATCCCTGAGGCCGAGCTGCAGAGCGGGGCTGGGATTTGCCCTTGCTTCTTGTCAGTATGAACCCCAAACTCATCCTGTTTTGTAAGAAAGGCCCTCGTGCTTCTGCTTCCTGCCCAGGACACAAGCTCCACATCCCCAATTCCTAGGGATGCAGAGGGGTAGAGACGTGTGGGCTCTCCCCTGGGTGTCTCAGCAGGGGTCAGTCCCAGCATGGAGATGGAGCAAGGCTTGTGCTCATCCTGTCCATCACCCAGGCCGTTGCACAGGCCACTGCTTCCTCCTGCTGAAGCTGCTCCACATTCATCATTAAGGATATATCTGGTGGCTCTGGGATTTGCCCTCACCTCCCATGCTGGCCCATCCCTGTCCCTTCCTGAGAAATGACATTTGTAGTCAGCAAGGTTTAGTGACTGGAGGAAAAAAGAAAAAAAAAAAACTTGGAAAACTTCCATCCTCAAGTTCCTCACTGTGAGCTGGCTACAGATGGGTGAGTCCCTGGGTGTCCCAGGGCATCAGAAATGGGAGACACATGGCAGGGTGCAGGGCTCCCCGGTGTCACAGAGGGTCCAGGGTATTTTGCCTGTCTCCGAACAGAACCCTCTGAATCCCTGTGGCTGGTGGGCGGAGGGAGCCGCTGTGACAGGTGAGTGGAGATGCTGCTGCACGGGACGTGGGTCAGAGTCCTGGATGACCAGTGGGATGTGAACGATGCCAGCGTGGTGTGCCGGCAGCTCCAGTGCGGAGAGGCAGAGCGAGCCTACAACCCGCCGAAGCCTGAGCGAGGGACGGGCCCCGTGGGGCTGAGAAGGGTCCAGTGTGCAGGGAAGGAGACTCGCCTGACCCTCTGCAACATCTCCCTGCCTGAGGCAGTGCTGGAAGGAATTGCGGAGGATGTGGGAGTGGTTTGCTCAGGTGAGTCACTGACAGTCCCCAACACACTGTGCTCCCCAGGGCCGGGAGCCCCTGACAGCTGGGGTTTCTCCCGGCTGCAGGGAGCCGGCGGGTCCGGCTGGTGAACGGGGCAGGGCGCTGTGCCGGGAGAGTGGAGATCTACTACGAGGGCACCTGGGGGACCGTCTGCGACGACTCCTGGGACCTGTCCGACGCCACCGTTGTTTGCCGCCAGCTGGGCTGTGGGGTAGCCATGGAGGCGCCCGGCTCTGCTCATTCCGGGAAAGGCTCTGGGAAGATCTGGCTGGACGAGGTGAACTGCTCCGGGGGTGAAGCTGCTCTCTGGGACTGCCCTGCCGAGGCCTGGGGGCAGCACGACTGCAGGCACAAAGAGGACGCAGGAGTCGTCTGCTCAGGTCTGTGTGGGGAGCAGTGGTGGGAGCCTGCTGCCCAGGAAGACAGGGATGCAGGGAGAGCAGGGCATGGCCGAGCCTGCCCCTGGCTGCCCTGAGCCCCCTTCCTGCCCCCATCCTGGGGACATCCGTGCACAGTCCTCACTGGAGCTAGTCAGGGTTATAGGGAGAGCACAGATGTGCCCAGGGCTTAGAGGGGAGGGTAGTGCTGCACGTTGGGGACTTCTCTCTGCTCCCTTGGTGAAACAGTGACTTGCTGGCAGTGCCCTCTGCCTGTCTGAGCCCTGGGGTGTCCAGAAGAGATCCTGCTCCTTGCAGTAAGCCTTCCTGCCATGGATGCCATAGAATAACCTGGGGGATTTTCAGGGATGCTTCAGGTTTCCTTCTCCTCAGCCCAGGACCAGCTTGTTCCCCCCACTTTGTGCCTTTCCTTCCAGAGTTCACAGCCCTGAGGCTGGAGAAGAGCGACGGCTGCTCTGGGCACCTGCAGGTTTTCTACAATGGGACGTGGGGGAGTGTTTGCTCCAACTCAGTGACTCCTGACACCATGTCCCTGGTGTGCAAAGAGCTGGGCTGTGGAGATGAAGGGTTCCTTGAAACAGACCTGCCATATGGCAGGATATCTGGCTCCACATGGCTGGATCGTGTTCAGTGTGGGAAGATGAACAGCTCCTTTTGGCAGTGTCCCTCTGCTTCCTGGAAGCTGCAGTCATGTGATGACCAACGAGAAGAGACTCACATCACCTGCAGTGGTAAGGCTGGAGCCACCTGGGCACAAAGGCTCACAGCAGGTCCTGCTCCCTGTTCAGCGAGGTGCAATGCAGAGAAAGAGCTTGGAGTGGCTTTTACGTTCCATTTTGGACCACTGTGCTGTCAGTGACACAAACAAGACTTCATCTCTCAGAGTGACACGTGTCCATCAGCAATAGCTGTCCTGAGTTCCCTGCGTAGCCCAAGGAGGGGCAGAGGCACCTCCAGGCAGGGTCTCCTCCAGCTCCCCTTGGACACCTCTTGGAGGTACCTGTTGCTCTCTGTAGCCCATAGAGAGGGCCCAGACAACCACCTTTTAGCTTGGGAAGTCCATGCAGAGCATCCTGCTCATGGCTGTGTTTTGCTGAGGGAACGGGAAGGGGGAGAGTGAAACCAGTCCTGGTGGCTGAGGGTTATGTAGGAAACAGGCAGCGTGCAGGGCACTGCTGGCAGTAGAGCTCAGAGAAGCCTCCCCTCTGGGAACATCCTTCTGCTCCTCTGCTAACCAGGGAGCTTTTGGGGGTGAGCAGACGGGGGTAAGCCTTCAGTGCTGTGCTGTTCTCCCCTGAATTACCAGGGATCCAGCTGTGTCCATGAGCAAGGAGGCACTGGGAGGTTCAAGCACAGGTCAGTCCTGCTCCCATCCACATGACTCCCATGAAGCAGCCCCTTCACCGCAGCATTTCCTTCTTCAGGGAGACGACCAGAAGCCACTCCAGCCCCGGTGGCCGAATGCCCCAACTCTACAAGCTGCACAGGTAGCTGCTCCTCCATGTGCCCTTCTCACTTGGCCAGGCTCTCCCAGCTGCCCCAGTGACATGGGGGGTTCTGCGTTTTCCAGAGATGGAGAAGATTCGTGCTGTGGGAGGAGAGGACGGGTGCTCAGGCAGAGTGGAGGTTTGGCACCGTGGCTCCTGGGGGACGGTGTGCGATGACTCCTGGGACATGAAGGATGCTGAGGTCGCCTGCAGGCAGCTGGGCTGTGGCCCTGCTGTGTCTGCCCTGCGGAAGGCTGCATTTGGGAAGGGGACAGGTCCCATCTGGCTGGAGCGGGTGGAGTGCAGAGGGACGGAGCGATCTCTCTGGGACTGCTGCACCCAGCCTGGGGACAGCGGTGCCTGCCAGCACAAGGAAGATGCTGCTGTGAATTGCTCCGGTGAGTAGCAGTGCTTCATTCCCTTGTTCCAGGACATGTTTCCCCAGCTGTGTCCTCACAAGGCCCCAGAGCTCCTCAGAGCAAGGATGTCCCTGGGGAGGTCAGGTGTCTGGTGTCAGGTGGGGAGCAGCTGTTGTGGGGCTGGGTGTCCTCAGGCTTCTGCCCATGGGACTCCTGCAAACCCTGTAAGTGCATCCCCTGATCTGCTGGTGCTGTCCTCCCTATGGCCCAGAGCAGAGGACCCTGGGCCTGTCATGGGGACCCAGAGAAGGACAGTTCAGATGGGACTTTAAGGGGATGTCCGTGCGCATGCACACACACACACACACACACGCACCTCTATCTCTCTCTCTGCTCTGCAGCTGCACCGAGGACAACAACGTCACCCCCCCGAGCAGGTAACCTCCCCTCCTCCCTGAGGTTGATCTCTCTGGGGCCAGGTTGTGACCTGCAGCCCAAGGGAAGGGGCTCTGTGCTGGGGTGTGAAGCCCTGGAGAGGAAGCCCTGGGGTGGGAGCGGGTGTCTTTGGGGAGGGTTGTGATTCAGCCAGCAGGGTGGGAACTGCCCTGTGACCCAACCCTGTGCCCCCACCCCCTGCTGCCATGTGTGTGGGGGGGGTCAGGACTAGGATGTCCCTGGACCCCCACCTCCCCCAGGCCAGGGGCTGCCTCGTCCATGTCCCTGCCCATGCAGATCTCACCCAGGGCCGTGCAAGGGACAGCGGGAGAATCTCGGTGCCTGTCATCATCTGCATCATCCTGGGGGCCCTGCTCTGCCTGCTGCTGGCCCTCCTGGTGGGACAAGTGCGAAGTGCCAGGGCTCAGCGCAGAGGTGGGTCCTTCCCCATCGGTCCCAGGGTGGGCGATGCCTCTTGGCAGCCCCATGGGTGCTGTGGGGTGTCTGTGAGGGGCACAGATGGAGCTGGGGTGGGGGTGCTGCCTCCTGCCCTATTCCCTGCCCCTCCACTGTTAGGCTGTGGGACACCAGCAACCAGGGGAGGAGAGAGTCCAGATGCAGGAGGAGATGGTGATGGACGAGGAGAGAAATGGCAGCAAGAGGCCGGGGGAGACGGGAGCAGCAGGAGACATCTGAGGATGCTGCTGGCTGTGCTCTGGGCAGTGCTGGAGGGGAGGCTGTGGGGCAGGAGCGATGCCAGGAGGAGCCCAGGGCAGGGGGTCTCTCAGTGCGGGTGTCTGGTCCCCAGGCTGCTCTCTCTGCCCAGCCCTGCCCACCCATGGCAGGGCAGGGCCGTGTTATGGACCCATCTGGCAGAGAGCAGGGAGCTCCCCAGGGAGAGGAGCTGTGGGAGCTGCTCCACGGACCAGACTCGGGGCCAAAAGGGGCATGGGGCTGTCTCTGAAGGGACAGGGTGAGGGTGACGTTGTCCCAGACCATCTCCACAGGGACGTTGCTGTCACTGGGGACGTGGCAGTGGTGCCTGGCCAGAGCAGTGGGGCTGGGCTGTGGGGTCAGTGCTGGTCTGGTCTGGGGGGAAGGGCTGGGTGACCACATCGGGGTCTGGTCTCCTGTCTCCACGTCCCTGTGCCGACCCTGCCTCTGTCGCCAGGCTCCAGGAGGTCTCTGGAGCCCTTCTCTGAGGCCGTGTACCAGGAGATCGACTACAGCTTGACATGGGAGAAGCAGGCGATGTTCGGTCGCTCAGGTCGGTGTGGGTCCGCTTTGGAGGGAGCATGTCTGCAGGGCCCTTTCCCCCAGCCCTGACCCAGGACAGGACCTTGGCAGCCCCCAGACCAGTGGTCCCCACAGTGCTGGGCCACGGGATCTGTGGGGAGAGCAGCCCAGTGAGGAGCTTCCTCCCCACCAGCTCTGCCCATCCCAGCCTGGGGCACAGCTCCTCCCTGCCTGCTGGGCTGCCTGTCCAGGGTTGTACCTGGTGGGTGAGGGAAGGGGCTGTCCCAGGGCAGCTCCGAAAGGCCCTTTGAGATGGGGTTTGTCCCATGGGAGCAGGACAAGCCCCAAGCCCTCCTCCCTGCGCAGTTCCTGCTGTGTGGGTCCCCGTCCCCAGCAGTGCTGGCCATGAGCAGGGTCAGCAGGGCTCACCCCAATAACACCCGCTGCTCCTCTCGCCAGGCTCCTCTTTGGAGGGGTCCCTGACCAAGCTGCAGCCCGAGCCTGGGGACAGCGAGGAGGAGGACGGTCCTGGGTCAGCACCAGGTAATGGAGGGTGAGGCAGAGGAAGGGTTGGTCTCTCCTCCCTGTAGCTGTGTGACCAACAGTGTTGTCACTGAGTGTCACCATCAGGGTGGGGAGGAATCACCATCAGGAATGACTCCAGAGCCATGCAGAGCATGTGAGGGTCGCACGTGCCCATCTGAGCTGGGTGTCTGCAGCCCTGTGCCCTGGGGGGTCACAGGGGGACTTCCCGGGCTCAACCTGTCCCTGCCTCCGGCAGGCCCCAAGCTCACCCTGAGGCATTGACGTCTCCCTGAGCACACAGGGAGTCTCCATAGCCAGATCCGGTGCCGATCCCAGCACTGCTGTCCCTGCAGCTGGGTGAGAGGGATCCCCGCTGCCTCCAGCAGGTGAATGCAGCCAGGGAAGTGCGCATGGGATGTGGCTATGGAGGATCCTCTTGCACCCCTCCTGGGAAACCTGCATGCTCGATCACCTCCCTGAAATGCCTGTACACCAATGCACGCAGCTTGGGGAACAAACAGGAAGAACTAGAGATATCTGTGCGGTCGCAGGGCCATGATCTCATTGCCATTACGGAGACATGGTGGGATAGCTCGCATGACTGGAGTGCTGTCATGGATGGCTACGTGCTTTTTAGGAAAGACAGGCCAGGAAAGCGAGGTGGTGGAGTTGCTCTTTATGTGAGAGAGCAACTGGAATGTATTGAGCTGTGCCTAGGGGTGGATGAAGAGCGAGTCGAGAGCTTATGGGTAAGGATCAAAGGGCAGGCTAATAGAGGTGACACTGTTGTGGGTGTTTACTACAGGCCACCTGATCAGGATGAGGAAGTTGATGAGGCCTTCTACAGACAGCTGGAAGTAGCCTCACGATCCCAGGCCCTGGTTCTCATGGGGGACTTCAACCACCCCGATATCTGCTGGAAAGACAACACAGCTAGGCACAAACAGTCCTGGAGATTCCTGCAGAGCATTGGTGACAACTTCTTGACCCAGGTGGTGGAGGAGCCAACAAGGAGAGGTGTGCTGCTGGACCTCGTACTAACAAACAAAGAAGGACTGGTGGAAGATGTGAAGGTTGGGGGCTGCCTTGGCTGCAGTGACCATGAGATGGTGGAGTTCAGGATCCTGCGAGGAGGCAGCAGGGCACCAAGTAGGATCGCAACCCTGGACTTCAGGAGAGCAAACTTTGGCCTCTTCAGGGACCTACTTGGAGGAATCCCATGGGTGAGGGCCCTGGAAGGAAGGAGTGTTCAAGAGAGTTGGTTAATATTCAAACATCACCTCCTCCAGGCTCAAGAGCGGTGCATCCCTTTGAGTAGGAAGTCAAGCAAAGGAGGTAGGAGACCTGCATGGATGAGCAAGGAGCTCCTGGCAAAACTCAACCAGAAGAAGGAAGTCTACAGAAAGTGGAAAGGGGGACAGGCCACTTGGGATGAATATAGGAATGTTGTCAGAGTATGCAGGGATGCGACGAGGAAGGCTAAGGCCCGTTTGGAATTAAATCTGGCTAGAGATGTCAAGGACAACAAGAAGGGCTTCTTCAAATACATCAGCAGCAAGAGGAAGACTAGGGAAAATGTGGGCCCTTTGCTGAATGGGGTGGGTGTCCTGGTGACGAAGGATGCAGAGAAGGCAGAGTTACTGAATGCCTTCTTTGCTTCAGTCTTTACTGGTCAGGCCAGCCCTCAGGAACCCCAGACCCTGGTGGCAAGAGAGAAAGTCTGGAGAGAGGAAGACTTTCCCTTGGTGGAGGAGGAGTGGGTTAGAGATCATTTAAGCAAACTTGACACCCACAAATCCATGGGCCCTGATGGGATGCACCCACGAGTGCTGAGGGAGCTGGCGGACATTATTGCTAAGCCACTCTCCATCATCTTTGAAAGGTCATGGAGAACAGGAGAGGTGCCCGAGGACTGGAAGAAAGCCAATGTCACCCCAGTCTTTAAAAAGGGCAAGAAGGAGGACCCAGGGAACTACAGGCCAGTCAGCCTCACCTCCATCCCTGGAAAGGTGATGGAGCAGCTCATCCTGGAAGCCATCTCCACGCATGTGGAGGAAAAGAAGGTGATCAGGAGTAGTCAGCATGGCTTCACCAAGGGGAAATCATGCCTAACCAATCTGATAGCCTTCTATGATGGAATGACTGGCTGGGTAGATGAGGGGAGAGCAGTGGATGTTGTCTACCTAGACTTCAGCAAGGCTTTTGACACTGTCTCCCATAGCATCCTCATAGACAAGCTCAGGAAGTGTGGGTTAGATGAGTGGACAGTGAGGTGGATTGAGAACTGGCTGAATGGCAGAGCTCAGAGAGTTGTGCTCAGTGGCACAGAGTCTAGTTGGAGGCCTGTAGCTAGCGGTGTCCCCCAGGGGTCAGTCCTGGGTCCAGTCTTGTTCAACTTCTTCATCAATGACCTGGATGAAGGCACAGAGTGCACCCTCAGCAAGTTTGCTGACGATACAAAACTGGGAGGAGTGGCCGATACGCCAGAGGGCTGTGCTGCCATTCAAAGAGACTTGGACAGGCTGGAGAGGTGGGCAGAGAGGAACCTCATGAAATTCAACAAAGGGAAGTGCAGGGTCCTGCACCTGGGGAGGAATAACCCCATGCACCAGTACAGGTTGGGGGTTGACCTGCTGGAAAGCAGCTCTGCTGAGAAGGACCTGGGAGTGCTGGTGGACACCAAGTTAAGTATGAGGCAGCAATGTGCCCTTGTGGCCAAGAAGGCCAATGGTATCCTGGGCTGCATCAGAAAGAGTGTTGCCAGCAGGTCGAGGGAGGTGATTCTCCCCCTCTACTCAGCCCTGGTGAGGCCACATCTAGAGTACTGTGTCCAGTTCTGGGCTCCCCAGTACAAGAGGGATGTGGCACTACTGGAGCAAGTCCAGCGAAGGGCCACAAAGATGATTAGGGGACTGGAGCATCTCTCTTATGAGGAAAGGCTGAGAGAGCTGGGCCTGTTTAGCTTGGAGAAGAGAAGGCTGAGAGGAGATCTTATCAATGTGTACAAGTATCTGAAGGGAGGGTGTCGAGAGGATGGGGCCAGACTCTTTTCAGTGGTGACGAGCGACAGGACGCGAGGCAATGGGCACAAACTGAAACACAGACACTTCCATCTTAACATGAGGAAAAACTTTTTCACTGTGAGGGTGACAGAGCACTGGAAGAGGTTGCCCCGAGAGGTGGTGGAGTCTCCTTCTCTGGAGATATTCAAAACGCGCCTGGATGCAATCCTGTGCAATGTGCTCTAGGTGACCCTGCTTGAGCAGGGGGGTTGGACTAGATGATCTCCAGAGGTCCCTTCCAACCTCAGTGATTCTGTGATTCTGTGATTCTGTGATATGTTTCTATGTATATAGTAAAGGAAAATAACTATGAAGTCTTATGGAGTGTCATAAAATTGACATATTATATTGACTGCTGATCTGCATGTGTTTATATTTTTGTTTTATATATACTCATTCATCTGAAGCATATATCTTGTTGTGTAGGTGTATATCCATATTACATATATCCATTTTCTAGCAAATTAATTAGAAAAAATCATAAAATAGATTGATTTTGTGTGCAGATCAAAAACAGTAGATTATTTTCAGTATCTTTAAGGATGAAAATGAAAGAAATCAGCAATGAACATGAAAAGACTGAGAATCAGATCCTGATGAGGCAAACAGAAGTCAGCCACCCAGAGCTATTCTTACTTTTGAAAATGTATTGGGGAATTAGCTCAAGTGGTAGAGCACTTGCTTAGCATGTGAGAGGCAGCGGGATCGATGCCCGCATTCTCCAAAGCTTTTAGGGGACTGGAGCATCTCTCTTATGAGGAAAGGCTGAGAGAGCTGGGCCTGTTTAGCTTGGAGAAGAGAAGGCTGAGAGGAGATCTTATCAATGTGTACAAGTATCTGAAGGGAGGGTGTCGAGAGGATGGGGCCAGACTCTTTTCAGTGGTGACGAGCGACAGGACGCGAGGCAATGGGCACAAACTGAAACACAGACACTTCCATCTTAACATGAGGAAAAACTTTTTCACTGTGAGGGTGACAGAGCACTGGAAGAGGTTGCCCCGAGAGGTGGTGGAGTCTCCTTCTCTGGAGATATTCAAAATGCGCCTGGATGCAATCCTGTGCAATGTGCTCTAGGTGACCCTGCTTGAGCAGGGGGGTTGGACTAGATGATCTCCAGAGGTCCCTTCCAACCTCAGTGATTCTGTGATTCTGTGATTCTGTGATATGCACGCTCCCACAACCCCGGGGGAGGTGGGACGGATGCTGAGTCTCCTGTGGCCCTGCCAACACCAGTGTCTCAGCCCCTCATTCCTGCACGTCCTTCCTTCCTCCGCTCTGCAGGAGGGCTCTTCTCATTGCCACCAGCTCCCCTCTCCTTTCAGATGTCCCTGTCCTGCCCAGAGGTGACCCAGCAGACGGCTATGATGATGCCAGAGAAGTCTCTGACCCCGGGGAGGATGTTGTTCCTGGGCAGCGAGACTGGGAAGTGCCCAGGGAAGCGAAGGAGGGAAACAGGCCTGTGGAGGCTCAGAGAGGTGAGGGGGAAGTGCAGTGCTGCCGGCTCCTGGGGTGCCGTCCCCAGTGCCCAGTGAGTCACTGCATACTGAGAGCCCGACCTCCCGGGACAGGGAGGGAACCTGCGCCAGGAGTTTTCCTGCTATGGAAAGTGGGGTGGGATAAGGGGCCGATATCTCGGCACAGTAAGAGGAGGGAGAGGAAGGGGATTTACAGCCCAGGAGGGGCACGTGCATGGGGCCAACTGCAATGCACCGGCCTTGCTGCTTCCAGAGGGGAGCCTGCGTTCCTGGAGAAGTGATGGGGCCCCAGGAGCCAAGAGAGATGCCCCATCCCTGCTCCCTGCAGACACGGGGTACGATGATGCTGAAGAGGCAACTCTGACACATCCCCATGAGGACACCAAGACTGAGAGACTGGACCCTGGTGCCCAAAGGTCCCTGAGCCCAGGGCCAGGAGAGCCCACCCCTGCCATGCGGTTGGGTGCACCTGAGACAGAAGAGAGGTCTGTGCAGCTGGGAGAGCCGTGAGTGCCAGAGACCAGTCTCCCTTCTCCCACTGGTAGCAGAAAGAGCTGGGCATTTTGTCTATTTTTATTCGTCTACTTCTATGCCATGCATTGGTATTTGTTCTTATTAAAACCATTTGGGAGTTTGATCCAGAGCTGGTGCTTCCCTCCCCAGGTGTCGGGGAGGGCGAAGCGCCAAGAACCAGCAGTGGGGAAGGGACACATCTCGGGACCAGCAGGCTCTGAGACAGGCTGTGCGCCTGCAAGTGCCCATGGACCCTGGAGTGTGGGAATAGTGAACAGTCCAGCTGGAGGATATTCCTGCTGGCAGAGACATTTCCATGCTGCAAACCACACGCAGAGCTTCCAGCCAAACTGGGTCTCTCTGCAGGGTCCCGTAATGCCCCTCTGGGCAGGGAGGTCCAGTCTCCTCACCCCGGGAGTGCCCCTGCTTGCTCTTTTCCCAGGGGCTCTGCCTGGACTACCCTGGTCCCAGGCAAGGATGCCACCACCGAGAGGCAGTGACAGGGTTGGTCCTGGGCTGTGGCCCCACAGCAGTGAGCCTGGAGGTGACAGCAGAGCCCTGAACACCCCAGCCAGCCCCAGAGGGGCTCATTGCCTGGGGATCACCTCCCCACAGCAGTTGGGAGGCAGCTCTGCTTTCCGCTGCCCCCATGCACAGTGCAGAGCAGCTTGTTGAGGCGCCCGGGCCTGAGATTTCCCCTCCTCTGGCTCCACAGGGTCTCCCATTTCCAGGGGCTGCTCCTGGCTCCCGTGGTCCTCATGGACCCCCGAGCACTCCTGGCACAGCCCAGAGCTGGCTCCTTCCTGGCAGGGGCTGTGAGGCACCAGGGCTGTGGGCAGTGCTGGGACCCCTCTCCTGCTCCCATCCACCCCCACCCCTCTGCCCTCTCGCTGATGGGCTGCAAGGGCAGAAGGAGCTGCCTCACCTGGGGCGCCAGTTTGGGTCCGTGCAGGGGAATATCTGTGTGCAGGGGAATATCTGTGTGCAGACGCAGGGGACGGGAGCAGTCAGTGACAGGAGAGGACATTTCCTTCAGCAGGGTGGGAGTCAGAAGAAGGAGAGGGCAGTGGGCTGGAGAAGGGACCACCTCAACACGCAGGCTCCAGCCCAAAGTCACGGTTCAGCCCCTGGCCTTGGGACAGGCCCAACCCCGAGCATGCTCACAAGGGCATATTTCCATGGAGAGAAGATTTCATGCCCACTCCTAAAGCAGTTGCCGATGGGAGCTGAGAGAGGATCCCTGGTCCTAGGCCGGGTTTTAACCAACTGCGCCCCAGTGCCCACAGGTGAGAAACTTCTCACACAGGAGCTGAGTGGGGAGGAGGGTTCGACAGCTGTGCAGCATCTGGCACCCAAACTGCCCTCCCTCCTCCAGCCGGGGGGAGTCTCCGGACCCCGCTGGCTCTTCCTGATGGATTCCCCGTGCCACACACTGGTGGGCAGCGGGGCTAAGGCCAAGCGCACAAAAACACACTCCGCCTTCACCCTGGCTCATTTCCTTTCCTGTTCCCTACTTTTTGCCTTGCATTTTTCTCTTTCCTTCCTTTTCTCATCCCCCCACCCCACCACTTATGCATCCATCCTCCACTCATTTACTGATTTCAGCCTTGGCAGGCACAGGAAAGCATGGGACCACGCCACTGCCATCAGCTCTCCCTGCCCAGCTGCCCCAGCACAGCTCGCCTCTCCCCCACAACAGGCACCATCAGGCCGGGAGACAAAATCAGATGTCTCTGCCCAGGGTCTGGTTCCTCTCTCGGGGAGGCAGAGGATAACGTCCCCAGTGCTGCCCAGCACTGGCTCTGCTTCACAGGAGGGTTTCAGCTCTGGGGCCCAGGAGGGGCAGCTCTCCTCTGCCCCAGCAGCCAAGCCTCAGCCCGGCAGTGGGGCTGTGTGAGCCCCCTCCATTCCCCCAGCCGGAGCAGGGCAAAGCCGGGCTCCCTGCTGAGAACAGCCACAGCTCGGTAGTGCTGCAAACAGCAGGATCCTGCCCTCGAGGAGAGGAGGGAGCCAGCGGCTGTCACCAGCACCCTCTCCCATGGCAGCGTTTCCCCGTGTTGTGCTGGGAGCTCCTCCAGCCCCAGGACCTGCACTGACCCTCCATGGGCAGCAGCATGTCCCAGGGCTGGGGATGTCTTGGCTCCTCTCCAGGACAGAGCCCTGGTTCTGGGGACCTTGCAGGATGGCTGGGCCGTGTGTGCAGAGCTGGGAAGGGATCGCGAGAGGAGCCTGGACCCCCAGTGTAGGCGTGAGGGGAAAGTACCAGCACTGCTCAGCAAGGGCTCTCAGACATCTCTGTCCCACTAGCCTCAGGGCTCAGCCCCAGCAGCGCTGCATATGCCAAGGCAGGGGGACACTGGGGCGCAGAGGGGCTCTTGCTCTGGGGCAGACACCTCCGTGCTGGAGCACCCTCTCTGCAGGGACCTCATCCTGTGCCAGGTGCCCCTAACCAGCCTCTTCTGCCCTGGAGCTCTGCCCACACCAAGCTTTGGCAAAGACCGAGATTTACACCTCAGGACGATAGCGCAGTACGAGCAAGGGCCGGATCCTGCTCCTTCCCCTTGCTGCACCCAGACCAGCCGCTCTCCCCTCAGGGCTGGGCAGGGGCCCTGCATGAGCCCTGGGCTCTGAGACTTGCGCAGCCGCGAGGAACGCAGGGCTCAGCTGGCGCTTGGTGCCATGTCCAGCCCTCGGCTGCGCTGCAGGAGAGCTGGGCTGTGCCAGCCCCAATCAGGGTCGGCCCTGCCCTCTTGCCCCTTCCCGGGAACAGAGCCCTGCTCAGCCTGGCTCTGGCCCCACATGCACTGCTCTCTGCCAGGGACACCCATGGTGTCACCAGCACAGCCCCAGGGCGGTGGGCAGGGCAGGGGTGATGCTGGGGGCTCTGGGGGGAGCTGGGGCTCAGATATCACCTCTGTCCCCAGGACCTGGAGCCTCCCTGCTGGCAGCCCCTGCCCTGAGACAGCCCCCTCCCTCCCTCCCCAGCCCCTGGCCCATCTCTCCCTGTGGGAGATGCAGGACTCAAGCCTGAGTCCAGTGGGAGTGGGTGTTTCCCATGGGGAAGAGGGTTGGGTTTGCAGCGCCCATGTGCATTAGTCACCTCCATGGGGGTCTTGCTCTGCAAATACCCTTCTCCCATAGGCTTCCCACAGTCTGGCTGGAGACAAGTGGTGCTGGCTCTGCTCAGCCCCATGGCCCCTCCACCATGGGGTTAGCACCCGCTCAGCCAGTCCTGGGGCTGTGTCAGGCCCTGCCCTTCCCCACAGGGACATGAGGGGCTGGGCTCAGCCCTCACATGAAGGACACACTCTCCCCAACATCTGGCGCAGGGATCTCTCTGCTCAGCTGCAGAAATGTCACTACACTCACACACATGGACATGGGCCAGAGATGGACAAAGAGTGACAAAATGAAGACATGCCTGTTCTATCCCTCGGATGATGTTTTGGGCATGCCCAGCAGATATTTGCCAGGTCCAAATCTCTCACCTTGGCTGCAGGACACAGCACACCTACTCTGAAGCTCCATGCAGAGCCCTCAGCAGGGGCAGAGGGGCACAGCACAAGTGCCTGGGTCCATAACCAGAAGACGATGGATCAAAATGGTTTGTTTGCTTCACAGACATTCATAGACAAAGTGTTTGTTTAAAAAAAAAAAAAAATCTAATTCCTTTGGATCTTTTGCTAAGATAATGCTCATTTAGGGAATCCAAACCTCTTGAACAAGATTGCTTGGTTGCTGTCCAGCTGTTGACATTATTCTCTGTCACAAGTGTCCTTGCAACAGCATCTTCACCTGGGTCAGGTGACAGTCCCTCGGGGGGGTGTTTCAGTGAACCCTGATAATCCAGCTGGCCTGTGGTCCCATGTAACCACTCCAGAGCATGCACGATCCACTCCCATTGATATAGGACTATATCAGATAAATTTGAATGTCATCCTTGTATCACAGGCATAACTTCAAATCCAAAGATCTTGCCACACTGCAAAAGAAGTGACATCCTCATCCCAGTGTTGTCCCCCTTTACCTGCCTTCCCTCTCCCCTTTCCCTGAGCTCTTCTTTTGGCTGACCCTGAGCTGAGCTGACTTGTCCCATCCCCTTGCCTGATGGGAAGGACAGAAGAGGGAAGAGCGTGTGTCAGTGCCAGGTGGTTGTGTCTGTACATCTCATTACTGAATGGGCAGAAGGGAGGGTGCAGTGCCATGGGGCAGGGAAAGAGCCCAGCTGAGTCCCTGCTCCAGAGACTGTGTGGGGACGTGGGAGTGATTCACACATCTGCCTGATGTGCAGACAGCTCTGCCAGAGATCCCCCACCCTGTGGCAGGGTCAGTCCTTCATCTACCCCAAGCACAACATTGGGATAGAGGACAGCGCTCTCCATCCAGGCGCTGCTTGATCCTTAGCCTGACGGGCTGGAGAGAGGCTGAGTCTGGAGACAGAGAGGGATGTCCTGGGTCTCAGTCATAGCTGAGCTCCTGATGGGAGAGCAGGGTTCAGCAGCAGCAAGAGCTGCCAAGACGGCCAGCGCAGCATGTGGGGCTGCAGGAGCTCCTGCGGGGACAGGGGACTGCAAGGTGCTGCAGCTGGGCTGGGCAGGGCAGCCTGATGGGTGAGTACATTTGGGTAAGGAAAGTGGGGAGGATCAAGACATTTGTGTTGTGAGCTAGTACTGAGGGGATAGAGAACACAAAAGCAAAGTCTGTGTGCAATGTTCAGGACAAGTATTAAAAAAAAAAAAGTAAATTTGGAGAGCAAAACTGACTGCCAGTCTTTGATCTGGGGCTGTTGTGAAGTCATGGTTTTACAGGCAGCTTTTAGCCTCCCTGCTAGACCCCAGGGGAGTCACTGCCCTTCTGCCCTGCCTTGTGCCCTTTCAGCAGGAAGGAGCTGATGCAGAGGGATGTTCAGTAGGGGTCCCAGACAGGTCCCTCTGTGCTCTTCCTCACACTGAAGTTCCTGCTCCCTGTGCAGATGGTTAAACAGCCCCCTCCCTGCCACTTGCATTCAGCGCTTCTCCCTCTACATCTGCTGGGCCAGGACGCCAAGGACAGACCCCACTCTGCACTCTGCTTTGTCTCTTGGCATACAAATCCCATCCTTTTCCACAAATCCAATCTTTCTCCCTCTCAGGCCCACTGCCCTTCGGAGGGCAAGGGCCAGGCTGCCAACGCACCCCTCCATCTCAGTCAGACATCTCCCATAGCATCGCAAATGAGGGGAAGAAATTGCCATGGGCAGAGCAGGAACTTTTAATGAAACCCTACTGGGAGGTTTGGCAGGTCAGATCAAATGACCCCAAACACCCCTTAGGACCTCAGCTTTTACTCTCAGCATCAGTGTTCATGGCCTCACTTGAGCTTCCCCAACAGCCGGCAGCCCAACTATGGGACTTTAATAACACTGGGACTTCGCTTGGACCACAAGCCCCCTTCCTCATGGTTCCTTGCCTCTTAGAGATGCTTCTGGAAAACAGCTCCAGAGGAAGTACTGGGGTTTCTTCAAATGAGTTCTCCAAAAGTGCTCTTCTCTCTTCACTTGCTTTGCTTGTCTCTTCAGCAAAAGGTACAGGAAAGGGAAATCTTCCCAGGGGTTCAGATTGGAGGAAAGACAAGAATCCCTTCCCCCATGATTCTGAAGTGATATTCCACCTGGAGGGCCACAGAAAAGAAACAGCAAAGATTATCACTGGCATCTGGTATTTTCCAGTGCACAAAGGTCATTTCTCATCCTCTCTTCTGCCCCTTGTCTTCAGCCTTCCTGTCAGTGCTCTTATGCCCCTAAGCTAATACTGGCAGGTCTGCAAATCACATATTTGCTTGGATGTGGAGGAAAAAGGATGAGCAGGGAGGCACTGCGGGGCGGAACATGGGAAGGTTGTAACGGGCGGAGCACTGCTGCCGGAGAAGAAGGCGGGGCTTTACAGCATTATAAAAGAGCAGGACACGCTTCATTAAACGCCATTTTGCCACTCCTCATATTGGTGTCTGTGTGGTGATGGTCCGGGGCCTGGGGAGAAGGCCCCGTGCCTCCTCGGTAAGAACGAGAACGGTAACACTTGGACCAATGAGCTAAATGATCACTGAGCTAAACAGATACTGTCCATCCCCTATCCCTGAAAGGCCCAGCAGGTACATTCCCTCCAGAAACAGGGCCAAAGGGGGGGGGGGGTGTTCTTCTGAGGTGTTTCCTGAGAATGCAGCAGTGACAAATGCATTGCAAAACTACAGCATGACCTGCATCTTTTAAAGCAAGGCTCAGACAAGGTTGGTCAATGGCCAAATGAACATGCAGGAAGGGGTCTTTCATACTCACTGCCCATAGAACTGCGCTTCTCCACAAGTCCATATGGCACAAGGAGGACCTCAGTCAGTAGCACGTACCTCTCCTGGCCACCTCTGCATTCTTGTAACAAGTTTCTCAGGTGGCGGCATGCCTTCAGCACTGCCCTTCCTCCTGCCTCGCTCCACCTTCCTTGAGCAGCTCCCTTGGATGCCTGGCAGCACGCTGAAAATACACATTGTGGGGAGGTGGTGTGAGCACAGGGGGAGTTTGGTCTCTGTCCTGTACTCACAAGCTGGGCAGAGACAGAGATCACCCCCAGCTGAAATGCCCAGGGCTGCATGATGTGCCCGCAGGAATGCTCAGCATGCCCAGATACAGGCTCTGTCTTGATGCGGCAAGGAGAGCAGCAGGGTCCTTTACAAAGACAGCCTCTAAGACACACGTCCTGGCTAATGTATTAAACACTGCTCAATGGTCCCAGCTACCGTGTGTTTTGGTATGGAAAACTGATTGTTCCTGGACACCCAGTGTCAAAGAAGGAGAAAGTGGTCAGGGGTGTAAAGGCATTCCTGCCATCAAGGGATCAGGAGTCACTGTGACATGTGATAAAAGACATTCAGAGCTGCTATGTATCTTGTGTCCAGAGGAAGCATCTCACCCAAACAAGCACAAGGGTCCAGGGTCACCCTCATCCATTCCTCCAAGGGTCTCACCTGCCATGAGGCGCTTTGCCCTCAGATTTCTTCCCCTTTCCTTTCTGCATAGTCGGAGCTGTAATTTTGGGTGGAGGATGTCTCTCTCTCAAGAGGAGGCGCTGGGCAGGAAGATTTCCTATAAGCAGGAGACAAGAAAACACCTCAGGATAGAATTGCAGAGACCTTTTGAAAAGGAAGGATATGCAGATCTGATCAAGCCTGTGATAAAACTGTCAGGCCTCCAGCTGATTCCTTTTATGTCTTCTTTCCTGGGTGGTCTTTGGCCCTTCCAGACACTGGCTTCTCTCTTTCTTTTAGTTTTTACTGTGCAACATCATTTCTTGTGGTACTGTTTTTTCTGTTCTTTCGTGTTCTATCCTAGTCACATTATGAAAAAGGAGGCTTGCTGGGATGTATTGGTGAATGATCAGAGTCTCTCTGGGGGCAACAATTTCACACAAGGGGAGCAGATCCTTGGATCTGTCTACTGATCTCATATGCCTGCAGTTCCTCTGTTGACACAGTCAACCCAAAGGCAGTTTTGGGGATGTTTATGAGAAATTTGGAAAGAAAGGTAAGAACTCCTTGCTTTGAAAATGAAAGGAAGTCTTGGCATAGGTTACCAGACTTTGTACCATCTACGCAAGGTGACTCTTCCCATCAGTTGAAAACACACTGATTCCATGAAAGAGCTCAGCCCCTCCATTACATACAGCTCCGGGCACAATTTAGGATTCACATTGCCCAAGGACAGTTCTCAGGTTTGCCTCTCTTCTGCACCAACGCCTCAAAAGGAAGAGCAGTTTGCAGTGCACGCCAGGGCACTGAGTCCCGTGCAAATGGGGGAAAGTTTAACTTGGAGGTATCAGCTGCAGGTGAGAGCGTTGGGCTGCCCCGAGGTCTTGTTCCCACAGGACTCACTTGAGATTTCCCATATTGGGTAAGCAGCATCACCTCTAGTGCCTCATGCTACCTGAGCCATCGCACTGTCACCTTGGCTCCAATGCCCTGCCAAAGAGGACAGAGGGAGAAGACACAAACCCCTGCCAGGAACCAGCTGCTTCATTACCTTTCTTGACACTGCACCCATCTTTTCCCATCTCTTCTTCCCATGTCGGCTTCACAGGTGCCACGGGTGGTTTTCTAGCTGTACCCTCAAACTTGTACCTGGAAACAGGAAAAAGACACCAGTCTAAAGGGAGGGCACCACACTTCCTTTGCCCCTTGGGTGAATAATGAGGACACAGAGGCATTTGGGAGCTACTGGGAAGTCCATCTTTTTCCAAAGCAGAATATGAAGAATATGCCAGATGCTGGAGGAGTGCAGTAGCAAGCTGAGTGACATCGTGAAGACCTCCAGCGCCTGGAGGGGCATGAGCTTCCTCATCAGGCCCTTTGAGAGCTTTCCTAGCCTTCCTATGAGAAAGCTCATTTTAACCCAGATCCTCTGTGCTGCCGTTGGGACCATCTCCCATCTCCTGTTCACATTCATGTCCAGGCAGAACACAATAGTCTCCTTTCCTACAGCTTTCCAGCACCATTTCTAATTCCCATCTCACCCTCCAAATCAGTTGCAGGCCCTCCCAAGCTCATGTCCATCCATCTTTAAAAAGGAACCTCCATCACAGAATCACAGAATCGCTGAGGTTGGAAGGGACCTCTGGAGATCATCTAGTCCAACCCCCCTGCTCAAGCAGGGTCACCTAGAGCACATTGCACAGGATCGCATCCAGGCATGTTTTGAATATCTCCATAGAAGGAGACTCCACAACCTCTCTGGGCAACCTGTTCCAGTGCTCTGTCACCCTCACAGTGAAAAAGTTTTTCCTCATGTTCAGATGGAATTGTCTGTGTTTCAGTTTGTGCCCGTTGCCTCGCGTCTTGTCGCTCGGCACCACTGAAAAGAGTCTGGCTCCATCCTCTTGACACCCTCCCTTCAGATACTTGTACACGTTGATAAGATCTCCTCTCAGCCTTCTCTTCTCCAGGCTAAACAGGCCCAGCTCTCTCAGCCTTTCCTCATAAGACAGATGTTCCAGTCCCCTAATCATCTTTGTAGCCCTTCACTGGACTTGCTCCAGTAGTGCCACATCCCTCTTGTACTGGGGAGCCCAGAACTGGATGCAGTACTCCAGATGTGGCCTCATCAGGGCTGAGGAGAGGGGCAGGATCACCTCCCTTGACCTGCTGGCAACACTCTTCCTGATGCACCCCAAGATACCATTGGCCTTCTTGGCCACAAGGGCACATTGCTGCCTCATGCTTAACTTGGTGTCCACCAGCACTCCCAGGTCCTTCTCCAAACAGCTGCTTTCCAGCAGGTCAACCCCCAACCTGTACTGGTGACTGGGGTTATTCCTCCCCAGGTGCAGGACCCTGCACTTGCCTTTGTTGAACTTCATGAGGTTCCTCTCCGCCCACCTCTCCAGCCTGTCCAGGTCTCTCTGAATGGCAGCACAGCCCTCTGGCGTATCAGTCACTCCTCCCAAACTTGCTGAGGATGCACTCTGTCCCTTCATCCAGGTCACTGATGAAGAAGTGGATCAAGACTGGACCCAGGACTGACCCCTGAGGGACACCGCTAGCTACAGGCCTCCAACTAGACTCTGTGCCACTGATCACAACTCTCTGAGCTCTGCCATTCAGCCAGTTCTCAATCCACCTCACTGTCCACTCATCTAGCCCACACTTCCTGAGCTTGTCTATGAGGATGTTATGGGAAACAGTGTCCAAAGCCTTGCTGAAGTCAAGGGAGACAACACCCACTGCTCTCCCCTCATCTGCCCAGCCAGTCATTCCATCACAGAAAGCTATCAGATTGGTTAGGCATGATTTCCCCTTGGTGAAGCCATGCTGACTACTCCTGATCACTTTCTTGCCCTCCACATGCTTAGAGATGGCCTCCAGGATGAGCTGCTCCATCACCTTTCCAGGGATGGAGGTGAGGCTGACTGGTCTGTAGTTCCCTGGGTCCTCCTTCTTGTCCTTTTTGAAGACTGGAGTCACAAACATAACACTTCTGAGATCTGTCCAACCCCAAGTTCTTTTAGATTAGAGGTGTAGTAATTGCCTCTCTTTCCAGTATTAAGAAAATTTCCAATATATGGCAGTTTTGCAGAGGAAGAACATGCAAGGTCATGGGCTCTGCAGGCAGAACATCTTATTTGATCTTGCCTTAGCCCTGTTTTCATACAAAGTCGAAGAACTGCAAAGAAACCAGTTCAATCCAGCCAGCACTACAAAAGTTGTTCTAAGGTAACACCAGAAGAGGTGCAAATCAGCTAATGGATAATTATAAGATGAACCATATAATGCTGGCACGGAACTACCTCATACTGTAGCACGGCAAGGAGATTAGTAGAACTAAGAATTGTGGATAAATCTGGTTGGTTATGTAAACTGAAGTGTTGAATATGTAACAACTTACTATTGCTTAAAAGTTGTAGCAAAAAGTTGCTTGGGGTCCCTTCCTGTGCTCCCAGCCAAGAGGCACCTTATTGCTAGCAATAAAACTTAGAAAATCTGACTCCTGCTGTTCATTACCGATGCCCACAAATGAAAAAAGAGAAGAGATACTTTTATTACCTGTGAGCAAAAGTTAATTGGGGGATATTACCAGTATATTAACGGTATACAGTATAGCAGTAGGCACGCTTTTCTTCTAATGTGGCAGTATCCTAGGAACTCTTTGCTTGTAATGCAGTAGTATCCCCCAGTTAGCCCGTAATTAACCATCCAAATAATGCCCCCAGTCTAGTGAAATATGGTAGGTTGGGTTCCTGAGCTCTCCCTGCCAAAGGGCTCACTGCCTTGGGAATCTCTGCAGCAACCTGCACGCTGTGCACTGCCCTGGGCCCTGAAACAAGACATCCAGGGCTGACTTTCAGGAGGAGGCCTCAGAGAGCAGTTTTGACATGGTAGGACTTCTCCTCTGGCATAGTTAACAAGGAAATGGTCTTGCTATGATGGAGAGCTCAGAGGTACTCCTTTGAGTAGTAGTGCCACAGTCATTACCTTTCAAAAATGGGTAAATAAGGAAAACGTCCAAAGACAAAGTATTTCTTCAGAAAATAATTGGCCTCTTACAACCACTTCTCACAGATGTGCATACAACAGTGAGTGATGTTTCAAGGGCTCAGAGCTTATTTTTTGTGCTGAAAATGATGCAAAGCACAACATTGTTTTTGGACCCTGAAAATCATCGCCTGATGCTCAAGCGCTTTCCTGCAAGTCGGCAGGAAATGCTTGAAGGGTCATAGTTGAGAATCAGCTTGCAAAGTTGCAGTGGTTTTATGCAAATAACTCTGCAAGACCCTTCCGTGTTATGGTCCTCACCTTCCCACATGCTCCTGTCTTCCCTAAGGGAGTCATTTCTAGCCTGACAGTTGAGGTGTCCCTCTCAGCTGAGCACATTTTGCAGTGTGTCACTAGGTTGTTGGAGGCCTGCAGTTTCTGAAATTCTTGCCAGGATCTCCAGCCAGGATGCTAACTCAACCCCCACGTTCAGCTGAGCACATACAAGGAACCTCACCATCATCATCCAAGCCATGTGCCTGCTGCTGGTCTATGAGCTGCTAAGGCAGGAGTGACCTCACATGCATATGCCCCAGCCATGGTCTTGCTGCTAGCCTATCAGAGGCTGAGTCAGAAGTGACCTCCCAAGCAAGAACACAAACTTTGTCCATCAGAGAAGAGGAAAGGCCATCAGCAGCCATGTGGGCTTGGTAGATGTTTGTAAGGTCACCTCTATCTGAGCAGCTGATAGGCCAGCACTTGGCTAATGACACCAAGAGGCACAGGGCTAGGATGTTGATTGTGAGGTCATTCAGAACTGAGTAGCTGATAGGCCAGAAACAGTTACATGGCTTGGATGGTGACTGTGAGGTCACCTCTATCTCAGCCTCTGATAGGCCAGCAACAGGCCCATGACTCAGGTGATGATTGTGAGGTCATTGCTGCATGAATACCTGACTGGATGGAAGCCAAGACCATGCTGAGGTCATTTCCCTAAGGGAAGGCCCATTGTCTTGGTAGGTAATTATGAAGTCAGTTGTATCTGGTCAGCTGACAGGCCACCAGGAGGCTGATGGAAGGGGAAATTTTTATGAGATTAATTGTGTCTCAGAAGCTCATAGGATGGTAGGAGGCACACAGCCTTGAAGGGGCCTGGGAGGTCATGTCTGTTTCTGCAGGTGATGGACCAGGAGCAGGTACATGGGTGGGAAAGTGGCTGTGAGGTCACTTCTATGGGTGAAGCTGATAGGCCAGCACTTGGCTCCTGTCTGGGGTGAATGATTGTGAGGTCCTGTCTGCCTGAGTACCTGATAGGCCAGCTACAGGCACACGGCTAGAATGTTGGTTTTGTGGTCACTTCTGTCTCTGCAGGTGATAGGCCATGCCTGTGAAGGTGACAGTGATGTCACTTCTGTCTCTGAAGATGATGGTCCAGCAGCAGGCACGTGGGTGTGGAAGTGCCTGTGAGGTCACCTCTGTCTGTGCAGCTTATAGGCCAGCAGCAAGTATACAGCTTGACTGTTCATTGTGCAGTCACTTATAAAGGAGTAGCTTGTGAAGGGTCATGACAGGGTTAAGTTGGAGGGGAATTGCAAGTAGCAAGCCGTGGGAAAAGGTGAATGGGGGAACTGTTACCAGCTCGGACAAGAAGGAGTCTCAACAGGAGCCTCAGACAAACATACCCAAGGACACCGGTGCAGCTGGGACTGATACATCCTGAGAAAGTACAGATAAACCAGCAGAAGCCAGTGGGAACCAAGGCTAAGAACAAGGCATGATCGCTGCGTGCATGATCTGTGCAATGATTGGCTACCTGTGACATAATCTGCGTAATGATTGGCTTAGCAAAGTGTATCTGTGAAATCGCTGAAGTAGCTAACTTTGTAGTATAAATATGTGTTAGAAAAAACAGTCAGGGTCTCAGGACGCAAACCCTCCTGAGTCCGTGCTTTAATCCGCCACAACTACCCCTAGAGCTCCACTCACTAAGAAGCTCAGACCTATGCAAATTCAGACACTGCAAATAGCTTATGTAATTCAGTGCAGACACTGGATTTCATGCAATGACAATAGGCCTGCAGGGCCATGTCACATGCATGGGGTGTCCAGTAAAACCACCATGTTTCTAGAAGATAGAGCATGAGACCAACAAGAAAACCATGTCCTCCTGGAGTGGTTGGTGAACAAACACCCCAGGGCATCTCGGGTTTCCCACCTGTTCCCAAACAAGGATTCCCACCACTGCCTTTAGGCAAAGTCTATCCCATCTACATCTGAGCATGCTGCCAAGATGGAAGGCACATCACACCAAGGTCTCCACACATATGCCTACACTTTCAAACCCCACTAGCTCTCCTCTCCCGAAACCTTTGCTCACCCACAGCGTGGCTGCATTGCAGGCTGTTCAGGCCCAGGGACTTTCTCAGGGGCAACTTGTCCTTCCTGGATATCCAGTCATCTCCGTCACAGGCCCTAAGGTGCTACAGAGTCAGGTCAGGAGCCAAACACCTCTCCTGCCATAGCTGCATGGCCCAGCTCTGTTTCTCTCTGGCCTTGGATACTGCAGGGTCTCTGTTGCCTGGGGGAGCTGTGCCATCTCCATCCATGGAGGTTTTCAAGACTGGATCAAGCCCTCAGCAACGTGGCCTCACCCCAAAGCTGACCCTGCAGGGAGCACAAGGTTGGGCTAGAGGCCACATGAAGTCCCATCCAGCCTCCAACATTATTGCATTCCTTCCACCAAGGGTCTTCTCTCTTTGATATTAGGGAAAGCACTCACTTCTGCTGACCATGGAAGTAAGTCACACACATGTATGATCAGATCAAGCAGCTTTCCTGTCCTGCTCCAGTCAGAGATGTGCAGATGCAGGGCTGCTTGGCAGGTTCCCCTGAACAGCCCTGATCACTCCTTTGCTTCACCTTTTATTCTCTTTTTCTCCCCTTTACCCCTTCCAAGTTCTAATCTCTTACTATCCTCATACTCTCCCATACAAACAGCCCACCTCTCTTTACCCCTTCCCCATAGGACCTGCTTGTGCTTGCTTTGTACCCTCACCTGGCATTTCTGAGATGGTTGCCATGGTAATTCCTACCTACATCTGCAGTTCCATTCAACTAGTACATCCTTTTAGCCCTTGAAGTGACCTGCAATGCCTCATGCTGTTGTCTTGTTACAGGCACCACAAGTCCAGGTGAGCCATCTCCATGCACACATTAACAGCTGACACAATGAGCTTCACTATGGGGGACCTAGAGAAACGTGGAGATTCAGCCAAAAAAACCACAGGAAGTTTTACAAAGAGAAGTGGCAAGTCCTGCCCATGGGGAAGAATAACCCTGTGCATCAGGACAGGTTGGGACCTGACCAGCTCAGGAGTGGCCTGAGGAGAAGGGCCTGGGCTTTACGAGGGATGCCATATGAGCCAGTGGTACACGCTCACTGCAAATAAGGCCAGATGCCTATGGGGGTGCATTAGGAGGAAGGTGGCCACCCAGACAAGGGGAGTTATTATCCCCCTCCACTCAGCACTAGTGTGTCCTATTTGGGGGCTGCCAGGAGCTTTTCTTGGTACTGGGAACCTGCATGAAAAGAGGAAACAGCCCCAAACTGTAGCTTGGGAAGTTCAGACTGGACATTAGGATGAAGAAATATCACTTGAAGGTGATGTGCTGTGGTGGAGCAGGCCACCCAGAGGGAGTCTGTGATCAGCCCTTGGCTTTGTGTTTCAAGGAATAAACAGTGCAGAACTGGGACTCACAGTGTCTTAGATAGGGTGCCACAGGCTGAATAAGCAATCCAAAGAATTAAACAAGTCCTTCCTTTTGCAGTGACTTAGAAAGCCACATCTCTGACAGTATTCAAGGGGGATGGAGTCTCTCTTCTGCAAGATTTGCAGAGCTGGGAGCTGGTCATCTCGCAAACTTCTTAACCAGTCAAAATGCAGGTCCTGAGACATTCCGCTGTCTTATATGCTCCACACCGGAGCCTGGACAGCAGCACTGCAGTGTGTGGGCATGTTCTGAGAAGTCCAGGGTCAAAAATGTGGGAGATCCAGGGTGCCAGGGCTGCACAGCCCCCAAGAGAGCCAGGGTGCCCAGGGAGGATCCAGGGTGCCAGGGAGTGTACCCAGGGGAGAAACACTGCCCTGCGGCGACACTGAAAAGCACAAGGACCAATTGAAGCCCACAGATGAGAAATGGCTTTCCCCAGCCTCAGTCAGATGGAAAGCTGGGCAAATTTCATGGGAAATGGGAAAACTTCCCCAGGTTTGCTATCAAGCCTGACCCATGGTATTGGAGGCTGGTGGGAACCAGGGTCTGGATAAAGCCCTACGTATGATGTGTGTTAAGGATATGTTTGCTCTTTTCTGGCAGATCATCCCTATCTCAAGCACTGCAGACCGAGAAACCTTGCTGAGGGCTTTTAAAAGCAAAGATCCTGCTCTGGAGCCTAAAGGAGCAAGTCTCCATCCTGACCCATATTGTCCTACATCCAACTGCTACAAAAAGAGTGACCCACAGGAGAAATCTGTTTTGAAGCTCACCAAAGCATTTCTTAGCCTGTGGCCACATTTTGCAGTTTCATCCCACATGACTTGGATCCTGTAAAAATGCCAACCCCCAAACCAACCTCCAAACCCCAGATTCCTGCACAGGTCTGCCCAGTGCAGTGACCTGTCAGTGCAGGGGAGCAAAAGTGACTTCTCCAGTGCCCCGTCTGAGATATTTCACAGTCTTTGACACCATCTGGAGACATTCCTGAAGGATTTATCAGAGAATTATGGAAAATAACTGGGGTGAGGGGAGGTGACTGCTTTCCAGAACATGAGGGGAAATCTCTCTGCTCTCTCCCTGGCTGTGCCATCTCCATGGCAGTGACCTACTGAGCCCCCAGATGACACCAGCTGAGGTCACAGTGGGATGTGCCACATCACAGGGAGGTCTCCCTGGTGTCATGGCGGGTGGCCCTCACTTCCCTGTGAGGCCCTGCTGCTGCTGGGCACTCCTCACATGCTCCCCGCCACTGCCCTTTGGAGTCATCTGTGGCAAGGAGGAGGGCAGGAGCTGCGTTGGGCCCCTCGCCAACAGGCAGAGGAGCAGCAGTACATCGGAGAGGAATTTTGGATGACAAGATGGGAAGACAGTCCTTCCTCCTCCCCAGCTGGAGAGGTGAGCGGAGGGCAAGGGGGCAAGAGAGATGGAGGACTGCTGGACCCATATCATCTGCTCAGACCAAGGTTCCTTGTTCCCAGCGCTCCTGAAGCTCTCCACTGAGGGTAAGGGCTTTGGGAGATCCTTCCTGAGGTATCGCACAGGGACTGTTAACTGCAAAAACTGCTGTGGATCCCAGGCTGTGGTGGTGACTGGTCAGGGCTGAGGGCTGCAACAAGAGTCCTGCCTCAGGGTCCCCTCTGGCTTGGGGGACAATGTGGCAGCCAGGACTCCTGGGTCCTGGGACTGGGGCTGCCCTGAGCCCCAAAACTCCTGTTGGGCCAGCTCCATCCCCTTGTGGGGGTGTGGCTGTGTGTGTGGGGAAGAACAGGAGGGGGGAATCCATAGTCAGATTTCCCTGGGATTGGGTCCCCCATTGTGATCTGGCTCTGAGAGGAAAGGGGTCCTGCAGCTCAGAGGCTGGGGTGTCCTGCAGCTCCACCGGGGCTCTCAGGAGCCTGATGGAAATGTCCATATAGGAAATGAAACCTTCACCTTGTAATAACCTCAAATTCTCCACGTTTGGGAAAACCTCTGTTCCTTCCCCCTGCATCCTTTTATGCTTCCAGCTTGGCAGAGCATATTTTGAGCTCACAGATGCCATCTTCAGATGGCCACAGCCTCTGTCCTCCTGCAAATTGGGCTCATATATTTACATCCAACAGGTAGCTTGTTTGCGAAAGCAGCTTGGAAACAGGTGGGGGACACTATCCCCACTGCACAAGTCCTGGCTGACCCCAAGGATTTTTCTCTGAGCTGAAGTGGGCCGTGCTGGGGTGAGCCCAACACAGCCATCTAACCCAGACCCCTCATGACCCCACACCACCGCTCCCTAGCCGAGCCCCGGGGCTGCCTTGGGCAGGGGGCCAGGCAGGAGGGGCGAGAGGACACTGCCCTGCCCTGCCCTGGGGGCAGCAGGACGCTGCCCGCGGGCTCCGGTGCCCCGGCCAGCCCCAGGGCCCCCACACTGGCGCCACGGAGGCCACCAGCACACGCCCCAGCGCTGCCTCCCAGGGCGCAGGGCAGCCAGCAGCCCCGCGGGGACCCTGCTGCACAGCCCAGCTACGCCGCGGCAGCCAGCAGCCCCGGGGCCCCGCACTGCCCGCCCACACGGTGTCGCTCTGCCCCCAGGCCCCGCCTCGCCCCGCGCTACCGCCCACAACATGGCGCCCGACTGCAGGGTACGGGGCAGAGCTGGCCGCCAGGGCAGGAGGGCCCAACGTTGCCATGGCATCACCCAGTGCAGCCCTCCTATTGGCTGGAAGGAGGAGGAGGGCGGGCACCGATTTCACTGATGGCTCTGTCAGCCAATTGCAGTCCAGTATGTAAAAAAAAAAAAAGAAACCTGAAAGAGGAGCGGGAGCAAAGGAGGCGAGAAGCGAGTGGGTTTGGTGGGGCCTGCGGGCGCGTTGAAATGGCGGCGGGTGCCCTCCCGCCGGGGCGGGGGCAGCGGGGCTGGCGACGGGGCTGCTTTGCTGCAGGAGCTGCAGCAGGGGCTGGTGGGGCTGTGAGCAGGGAACAGAGCGACGTGGGCCAGAGGGGGGAGCTGCCCTGCAGCCAGACGTGGCGGCCTGCCGCGAGCAGCTGGGCCGGGGCGGCTCGGTGGGGTTTGGGGGCAGGAACCTTTGGCCCTGTGGTGGCTCTTGGATCCATGTTAAAGCGTTTCCCTGAGCTGCTGCTGCCAGCGCAGCCCCAGGTGCTGCTGGGAACTGCGTTTGGGAGGTGCTGGGCAAAGTGTGAGCAGGCTGCTGGTGTCCTCGCGAGGTGCCCTTCCCAGTGGTCTCTGTCCCTGCATGTCACGCTGTGCCCCAGCCGTTGTTTTTGCTCCCTGCCTCTTGCTTTGCCCTGAGACCTGTGACCCTGGCAGCAGTGTGAAGGGTGTTTCCAGAGCAGCTCTGTAAGTGTGAGCTGTTTTGCTTGTCAGGGGCCTTGAAAGTTGATGACCGGCCAGTGCTTGCACTTGCTGTTGTTCTTTCCATCCTGCTAGGTCAGGGTGAAGAGTTGCTGAATTGTGGCTCTGCTGGTTTCACCAAGTGAGATGCCCTGGCCTGAGTCCTTCCACATGTCTCCAATTGTTCAGGGCATAAAACAAGAGAATGCTTGTTGTCCTGGATGTGTAGCGGATTTTCTGGTTTTGTTGAGCATTGGGAAGGAACCAGACTTCTGAGTTGTGGGAAGGCTTCTCCCTCTGCCTGGGACGTGAGGCCCTGCTGTCTTGCTACGTGTAGAGACTACCTGAGCAAAAGCTAATCTCTTTTTGGGGTAGTAACTGGTACTGGGGTGTTTTACTGCACTATGAGCACTGTGAAGCCACGAGGTGAGTCAGGGAGGCCATTCTGGAGCTGGCTCAGCCTTCAGGGAAGGCAGGGGAGCTGCAGGTGGCACCAGCCCCATGGTCAGGGTGTGGGTAGTGAGGTCACCACTGTCTATGAGAGCTATGCCAGAAAATCACCAGTGTCAAATCAAGTCTTTGTAAGTAGCTGACAGGCCAGCAGGAGGCACATGGCTCAGCTATTGATGATGAGGTCACTTCTGCCTGAGTACCTGATAGGCCATCTGGAGGAAGAAGGCTTGTCTGTAGATTGTGAGGTCACTTGTGAGTGATGAACTGATTGGGCAGGAGCAGAGATGTGGCTGGAAAGGTGATTGTGAGGTCACTTCTACCTGAGCGGTTGGTAGGGCAGCAGCAGATCCACGTCTGGGGTCTGTGTTTTTGAGATCATTTCTGCCTGAGGAGCTGATAAGGCAGGATTTGTCTCATGGCTGAGGAAGTTATAGTGAGGTAACTTCTGTCTCAGAGGCTTCTAGGCCAGTGACAGAGACATGGCTGTGAAGGTGAGTGTGAGGTCTTGTCTTTCTGAGTCCCTGCTAGGCCAGCAGCAGGCAGTTAGGCATGGGCGTTGCTTGTGAGGTCTCTTTTGTCAGAGTAGCTGCTAGGCCAGCAGTAGTTGATGGCTGGGGAAGTTCTTTGGAGGAAAGTTCTGTCTCTGAAGGGCATAGGCCAGCAGCAGGCATGTGGTGGGGTTATGGACTTGTGAGGTCACCTCTGTGTGAGCAGCTGAGAGGTGAGGAGAAGACAGATGTCTTGGATGTTGGTGGTGAGGTCACTTCTGGGTTTGTTGTGTGTGCTCAGAGGAGGGATGACCCCTGCCAAGCTCTACAGCAATACAGAAATGCAACTCATTAATCAAGCAGAAGTCAATGTTCCACATCATCTGACACACATTTTATTCCACTCCGTCATCCTGAGTTAGTACTGCTACATTTAAAATGCGGATGATGTTCTGTGGTGAACATGGAGATGGAGTTTGCCTTTCCACTTGTTGCTAAGTAGAAGCTTGCAGCCTCATCCCAGTCATCTAGGGAGTCCAGTTAGACATTTTAGGCTGCTAAATGAATCTAGTACTGGTGTGAGCAGTGGTGTTAGTAATCTCTTACTCCCAGCATGTGTGTGCTTTAGAACTTGCCCCTGTCAAAAGAGCAGGGAGCTTGTGAGATTTTCCTGCAAGGTCTGAATGCTGTCTCTGTCTTTGAGGTGTCCAGCTGCTTTTGTGACACACTTGGAACTGTAATGCGTTAGAGGTCTCTGATTTTCTGTCCGCGTATGCATTCATTGGAGAATGGGTGCAAAGGCTGTTGGAGGAGACAGAAGGAATGTCCCCCCCCAAAATGTATGGTCCACATTTTCAAAGAGATTTCTTGTTCAGAGAAGTTGAGGCACAAGCAAGAGGCAAGAGCTGGCCTGATCAGCTGCTGTGAGAGCACTTCTTCTCTGCTTCCTGGAGGTGGGAAGTGAGCAGGCCCCGGGCTGTAAGTGGCTGTTGAGAGGCAGTGCCTGTTGCAAGGTCTTGGAGGCCTAGAAGGGAATGGAAGGTCTGGAGAGTTGGGCTTTGTGTGTTTTGGGGCACTTGGGGTGCCCTGTGTGCTGCCGTGTGTGGTTCTGTGGCCTGTGTGTCGCTGATGCAGAGGTGCATGTTGGCTGCCAACCCTCTGTGAGCTGCGGGGACAGTAGCGTGTTCCAGTGCGAGATGCCCTGTGGTGGATCAGGGTGGTGGCCCCAGTGTTTTTCTGCTCAGCATGAGAGTAGTTGTCTGGAGAGAGCAGTGTTCTGCTCTCAGAGCCCAGCCTGCCATCATGGTGTCCTTCTGGGAGACCTGGGTGAGGACTGTTGGTGACCATATTCCCCCCTTGGACCATCCTGGTGCGAGCCAGGGATGCTTGCAGTTTTGTGGTTTCCATCAGCTGAGTTTCAGGCTTGCAGTTTCTGAAGGTCTTGGTGCTTCCGTGAATCTTTGGGATTTTCCTGACTCTGCTGGAGAAAGTTCTCTTCTCCCTCCTTAAAGGCTTTCTTTTGAATCTGGACTGTAAATGCATCTTCCCATCTCAGACGCTAATCCATTCCGATCCCTCAGAGAGATGCGCAGTTAATCAAAGCAGTCAGAGCCATTTCTCTACTTTGTGCCTACGCAGACCCTTGCAGACAGGGGAGATGCCACCTCACAAGAAGTCAGACCTCTGAGGGCGATGGATGGCTCTGAGACACCTGTCCTTGTTCAGCAGTGGAAGTGGCATCTCCAAAGCCTTGGTCCCTTTGTCAAGAGTCTCAGAATAGCAGATTCCTTGAGGCTGCAATGAGGGAGGCATGTGGAGGTAGGGCTCCAACACCGTGCTTGGTATCTTGGGGCCTTTTCCAGTGAAGTTTTGATTATCTACAAGGATGGAGATCTGAGAACCTCTCTGTATCCGTGTGCCGCAGCTGAGTTTCTCCTCATGGAGAAAAAGGTTTCTTGTTAACATCTAAGAAGAGTTTCCCATTGTGCAATGCGTCCCTGTTGCCTCTCTTGCTCTTAGTGTGCACCTCCAAGAAAATCTGGCTCCATCTTCTCTGTGCCCTCCATAAGGTAGCTGTGCACAGCATGAAGATCTCCCATGGCCTTCTCTTGTCTAGGCTGGAGAAACCCAGCTCTTGCAGCCTCTCCTTATATGCCCCACGGTGCAGCCCCTGACCATCTTGGTGTCCCTGTGCTGGACTCCCTGCTGTGTGTTAGTGCCTTTGCAGAATTGGAGAGCCCAAACGGGAGCCGGTATACAGACATGGTGTCACCTGTGCCAAAAAGAGGGGTGGAATGTCTCAGTGTCCCTGCTGGCTGTGCTCTCACCAATACAGCTCAGCACAGAGGGGAGACATTTGCCCCTGCCTGTTGTGACTATGTAAGGCCAGCAGAACTGCCAGTAACACTCCGATTCTTTCTTTCTTTCTTTCTAGGTAGCTCGACTCTTGGAGGTTCCCAGTGCAGTGCAGGAGCCCCTGAGGGTGGAGGCAGGATGCCAGGGTGTGTCCCTGTACCTGTCAACATCTTGGCCAACATCGTGATCCCTCTGTGAAAGCAGCTGCAAGTGACTGAGAAGAGGGTACGTATGGATGTGAAGGCTTCCATGAATGCGCCTGGCTTCCGTGGGTGACTTGGGGTGTGGGTTCACCTCCTGGTACCTCTGCTGTGCTGCAAATTCCTCCTCCCACAAATGATGTTACTGCCAGCCCGCTCAGCAAATGCTATTGTGCCCCCTCCTTTTCCTTGAAGGTTGTGGTGCCATATAGGATGAGTCCAAGACCCTTATAATAAATGCCAACGTCTCCTGAGTGCCTTTGTGTGAGTGCCCCAAAGCCTCCATAGCTTGAACTGAGGAAGTCTCAGAGCTCTTGGGCTGCTGGCTCTGGGAGGGGTGAAGATGTGCCCAGGGCCAGGTTGGCCGTGGCACCCAGCCCTCAGTGCTCTGTGAAGCCAGCTGTGGAGCCGGGACTGCGGCTGCAGAGGCTGCGCAGCCAGGAGAGCTGTCATTTCAGCAGCCATCCAGTGTGGGGCTGTCTCATTGCTTGGGCCTCATGTCAAAGCCTCTGCACCCTTTTTCCCTTCCCCGGGGCTCCTTGTCCAAGTAACTAAAGGAAAGGAAGGGAGGTTACTTTGGGCTCAGGAGGCCTTCAGGACTTTCAACTCTTTTTGCATTGTATCTGTAACTTTTGTATTACTACAGAAAATCCCCATCCGCCCATTCCTAGATGGAGGTTCGTGAGGGGATAGGGGTGGAAAGCAGCAGCCTGCTGTGCCCAAAGGAAGCAGGATCCTTCCCTTTGAAAAGAGCAGCATCACCCAAGGAGGCAGCTCTGTGCCTGATCTTGTGCTGCTCATTTGCAGAGGCCTTGTGAGCCTAGAGTGCCTTGGCCACCTTGTGGTGTTATCGCAAGAGCTTGACTGTGTGTCTGTGTTGCGGAGCCAAGGGAAGGCAGCGATCAGAGCAGTGGCTGGGGAGTGTGCAAGTGGCGAGTGTCCTGCATGCATCTCATCTGGCTGGCACTTGGTTGTATCGAGCAGAAGAGGCAGCTCTGTGGGGCCGAGACAAGGTGTTTGTAGAGTAGGTGGCAGAGCAGAGGTCTGGCATCAGGTTGATGCCTGCTGCAGTGCTGAGTTGATGTGACAATGTCAGACACCCTTTGCAGTGCAGCTGCTGCCTCAGCTGATCTCTGTCCCTAGAAATGCACTAGAAATGGAAGTGGCATGCTGCTGTCATTGTGTAGGTGCTGCAGTGCAAAGGCTCCCAGCTGGGACTTGATGGTACTAAAGGAGAAGCAAGACCAATTGTTCCTTTTGTGATTTGTTGCCAGGGTGCCAGAGTGGAGTCGTCCCATGGCATGGAGAGAGTCTTGCCAGGAGATGAAAGCCGTTTGCAGAAGACTGTTGTGTATGGAGTGATAACAGCGTAATCGAGGGACATGAGAGTGTCCCAGGTGAGCTTCTCCTCTGTGAAGGTTTGCACTTTTGAGATCCCTTGTGACTCAGTGCCAGATAGGGCAGCAGCAGGCACATCGATGCCATTTGCGCTTGTGAGGTGAGTTGTGCCTCTGAAGCTGGTAGGCCAACAGCATGGCCATAGCTTAGGTGATGATGGTGAGGTGCCTTGTGTCTCAACACCTCATAAACCGGGAGCAGGCCCATTGCTGCTGTTTCTGCTTTTGTGGTCAGTTGTGCATCAGTATGTGACTGGCGATCAGCATGCACATTGCTGCTGTTTGTGCTGGATTAGGGCAATTGTGCCTCAGTGCTGAACAGACCAGGAGCAGCTATATGGCTTCATGGCTGATGGTGAGGTCACTTCAGCCTCAGCACCTGACAGTGCAGCTTGCTGCATATTCCTGCTGTTATGTTTGTGGAGTCATTTGGCCTAAGTATCTGCTGGGCGACCGGCAGCCACATTGCTCCTTTTTGTACTTGTGAGGTGTCTTCTGCTTCAATATCTGATTAGACAGCATCAAGCACATGGCTGCTTTTGTGCTTGTGAGGTCACTTGTGTCTCAGTGCCTGATAGGCCAGTGCTAGTTGCATGGCTGCAGTTTGTGGTTGTGAGGTCACTTGTGTGTCAGTGCCTGATAGGCCAGTGGTCATCCCATGGCTGCTGTTTGTGGTTGTGAGGTCACTTGTACCTCAGTGCCTGATAGGCCAGTGCCAGGCCCATGGCTGCTGTTTGTGGCTGTGAGGTCACTGGTGCCTCAGTGCCTGATAGGTCGCTGTTAGGCCCGTGGATGCTGTTTGTGGTTTGTGAAGGCTGGAAATTCCACCTGAAGGCTGGAAATGCATCCTTACAGGAGTAGAAATAATTATCGGTACAGGGAACGTGCACCCTACCAGAGCTGTAAGTAGTCTAGCAAGCAGTGCTGGTTTGAACCGGTGGCTTGCTGCTTTCCCAGAGAAATACAATCTGACAACGGATCACATTTGAGGAATAAAGAAGTGCAAACCTGGTGTGCTTCAAATGGAGTTTGGCAGACTTTCCACCTATCGTATTGATCTCAAAGTAGTGGGGTAGTAGAAAGATGGGATGGATGATGGAAACAACAGCTACACCAGAGTGACTCTTCTTTCGTAGAATACTTCTAAGTGGCGATCCCGGTTGTGGGAGGTTGGCTAAATGAGTGACAAACGCCCATGGGAAGTCTCATAGATAAGGCGTTTGCATCATGAATTCCTGTTAAAACAGAAGTGAAACTCTCTCAAAGTTCTGCAGATGAGGTTGTGGTTAAACACCCAACTCAGGGATCAATCTGGGTGACTCTGCTGTTTTACAAAGCAAAAGGAGTATGGGATGCTGTAGACACTAAAGGAAGCAAGTGAACCATAAGAGAGGCTTGGATGATGTCCGAGACCTAAGTGTCTTCTCTTGCAGTGAAGCGTGGTGTTACCTTCTCACTGTGGGAACACTGATAACTGCAACAGACACCTGAAACCTGTCTCTCACAGGTTCTGCCTTTTCACATGGCCCATGGGAGAACTTGAGTATTGAAGGTAAGTCGCAACCCATCTTTAAAACTACAGTAACAAGAGGAATACCAGCTGTAATAGCACGAGGTCAAGGACTGATAGGAGGCAATAATGTTACACTAACTATGATTACATTTAACTATATTTACATTTACATTTAACTATATTTTCATTTAACTATAGCTACATTTATGTCTAAATGTAACTGTATGTAATAACACACTGGATGGGAAGCTGCAGGCGGTTTTGCAGTGGAGTGAAATGGGTACTACAGACATGAAAAGCAGCATTTGCCATAGTAATGTGACTTATATTTTTGACCAAATCGCCAGGCAGACTTACTGGTTAACTTCTCACTTGACTGAACAGACGATGTGTTATTTTTGCACCATTTAATACATCAGTAACACTTGGAGTAACCTTCCCTCAACTCAACAACTTTGGCAAACAAAACACCACGGTTACTCAACATCTGTCTAAAACAGGAACATGCTTAGAAGAAAGAAAAGGAACAATGATATATGATAATAATGAGCACATTCTGTTAGTAAAAGTGGAAAGCAGCCTTACTGAACATCACGAGTATGATATCTTTAAGGTTTTTCCCCCAAAACTACCAGTGTATTGCAACCGATGTTACATCCTGTGCCCGTACTGTTAATGATCCCTGTATTGATCCCCACCTGTCCTTATGCCAGGGATCCAGCCCCAGCCTGGCAGTGAAAACTAAAACCCGTTTCCCCCGTGCCCCTTCCACCTCTTGGGGGGCTGATGGTGCCCCAGCCCAGGGCAGCTGGCCAGCACCAGGGCTGGGACAGGGCATGGAGGGGACAGGAGTGTGGAGGGCAGTGAGAGAAGGCAAGCAGGCCTGCTTGGGGCCCCACTGCTGGGCTGGGGAGGGCTGAGGCCTCTGGGGCTGGCCGGGCTCCAGATGCTGCTTCAATGTCAGCTCTGTGCTGGGAACATCGGGGTTTCTACCCTTTGCAGAGGAGCAGCCTGCGGTGGAGGCCCCTCCATCCAGCACTTGTGAGTCGCATGTGGAGTGCTATGTCCAGTTGTGGCTCCCCCAGGCAAGAAGGATAGTAAGAGATGGGAGTGAGAGCAGCAGAGGCCAGAATGATGGTTTGGGCCTGGAGCCCATCAGGCATAAGGAGATGCTGAGAGACCTGGGTGTGTTGAGCCTGGAGAAGGGAAGGCTCAGGGGAGAGGTTGTTGCTATTTATAGTGACCAAATGGGAGGATATCAAGAAATCAGAGCCAAGCTCTGCTAGAAGATGCCCAGTGGAAGGACAAGAGGCAATAGGCACAAGTGGAAACACAGGACATTCCACTTGAAAAATAGAAAAACATTTTCTCCTTAAAGGATCAAAGAATGGATCAGCCCAGCCAGCCCTTCCCCAGCTCTTCCCACCTCCCCTATCCACTCCAGCCCAGCAGAGCAGCCCAGTCTGGAGGTGGCCCCGCAGCAGTGCCCGCTGCAGGGTGCTGCAGTGCTCTGGGCACTCACAGCAAAGTCCCAGCCCTCCTGAAGGGCACAGCAGCTCCTGGGGGGCACTCTGAGGAGAGGGCTGTCACCCTGTCTCCACTGCTCTCTTGTCTGGGAGACCTTAACCTGGACTACAGGCAGCTGCTCTGTGACAGCCCCTCTCCCCAGGAGGGCACAAGAGTCCCGGCCGCAGGGCTCCTCAAGCAACTCCAGTTGCTCCAGCAGTGGAGCAGCCTGCCCTGAGTTGACACATGTAGAAAGAAGTTTTCATTTATTTTTCCCCCCAAGCACACAATTGCTCCTTTACTCTTCTCCAGACATGGGATGAATTCAAACCTTTGAGTACAAACACGATTATCACAGACAGACTGCCCAAAGCACAAGAGCTGAGTAAAGAGAGGTGGGCAGCTTATTGCTGCTGAAATAGTACCAGCTGGATCAGTTTCTTCAGTGCCTCCTTGAGCTCCTTGTTCCTCATGCTGTAGATGAGGGGGTTCACTGTTGGAGGCAACACCGAGTACAGAGCAGCCACCACCAGATCCAGAGCTGGGGAGGAGATGGAGGGGGGCTTCAGGTAGGCAAAAATGCCAGTGCTTACAAGCAAGGCAACAACAGCCAGGTGAGGGAGGCACGTGGAAAAGGCTTTGTGTCGTCCCTGCTCAGAGGGGATCCTCAGCACAGCTGTGAAGATCTGCACGTAGGACAGCACAATGAAAACAAAACACCCCAAAGCTAAACAAATACTAACCACAAGAACCCCAGCTTCCCTGAGGTAGGAGTCTGAGCAGGAGAGCTTGAGGATCTGGGGAATTTCACAGAAGAACTGCTCCACAACATTGCCTTGACAGAGTGGTATTGAAAATGTGTTAGCAGTGTGAAGGCCAGCATAGAGAAAACCAGTGCCCCAGGCAGCTGCTGCCATTTTGACACAGGCTCTGGTGTCCATGAGGGTCCCGTAGTGCAAGGGTCTGCAGATGGCAACAAAGCGGTCATATGCCATGATGGTAAGAAGGAAATATTCTGCTGAAAATAAGAAAAAGAAGAAAAAGACCTGGGCAGCACATCCTGAGTAGGAAATGACCCTGGTGTTCCAGAGGGAGTTGGCCATGGATTTGGGGACAGTGGTGGAGATGGAGCCAAGGTCGAGGATGGAGAGGTTGAGGAGGAAGAAGTACATGGGGGTGTGGAGGCGGTGGTCACAGGCTACAGCTGTGATGATGAGGCTGTTGGCCAGGACAGCAGCCAGGTAGATGCCCAGGAAGAGGGAGAAGTGCAAGAGCTGCATCTCCCGTGTGTCTGCAAACGCCAGGAGGAGGAACTCGTTGAGGGAGCTGCCGTTGGACATTTGGTCCTTTGGGGCACAGGAGGCCTGTCCAAAGAAGAAAAGAAAGTAAAAAGTTAGAGCAGGCTTCTCTGAGC
The DNA here is from genome assembly GCF_036417845.1 of Apteryx mantelli. Classification (NCBI taxonomy): domain Eukaryota; kingdom Metazoa; phylum Chordata; class Aves; order Apterygiformes; family Apterygidae; genus Apteryx; species Apteryx mantelli. Next base: position 15,672,489 of record NC_089997.1, read on the forward strand.
AAATCCCTTTTCATTCCTCATAGTACCCCCCCACACTTCCTCTGTCCTTTACCTTCTTTCAGCTCCCTTTCTGGGGCTCTGGTCTGTGCTGGCTGTGTGTGCCATGTGCAGCAGGGACCTCCATCTGTGGCTCCAGAGGAGTCGGTTCTGCTTTGCCACAGGTGCAAATGGAGGTGTCAAACAGGCCCAGGGATTTGGTGGGATACCTGGGAATGGGCACTGTGAGCTGGGTGGAGGGGACTTGGTCCAGTGACCCAGTGGGAATATTCTCTATTCACCATAATGAGAGCTGATTACAGTACTCATGCCAGCTATCTCGGAAAGAGAAGCCCCTTGTGAGGGCTTCATCCCCCCCAACCTTGCCCTCTCAAACAGAGATGTCTGTATCTGAGTCAGTCACACCAGCTCCCACTCTAGCAAGGGTGAGAAACAGGCAAGTGAAGGCAGGGGGTGACCTGACTTTTTCTAGACATCTTCATTCCAATGAGATAGACCATCTCCTCACATCAGTTTACCATCTGTGCTCTCTGTCTAGGAACTGTAGTGGGAATGGCAAGTGACTGGTTCTGATGTACACATCCTGCAGCACATTATGGCCACCCCTTGTGTGGAAGGGCTGTTCAACATTTTGATACCTATTGTCTCCAGAAAATAATCTGCAGCAGAGGAGTCTGATTATATATGGATGTAGATTTTAGATGCCTCCATAACACTATGGGAGCATTCTTTGACGGGGTAGAAATCTTTGGCATTTCACTTGCTCTCAGCATGAAAACTTGTGCATCCCAAGAAGAAAAATGGGCTCACTGTGACTTTATACAGAGTCATGGGATCTGGTCTGTCAATGAGTCTTGTCCCTCACTGCCCTGCGCTTGCAGCTCTCCCAGCTAAATGACACTCACACTCACAGGTTCCTCTCAGAAAAAAAAAAGGACTGAGGTGAGAGCAGAGGAGTTCAGTTTTAAAGGGAAGATTTCCAAATTCTTCTCTCTCATCCCAGATGCGGAGAGAGGGATAAAGAGTGTGACAAGGTTTCTGACTCAGAGGATCAGACCAAGGACTCTCACAGAAATGCTACAGGAAAGTTGTGCTGTTCTGGAGGACAGCTTGCAGCTTGGCAGGACACCCCAGAGAAACCATCAAGGGTTCTAAAGATGGGCTCTCCTTAGGAGGTAGACAGCTCATGAAGAATCAGTTCTCTCTTTTAAGAGAGATGCAGATCAAAAAGTCTGTGAGAAACCTCAGCAAGTCCCTTCCTCCCCACTTCAGCCTACAGACAGCATCAGCATCACCTTTATGGCTTCATCAGGGTTTTTCTGATCTGCTCCTTAGGACCTGCGAGCACAGAGATGCTCCTGGCCAGGACCCTGACCTAGGAGGTTTCTGTAGAGCAGAACTGAGCACACAGAGGGTGAGATGGGGTCTGTGAGCACTAACTGGGAAAAGACATTGGGACAGAGAAAAATGCTCTTGGCAGGAACAGCTCCAGGCATCAGGGATGGGCAGGGAATGATAGAGAATTGCTAATGGATACATCATGGAAGGATAGATACGAGCAAGTCATGGTCAGTCGTGCAACACCAAAGCCTTCCCCAGCGTGCTCAGGTCTGCCTTGCAGCAACCTCCCAGCAGCAGGGCACTTTCCAGGGGCATCCCTCTGTGTGCACGTGAGAAGGGGCAGGTCCCTGAGGAGGCCACCATCAAAGGGGAATTTGGTGCTGTCTGTAGACTAAGGGGTTGGTGAAGGGTCTTCCAGAAGTTCCTAGCAGAACTCCTGATTGTAAATTAAAACTGTTAATGAGTCTCAGTCCCTTGTCAGGCCCTAAATGTGACAGCTCCATTTCCATTTTCCCCTTGCCAGGTGGAAGGAAACTTAAAGCACTATCTCAGGGAATTGCCTTTTCTTTCACTAAACACCTGCCTTCATCTTCCTTTTGAAAAGTCCCATCAGAAATGTCCTGTGCATGAGCTAGAGCTGTGAGCAGCCCTGACCCACGCAGCACCCTCTCAACAGCAGAATGAACCTGCCCAGACGGGCGCTGATCCTTCCGCCCAGACTTTCTCCCCACAGTGCCATGAGGAGTTCCCCGGGCAGGCTGAGTGCTGACCCTCGCAAGTGGCAGAGTCACTGCCCTGGGCACACAGCACCCTGCGGTGCAAGGCACTGCTCAGAATTACAGCCCTGAACAGACTTGTGTGCACGACCCAGCTTCACACCCCTGCAGTGTCCCTGTGAGAAGGTAGCAGCATGTCCTGTCCCTCTGATGTTGTGGCATGGAATCTGTGCTCTAAAGAACCTCCTTCTCCTCTGCACTGGAGAAGCCAGGATTGTGATCCTTAAAAAAAAAAAAAAAAGTCATGGGATGGGATGGGTTTAGAAGACCCCTCCAGCATCGCTCTCCAGCCAGAGACTTACCGTGTAAAGGGCTGTTAAAGTTTCTTCCACAGTGAGCTGTGTGCTGTCCTCCCACTCCACACTGCCTTTCACTTCTCTCTGTCTTCTCTCATCTTGTCAGCAAGAGCAGGCAGTGCCCGGAGTCCTGCTGCTCTTTGCAGAGGAGCTGCTCCTGGACACAGCTGTCTCTCAGCAGTGTTGCCAGGTTGCCATGAGCTCCCTCTGTCCCAGGAGCCTGGGCCTGTCAGGACCAGAGGCCCAGCTGCAAGCATGAATTTCTCTGTCCCCTGCACTCCCTCCTCCTGGGAAATGGTCACTGAAGTAGACAAAATAATCACTGATGGTCCCTCTCTAAACACTGGAGGGAGACTGATCCAGCATTGCAATTTGTCTCATCAGAGGATGGTTATCTGCGAGAAGTGGAAATGTCCACTCTGGAAGCCCCTATTCCCATCTCTTAACTAGGCAGGACACCTAGAAAAGAAGAGGCAAGAAGAGAGCTGATTTACCCATGATTCAGGTATTGATTCAGATGAGTCAATCTAGGCATCTCATGCTGGTTTAGAAGCCCCTGAGCTGGAGTGAGGTTCAGCTCTCTCCTGTGAACGCCAGAAATATATGGGAGGTGGGATTCCCCTTGCCCAAGCTGAAGTGTGCACGACATAGATGCCTGCAGGCAAGCTCCTTGTTTAAGCTCTCATTATAACCACTGGAGATGGAGGGTGGGAGCCAGTTGCCCACACACAAACACCTGGTGACATCTGCAGAGACAGAGGTAGTCCAAGACATGTGCCAGCGTCTGCTTACTCTGATGGAGCAAGTGTGAGACCCACATCCTTCATCAGGTGAGGGCCAGGTGGGGAATTTCTTTGGCCATCTGAAATGACCCTCGATGCCTACTGCTACTACTAGAGCACCACTCACCGTCAAGCTGAGGATCAAGCAGATCCCTACAGTGCAGACAGCTAATGCAATTCAGTGCAGACCCTTGATTTAATGACATAAAAATAGGTTGGCAGGGCCATGTCAGATGCCTGGGATTTCTTCCACAACCGCATGTTTCTAGCAGATACAGCATGGCACCTACAGGAAAACCATGTCTTTCTGGAGTGGTTACTGGGCAAGTGTCCCAGGGCCTCTCAGGTTTCCTACCTGTGCCCAGACAGCTGAATCCCACCTCTGCCATTAGGCAAAGTCCATCCCATCTACATCCAAGCATGCTGCATAAATGGGAGGCACATCACACCAAGGTCTCCACTCACGTCCCTGCACCCTTAAAAGCCTTCTCTTCTCCAAGCTAAACAGGCCCAGCTCTCTCAGTCTTTCCTCATAAGAGAGATGTTCCAGTCCCCTAATCATCTTTGTAGCCCTTCGCTGGACTTGCTCCAGTAGTGCCACATCCCTCTTGTACTGGGGAGCCCAGAACTGGACGCAGTACTCCAGATGTGGCCTCAGCAGGGCTGAGTAGAGGGGGAGAATCACCTCTCTCGACCTGCTGGCAACACTCTTCCTGAAGGCTGAGAGGAGATCTTATCAATGTGTACAAGTATCTGAAGGGAGGGTGTTGAGAGGATGGAGCCAGACTCTTTTCAGTGGTGCCCAGTGACAGGACGCGAGGCAACGGGCACAAACTGAAACACAGACAATTCCATCTGAACATGAGGAAATACTTTTTCACTGTGAGGGTGACAGAGCACTGGAACAGGTTGCCCCGAGAGGTGGTGGAGTCTCCTTCTATGGAGATATTCAAAACACGCCTGGATGCAATCCTGTGCAATATGCTCTAGGTGACCCTGCTTGAGCAGGGGGGTTGGACTAGATGATCTCCAGAGGTCCCTTCCAACCTCAGCGATTCTGTGATTCTGTGATTCTGTGATGCACCCCAGGATACCATTGGCCTTCTTGGCCACAAGGGCACATTGCTGCCTCATGCTTAACTTGGTGTCCACCAGCACTCCCAGGTCCTTCTCAGCAGAGCTGCTTTCCAGCAGGTCAACCCCCAACCTGTACTGCTGCATGGGGTTATTCTTCCCCAGGTGCAGGACCCTGCACTTGCCTTTGTTGAACTTCAGGAGGTTCCTGTCCGCCCACCTCTCCAGCCTGTCCAGGTCTCTCTGAATGGCAGCACAGCCCTCTGGTGTATCGGCCACTCCTCCCCGTTTTGTATCATCAGCACGATCAGACCCTAATGCATTCCAGTCCCTCAGAGAGATGTATAGTTAATGAAAGCAGTCAGAGCCATTTCTCTACTTTGTGCCTACGCAGACCCTTGCAGAGAGGAGAGATGCCACCTCACAAGAAGTCAGGCCTCTGAGGGCAATGGGTGGCTCTGAGACAGCTGTCCTTGGTCAGCAGTGGAGGGGGAGCTCCAGAGCTGCTGGTGCCTTTGGAAAGAGTCTCAGAATAGCAGATTCCTTGAGGCTGCAATGAGGGAGGCATCTGGAGGTAGAGCTCCAACACCCTGCTCAAGGCAGGTGCCAGTAGAGGAGGAATCTTGGGGCCTTTTCCAGTGAAGTTTGGATTCTCTCCAAGGATGGAGATCTGAGAACCTCTCTCGATCCCTGTGCGGCAGTTCAGCCACCCTCACAGAGAAAAAGGTTTCTTCTTAACATCTAAGAAGCATTTCCCATTGTCCAGTTTGTCCCTGTTGCCTCTCATGCTATTAGTGTGCACCTCCAAGAAAATCCAGCTCTGTCTTCCCTGTGGCCTCCATAAGGTAGCTATGCACAGCATGAAGATCCCCCTTGGCCTCTCTTGTCCAGGCTGAACAAAGCCAGCTCTCGCAGCCTCTCCTTATGTGCCCCACGCTGCAGCTGCTGACCATCTTGGTGTCCCTGTACTGGACTCCCTGCAGTGTGTTAGTGCCTTTACAGAACTGGAGAGACCAAACGGGAGCTGGTATACAGACATGGTCTCACCTTTGCCAAAAAGAGGGGTAGAACATCTCAGTGGCCCTGCTGGCTGTGCTCTCACCAATACAGCTCAGCACAGAAGGGAGACATTTGCCCCTGACTGTTGTGACTATGTAAGGCCAGCAGAACTGACAGTAACACTCCGATTCTTTCTTTCTTTCTTTCTAGGTTGCTCCACTCATGAGGTTCCCAGTGCAGTCCTAGAGTCCCTGAGGATGGAGGCAGGATGCCAGGGTGTGTCCCTGTACCTGTCAACATCTTGGCCAACATCATGAGCCCTCTGTGAAAGCAGCTGCAAGTGACTGAGAAGAGGCTACGTATGGATGCGAAGGCTTCCATAAATGCGCCTGTCTTGCCTGGGTGACTTGGGGTGTGGGTTCACCTCCTGGTACCTCTGCTGTACTGCAAATTCCGCCTCCCACAAATGATGTTACTGCCAGCCCACTCGGCAAATGCTACTGTGCCCCCTCCTTTTCCTAGGAGGTTGTGGTGCCATATGGGATGAGTCCAAGACCCTTATAATAAATGCCAGCATGTCTTGGGTGCCTTTGTGTGAGTGCCCCAAAGCATCCGTAGCTTGACCTGAGGAAGTCTCAGAGCTCTTGGGCTGCTGGCTCTGTGAGGGGTGAAGATGTGCCCAGGGCCAGGTTGGCCGTAGCACCCAGCCCTCAGTGCTCTGTGAAGCCAGCTGTGGAGCCGGGACTGCTGCTGCAGAGGCTGCGCAGCCAGGACAGCTGTCATTTCAGCAGCCGTCCAGTGTGGGGCTGTCTCATTGCTTGGGCCTCATGTCAAAGCCTCTGCCCCCTTTTTCCCTTCCCCAGGGCTCCTTGTGCAAGTAAGTAAAGGAAAGCAAGCGAGGTTACTTTGGGCTCAGGAGGCCTTCAAGACTCTCAACTCTTTTTGCATTGTATCTGTAACTTTTGTATTACTACAGAAAATCCCCATGCCCCCATCCCTAGGTGGAGGTTCGTGAGGGGATGGAGGTGGAAAGCAGCAGCCTGCTGTGCCCAAAGAAAGCAGGATCCTTCCCTCTGAAAAGAGCAGCATTGTCCAAGGAGGCAGCTCTGTGCCTGATTTTGTGCTGCTCATTTGCAGAGGCCTTGTGAGCCTGGAGTGCCTTGGCCACCTTGTGGTGGTATTGCAAGAGCTTGGCTGTGTGTGTGTGTTGAGGAGGGAAGGGAAGGCAGCGAGCAGAGCAGTGGCTGGGGAGTGTGCAAGTGGCGAGTGTCCTGCATGCATCTCTTCTTGCTGGCACCTGGTTGTATCGAGCAGAAGAGCCAGCTGTGTGGGTCCGAGACAATGTGTTTGTAGAGTAGGTGGCAGAGCAGAGGTCTGGTGTCAGGTTGATGCCTGGTGCAGTGCTGAGCTGATCTGAGAGTGTCAGAAACCCTTTGCAGTGCAGCTGCTCCCTCAGCTGATCTCTGTCCCTAGAAATGCACCAGAAATGGAAGTGGCATGCTGCTGTCATTGTGTAGGTGCTGCAGTGCAAAGGCTCCCAGCTGGGACTTGATGGTACTAAAGGAAAAGCAAGACCAATTGTTCCCTTTTGTGATTTGTGCGCAGGGTGCCAGAGTGGAGCTGTCCGATGAGCTGGAGAGAGTCTTGGCAGGAGATGAAAGCCATTTGCAGAAGACTGTTCTGTATGGAGTGATCACAGCATAATCAAGGGACATGCAAGTGGCCCAGGTGAGCTTCTCCTCTCCTCTCACTTCAGCCTCAGCACCTGACAGTCCAGCTTGATGCATATTGCTGATGTTTGTGTTTGTGAAGTCATTCGGGCTCAGTATCTGCTAGGCCACCAGCAGGCACATTGCTCCTTTTTGTACAGGTGCATGAGCACCTGGAAGAGCAGCAGTATGGAGGTTAGTGGTGTTTGTGCTTCTGGGGATGGTGTGCCTCAGTCCATGCTAGGCCAGCAGCAGGCACGTGGCTTCACTGCAGACTGTGAGGTCACTTTTGTTTCAGTACTGAGAGGGCAGAGGTAGGCAACTGGCTGCTGTTTTCGCTTGTGAGGTCATTCTTGCCTCCCTATATAATAGGCCAGCAGATGGGACGTGGCTTTGATGAAGCCTGTGAAGTCACTACTTCCTCAGAATGGGATAGGCAAGCAGCAAGGAACTTCCTTTGATACCCACTGTTAAGCCAGTTCTACATCTATAAATGACAGGGAACAAGGAAACACGATATTGCTGTTTGTGGTTGTGAGGTGACTTGTGGCTCAGTGCCTGATAGGCCAGTGCTGGTCATGTGGCTGCTGTTTGTGGTTGTGAGGTCACTTGTGGCTCAGTGCCTGATAGGCCAGTGCTAGTTGCATGGCTGCTGTTTGTGGTTGTGAGGTCACTTGTGCCTCAGTGCCTGATAGGCCAGTGCTAGGCCCATGGGTGCTGTTTGTGGTTGTGATGTCACTTGTGTCTCAGTGCCTGATAGGCCAGTGCTAGTTGCATGGCTGCTGTTTGTGTTTGTGAGGTCACTTGTGGCTCAGTGCCTGATAGGCCAGTGCTAGTTGCATGGCTGCTGTTTGTGGTTGTGAGGTCACTTGTGGCTCAGTGCCTGATAGGCCAGTGCTAGGCCCATGGCTGCAGTTTGTGGTTGTGAGGTCACTTGTGGCTCAGTGCCTGATAGGCCAGTGCTAGGTGCTTGGCTGCTGTTTGTGGTTGTGAGGTCACTTGTGGCTCAGTGCCTGATAGGCCAGTGCTAGGCCCATGGCTGCAGTTTGTGGTTGTGAGGTCACTTGTGGCTCAGTGCCTGATAGGCCAGTGCTAGGTGCATGGCTGCTGTTTTCAGTTGTGAGGTCACTTGTGCCTCAGTGCCTGATAGGAAAGAAGGATTAATAAATAATACACTACTACAGCCTAATGCAAGCAATTAAACCTACACAAATCCAGTCCAATATTCTCTAATAAAGTGACCTCACAACCAAACAGGGGGATAGCATGAGTCAATCGAGTACTGGGAATGATGCCAGGTAATTCCCAGCCAGTCCACAATGATAGGAGATGGGAGACCCAGAAAATACTGTGGGAACTGGGGTAAATTCATGGGATATAGATTTGGATTTCAGGGGGCAGGTAATGGCAAATATAGCAGGTCAAGAAATTCCCTTCTCAGTGGATACTGGAGCTACCCTTCTCTTCTGAATTTTGAGCCTAAAGCATGTAAGTCGTCAGTTAAAATAACAGTACAGGGACTAATGGGAAAAGGTGAATGAATGTTAACTAAGCCCTTACTGCTCACTACTGGAGGTAAAGGAGCGTAGGGACAATAATCTATAAATAAAGTATGGACAGTTGGAGGAAAACCAGTTCTACCAAAGAAATATGTAATTACTGTGGCTAGATGGTTCCACGATAAAGCTCATGGGGGAGCAGAGGCAGTAGCTAAGCAGGTACAAAAAGTATGGGCTGCTCCAGGAATTTACACTGCTGCGAAAAGGATCACCAAGAGCTGCCCGACCTGCCAAAAGTTCTCAAGCAGCAAAGCAAGCTCAGAGTTAGGGGGACGACCGTGGGCCTACTTCCCTTTTCAAAGGCTACAAGTAGATTACGCGGATATGCCAGCCGCCAATGGGTACAAACATTTGTTAGTGATAGTGGATCAGTTATCAGGCTGGGTAGAGGCTTTCCCAACAAGAAAGGCTGATGCAGGAGGGGTAGTAAAAGCCTTACTAAAAGAAATCATACCCAGCTGTGGGGTTCCAGAAGCCATTGATTCAGTCAGGGGTGCCCATTCTACAGCAAACATAATCAACCAATTATATATATCACTGGGAATAGAGAAAAACCTACATACCCCTTACCACCCACAGCCTTCAGGACAGGTAGAAAGAATGAACAGAACACTAAAAGGAAAAACAGCAAAAGTATGCACACACACTAACCTAAAATGGCCCGAAGCCCTAAATTTAGTCCTATGGGATGTCCAAAATGCTCCGCAACAACCCACAGGAGTAACACCAGCAGAAATTCTCTTCGGGAGACATTTAGCCATACCAGGGACTTATATCCTGGCTAAGACCAGTCTGTTGGACGGAGATGAACAGCTAACCCAATATGTTCTAGGTATCCCAAAAAGGTTTGAAAATCTTAAAAAATATGCTCAATGGTATCAATCCACACCACCTGAAATACATGTGCACGATATACAACCTGGAGATGGAGTACTGGTAAAAGTATTCTTAGGAAAAACTAAGTTGGAACCAAAATGGGAAGGACCCTACACTGTATTGTTAAGTTCTTATTTTGCTCTTAAAGTTTTAGGAAAAGAGAATTGGATTCACCACTCACATGTGAAACGAATAACGGACCAAGAAGTGAGTATGGCAGGTGTCACTACAGAGCAATGAAGACAACCACACATGCTCCCTAGATGTGCCTAATATTGTTTCTAACCACAGGTTCTGGATGGATAAGTATACAATTAATAAGATGAGATAATTATGATACACAAAGGTATTCTGAAAACAATACCAAAGGAAACCAAATTTGGTTTAATTATTCGGGGATAGGAGTGAGTGAATTCAGTTTAACCTTTTGTTGTATGTCAGCAAATTTACATGACACAGTATTGACAGAAACTGAAAGCAGATGCTGTAAAAAAAAAAAACAGTGTAAAACTGACCAAAAGTGCTGTGTATCTGTATCCACCAAGAGAGAAATAGAAGCCCAGGTCTCCTGTGTTAGCTCGGATCAATCAAAACCGACCCCCCTGGATCAATCCAGAACGACTCCCTTGAGTAAAATGTCTCCCATAATAGTAAAGGCAGGACCATACGTAGTTAGAAATACAGGCCAACAACGAGTGTTATTTAACCCATCTTGGTCTCTTAAACGAGTGGAACTGTTGATGCAAATTAACATCTCTACAGTCAAACTGGCCTGTTCACCATTTCTAAGTACATCCTATGCAGGATGGTCAGCACATTTGCATAGGCGAACCCTCACCTCTCCAAAACGAACGAGGAGGGATGTGACCGGTATGATAGGGGCAGGATTAGGAGTTTTAAATAATATAGATGCCAAAGTGCTCATGAATAAATTAAGTACAGCAACAAGTGATTTGCACAGATTAGAACATCCATTGTGTTCCTCTTTATTAGCATTAGGAAGTAACCAACGGCTCTTACCTGATATATTACCTCAATGGGAAAGAATTAATGAAAGAGACCACCACTTAATTGTAAATGCACTTGGTGTAGCCCAATATAATGTTTCTCTAGCTCTTAGTTGTATCCAAGCTCAGCTGTGGATGCAATCTGTGGTAGCAGCAATTATTAGAGAAGGTGAAGAGGGCACCTTACCCACTGAAATTCGAAAGGTAATTTGGGATAATGCAACTAAATTTGAAAAGGAATTGCACTCTTGGTGGCGTCTAGTCAATTTTACTTATGACCCCATCAACAATAAGGCTATAGCTTTTGTCTTAACAATACGCAATGCTTCGGTATACACCATATACCCAATCATTGTGCTGGGATTAAATCACAGTGGAGCTATACTGAATCCACTAGAAGATAGAATGTGGGCCCAATGCAGCAGAAAAAAATGGCAAACTGTTGATGTTAACGCATGCGTTGTATGGGAACAACAAAGATTTATTTGCGAGAGTAATACCATCAAAGCTCAAGACTTTTGTCTTGATACTGAACAAAATGTTTGTCATTTTGAAATACATCTCAATGAAACCCCTGAAACTATACTTGTATATATTGGAAAAGGATGTGTTTGTATGAGAACCCTCTGTGATCTTATATTCGTAGATAACATTACTGTAAACACAAGTTATCACTCAAATATTTGTGTTTGTAATTTTACTAAAATTATGGGATGTGACTTTAATTATTCAGCTCCTGTTTTGTCTTATCAATTATTACAATCTAATTATATCTTAAGTCAAGATTTATTGCCTACCCACATCGGAATGAATCTTACATTGGTAAAGAAACTGCTACAACATGATGACCTGTGTCAACTGCTAAAACGCATCCGAAACAACGGACAAAAAACTCTAATCACCATTCATCATGATACAGAAGAGATACATCACATCTTGGAAAGAGTGAAGAAGGATGAAGAATATCATTGGTGGGAGACTCTTCTGGGATGGCCACCAACCACAACAGGCATCTATAATCACATGTTGCACCCAGTAGTAGTTGTGTGAAGTTTGACTGTGTTATGCCTGTTACCTACAACCATATTGTACATAAAATTATGGAAAGTGATAGTACGCCTCGAAAGGCTTCGAGAACTCTGCTTAACATATCAGCAGGGATGCTTAATAAAAACAAAGGGAGGACTGTTAGAGAATATTGGACTGAAGCTGTCTAGAGTTAATTGCTTAGCATAACTTGCTTAGCGTTAGTAGCTAAATTTGCTGAAGCCTGAGGCCGCAAGCTATGACCATTCAGCTAGATATGTTGAACTTTTAGCTAGTTAAGTAAAAGAAGGCCCCAAAGCCAGTTCAAGTCGGAGAGATAAGGGCAGGAGGGGGGACTGTAGAGAGAAACAAGCAGTTTAACATTACTGAGCACCAGCAGGGAGATGGACTTTAACCTAGGACACAGAAGGAAGAAACAAAGGAACCACAAGACTGATTCTGGAGGACAAGATAAGGAAGTAGAAGAGCCATCAACACCTATGCAGAAGTGCAATAAGAAGTAAAGAACCCACCTGGAAACTCTGGAAAGGACCAACTGGGAGCTGGAAGACCCCAAACTCTAATAATATGATTGGTTCAGATCTGTGGGGTGGATACTAGATGGGAAGGGTATAATTACCCAGGGATTTGTTCAAACAGGATCCCTCTTCGGAGGCACCCAGCTTGAACTGTAATTACCACACGTGTGTCATTAAATTTTATTTTGCTCCGATCTGACTTCAAACTTCTGCCTCAGTGGGAACCTAGGGTTGGACCCTGTTATGGTGGCTGGTGAGCCTAATATTGTCCATAACAGTAAGGCAGCAGTTGCCATTGTAATGTGACATATGTTTTTGCCCAAATCATGGAGCAGATCTACTTCTCATATGACTGAAGAAATGATGTCTTATTTTTGCACTGTTTAAAGCATCAGGAACACTTGGAGTAACCTTCCATCAACTAGACAGGTTTCTCAAACAGAACACCAAGCATCTGTCTGAAATTGGAAAATGCTTAGAAGAAAGAGAAGGAATGATGATCTATAATAATAGTTAATGGATTTGTTTAGCAAAAGTGGAAACCAGCCTTGCTGAACACCATGGGTATGATATCTCTAAAGGTTGGTCAGCAAACACCACAGTATTGTGATTGATGTTACATCCTGTGCTCATCCTGTTAATGATCCCCACCTCTGCCCAAGCTGGAGATCCATTCCCAGCCAGAGAGTGGGATGCTGACCTCCCACCAACTCCCTGGACTGCTCCCCTCAGGCCCCTTTCCCCCTCCTGGGGGGCTGGAGCTGCCCCAGCCAAGGGCAGTTAGCCAGCACCAGGGCTGGGACAGGGCATGGGGGGACAGGGAGTGTGGGGAGTTTCAGGGCAGGGTGAACAGCCCTGCTCAGGGCTCCCAGCTTCCCAGAGAGCCTTTCCCCAGGGGAATGTGCCTGTGCTGGCCTGGCCGGCTGTTCCTTCACCCCTCCCCGGCTCCCTGCAGGGCCCCGGGCTGTCAGTGCTACTCTGCAGCACGAGCAGGCTGTGGGGCCATGGGGTGACTCTGCACTGGCCATGGCAGAGCCAGCTGGCCCAGCAGCATTGCACCCGACACCCCCCTCCCCAGGGTCTGTGGCTGTGGAAGATGCTCAAAGCAAACACGGTATTTCAAATGGCTCAGGAGGGGTTCAGGTGTGTCCTTGCACCCAGCCCGTGGTTTGTAAGTAGATGACAAGACCTGCTCTGGAGTGTCCCTTCCCTGGGCCTGCTGAGTCCCTGCTGGCTCTGCTGAGCTTGCAGAGCCCTCACTCAGTGCCTTCTTTGGTTTAGCCCTTTGCTTTGGGTGCCTGCACTTGCTTTTGTGAGTCTCCACTCACTGCCCATCCCAGGCACACGCTGTCCCTGGGGATGCCCTGTGCTCCCCTGGTGACTCCATATTCCCTTCCAGAAGAACTGGCATCTGTCACCAGCCCTGTAATATGCGAGACGGTCCCCGGCAGATACCACTCACCCTCTCCAGGGGTACTCAGCACCCACAAATGAGGGCAGAATCCTGCCCTCATTTCCTAACACATCACCCTATGAGTGTGTCCCCCTCAGCCCATGGAGAACTCATGTGCAGCAAAAGGCCTTTTCTGGGTGCAACTCCCTGAGCACATTCTTGGCTCCTGCTTTGGAAGAAGAGCCCAACCTTCAGGCACTGTCCTGAGGAGATCCCCTTTTATTACAGAGATGCTGCTTGGGAGGCCAGCTCTGATGCAGTGGTAGACAGATGAACAGACGGTCTCTGGGTCAGACAGATGGACTTTGTGCCTGTGGAGATGAATTCCAGCAGTTGTGTACAAGCATGAGTGTCACAGATAGAACACCCAAAGCGTACGAGTTGCCTGAGAGAGATTGGATATTGCTTGTGACTAGAGCTGGGCAGCTTCTTGCTGCTAAAATACTAGCAACTGAATCAGTTTCTTCAGTGCTTCCTTGAGCTCCTTGTTCCTCATGCTGTAGATGAGGGGGTTCACTGCTGGAGGCACCACCACGTACAGGACAGCCACCACCAGATCGAGAGCTGGGGAGGAGAGGGAGGGGGGCTTCAGGTAGGCAAATAAGCCAGTACTGATGAACAGGGAGACCACGGCCAGGTGAGGGAGGCACATGGAAACGGCTTTGTGCCTGCCCTGCTCAGAGGGGATCCTCAGCACAATTGTGAAGATCTGCATGTAGGACAGCACAATGAAAATAAAACACCCCAAAGCCAGACAAGTACTAACCACAAGAGCCCCAAGTTCCCTGAGGTAGGAGTCTGAGCAGGTGAGCTTGAGGATGTGGGGAATTTCACAGAAGAACTGCTCCACGACATTGCCTTGGCAGAGTGGTATTGAAAATGTGTTTGCAGTGTGCAGGGCAGCATAGAGAAAACCACTGCCCCAGGCAGCTGCTGCCATTTTGACACAAGCTCTGGTGTCCATGAGAGTCCCATAGTGCAGGGGTTTGCAGATGGCAACAAAGCGGTCATAGGCCATGACTGTGAGAAGGAAATATTCTGCTGAAATTAAGAAGAGAAACAGAAAGACCTGGGCAGCACATCCTGAGTAGGAAATGGCCCTGGTGTTCCAGAGGGAATTGGCCATGGATTTGGGGACAGTGGTGGAGATGGTGCCAAGGTCAAGGAGGGAGAGGTTGAGGAGGAAGAAGTACATGGGTGTGTGGAGGTGGTGGTCACAGGCTACAGCTGTGATGATGAGGCCATTGGCCAGGAGGGCAGCCAGGTAAATGCCCAGAAACAGTGAGAAGTGCAAGAGCTGCATCTGCCGCGTGTCTGCAAATGCCAGGAGGAGGAACTCATTGAGGGAGCTTCTGTTGAACATTTGCTCCCCCTGGGCATGGGGGTCTGTCTGAGGAGGAAAGGACAGTAAAACATTAGAGCAGGCTTCTCTGAGCCAAACCCATTCCATTTCTCATAGTGCCCCCACATTTCCTCTGTCCTTCACCTTCTTTCAGAATCCTTGCTTGAGCTCTGTTCGTGCTGGCTGTGTGTGCCACGCTGAGCAGGGGACCCTGCCGTGGTCTCCAGAAGAGCCCGTTCTGCTCTGCCGGGGTACCAGGGGTGTAAATGAAGGTGTAAAACAGCCCCAGATATTCAGTGGGATACCTGGGGATCAGTGCTGTGAGCTCGGCAGAGGGAACTTGGTCCAGTGACCCAGTGGGACTATTCTCTATTTGCCATAATGAGAGGTGAATACAGCACTCATGCCAGCTGTGTCTGAAAGAGAAGACCCTCGTGAGGGCTTCATCTCCCCCAGCCTTGTCCTCTTGGACAGAGGTGTTTGTAGCTGAACCAGTCACACCATCGCCCACTCTAGCAAGAGAGAGAAGCAGTCACGTGACGGCAGGGGGTGACCTCACACTTTCTGGACGTCTCTGTTCCAATGAGATAGACTCTGTCCTCATGTCAACTTACCGTCCACACCCTTCCTCCAGGCACTGCAGTGGGAATGGGAAGTGACTAGCTCTGATGCACACATCCTGCAGCAGATTGCATCCACTCCTTATGTAAAAGGGCTGTTCAACATTTTGAAACCCATTTTCTTCAGAAAATGATCTTCAGTGGAGGGGTCAGTTTATATATTTATTTAGTTTTTAGGTGCCTCCATCTTACCGTGGGAGCATTCTCTGACAGGGTAGAAATCTTTGGCATTTCAATTGCTCTCAGCATGAGCACTTGTGCATGCCAAGAGGAAATAAAGAGCTCACTGTGACTTTGTACAGAGTCGCAGGATCTGGTCTGTCAATAAGTTTTTCCCCTCGCTGTGCTGCACTTGCACCTCCCTCAGCTAAAGGACAATCAATCACACTCACAAGTTCCTCTGAGAAAGAAAGTGGACTGAGCTGAGAGTGGAGGAGTTCAGTTTCACAGTGGAGATTTCCAAATTCTTCTCTCAGCCCAGAGATGGACAGAGTGAAGAGTGTGCCAGGGTATCTGACCACTCACATGACCAGACTCTCACATATCACAGAAATGCTAAAGGGAAGCTGTGTTCTGCTGGAGGGCAGCTTCCAAGTTGGCAGGACACCCCAGAGAATCAGTCAAGGGTCCAAAGGTGGACTCTCCTTAAAGAAGAGTCAGCTGATTACCCAACCTGATGAAATGCATTGCCAGGAGCCTCACGGGTTGGAAAGGGACTGGCGCTTCTCACTGCCGTGAAGACCACACCACGCAGGACACACAGGGTCAGTGTCAGCTGCAGCTGAGCACTCCCATCATTCTGAGAGATCCAAAGGGCTGAGAGAAACCACAGCAAGTCCCTTCATCCGCACCTCAGCCTACACACAGCACCAGCAGCAACTTCTCTGGCCTCATGAGGGTTTGTCTGACCTGCTCCTTAGGACCTGCAAACACAGAGATGCCCCTGGACAGTGCCCTGCCTGTGGGAGGCTTCTGTAGGGCAGAACCAAGTGCACAGAGCATGGGATGGGGTCTGTAAGCACCAACCAGGAAAAGACATTGGGACAGAGAAACAGCTCCCAGCAGGGACAGCTCCTGGCATCAGAGCTGGGCAGGGAAGGAGAGGGAACTGCTTCTAGAAACATCATGGGAGGATGGATTTGGGCAGGTCATGGTCAGTCCCTGCAATGCCCACACCTTCCCCAGTGTGATCACTTCTGCCCTAAAGAAACCTCCCAGCAGCAGGGCACTGTCCAGGAGCATTCCCATTTTTGCAGGTGCTAATGAGCAGGTCAGATAAACGCTGATGAGGCCAGCAAAGGGGAAGCTGGTGCTGTCTACAGACTAAGGGATGGGTGCAGAGACTTTCAGAAGTACCTAGCAGACCCATTGACTGCTCATTGAAACTGTTAAGGAGTTTCAGTCCTTTGTTCAAAGCTGACAGCTCCATCTCCATTTTCCCCTTGCCAGGTGGCAGGACAGTTAAAGCGCCATCTCAGGAAATTGGCTTCTCTTTCAGGAAATCCCTGCCTTCACCTTCCTCTTGAGAAGTTCCCTCTGAAATGTCCTATGTATGAACTAGAGTTGTGAGCAGCCCTGACCCATGCAGAACCCTCTCAACGGGAGAATGAACCTGCCCTGCTGGGGTCGATCATCCCCGCAGTGCTGTGGGGAGTTCCCGGGGCAGGCTGAGTGCTGACCCTGGCAGGCAGCAGAGTCAGTGCCCCAGGCACACAGCACCCTGGGGTGCAGGGACACTGCTCTCAATTACAGCCCATGCAGACCTGGGTGCACTCCCTGGCTTCACACCCCTGCAGCATCCCGGCAAGAAGGTAGCAGGATGCCCTGTCCCTGTGATGGTGTGACTGGGAATCCCTGCTTTAGAAGCACCTCCTCCTCCTCTGCACTCAAGAAGTCAGGTGGGACATCCTAAAAAAACTATCAGTCATGAGATGAGATGGGTTTAGAAGACCCCTCCAGAAGCTCCAGCAGTATTGCTCTACAGACAGAGACTTACTGTGTCAGGGGCTGTGAAGATTTGTCCCTCTGTGAGCTCTCCTCTCTCCTCCCACTCCACACTGCCTTTCACTTCTCTCTGTCTTCTCCCATCTCACATCAGCAAGAGCAGGCAGTGCCTGGAGCCCTGTTGCTCTTTGCAGAGGAGTTGCTCTTGCACAGAGCTGTCTCTCGGCAGGGCTGACCTGTTGCCATGAGCTCCCTCTGTCCCAGGAGCCTTGCCCCCTCGGAAACAGTGGCCTAGCTGAAGGTGTGACTTCATTTCTCCTTTGCACTCCCTCCTCTTGGGAAATGTTCACTGAGGTAGACTAAAACAAACACTGATGGTCTCTCTCAACACAGTGAAGAGAGACTGGTCCCAGCATTGCAATTTGTCTCATCAGAAGATGATTATCTATGAGAGATGGAAACGTCCCACTCCGGAAGACCCTATTCCCATTTCTTGACTAGGCAGGACACCTAGACAGGGACAAGAAGAGAATTCATTTACCTATGGTTCAGGTGTTAATTCAGATGAGTCAGTCTGGACATCTCATGCCAGGTTAGAAACCCCTGGGCTGGAGTGGGATTCAGATCCCTCCCCTGAATTCCACAAACACACAGGAGGTGGGATTGCCCTTGCCAAAGCTGAAGTGAGCACAACAGAGATGTCTGCATGCGAGCGCCTTGTCTAAGCTCCCATTAGAATCAGTGGAGATGGAGGATGGGAGTCAGTTGCTCACCCACAAACACCTGGTGACATTTGAAGAGACAGAGGTGGTGCAAGGCATGTGCCAGGGTCTGCTTGCTCTGATGGAGCAACCAGGAGACCTGCCTCCTTCTAGAGCATGAGGTTGGGGCCAGGTGGGGAATTTTCTTGGCCATCTGAAATGACACTCGATGCCTACTACTGCTCCTAGAGGTCCACTGACTAGGAAGCTGAGACTCATGCACATCTCTATGTTGCAAACAGTTCATGTAATTCAGTGGAGACCCTTGATTTAATGCCATAAAAATCGGCCATAGGCAGGGCCATGTCAGATGCCTGGGGTGTCCAGCACAACCGCATGTTTCTAGCAAATACAGCATGGGACCTGCAGGAAAACCATGCCCTTTTACAGTGGTTGCTGGACAAACAGCTCAGGACCTCTCAAGTTTCCCACCTGTGCCCAAACAACTGCATCCCACCACTGCCTTTAGGCAAAGGAAGTCTGTGGGTCACAGGCCCTGGTCCTTATGGGGAGACCTTAATGGCCCTAACATTCACTGGAAGGGAAAACAACAGAGTGCAAGGAGACCAGTGGTTTCTGTAGGGTGTCAGGAACAACTTCTTAGCACAGCTAAGACTGCTCAATAATGGTGATGCTTTCCTGGATGTGGAAATTACAAACACGGAGGAACTGATCAGGGATGGGAAAGTCAGTGTCAGCCTTGCCTACAGTGACCATGAAAAAGTGAAGTCTCAGATCCTGAGGGGCATGAGGAAGGACAGCAGAAGAGTACAGACTCTGGACTTCAGAGGAGCAGACTTTGGCCTCTTCAGGGGCCTGGTGGGGAATCCCATGGGAGGCAGCTCTGAAGAGCCCAGGAAAGCCAGCAGGCCTTTAAGGACAGCACCCGCCAAACGCAAGAATGGTCCATCCCAATACTCAGTAAAGCTAGCAGACATGTCAGGGGACCAGCTTGGCTAAACAGGGAACTTGCACCTGAACTCCAGGCTTTGGAGGGATCTCATGGCAGCCCTCAAATGGCTACGAGGAGGTCACCAAGAAGTTGGAGCCAGGCTCTACACCACAGTGCATGATGGGAGGATGTTTATGCAGGAGATAAGGAAAAGCTTTTCTGCTAAGAAGATGGTCAAGCATCAGAACTGGCTGTCCAAATAGGCTGTGCAGTCTCCTCCCTTGGAGGTTTCCAAGACCACACTGGATCAAGCACAGAGCAACCTGGTCTGACCCTGGAGCTAACCCTGCTGTGAGCAAGGAGATTGGGCTAGACAGCTCCTAAGGGCCCTTTCATGCTGAAGGAGTCTGTGACTCTTTTCCCTCTGGGTCTTCACTTGTCAAAGTCATGGAAAACACACGGGTTCCCCATAACAGTGGAAGGAGGTCGGCTTTCTTGTCTTCCTCCAGTCAGAATGGTTGAGATGCAGGGATTCCTGGCAGAAATCTCCAAAACAGCCCTGATCAATCCTTCGCTTCACTTTTCATTTCCACCTTTTATTTCTCTTCCCTCTTTTAAGTTTCTCTCTTTTACCATGCTGATCCCCTCCCATAGAATCAGCCCACCTCTGCTTACCCTTTCCCCATTGGTACTCTTTTGTGTTGGGGTTTTTTGGTTTGGTTTTTTTACACAGAGGAACTTCAGTCCAGAAGGACTTTGAGAAACTTGGGTGATTTGGAAAACAGGTACCTCATGAAGATTTACAAGAGAAGTGTCAAGTCCTGCACCTAGGGAGGAATATCTGCACCGAGGAAGAGAGGTTGAGGGACCTGGGCTGCTTTGTCCTCCTGAAGTGGAGGTGAAGGGCAGTAGAGTAGGAGCCTGTGAGTGCTTGAAAGGTGGTTTCAGAGATGATGGAAAGTGGGAAACAGCGTGAGAAGGGGAAACAGCCACAAACTGCAGCTTGTGGGGTTCAGATGTGACTTCAGGAAAAGGAAGTGTCACTTGAAGGGTAGAGCTGTGGTGCTACAGCTCACCCAGAGGGAGTCTGTGATCAGCTACTGGCTTTGTGTCTCAAGGAAAAGCAAGTGAGGGCAGAGAGACATCAGTAAAGGTAGGGAGATCCTGGGGTGGGAGTGCACACCCCCACATTCACACTGCCCCCAGGAAGAGCCCTGAGCACAGTGTGAGGGAAAGGATCATCCTACTCAGGGCTGGGTGTCAGTGTCTGGCCATTCTGCTTGACAAAACTCATCCAGGTTTACGTGGCATCAGAGCCACCTGCACATTGCCTTTGCCTACTTGCAATAACTGCCTCCAACTTTCTGCTGTAATCAGCCTCTGGGGAGCTTTCTTTGGTAACGACCCTCAGTGGGACCCATTAACACTCCAAGAAACTTTGGCATTTGCTTCTGACTTTAACTTCTTGAGAGGCTTGTTCAATGTCCTCTCAGTACCTGAGGTTCATGGACTCAGCACCAAATACACTCGAGAGGCCATTAAAATGCAGAAAGCCCTAACAAGGCATGTCACTCCCCCTAATTTTCTTCAGTTCTTGTGTGGCTAATTGGAGAGGATTCAGGAGTGTACTTACAAGAGCAAGTTTTCAATGAGCACCTGAAAAAGAAAGGATTTCTGCTTTTTAAGCTTACTTTATTTTTCAGCTTACAGAATAAGTGATATCCACATTCTCCAATTCTTACTGACCCAGAGGGTCTCCTAATGAAGTCCGGAGCTGTAGGAAAAAAAGTATTTTCAATATGAGACCTTTATGGACAACTTTCCTCCTCACCTCCCCAATCCTGCCATTTCTCTCATCAGCCACTGGGGACTTACATGACTCTTGTAAAAATCTAACTTTTTTCCACTTGAATCTGTAGCTGAATGTTACAGCTCCTACACACCAATTCCCACCTGCTTTCCTTGGACAACTAACTGCAGGCACAGGAGGATTTTTCTTAATTGCAAACAAGCAAAAATAAAATATGATACAGTATAATAAAAAGGTCAAATACACTCCTCTACTGCATGTTAACTGCAAGCTACCTCCAGTGAGGTCCACTTTCCGCAAGGAATAACCCTCCTTGAAATGCTTTTTGACAGGTAGGAAAGGATAGATAGAAACAGAACTAAGGACCTGGCTAAAGAGACAATGAGAGTCCTGAAAGACGAGGCAAGCTTCAGACTCCCTGAAGCTCAGAGCAGCAACTGGAGAGTTGAGAGGTATCGGATGGATAAAGAGTAAGATATGTCCAGTTCATCTGATGCAAAGATGCCTTTAGAAAGGATCAATTTAATCAAGACACGTGAAAATATGTGAGAAATCACTGAGACTATATCCACGACATAATAGGCAGAACGGTGGTAACACAAGTTGAGGGGCAGATTAGTATTTCTTCTCCTGAGATTCACACCCTGCCTGAACATGTCCATGATTTTATCATGGGAAAAGTGGACTTTAAAAGTAGTCAGTCCTTTTAGCTGGTGAAAGTGTGTTCATATTTTTTAAATGTTGAAAACTCTTCTTCACCTTTTCAGGCAGAGCTCTGTTCTAACCACAAGCATCCAGTGGCACTTGGAGAGGTCCTGGTGTATCAGAGGTACCTGCCTGGGTATGGCAGCTCTCACAGGGGACCTGCGGGAGACCAGAGCCCCTTGGAGCTGCAGATGGAGGCTGGGCAGAGGGGACCAGGGAACCTACAATGGCACCAGCCATCAGTGACCCTGTGACTGGATCACACCCCAGTTCTGGAAATCACGTTCCTTTTCAAAAAAAACCCCTCAATAAAAACAAAAAACCAGGGTATTAAAAAAAAGACAACAAAGCCAAGAAAGACAAAAAGAACACACACAGAAAAATTAAAAGCTGGAAAGTGTAACAAAACATTTCTTCCCTTTAGATCATTTTCTTAATTTCTCCCTTCTTTCATTTTTTATTCACATTTTCTAAATATCTCTGGTATTATCAGGTCTGCACCATTAAAAAAGATATTTCCATGTCTCGCACAGAGTCCAGTGGCCCAAAACCACTCAAGGCCCAGGGCTCTCCATGCCACTCCTCACCCTCTGTACAGAGCAAGTGGCACTCACCAGAGACAGGAGTGACCACAAAACCAACATCCTAGCCCCATGCCTGTTGGTGGCCTGTCAGGTTCTCAGGCACACAGGACCTCACAACCCCTTACCACAGACAGCAGTCAAGTGCTGGCCTGTCAGCTTCACCCACAGAAGTGACCTCACAGCCACTTTCCCACCCATGTGCCTGCTCCTGGTCCATCACCTGCAGAGACAGAAGTGACCTCACTTTCACCCTTATGGTCATGGGCCTCCTACTCTCCTATGAGCTTCTGAGACACAATTAATCTCACAAAAATGTCCCCAGCCATCAGCTTCCTGGTGACCTATCAGCTGATCAGACACAACTGACCTCATAATCACCCACCAAGCCAATGGGCCTGCTGCTGGTCTTTCACCTGCCCTTATGGAAATGACCTCAGCATGGTCTTGGCTTCCATCCAGTCAGGTATTCATGCAGCAATGACCTCACAATCATCACCTGAGCCATGGGCCTGCTGCTGGCCTATGAGAGGCTGAGACAGAGGTGACCTCACAGTCACCATCCAAGCCATGTAACTGTTTCTGGCCTATCAGCTGCTCAGTTCTGAATGACCTCACAATCAGCATCCTAGCCCTGTGCTGCTTGGAGGCCTATCAGGTCCTCAGGCAGAAGTGACCTCACAAACAATTGCCCCAAGCATTAGCCAAGTGCTGGTTTACCAGCTACTCAGATAGAGGTGACCTTGCAATCATCTACCAAGCCCACATGGCTGCTGATGGCCTTTCAGGTTCTCTGATGGACAAGGCTTGTGTTCTTGCTTGGGAGGTCACTTCTGACTCAGCCTCTGATAGGCTAGCAGCAGCCTCATGGCTGGGGCATGTGCATGCGAGGTCACTCCTGCCTTAGCAGCTCATAGACCAGCAGCAGGCACATGGCTTGGATGATGATGGTGAGGTTAGTTGTATGTGCTTAGCTGAACGCGGGGGTTGAGTTAGCATCCTGGCTGGAGATCCTGGCAAGAATTTCAGAAACTGCAGGCCTCAACCAACCTAGTGACAAAAAGTGCTCAGCTGAGATGGTGGCATTCAGTTATTTGGGCACAGGTGGGAAACTAGAGAGGCACTGGGTCATTTGCCCAGCAACCACTCCAAAAGGACATGGCTTTCCTGTAGGTCCCATGCTGTATTTGCTAGAAACATGCGGTTGTGCTGGACACCCCAGGCATCTGACATGGCCCTGCCTATGGCCGATTTTTATGGCATTAAATCAAGGGTCTCCACTGAATTACATGAACTGTTTGCAACATAGAGATGTGCATGAGTCTCAGCTTCCTAGTCAGTGGACCTCTAGGAGCAGTAGTAGGCATCGAGTGTCATTTCAGATGGCCAAGAAAATTCCCCACCTGGCCCCAACCTCATGCTCTAGAAGGAGGCAGGTCTCCTGGTTGCTCCATCAGAGCAAGCAGACCCTGGCACATGCCTTGCACCACCTCTGTCTCTTCAAATGTCACCAGGTGTTTGTGGGTGAGCAACTGACTCCCATCCTCCATCTCCACTGATTCTAATGGGAGCTTAGACAAGGCGCTCGCATGCAGACATCTCTGTTGTGCTCACTTCAGCTTTGGCAAGGGCAATCCCACCTCCTGTGTGTTTGTGGAATTCAGGGGAGGGATCTGAATCCCACTCCAGCCCAGGGGTTTCTAACCTGGCATGAGATGTCCAGACTGACTCATCTGAATTAACACCTGAACCATAGGTAAATGAATTCTCTTCTTGTCCCTGTCTAGGTGTCCTGCCTAGTCAAGAAATGGGAATAGGGTCTTCCGGAGTGGGACGTTTCCATCTCTCATAGATAATCATCTTCTGATGAGACAAATTGCAATGCTGGGACCAGTCTCTCTTCACTGTGTTGAGAGAGACCATCAGTGTTTGTTTTAGTCTACCTCAGTGAACATTTCCCAAGAGGAGGGAGTGCAAAGGAGAAATGAAGTCACACCTTCAGCTAGGCCACTGTTTCCGAGGGGGCAAGGCTCCTGGGACAGAGGGAGCTCATGGCAACAGGTCAGCCCTGCCGAGAGACAGCTCTGTGCAAGAGCAACTCCTCTGCAAAGAGCAACAGGGCTCCAGGCACTGCCTGCTCTTGCTGATGTGAGATGGGAGAAGACAGAGAGAAGTGAAAGGCAGTGTGGAGTGGGAGGAGAGAGGAGAGCTCACAGAGGGACAAATCTTCACAGCCCCTGACACAGTAAGTCTCTGTCTGTAGAGCAATACTGCTGGAGCTTCTGGAGGGGTCTTCTAAACCCATCTCATCTCATGACTGATAGTTTTTTTAGGATGTCCCACCTGACTTCTTGAGTGCAGAGGAGGAGGAGGTGCTTCTAAAGCAGGGATTCCCAGTCACACCATCACAGGGACAGGGCATCCTGCTACCTTCTTGCCGGGATGCTGCAGGGGTGTGAAGCCAGGGAGTGCACCCAGGTCTGCATGGGCTGTAATTGAGAGCAGTGTCCCTGCACCCCAGGGTGCTGTGTGCCTGGGGCACTGACTCTGCTGCCTGCCAGGGTCAGCACTCAGCCTGCCCCGGGAACTCCCCACAGCACTGCGGGGATGATCGACCCCAGCAGGGCAGGTTCATTCTCCCGTTGAGAGGGTTCTGCATGGGTCAGGGCTGCTCACAACTCTAGTTCATACATAGGACATTTCAGAGGGAACTTCTCAAGAGGAAGGTGAAGGCAGGGATTTCCTGAAAGAGAAGCCAATTTCCTGAGATGGCGCTTTAACTGTCCTGCCACCTGGCAAGGGGAAAATGGAGATGGAGCTGTCAGCTTTGAACAAAGGACTGAAACTCCTTAACAGTTTCAATGAGCAGTCAATGGGTCTGCTAGGTACTTCTGAAAGTCTCTGCACCCATCCCTTAGTCTGTAGACAGCACCAGCTTCCCCTTTGCTGGCCTCATCAGCGTTTATCTGACCTGCTCATTAGCACCTGCAAAAATGGGAATGCTCCTGGACAGTGCCCTGCTGCTGGGAGGTTTCTTTAGGGCAGAAGTGATCACACTGGGGAAGGTGTGGGCATTGCAGGGACTGACCATGACCTGCCCAAATCCATCCTCCCATGATGTTTCTAGAAGCAGTTCCCTCTCCTTCCCTGCCCAGCTCTGATGCCAGGAGCTGTCCCTGCTGGGAGCTGTTTCTCTGTCCCAATGTCTTTTCCTGGTTGGTGCTTACAGACCCCATCCCATGCTCTGTGCACTTGGTTCTGCCCTACAGAAGCCTCCCACAGGCAGGGCACTGTCCAGGGGCATCTCTGTGTTTGCAGGTCCTAAGGAGCAGGTCAGACAAACCCTCATGAGGCCAGAGAAGTTGCTGCTGGTGCTGTGTGTAGGCTGAGGTGCGGATGAAGGGACTTGCTGTGGTTTCTCTCAGCCCTTTGGATCTCTCAGAATGATGGGAGTGCTCAGCTGCAGCTGACACTGACCCTGTGTGTCCTGCGTGGTGTGGTCTTCACGGCAGTGAGAAGCGCCAGTCCCTTTCCAACCCGTGAGGCTCCTGGCAATGCATTTCATCAGGTTGGGTAATCAGCTGACTCTTCTTTAAGGAGAGTCCACCTTTGGACCCTTGACTGATTCTCTGGGGTGTCCTGCCAACTTGGAAGCTGCCCTCCAGCAGAACACAGCTTCCCTTTAGCATTTCTGTGATATGTGAGAGTCTGGTCATGTGAGTGGTCAGATACCCTGGCACACTCTTCACTCTGTCCATCTCTGGGCTGAGAGAAGAATTTGGAAATCTCCACTGTGAAACTGAACTCCTCCACTCTCAGCTCAGTCCACTTTCTTTCTCAGAGGAACTTGTGAGTGTGATTGATTGTCCTTTAGCTGAGGGAGGTGCAAGTGCAGCACAGCGAGGGGAAAAACTTATTGACAGACCAGATCCTGCGACTCTGTACAAAGTCACAGCGAGCTCTTTATTTCCTCTTGGCATGCACAAGTGCTCATGCTGAGAGCAATTGAAATGCCAAAGATTTCTACCCTGTCAGAGAATGCTCCCACGGTAAGATGGAGGCACCTAAAAACTAAATAAATATATAAACTGACCCCTCCACTGAAGATCATTTTCTGAAGAAAATGGGTTTCAAAATGTTGAACAGCCCTTTTACATAAGGAGTGGATGCAATCTGCTGCAGGATGTGTGCATCAGAGCTAGTCACTTCCCATTCCCACTGCAGTGCCTGGAGGAAGGGTGTGGACGGTAAGTTGACATGAGGACAGAGTCTATCTCATTGGAACAGAGACGTCCAGAAAGTGTGAGGTCACCCCCTGCCGTCACGTGACTGCTTCTCTCTCTTGCTAGAGTGGGCGATGGTGTGACTGGTTCAGCTACAAACACCTCTGTCCAAGAGGACAAGGCTGGGGGAGATGAAGCCCTCACGAGGGTCTTCTCTTTCAGACACAGCTGGCATGAGTGCTGTATTCACCTCTCATTATGGCAAATAGAGAATAGTCCCACTGGGTCACTGGACCAAGTTCCCTCTGCCGAGCTCACAGCACTGATCCCCAGGTATCCCACTGAATATCTGGGGCTGTTTTACACCTTCATTTACACCCCTGGTACCCCGGCAGAGCAGAACGGGCTCTTCTGGAGACCACGGCAGGGTCCCCTGCTCAGCGTGGCACACACAGCCAGCACGAACAGAGCTCAAGCAAGGATTCTGAAAGAAGGTGAAGGACAGAGGAAATGTGGGGGCACTATGAGAAATGGAATGGGTTTGGCTCAGAGAAGCCTGCTCTAATGTTTTACTGTCCTTTCCTCCTCAGACAGACCCCCATGCCCAGGGGGAGCAAATGTTCAACAGAAGCTCCCTCAATGAGTTCCTCCTCCTGGCATTTGCAGACACGCGGCAGATGCAGCTCTTGCACTTCTCACTGTTTCTGGGCATTTACCTGGCTGCCCTCCTGGCCAATGGCCTCATCATCACAGCTGTAGCCTGTGACCACCACCTCCACACACCCATGTACTTCTTCCTCCTCAACCTCTCCCTCCTTGACCTTGGCACCATCTCCACCACTGTCCCCAAATCCATGGCCAATTCCCTCTGGAACACCAGGGCCATTTCCTACTCAGGATGTGCTGCCCAGGTCTTTCTGTTTCTCTTCTTAATTTCAGCAGAATATTTCCTTCTCACAGTCATGGCCTATGACCGCTTTGTTGCCATCTGCAAACCCCTGCACTATGGGACTCTCATGGACACCAGAGCTTGTGTCAAAATGGCAGCAGCTGCCTGGGGCAGTGGTTTTCTCTATGCTGCCCTGCACACTGCAAACACATTTTCAATACCACTCTGCCAAGGCAATGTCGTGGAGCAGTTCTTCTGTGAAATTCCCCACATCCTCAAGCTCACCTGCTCAGACTCCTACCTCAGGGAACTTGGGGCTCTTGTGGTTAGTACTTGTCTGGCTTTGGGGTGTTTTATTTTCATTGTGCTGTCCTACATGCAGATCTTCACAATTGTGCTGAGGATCCCCTCTGAGCAGGGCAGGCACAAAGCCGTTTCCATGTGCCTCCCTCACCTGGCCGTGGTCTCCCTGTTCATCAGTACTGGCTTATTTGCCTACCTGAAGCCCCCCTCCCTCTCCTCCCCAGCTCTCGATCTGGTGGTGGCTGTCCTGTACGTGGTGGTGCCTCCAGCAGTGAACCCCCTCATCTACAGCATGAGGAACAAGGAGCTCAAGGAAGCACTGAAGAAACTGATTCAGTTGCTAGTATTTTAGCAGCAAGAAGCTGCCCAGCTCTAGTCACAAGCAATATCCAATCTCTCTCAGGCAACTCGTACGCTTTGGGTGTTCTATCTGTGACACTCATGCTTGTACACAACTGCTGGAATTCATCTCCACAGGCACAAAGTCCATCTGTCTGACCCAGAGACCGTCTGTTCATCTGTCTACCACTGCATCAGAGCTGGCCTCCCAAGCAGCATCTCTGTAATAAAAGGGGATCTCCTCAGGACAGTGCCTGAAGGTTGGGCTCTTCTTCCAAAGCAGGAGCCAAGAATGTGCTCAGGGAGTTGCACCCAGAAAAGGCCTTTTGCTGCACATGAGTTCTCCATGGGCTGAGGGGGACACACTCATAGGGTGATGTGTTAGGAAATGAGGGCAGGATTCTGCCCTCATTTGTGGGTGCTGAGTACCCCTGGAGAGGGTGAGTGGTATCTGCCGGGGACCGTCTCGCATATTACAGGGCTGGTGACAGATGCCAGTTCTTCTGGAAGGGAATATGGAGTCACCAGGGGAGCACAGGGCATCCCCAGGGACAGCGTGTGCCTGGGATGGGCAGTGAGTGGAGACTCACAAAAGCAAGTGCAGGCACCCAAAGCAAAGGGCTAAACCAAAGAAGGCACTGAGTGAGGGCTCTGCAAGCTCAGCAGAGCCAGCAGGGACTCAGCAGGCCCAGGGAAGGGACACTCCAGAGCAGGTCTTGTCATCTACTTACAAACCACGGGCTGGGTGCAAGGACACACCTGAACCCCTCCTGAGCCATTTGAAATACCGTGTTTGCTTTGAGCATCTTCCACAGCCACAGACCCTGGGGAGGGGGGTGTCGGGTGCAATGCTGCTGGGCCAGCTGGCTCTGCCATGGCCAGTGCAGAGTCACCCCATGGCCCCACAGCCTGCTCGTGCTGCAGAGTAGCACTGACAGCCCGGGGCCCTGCAGGGAGCCGGGGAGGGGTGAAGGAACAGCCGGCCAGGCCAGCACAGGCACATTCCCCTGGGGAAAGGCTCTCTGGGAAGCTGGGAGCCCTGAGCAGGGCTGTTCACCCTGCCCTGAAACTCCCCACACTCCCTGTCCCCCCATGCCCTGTCCCAGCCCTGGTGCTGGCTAACTGCCCTTGGCTGGGGCAGCTCCAGCCCCCCAGGAGGGGGAAAGGGGCCTGAGGGGAGCAGTCCAGGGAGTTGGTGGGAGGTCAGCATCCCACTCTCTGGCTGGGAATGGATCTCCAGCTTGGGCAGAGGTGGGGATCATTAACAGGATGAGCACAGGATGTAACATCAATCACAATACTGTGGTGTTTGCTGACCAACCTTTAGAGATATCATACCCATGGTGTTCAGCAAGGCTGGTTTCCACTTTTGCTAAACAAATCCATTAACTATTATTATAGATCATCATTCCTTCTCTTTCTTCTAAGCATTTTCCAATTTCAGACAGATGCTTGGTGTTCTGTTTGAGAAACCTGTCTAGTTGATGGAAGGTTACTCCAAGTGTTCCTGATGCTTTAAACAGTGCAAAAATAAGACATCATTTCTTCAGTCATATGAGAAGTAGATCTGCTCCATGATTTGGGCAAAAACATATGTCACATTACAATGGCAACTGCTGCCTTACTGTTATGGACAATATTAGGCTCACCAGCCACCATAACAGGGTCCAACCCTAGGTTCCCACTGAGGCAGAAGTTTGAAGTCAGATCGGAGCAAAATAAAATTTAATGACACACGTGTGGTAATTACAGTTCAAGCTGGGTGCCTCCGAAGAGGGATCCTGTTTGAACAAATCCCTGGGTAATTATACCCTTCCCATCTAGTATCCACCCCACAGATCTGAACCAATCATATTATTAGAGTTTGGGGTCTTCCAGCTCCCAGTTGGTCCTTTCCAGAGTTTCCAGGTGGGTTCTTTACTTCTTATTGCACTTCTGCATAGGTGTTGATGGCTCTTCTACTTCCTTATCTTGTCCTCCAGAATCAGTCTTGTGGTTCCTTTGTTTCTTCCTTCTGTGTCCTAGGTTAAAGTCCATCTCCCTGCTGGTGCTCAGTAATGTTAAACTGCTTGTTTCTCTCTACAGTCCCCCCTCCTGCCCTTATCTCTCCGACTTGAACTGGCTTTGGGGCCTTCTTTTACTTAACTAGCTAAAAGTTCAACATATCTAGCTGAATGGTCATAGCTTGCGGCCTCAGGCTTCAGCAAATTTAGCTACTAACGCTAAGCAAGTTATGCTAAGCAATTAACTCTAGACAGCTTCAGTCCAATATTCTCTAACAGTCCTCCCTTTGTTTTTATTAAGCATCCCTGCTGATATGTTAAGCAGAGTTCTCGAAGCCTTTCGAGGCGTACTATCACTTTCCATAATTTTATGTACAATATGGTTGTAGGTAACAGGCATAACACAGTCAAACTTCACACAACTACTACTGGGTGCAACATGTGATTATAGATGCCTGTTGTGGTTGGTGGCCATCCCAGAAGAGTCTCCCACCAATGATATTCTTCATCCTTCTTCACTCTTTCCAAGATGTGATGTATCTCTTCTGTATCATGATGAATGGTGATTAGAGTTTTTTGTCCGTTGTTTCGGATGCGTTTTAGCAGTTGACACAGGTCATCATGTTGTAGCAGTTTCTTTACCAATGTAAGATTCATTCCGATGTGGGTAGGCAATAAATCTTGACTTAAGATATAATTAGATTGTAATAATTGATAAGACAAAACAGGAGCTGAATAATTAAAGTCACATCCCATAATTTTAGTAAAATTACAAACACAAATATTTGAGTGATAACTTGTGTTTACAGTAATGTTATCTACGAATATAAGATCACAGAGGGTTCTCATACAAACACATCCTTTTCCAATATATACAAGTATAGTTTCAGGGGTTTCATTGAGATGTATTTCAAAATGACAAACATTTTGTTCAGTATCAAGACAAAAGTCTTGAGCTTTGATGGTATTACTCTCGCAAATAAATCTTTGTTGTTCCCATACAACGCATGCGTTAACATCAACAGTTTGCCATTTTTTTCTGCTGCATTGGGCCCACATTCTATCTTCTAGTGGATTCAGTATAGCTCCACTGTGATTTAATCCCAGCACAATGATTGGGTATATGGTGTATACCGAAGCATTGCGTATTGTTAAGACAAAAGCTATAGCCTTATTGTTGATGGGGTCATAAGTAAAATTGACTAGACGCCACCAAGAGTGCAATTCCTTTTCAAATTTAGTTGCATTATCCCAAATTACCTTTCGAATTTCAGTGGGTAAGGTGCCCTCTTCACCTTCTCTAATAATTGCTGCTACCACAGATTGCATCCACAGCTGAGCTTGGATACAACTAAGAGCTAGAGAAACATTATATTGGGCTACACCAAGCACATTTACAATTAAGTGGTGGTCTCTTTCATTAATTCTTTCCCATTGAGGTAATATATCAGGTAAGAGCCGTTGGTTACTTCCTAATGCTAATAAAGAGGAACACAATGGATGTTCTAATCTGTGCAAATCACTTGTTGCTGTACTTAATTTATTCATGAGCACTTTGGCATCTATATTATTTAAAACTCCTAATCCTGCCCCTATCATACCGGTCACATCCCTCCTCGTTCGTTTTGGAGAGGTGAGGGTTCGCCTATGCAAATGTGCTGACCATCCTGCATAGGATGTACTTAGAAATGGTGAACAGGCCAGTTTGACTGTAGAGATGTTAATTTGCATCAACAGTTCCACTCGTTTAAGAGACCAAGATGGGTTAAATAACACTCGTTGTTGGCCTGTATTTCTAACTACGTATGGTCCTGCCTTTACTATTATGGGAGACATTTTACTCAAGGGAGTCGTTCTGGATTGATCCAGGGGGGTCGGTTTTGATTGATCCGAGCTAACACAGGAGACCTGGGCTTCTATTTCTCTCTTGGTGGATACAGATACACAGCACTTTTGGTCAGTTTTACACTGTTTTTTTTTTTTACAGCATCTGCTTTCAGTTTCTGTCAATACTGTGTCATGTAAATTTGCTGACATACAACAAAAGGTTAAACTGAATTCACTCACTCCTATCCCCGAATAATTAAACCAAATTTGGTTTCCTTTGGTATTGTTTTCAGAATACCTTTGTGTATCATAATTATCTCATCTTATTAATTGTATACTTATCCATCCAGAACCTGTGGTTAGAAACAATATTAGGCACATCTAGGGAGCATGTGTGGTTGTCTTCATTGCTCTGTAGTGACACCTGCCATACTCACTTCTTGGTCCGTTATTCGTTTCACATGTGAGTGGTGAATCCAATTCTCTTTTCCTAAAACTTTAAGAGCAAAATAAGAACTTAACAATACAGTGTAGGGTCCTTCCCATTTTGGTTCCAACTTAGTTTTTCCTAAGAATACTTTTACCAGTACTCCATCTCCAGGTTGTATATCGTGCACATGTATTTCAGGTGGTGTGGATTGATACCATTGAGCATATTTTTTAAGATTTTCAAACCTTTTTGGGATACCTAGAACATATTGGGTTAGCTGTTCATCTCCGTCCAACAGACTGGTCTTAGCCAGGATATAAGTCCCTGGTATGGCTAAATGTCTCCCGAAGAGAATTTCTGCTGGTGTTACTCCTGTGGGTTGTTGCGGAGCATTTTGGACATCCCATAGGACTAAATTTAGGGCTTCGGGCCATTTTAGGTTAGTGTGTGTGCATACTTTTGCTGTTTTTCCTTTTAGTGTTCTGTTCATTCTTTCTACCTGTCCTGAAGGCTGTGGGTGGTAAGGGGTATGTAGGTTTTTCTCTATTCCCAGTGATATATATAATTGGTTGATTATGTTTGCTGTAGAATGGGCACCCCTGACTGAATCAATGGCTTCTGGAACCCCACAGCTGGGTATGATTTCTTTTAGTAAGGCTTTTACTACCCCTCCTGCATCAGCCTTTCTTGTTGGGAAAGCCTCTACCCAGCCTGATAACTGATCCACTATCACTAACAAATGTTTGTACCCATTGGCGGCTGGCATATCCGCGTAATCTACTTGTAGCCTTTGAAAAGGGAAGTAGGCCCACGGTCGTCCCCCTAACTCTGAGCTTGCTTTGCTGCTTGAGAACTTTTGGCAGGTCGGGCAGCTCTTGGTGATCCTTTTCGCAGCAGTGTAAATTCCTGGAGCAGCCCATACTTTTTGTACCTGCTTAGCTACTGCCTCTGCTCCCCCATGAGCTTTATCGTGGAACCATCTAGCCACAGTAATTACATATTTCTTTGGTAGAACTGGTTTTCCTCCAACTGTCCATACTTTATTTATAGATTATTGTCCCTACGCTCCTTTACCTCCAGTAGTGAGCAGTAAGGGCTTAGTTAACATTCATTCACCTTTTCCCATTAGTCCCTGTACTGTTATTTTAACTGACGACTTACATGCTTTAGGCTCAAAATTCAGAAGAGAAGGGTAGCTCCAGTATCCACTGAGAAGGGAATTTCTTGACCTGCTATATTTGCCATTACCTGCCCCCTGAAATCCAAATCTATATCCCATGAATTTACCCCAGTTCCCACAGTATTTTCTGGGTCTCCCATCTCCTATCATTGTGGACTGGCTGGGAATTACCTGGCATCATTCCCAGTACTCGATTGACTCATGCTATCCCCCTGTTTGGTTGTGAGGTCACTTTATTAGAGAATATTGGACTGGATTTGTGTAGGTTTAATTGCTTGCATTAGGCTGTAGTAGTGTATTATTTATTAATCCTTCTTTCCTATCAGGCACTGAGGCACAAGTGACCTCACAACTGAAAACAGCAGCCATGCACCTAGCACTGGCCTATCAGGCACTGAGCCACAAGTGACCTCACAACCACAAACTGCAGCCATGGGCCTAGCACTGGCCTATCAGGCACTGAGCCACAAGTGACCTCACAACCACAAACAGCAGCCAAGCACCTAGCACTGGCCTATCAGGCACTGAGCCACAAGTGACCTCACAAACACAAACAGCAGCCATGGGCCTAGCACTGGCCTATCAGGCACTGAGCCACAAGTGACATCACAACCACAAACAGCACCCAAGCACCTAGCACTGGCCTATCAGGCACTGAGGCACAAGTGACCTCACAACCACAAACAGCAGCCATGCAACTAGCACTGGCCTATCAGGCACTGAGCCACAAGTGACCTCACAACCACAAACAGCAGCCACATGACCAGCACTGGCCTATCAGGCACTGAGCCACAAGTCACCTCACAACCACAAACAGCAATATCGTGTTTCCTTGTTCCCTGTCATTTATAGATGTAGAACTGGCTTAACAGTGGGTATCAAAGGAAGTTCCTTGCTGCTTGCCTATCCCATTCTGAGGAAGTAGTGACTTCACAGGCTTCATCAAAGCCACGTCCCATCTGCTGGCCTATTATATAGGAAGGCAAGAATGACCTCACAAGCGAAAACAGCAGCCAGTTGCCTACCTCTGCCCTCTCAGTACTGAAACAAAAGTGACCTCACAGTCTGCAGTGAAGCCACGTGCCTGCTGCTGGCCTAGCATGGACTGAGGCACACCATCCCCAGAAGCACAAACACCACTAACCTCCATACTGCTGCTCTTCCAGGTGCTCATGCACCTGTACAAAAAGGAGCAATGTGCCTGCTGGTGGCCTAGCAGATACTGAGCCCGAATGACTTCACAAACACAAACATCAGCAATATGCATCAAGCTGGACTGTCAGGTGCTGAGGCTGAAGTGAGAGGAGAGGAGAAGCTCACCTGGGCCACTTGCATGTCCCTTGATTATGCTATTATCACTCCATACAGAACAGTCTTCTGCAAATGGCTTTCATCTCCTGCCAAGACTCTCTCCAGCTCATCGGACAGCTCCACTCTGGCACCCTGCGCACAAATCACAAAAGGGAACAATTGGTCTTGCTTTTCCTTTAGTACCATCAAGTCCCAGCTGGGAGCCTTTGCACTGCAGCACCTACACAATGACAGCAGCATGCCACTTCCATTTCTGGTGCATTTCTAGGGACAGAGATCAGCTGAGGGAGCAGCTGCACTGCAAAGGGTTTCTGACACTCTCAGATCAGCTCAGCACTGCACCAGGCATCAACCTGACACCAGACCTCTGCTCTGCCACCTACTCTACAAACACATTGTCTCGGACCCACACAGCTGGCTCTTCTGCTCGATACAACCAGGTGCCAGCAAGAAGAGATGCATGCAGGACACTCGCCACTTGCACACTCCCCAGCCACTGCTCTGCTCGCTGCCTTCCCTTCCCTCCTCAACACACACACACAGCCAAGCTCTTGCAATACCACCACAAGGTGGCCAAGGCACTCCAGGCTCACAAGGCCTCTGCAAATGAGCAGCACAAAATCAGGCACAGAGCTGCCTCCTTGGACAATGCTGCTCTTTTCAGAGGGAAGGATCCTGCTTTCTTTGGGCACAGCAGGCTGCTGCTTTCCACCTCCATCCCCTCACGAACCTCCACCTAGGGATGGGGGCATGGGGATTTTCTGTAGTAATACAAAAGTTACAGATACAATGCAAAAAGAGTTGAGAGTCTTGAAGGCCTCCTGAGCCCAAAGTAACCTCGCTTGCTTTCCTTTACTTACTTGCACAAGGAGCCCTGGGGAAGGGAAAAAGGGGGCAGAGGCTTTGACATGAGGCCCAAGCAATGAGACAGCCCCACACTGGACGGCTGCTGAAATGACAGCTGTCCTGGCTGCGCAGCCTCTGCAGCAGCAGTCCCGGCTCCACAGCTGGCTTCACAGAGCACTGAGGGCTGGGTGCTACGGCCAACCTGGCCCTGGGCACATCTTCACCCCTCACAGAGCCAGCAGCCCAAGAGCTCTGAGACTTCCTCAGGTCAAGCTACGGATGCTTTGGGGCACTCACACAAAGGCACCCAAGACATGCTGGCATTTATTATAAGGGTCTTGGACTCATCCCATATGGCACCACAACCTCCTAGGAAAAGGAGGGGGCACAGTAGCATTTGCCGAGTGGGCTGGCAGTAACATCATTTGTGGGAGGCGGAATTTGCAGTACAGCAGAGGTACCAGGAGGTGAACCCACACCCCAAGTCACCCAGGCAAGACAGGCGCATTTATGGAAGCCTTCGCATCCATACGTAGCCTCTTCTCAGTCACTTGCAGCTGCTTTCACAGAGGGATCACGATGCTGGCCAAGATGTTGACAGGTACAGGGACACACCCTGGCATCCTGCCTCCATCCTCAGGGACTCTAGGACTGCACTGGGAACCTCATGAGTGGAGCAACCTAGAAAGAAAGAAAGAAAGAATCGGAGTGTTACTGTCAGTTCTGCTGGCCTTACATAGTCACAACAGTCAGGGGCAAATGTCTCCCTTCTGTGCTGAGCTGTATTGGTGAGAGCACAGCCAGCAGGGCCACTGAGATGTTCTACCCCTCTTTTTGGCAAAGGTGAGACCATGTCTGTATTCCAGCTCCCGTTTGGTCTCTCCAGTTCTGTAAAGGCACTAACACACTGCAGGGAGTCCAGTACAGGGACACCAAGATGGTCAGCAGCTGCAGCGTGGGGCACATAAGGAGAGGCTGCGAGAGCTGGCTTTGTTCAGCCTGGACAAGAGAGGCCAAGGGGGATCTTCATGCTGTGCATAGCTACCTTATGGAGGCCACAGGGAAGACAGAGCTGGATTTTCTTGGAGGTGCACACTAATAGCATGAGAGGCAACAGGGACAAACTGGACAATGGGAAATGCTTCTTAGATGTTAAGAAGAAACCTTTTTCTCTGTGAGGGTGGCTGAACTGCCGCACAGGGATCGAGAGAGGTTCTCAGATCTCCATCCTTGGAGAGAATCCAAACTTCACTGGAAAAGGCCCCAAGATTCCTCCTCTACTGGCACCTGCCTTGAGCAGGGTGTTGGAGCTCTACCTCCAGATGCCTCCCTCATTGCA
This sequence comes from Apteryx mantelli, assembly GCF_036417845.1. NCBI lineage: Eukaryota > Metazoa > Chordata > Aves > Apterygiformes > Apterygidae > Apteryx > Apteryx mantelli. The sequence continues at coordinate 15,709,268 of NC_089997.1, forward strand.
GCCTCAAGGAATCTGCTATTCTGAGACTCTTTCCAAAGGCACCAGCAGCTCTGGAGCTCCCCCTCCACTGCTGACCAAGGACAGCTGTCTCAGAGCCACCTATTGCCCTCAGAGGCCTGACTTCTTGTGAGGTGGCATCTCTCCTCTCTGCAAGGGTCTGCGTAGGCACAAAGTAGAGAAATGGCTCTGACTGCTTTCATTAACTATACATCTCTCTGAGGGACTGGAATGCATTAGGGTCTGATCGTGCTGATGATACAAAACGGGGAGGAGTGGCCGATACACCAGAGGGCTGTGCTGCCATTCAGAGAGACCTGGACAGGCTGGAGAGGTGGGCGGACAGGAACCTCCTGAAGTTCAACAAAGGCAAGTGCAGGGTCCTGCACCTGGGGAAGAATAACCCCATGCAGCAGTACAGGTTGGGGGTTGACCTGCTGGAAAGCAGCTCTGCTGAGAAGGACCTGGGAGTGCTGGTGGACACCAAGTTAAGCATGAGGCAGCAATGTGCCCTTGTGGCCAAGAAGGCCAATGGTATCCTGGGGTGCATCACAGAATCACAGAATCACAGAATCGCTGAGGTTGGAAGGGACCTCTGGAGATCATCTAGTCCAACCCCCCTGCTCAAGCAGGGTCACCTAGAGCATATTGCACAGGATTGCATCCAGGCGTGTTTTGAATATCTCCATAGAAGGAGACTCCACCACCTCTCGGGGCAACCTGTTCCAGTGCTCTGTCACCCTCACAGTGAAAAAGTATTTCCTCATGTTCAGATGGAATTGTCTGTGTTTCAGTTTGTGCCCGTTGCCTCGCGTCCTGTCGCTGGGCACCACTGAAAAGAGTCTGGCTCCATCCTCTCAACACCCTCCCTTCAGATACTTGTACACATTGATAAGATCTCCTCTCAGCCTTCAGGAAGAGTGTTGCCAGCAGGTCGAGGGAGGTGATTCTCCCCCTCTACTCAGCCCTGCTGAGGCCACATCTGGAGTACTGCGTCCAGTTCTGGGCTCCCCAGTACAAGAGGGATGTGGCACTACTGGAGCAAGTCCAGCGAAGGGCTACAAAGATGATTAGGGGACTGGAACATCTCTCTTATGAGGAAAGACTGAGAGAGCTGGGCCTGTTTAGCTTGGAGAAGAGAAGGCTTTTAAGGGTGCAGGGACATGAGTGGAGACCTTGGTGTGATGTGCCTCCCATTTATGCAGCATGCTTGGATGTAGATGGGATGGACTTTGCCTAATGGCAGAGGTGGGATTCAGCTGTCTGGGCACAGGTAGGAAACCTGAGAGGCCCTGGGACACTTGCCCAGTAACCACTCCAGAAAGACATGGTTTTCCTGTAGGTGCCATGCTGTATCTGCTAGAAACATGCGGTTGTGGAAGAAATCCCAGGCATCTGACATGGCCCTGCCAGCCTATTTTTATGTCATTAAATCAAGGGTCTGCACTGAATTGCATTAGCTGTCTGCACTGTAGGGATCTGCTTGTTCCTCAGCTTGACAGTGAGTGGTGCTCTAGTAGTAGCAGTAGGCATCGAGGGTCATTTCAGATGGCCAGAGAAATTCCCCACCTGGCCCTCATGTGATGAAGGATGTGGGTCTCACACTTGCTCCGTCAGAGCAAGCAGACACTGGCACATGTCTTGCACCACCTCTGTCTCTGCAGATGTCACCAGGTGTTTGTGTGTGGGCAACTGGCTCCCACCCTCCATCTCCAGTGGTTATAATGAGAGCTTAAACAAGGAGCTTGCCTGCAGGCATCTATGTTGTGCACACTTCAGCTTGGGCAAGGGGAATCCCACCTCCCGTATATTTGTAGCGTTCACAGGAGAGAGCTGAACCTCACTCCAGCTCAGGGGCTTCTAAACCAGCATGAGATACCTAGATTGACTCATCTGAATCAATACCTGAATCATGGGTAAATCAGCTCTCTTCTTGCCTCTTCTTTTCTAGGTGTCCTGCCTAGTTAAGAGATGGGAATAGGGGCTTACAGAATGGGATATTTCCACTTCTCACAGATAACCATCCTCTGATGATAAAAATTGCAATATTGGATCAGTCTCCCTTCAGTGTTTAGAGAGGGACCATCAGTGATTATTTTGTCTACTTCAGTGAACATTTCCCAGGAGAAGGGAGTGCAAGGGACAGAGAAATTCATGCTTGCAGCTGGGCCTCTGGTCCTGACAGGCCCAGGCTCCTGGGACAGAGGGAGCTCACGGCAACCTGGCAGCACTGCTGAGAGACAGCTCTGTGCAAGAGCAGCTCCTCTGCAAAGAGCAGCAGGGCTCTGGGCACTGCCTGCTGTTGCTGACAAGATGAGAGAAGACAGAGAGAAGTGAAAGGCAGTCTGGAGTGGGAGGACAGCAGACAGCTCACTGTGGAAGAAACTTTAACAGCCCTTTACACGGTAAGTCTCTGGCTGGGGAGTGATGCTGGAGGGGTCTTCTAAACCCATCCCATCCCATGACTGTTTTTTTTTTTACGGATCACACTCCTGGCTTCTCCAGTGCAGAGGAAAAGGAGGTTCTTTAGAGCACAGATTCCCTGCCACACCGTCAGAGGGACAGGACATGCTGCTACCTTCTCCCAGGGACACTGCAGGGGTGTGAAGCTGGGTCATGCACACAAGTATGCTCGGGGCTGTAATTCTGAGCAGTGCCCTGCACCGCAGGGTGCTGTGTGCCCAGGGCAGTGACTCTGCCACTTGCGAGGGTCAGCACTCAGCCTGCCTGGGGAACTCCTCATGGCACTGTGGGGAGAAACCCTGGGTGGAAGGATCAGCCCCCATCCGGGCAGGTTCATTCTCCTTGTTGAAAGGATGCTGCATGGGTCAGGGCTGCTCACAGCTCTAGCTCATGCACAGGACATTTCTGATGGGACTTTTCAAGAGGAAGGTGAAGGCAGGTGTTTACTGACCACAGCTATGACCCAGGGATCCCAGCTCTGCACCCTGGCATCTCTGCCCTTTCTCTCCCCTGTCTCCTGTGTGACTACCTAGTCTTGCCACTGCAGCAGGGGCATGGGAAGCGTCTCTTTAGAGAGCTCACTTGAAGCTATGACATGCTGTGAAGCTGAAGGCCTGATGGAGGCAAGTCTGGGATGTGGCTATGCCTCCATGCCCTACTCCCAACCCGAGGGTCCAGGAAGGTCTCTGGGGAGAGCAGTGGGTTTGGTGGGGTGGGATGGGTTCTCTCGACATGCCCAAGTCCTGCCCAGGTTGATCAGAGCAGCCAGGAAAATCCCTCTTGTCTAGGGGCTTGCATCAAGGCTTTTCCATACTTTTGTACAGAAGCGCAGCCCAGTCCGGGATCCGCAAGAGCAGCACAGCCCCCAGCGTGGCCCAGGACCCTCAGGAGCTCTATGGCTTTCTCTTCCATTTCTTCATGTCTCTCATCCTCCTGCCATGCAGCATTATGAAGAGCCTTGCTTCATCTTCTTGATGACCTCCTCGTACAAGGGGACCCTTGCACTGGGGCGGAGGCAAAAACTGGTGAAGTATTGTACCTGTTGTCTTACAAGTGCCAAGTAGAAGGGGAATATCACTTCCCTCGACCTCCAGGCCATGCTTCTATTCATACAGCCCAGGATGCTGTTGGCCTTCTTTGCTGCCCGGGCACTCAGCTGTCTTGTATTTTGTTTTCCGTCTGCCCAAATCCTCATGTCCTTTTCAGCAGAGCTGCTCCATGGCCACTCAGTCCTCAGCCTGTCTCTCTGCAGAGTGTTGGTGTGTCCCAGGTGCAAGAACCTGGCATTTGTCCTTGCTGAATTTCATGAGATTCCTGACAGCCCACTCCTCCTACCTATCTGGGTCCCTCTCAGTGGCAGTCCTCAAGCATAAGACTGGTCTCCACTCAGCTTGGGGTCATCTACAAATGTGATGAAAGTTGCCCCCTCCAGGTCATTCTTAAAGGTGTTAAACAGGGCTGGTCCCAGGAAAGACACCCTGGTGCTCCATTTCTCTTCTGCCCTCCAGGAAGAGTACTACCCATTCACCACTTCCCTCTGACCCCAGTCATCCAACCAGTTATTTTGCCATTTGGTTGTCTATCTATTCAGACCACAAAGTCCTAATTTGTGTGCAAGTATACTGTGGGAGAAAGTGTCAAAAGCCTTCCTAAAGTTGAGGCAACTGATGTTCACTGTTCTCCATTCGTCCACAAATACACTTCTTTTAACACAGAAGGCCATCACGTTGCTGAGGCATGATTTACCCTTGGTAAATCCATGCTGACTGTTCCCAGTCGCCTTCTTTTTCATTATGGACCTGGTAATGCAATCAGAGAGGACTCGTTCCATGACACACTCCTGATCAAAGTGAAGCTGAACAGCCTGTAGTTCCCCAGGTTGTCTTTTTGGCCTTTTTTGAGTTGGATGCAAAATTTGCCTTTCTCCCATCATTGGGACCTCCCCCAGTCTCCACAACCTTCAAAAGACAATAAAGAGTGACCTTGTGAGATAGCGTCTCTCTCTCTCAGCATCCTCGGCTGCAGCCCATCTAGTCCCATAGATTTGTATGAGCTGAGTTCTCACAAGTAAACCTTGCCTCAACCCTCAGGCACTGCTGGTTGTTTTTCACCTTGGGAGTCCTGACTGTAGGACAGTGGCCCAGGAGACATTGTTGGTTGGGCCTGAAGCAAAGGTATTTGTTCCCCAGACCTATCTGCATCTGCTGTTACTGAAGCAATAGCAGCTCATCTTTGTGCCCTTGACATAACTTGCAAGCATCAAACCTAGAGGAGCTTCGGCCTTTCTAACAGCTTACTCACTTCCCTGTTCAATATTTCTAAATCCTCCTTCGCAGCCTCTCCCTGTTTCCCTTTCCTGTGTGCTGCCTCTGTGTACTGCTGCTCAGTCGTGAGTTCCCTGTTTAGCCACCTTGTCTCCTGAGATGCTTACTTGTTTTCCTGAATATCAGTATGGGCCATTCTCAGGCTTGGAGAATGCTGTCCTTAAAGATCTGCCGGCTTTCCTGAGCACCTTTGCCGTTCAGAGCTGCCTCCCATGAGATCCTTCTACATTCCCCTCAGGAGGCTGAAGTCCGCTTCTCTGACATCCAGAGTCTTGACTCTGCTACTCTTCTTCTTCACTCCCCTTTGGATCAGGAACTCCACTACTTCGTGGCCACTGCAGGCAAGGCTTCCTTATTTGCAGGTTCTAGGTCCAAGAACATGTCACCCTTGTGGACCTATCTGGCTTAGCTATGCTTAGAAGCTGTCCTCCACACCCTCCAGATTCCTCCTGCACTGTTTGCACCCTGCTGCACTGCCCTCCCTAGTGAATGTCAGGGAGATTAAGTTCCCCTATAAGAACCGGGATCTGTGAGCCACAGACTTCCTCAGGTTGCCAAAAAATGTTGCAGTTCTGTGACAGGTTGTGCATGTCCACTACCTCCTGTTTGTGCCCCAGGCTTTATGCATTTGTATATATTTGGGCTGCAGAACCGCAGCTGTGGCACCAGGGCTGAGTGCAGACTTATCACTGTAAAACCTGTTCCCCAGAGCCTAGGACACCATGTATGCAAAGGCCCAGCTTCAGAGCAGAGACATGCTGGCGTAGATAGCAGATAGCAATGTAATGATGCTGTGAGGCACCCACTAAGAGAGCAAACCCTGCAGTATCCAAGATGAGAGAGAAACAGAGCTGGGCTGTGCAGCCATGGCAGGAGAGGTGACTGGCGCCTGAGTTGACTCTGCAGCACCTTGGGGCCTGTGACGGAAGTGACCGTACCTCCTGGAAGGACAAGTTGCCGCTGAGAAAATCCCTGGGCCTGAGCAGCCTGCGATCCAGGCACGCTGTGGCTGCATCATTAGCGCAGTTCCTGTTCATATCATTGGGAATCAAAAAAGGTTTACGTAGAGAACTAGTGGCGTTTGAGAGTGTAGGCCTGCGCATGGAGATCTTGGTGTGATGTGCCTTCCATCTTTGCAGCATGCTTGGATGTAAATGGAATGGACTTTGCCTAATGGCAGTGGTGGAAATCCATTTTTTGGGAACAGGTAGGAAACCCAAGATGCCCTGGGGTGTTTGTCCAGCAACCACTCCAAAAGGGCATGATTTTCCTATGGGTGCTATGCTGTATCTGCTAGAAACATGGTGGTTGTGCTGGACACCCCAGGCATGTGACATGGCTCTGCAGGTCTATTGTCATTGCATGAAATCAAGCGTCTGCACTGAATGACATTAGCTATTTTCAATGTCTGGATCTGCATATGTCTCAGTTTCAGAGTGAGTGGAACTCTTGTAGTAGTAGGCAGCTAGGGTCATTTCAAATGGCCGAGGAGTTTCTCCACCTAGTCCCCAGGTGATGCTCTAGAAGGATGTGTGAGTGTCCACCTTCTAGAATGTCCACTCTGGAAGGAGTGGAATGGGATTTGCTCAGAGAACTTGTCAATGCTTTTTCCTCCTTGGATAGTGGCCCAAACGAAGACAGAGCAAATGTCATAGTTGCTCCATCAGAGCAAGCAGACAGTGGCACATGTCTCGGACTACCTCTGGCACCTCAAATGTCCAAAGATGTTTGTTTATGAACAAGTGACTCCCAAACTCCCTCTCCATTGTTTACAATGGGAGCTTAGACAAGGAGCTCACATGCAGAAACCCATTTTGTGCACCCCAAAACTTGGGCAAGGAGAATCCCACCTCCTGTGAGTTTGTGGAGTGCACGAGGGAACTGAATTCCGCTCCATCCCAGGAGCTTCTCAATGGGCATTAGATGTACTGATTAACTCCTCTAAATCAATCTCTGAAGAATGAGTAAATGAACTCCTTTCTTGGCCCTGTGCAGGTGTCCTGCCTTCTTATGAGATGGGAGCAGGGCATTCCAGAGTGAGACATTTCCACCTCTCTTAGATAACCATCCTCTGATGAGACCAACTGCAATGCTGGACTCAGTCTCTCTCCAGTGTTTAGAGAGGGACCATCAGTGATCATTTTAGACTGCTTCAGTGGACATTTCCCAGGGGTGACCCTGCAGGCTTTCAGGAACTGTCAGCCCTGAAGCCCCAGGAAAATCTTGAGAGTTCACAAGAGACAGAGAAAGTCACATCTTTAGCTGGGTGTGTGTTCCTGAGCTGTGCCTGGCTCCTGGGACTGTGGGAGCCCATGGTAACCTGGCAGGCGCTGCAGGGAGACAGCTCTGTCCAGGAGCAGCTCCTCTTAAAGGAGGAGGAAGACTCAGGGCACTGCCTGCAGGCTCCAGGATGAGATGAGTGACTCCGAAGCTCCGAAGACAGTTGGAAATCATTGGATGGCTAAGAGCTCACTGCAGGGAGAAATCTTCACAGCCCTTCACACAGTAAGTCTCTGGCTGCAGGGCAACGCTGCTGTGGTTCCCGGAGGGTTCTTCTAAGGCTGGTGCCTTCTGCAGCTGATAGGGTCTGTCAGGGTGGCTCTGCCAGCTTCTCCTGTGTGGAGCAGATTGTTCTTTAGAGGAGGGATTCCCTGCCACACCATCAGAGGGACAGGGCATCATGGTTACCTTCTCCCAGGGATGGTGGAGGGGTGTGAAGCCAGGGAGTGCAGCCAGGTCTGCATGGGCTGTAATTGAGAGCAGTGTCCCTGCACCCCAGGGTGCCGTGTGCCTGGGACAGTGACTCTGCTGCCTGCGAGGGTCAGCACTCAGCTTGCCTGGGGAACTCCCCACAGCACTGCAGGGAGAAGCTCTGGGTGGAAGGAGCAACCCCCGGCAGGGCACTTTTATTCCTCCATTGAGAGGGTGCTGCGTGGATCAGGGCTGCTCTCAGCTTCAGCTCACCTGTAGGACATTTTCTGAAGGAGCCTTTTCAAGAGGAATGTCAAGGAAGGTTTTGTCTTAAAGATAAGGAAGTTTCCTGAGTCTCTGTTTCCAGTTTCCTACTTTTTGTGGGGTGGAGTGGAGAGGGCTGTGAAAAAGGTGCTGTCACATTTGGACAAGAGACTAACATTCCCAGACCTTTACAGTGAGAGATCAAGAGGTCTGCAAGGAACTTCAGAAAGCCCTTTCCCCACTCTGGATGGGGTCTGTGAGCGCTGACAGGGAAAAGACATGGGATAGAGAAACAGCTCCCAGGGGGGAAAGCTCCAGACAGCAAAGATACGATGAGTGAATGAGAAGAAACTAGAAACATAAATGCTGTGAGAGGGGGAATTTGGAGAACTCCCTGTCATCCCCTTTAATGCAGGCATCTTCCTCCAAGCAAAACCACCATGTCTCCTCTTCCACCCAGCAGAGCCTCTGCCCTCAAGGCCATGGGGTCTAGGGCATGAGACCTCTCCTTGGCAGCCCGAGCTCCAGCAGAGGAGAGGAGCCTCTCTCCTGCAACATGCCCATTTCCCACAGCATGACAAATGGCTGAGAGCGACTGTCCTGCGATGTTGCTCTCAGTTGTAGTGTGCACAGCTGGATGAGGTGAAGGCTTTCCTGAGTGCCCATCTGTCTCTCCCTTCTTCCTTTCCCTTTAGTAGGAGGGCCACAGTATTGCTCCTTGCTTCTTCACCTCTCTGTGCTGGTCTGGTTCTTGCTCTTGTGATCTCTGGGGCTAAGGAGGGGTTCAGCTGCAGTTAAGGCAGTAACTTCCCACTTCCACTACACTGTCTGAAGAAACAGTGCAGATGGTAAACTGATGCAAGGACAGGGTTGATTTCAGTGGAACAGAAATGTCTAGAAAGAGTTGGGTCAGCCCCTGCCTTCACTGCACTGTTTCTCTCCTTTGCCAGAGTGGGAGCTGATGTGACTGATTCAGACACAGACACCTCTGTTCAAGAGGGCAAGACTGGGGGAGATGCATCCCTCACAAGGATCTTCACTTTTAGAGATAGCTGGCATGAGAGCCGTATTCCTCTCTCACAATAAGAGAATAAGAGAATATTCCCACTGGGCCACTGGAATAAATCTTCACTCAGCTCATGGCACCCATCTCCAGGTATCCCCACCAAATACACAGGGCAGTCTGACACCTCCATTTATACACCCTGGCAGAACAGGACTGCCTCCTCTGGAGACCATGAGCAGAGGCCCCTGCTCTGCACGGCACACTCAGCACAAACCAGAGGTCAGGAAAGGGAGCTGAATGAAGGTAAAGGAGAGAGGCAATTTGGGGGATGCTATGAGGAGTGAAATGGGATTTGCTCAAAGAACTTGTCAATGCTTTTTCCTCCTTGGATAGTACCCCAAACCAAGACAGAGCAAATGTCCAACAGCAGCTCCCTGAACAAGTTCCTCCTCCTGGCATTTGCAGACGAATGGGAGCTGCAGCTCTTGCACTTCTCGCTCTTCCTAGGCATCTACCTGGCTGCTGTCCTTGCCAACGGCCTCATCATCATGACTGTAGCCTGCGATCACCGCCTCCACACCCCCATGTACTTCTTTCTCCTCAATCTCTCCATCCTGGATCTTGGCTCCATCTCCACCACTGTCCCCAAATCCATGGCCAATTCCCTTTGGGATACCAGGGCCATTTCCTACTCAGGATGTGCTGCCCAGGTCTTTTTGTTTGCCTTTTTAATTTCAGCTGAGTATTCTCTTCTCACTGTCATGGCCTACGACCGCTTTGTTGCCATCTGTAAGCCCCTGCACTACGGGACCCTCCTGAGCAGCAGAGCTTGTGTCAAAATGGCAGCAGCTGCCTGGGGCAGCGGTTTTCTCAGTGCAGTGGTGAACACTGCTAATACATTTTCAGTAACATTCTGCAAAGGCAATGCCCTGAGCCAGTTCTTCTGTGAAGTTCCCCAGATTCTCAGGCTCTCCTGCTCAGACTCCTACCTCAGGGAAATTGGGGTTCTTGTGGTTACTATTTGTTTAGCTTTTGGGTGTTTCGTTTTCATTGTGCTGTCCTATGTGCAGATCTTCACAGCTGTGCTGAGGATCCCCTCTGAGCAGGGACGACACAAAGCCTTTTCCACGTGCCTCCCTCACCTGACTGTGGTCTTCCTGTTTGTTGGTACTGGCTTGTTTTCCTACCTGAAGCCTCCGTCCGTCTCCTCTCCAGCTCTGGATCTGATGCTGGCTGTTCTGTACTCGGTGGTGCCTCCAGCAGTGAACCCCCTCATCTACAGCATGAGGAACAAGGAGCGCAGGGATGCACTGAAGAAATTGATCCAATTGGTACTAGTTCAGCAGCAATGAGGTGCCCATTCCTCTTCAGAAGTGATTTCTAATTCATCTCAGACAACTCCTGTGCTTTGGGCATTCTCACTGTGATAATAATGTTTGTGCAGAAGTGTTTGATTTCATCCCACTTCTCCAGAGGCACAAATCCAGTTGGTCTGACCCAGAGGCCTTCTGCCAATTTGTCTATCACTGTGTCAGAGCTGGCCTTTCTGTAATAAAAGGGGATTTCCTCAGTGCAGTGCTTGAAGGTTGGTTTCTTCTTCCAAAGCTGGAGCCCAGAATGCGCTCAAGGACTTTCAGCTGGAAAGGGCCTGTTGCTTTTCCGGGGCTCTCTATGGGCTCAAGGCAATGAGCTCATGGGGTGATGTGTTAGGGAATGAGGGCTGGATTCAGCTCTCACTTGCGGGTGCCCAGTGCTTCTGAGAGTGGTGAATGATCATGTGGTATCTGCCTGGGACTGTCTCCCATATGACAGGGCTGGTGACAGATACCCACAGTGCAGACCCTGCAGGCACAGGGAAGGGTGCCTGCAGAGTGGTCCATGTCACCTTCAATGAAAAACCACAGGCTGGGTCTAGGGACACACCTGAACACAGCCTGAGCCATTTGAAATGCCCTGTGATTGCTCAGAGCATCACTTTTGGCCACAGGCCCCTTGGTAGGGGGTTTTCAGGTGCAGTGATGCCTGTCCATCTGGGTCTGCTTCCTGCCCTGCCCACCAAGGCCAGTGCAGCATCACCCCGTGGTCCCAGGGCACCACAGCCCACTCGCTCTGCAGAGCAGCACCACCAGCTTGAAGCCCTGCAGGGAGCACAGAGGAGGGTCCAGGAATAGCTGAGTAGGCCAGCACTGATGCACTCACTTGGGGAAAGGCTCTCCGGGGAGCAGGGACATCCCTGGAGAAGAGGAAAGGAGCAATTGTGTGCTTGGAAAGAGGAAGAAATGAGAAAAAGAAATCTGTTTCTATGTACATCAACTAAGGGTCGGCTGCTGCATCCTTGGGGCAACAGGAGCTGCCAGAGGAGCCCCAGGGCAGGAACTCGTGTGCTGTCCTGGAGAGGCAAGTGGCACAGGGGGCCACAGGCAGTCTGGGGGGTAGGGAATCTCCTGGGCACAAGGCCAAGGGACACAGTGTCACTGTCCTCTGTGTCCTTGTGCCACAGGGGCCAGTTCCAGCTTGGAGGCTCATGGGGCAGCTGACACACACCCCTGCCCCCCGGAGCTGCTGTGCCCACAGTGGGGCTTGGGTTATGGTGTGAGTGCCCTGAGCTCTGCAGCACCCTGCACTGGGCACTGCTGCGGGGCCACCCCCTACCCTGGGCTGCTGTGCTGGGTGGTTGGGGAGAGGGCAGGGGAGGTGGGGAGAGTCAAGGAGGGGCTGGGCTGGGCTGGGCTGGGCTGAAAAGGGCCCTGGAGAGGAAAACACCAGTGTTAGCTAATCTGTGTGAAGAGGCAGGGTGAGGACATGCACTGGTGGGTTTGTGGTGCAGAGCCAGGTCTTGTGGAGGGGAACGAAGACATGCCGGGCACAGAAGAGAGGAGGCCAGTCTGTGCCTTTGTTTACATGGGCCAACCAGGAAGGCTCCCCCGGGCATTTGTCACACACCAGCCTCTCACATCATCTCTTTCTAGCCCTGGTGGTGCACCCCAGGTTTCGGGGTCCATCTTGCTGCATGGCCAGCTCCATCCTGCTGGGCTCAGTGCTGTATTGAGGGGAATGGCCAGCCTTGCTTGGCCTCTCTCCTGGCCGAGACCCCGGCAGACCCTGGGGATGGCAGTGTGCTAACCCCTGAGTGGGACGCAGCCAGGGCTGGGCAGGGTCTGGGTGCTGGGGGAGGCTGCCAAAGCAGGAGGGCTGTGGAGGGATGGGGCACAGAGGGCCCCGTCATGGGGACCGCACTGGGGGGATGTTTCTCCAGCCCAGAATGCACCTTGTCCTATGTGGTGCCTGCACAGTCAGGCCATGGGGCTGTATGTGGGGCAGGAAGGCTGAGTGGGCACAGGGATGGGACACACATGGGAGCCATGATGCTCCTTACTGCTCCTCTGCAAAAGAGAAAATCCCAGGGGAGCTCTCCCAGCCCTGCCCAACGAGCTCTTGTCCCTGTTCCAGGCATGGCAGAGCAGAGGCCGAGGACCAAGAGGTCCCTCAGGCAAAGCTGTGACAGCCTCGGGGAGCTTCCCTGAGTACCATGAGGTGCCCTCCTCATATGTCACCATCCTGCTGGGAGGGTGGCACGGGCACCAGGGATATAGCCTGTTTCTGCCTGGGGTCAGCGTGAGACTTTTGCATGTGAGGTGAATGAGACAGCCACTGCGCTGCAGAAATGCTGACCACAACCCCTCACTGCAGCCCCCACTGCCCCCTGCCCCTGCTGACCTGCTGCCACCCCTGTGCTGCCCCATCTCCCATCTCCTCTCCCCACACTGCAGGGACCAGCGGTGCAGCAGAAACTGGCACAGCCCCACAGCCACTTCCTGGCCCCCGACACTCTCCACCTCCCTCCCAAGCATTACATCCATCTTCAAGAAGGAGAGGAAAGAGGATCTGGGGAATGACAGGCTGGTCAGTGTCACCCCTGTCCCTAGGAAGCAAATCTTCCTGGAAGCTAGTTCCAGCCACATGAAGGGACTGGGAACAGCCAGCGTGAAATCCTCAAGGGCAAATGGTGCCTGACCAACACGATTGCTTTCTGTGATGGGGTGACTGGGTGTGGACAATAGGAGAGCAGTGCATGCTGTATACCTTGAATTTCAGAAGGCCTTTGGCATGCTCTTCCATAACTCCTTTGTAGCCATACTGGGGAGATGTGGAATGGAGGAGTAGGCAATGGAGGTGGGGGAAATGAGCTGGAGGCTGCCTGGCTGAAAGGGTGGAGAACAGTGGTCCAAACTCCACCTGACTAATGGTTACCAATGCTGTTCTTCAGAGGTCGATACTGGAGCCAATGGTGTTTGTCTTTATGAATGATTTAGATGATGGGATGGAGTGCACTCTCAGCCAGTTCATGGATGATGCCAAATTGGGGTGAGTAGCTGATATGCTGGAGGGCAGGGCTGCTAAGCAGAGGGGCAGTGACAGGCTGTGATACGGGCTGAGAGGAACACAGGAAGGTCAATCAAGTCCTGTCCCTGGGATGAAATAACTCCATGCAGCAGGACAAGGTGGGGCTGAATGGATGGAAAGCAGCTTTGCAGGAAAGGGCCTGCGGGGTCCTGGTGGACATCAAGTTGACAAGAAGTCCTCAGGGTGCTCTTGTAGCAAAGACAGCCACCCTTATTTTGGGTTGTATTAGCAAGAGTGCAGGCAGCAGGGCGAGTGCAGTGGCACAGATGAAATATCCTGGCAGCCTTGAAGAAAGAGAAGATAAAGAAAGGGTAGAATTGGCAGACTACCAATCTTGGAGAGAGAGGTATGAGCAACGGAGTGCCCAGGTACTGCAAACATTTGAAAACAGCACGAAATGTGGCATTTCAGCCTGCTGCCAAGGGGCTGGAGCCAGATGTACCCAGACTTGCTCAAGGGCGGGAGCTCCAGGCAACTTCTGATTTACTCTACCTCTAATAGCATGGCTAGGATTATGCTTTTTTAGTGACAGAATGTGCTTTTGAAAGTCTAACTTTTTAATTAAAGCATTAGAACAAACACTCAAGCACACCAATGAGGGGTGTGTGTGGGGGGGGACACTTTTCTATTGGCTCCAGCGGCTGTGGGATGAAGCCTGAGTTTGGTTTGAAAGAGAAAAGATTAGGACCGAATGTCCTGCAAGTGACTATAAACTACTTGATGCCTTCTGTGCTTTTCAGGGATATTTCTTCTGGTTGCTACTCAGTCTACAACACACTCTAATTTTTCCTTTGCATAATAGACCAGACGTGTGGAGAAAGAACTGAATCCAGGGAAACAACATGCAAATAATCTGGGCAGCCCACTGAAATGGTACGTGTGTGTGAGAGAGCTCACAGCAAAGGCCTGGAAAAGCCAGTTGCCATGGGGCTGGATACGGCCTCCTCTGATTGCTCATGACACAGGCTCATGACACACCTCACAGAGTCAAATAAATTTCTGTGGGCGAATAGGAGGAAGAAAGTAGAAATGAATCAAAAGATGGGAAATGGAGGCCAGGAGTCCCACCAGTAAACATCTCCAAATACAGGTGGATTTTACCCCCTCTCTGGCAAAGCTGTTTCTTCCATGACAAGCAGCACCTGGGGGAAGGAGGGTCTTTTCCTGACGCCCCTCTCGGGATGGAGGGCAGCAACATTGGAGAGACCCCTTCCAGCCAAGGGGGAGTTGCTGGGCACTCAAACAAAGATTTCAGTCTGGAACCTTAAAGTCCTGGGTGGCTGAAGACTACAAGATGCCTCCAACATTTGGCTCACCTGTTTTAAACCAGAGTCTCTGCTCTCTCAGAGGATCAAAACCAAGATGCCTTTCCCTGGGGGTCGATACCTGCCCAGACCAAGGTTTCAGCCCTGCAGGTTTCAGCCCCAGGCTGATAAGCTGCACATGGGACTGTGTAACTGGCTTGGTCACAAGGGACCTGAGTCACATCACAGTGACCATTGAAACACCCCCAGAAGCAGATCCTGTGACATCTGGCCTGAACGAGACCTGCTGTATTTCTCTGCCTTTCTCCCTGCACCTAAAACTTTCTCTTTAGCTCCTTAGCACTGGGGAGAAGACTCGGCTCCTGGACCGGTGGGGAAGGCACCAGTGCCTGCCAGACCTGACGCTACACTCACATTTTCATTCTGTTGAACTAAACCAAGTCCCCAAGTGACCAGCTCTGCAGTGTAACTGTCCGCGTGTCCACACTTTTCTCCAGTCCAGGAAAATGGGCTGCAGGTGGGAGGGAGCCTGTTCAGGGCAGTCATAGAAATGCCTCCGCTCACCACCACCTGCCCTGGGGTCAGGGAGGAAAAGAGGCCCTGGGACCAGTGCCCACTGGCTGCATGGCTTTCTCTGCAATTGTCTCCTTCTCTGTTCCAGGCTCTGGGGATGAAGGGGCTCGCTGGCTGCAGCCAGCCTGGACACATGGAGTGGCAGAGCTATGGGAACAGTGGCCATGTCCGCCCTGCAGGCAGCTGGACAGGCACAGATGGGACCTGGCCCTTCCTGGTCTTCCCAAGCATGTCATTCGAGGAAGTGCTGGAAGAACAGGCCTGGAGGGATCCTCATGGAACTGCAATGCCTGTAGCTGTGATAACTGACCAGCCCCCTCCCATAAACGCTTCCTGGGCCAGGCGCTTGGGGACAAGCAGCTGGCAGTGCTTATGGGAGTCCATCAGCACCATGCCCTCTGGGTGGGCAAGGAGACCTCAGGTTCTTGGTACCCTCTTGGAGAGGAGCTGGCTGCCAAGAGGAGTGAGGGGAGGTGGGACAGGTTCCGTGACTCACGAGATGAAGGCGCTGACACATGCCTGGGGCCAGGGCCCTGCAGCCTCCTAGGCCTCTCCCAGCTGCTGGGAAGCCACTGCAGAAGCAAGCAAATCCCAGAGAACAACCTTTCCCACGTTCCTGGGAGCCAATGACAGGGACACTTGCGTGTGAGAACATGACAGACCAGCAGCAGGGAGATGACTGGGGTTTGTGCTTGTGGGGTCCCTTCTGCCTGAGGAAATGATAGGCCAGTGCCAGGCACATGCTCAGCTATGGGCCTGTGAGGTCACTGCTGCCTCAGCACCTGATAGGCCAGCAGCAGGCACATGGCTTCAGTGCTGATTGTGAGGTCACTTATTCCCTGGAGCTGATAGGTCAACAGGGGGCCCTTGGCTCATGTAGGTTCTTCTGATGTCACTTCAGTCTCTGCTGCTGATAGGCCAGAAACAGGCTTCATGCTAGGATGTTGATTGTGAGGTCACTGCTGCCTCAGTACCTGATAGGCCAGCAGCAGGAACAGCGTCAGCAAAGCAGCTGTGAGGTCGCTGCTGCCTGTGCACCGGATCGGCCAGCAGCAGGAGCAGCGTCAGCAAAGCAGCTGTGAGGTCACTTCAGCCCAAGCAGCTGAGCAGCAGCAACAGGGCTGTGAAATGGCTTGTGAGGACGCTGCTGTCTCTGAAGACGACAGGCCAGAAACGCGCTGGCCTTGCAGGGCTGGTCCCTGCTGGGCTGGGGCTCTCCAGGGAGGCCTGAGCCGCCCCCAGGCTGCGCTGGGCAGGGGGCTTGTGCCGGGCTCCCGCTGCCGTGGATCCAGCAGGGTGCCTGGAGTCCACTGAACAGACTCATCACCGAGTTCACGCAAGCAGGGATTTGGTTGCTTTGTTTGGGATATTTTGCACGCCGAAAGAAAGAGCCTGCTGTTGCCTTTAAAAACAAGTATTTATCAGCCTGTACAAAAGACCTATGAAAACACAGTTCATGCAGCTGTGTGGTGACTCTGTTGTTCTACACAAGTGCTCTGTCATGAAATATGTATATATACATATGCATATATATGTATATATAAATACACACACACACACGTATATACATATATACATTATATATATATTGCAGGTGTCTAGGAACTACAGAATGTGTTCCCGATCATCATCTACTTTTATTCTTAGGAGAACAGGTGTTTTCAGCACTGGAGAAATATACTGAGGCAAATCACGATATTTAGGAGAGCTTTGCAGAGACTTGTACAGTCTCTTTTGCTGTGTGGTAGGATGAAGACTTCAGAATATAGTGTGTTCCCCTTAAATCAAGAAATGCAAGAGAATGTATTTCAGCACTAATTGAGAAGGTGTACTAGTGCAAGTGAGGGGTATGGACTATTTAGGGACTATGAGGACATGTTGATTTAATCCATAGTATTCCCTCCGTGACTCAAGACCAGAGAAACGTGTTGTCTAGACTTTTAGATAAAAAAACATACGAGTTTGTGTAGCCATCTCTGCCTTTCCAGGATTGTTAAAACAGCAATGAATTATGTAGTGGAAACAAAATTGAGAAAGAGTTTGTTAAAACAGCATAAGAAAAAACTTGAAACAATGTCAGCATTTGTTACCTTTAAGCCTCTAAGCTTATGTTAATTTTTTTTATATTTCAATGTGGAAGTCATTTAAACCCTCAGCTGAAAAGTGAGGTTGGGTTGTCCCGGTTGGGTCAATCATTTATCTCCATTTCTGTTACTGTGCTGGTCAGGAAATCCTCTGACCTACCAAACTCAGTTATGGCTCTAGGATCTGTGACTTGAGCCAGTAAAGGTATTGCAGTGCTGTGGTGGCAAAAAGAAATGCTGTCCACAAATGTATTTCCTAATACTAAAGCAGGATAGCTAGAAAGTTTATTTGCAGTCTAGGTTAGTAATCAACACACAAGGAAAGCTGAAACCAGTGGAATGGCTGAACAAAATAAGTATCTTATATGCACTTATGCTAATGCTGTAACTTCACCCATCCAATTTGCAATTCTTTAGATACAGCTCCTGTGTTTCAATGCTGATGCTTTTTTCTAAAAATGTTATTCTGCTCCTTCTTCACCTCCCACCTTCTTTGATAACTGTTGACCAATTTCAGCTAAATTTGACAAATGTAGAGATGTCAAAGTTTTTGAACTCTTGGTATCACAAAAATTAGTGTCTCGGTGGTGAAGAGATACCCATGGGTGTGTGCTGAGAGAGAAAGCTGTAATTCTCCCCCATGTCGGCTAACTGACCCCTTGCCCTGCATGCATTTGGCTGGCCAGTGCCCATGTGTGATGTGAGAACCATCACTTGCCCAGCCAACATGGTGGGGACCAGCAGACATGGTGGGGAGTGGCAGCATTGCTTAGGGGAGGGATGGTACGAGCCAGCAAGGAAATGGGCTTTGGTAGTCATCCTGATCACTGAACAGCTTATTCCTTGCTGGAGGATGGAGAGTATTAACAACAACAACAACAACGAGTGGTGGTGAGGGGGAAAGAAAAGACAAGAACGTTAACATCTTTGTCTTCCTTGGTCACTTTATTTTTAAAATTCTTGCTTGATAAATATTGTTCTAGAAATGCTTCTTGCCAGCCACCATAGTACAGGCCAGGGTTCAAAATATCTGAAGGGCCAGGATACAGGCAAAGGTCTCCCTTGGAGCCTGAAGGAACATGTGCTCAGGAAATATTTGCAGTTCATACACTGGACCTGTCAGCTCTGGTTTTTAGCACCACATTGCCTGAAGAAAGATGCACACAGGTCTTTTTTCACTTCTTTAATCTCACAGGATTAACTGACTCAAGTGAGGTAGGTGGAATTCCTGGTTAAGGAAGTGGCCTGGTTTTGATGTCCTTCCTGTTATTTCTGTCTGAAAATCCACATTTTAGATTGAATGAAATAGAGCAAGGATGTTGTGCATGGCCATATTTTCCATTCCAAATTAAACAGTCAGAAGGTTGCTGGCAGCTCAGGG
Organism: Apteryx mantelli; assembly: GCF_036417845.1. Lineage (NCBI taxonomy): Eukaryota > Metazoa > Chordata > Aves > Apterygiformes > Apterygidae > Apteryx > Apteryx mantelli. The sequence goes on from NC_089997.1 coordinate 15,727,720, forward strand.
AGCTGGAAAACGCTGCTCATAAACCTCTCTCCATGGCCAGAACTCCTGCTGACCTCAGTGGGATTCAGATTGTGGTTCTCATCACCTCTTAAGACTCTGTAGCTCCCAGCAGAGCTCCCAATAGCTCCATCAGCCTGATGGCATGTCACGCACTTTTTCTAGCTTCTTTTATTTTTATAATGGTGTAATGCAACCAAGGATTTTTTGCAGAAACAAATCTGTTTTTTTTTTTTTCTGTTGTTGTATGGAGGAAATATTATAACACACCTGTCAGTTAATATAAACATTTCCTTTAGTTGAGTACATTTACCAAGCACAGACAATGCCGCAGCCTGTAATGCTGCATTGTAGGCACTAAAACCATTTCAACTCTCAGAACACTTCTATCTGCACATATGTCTTTTTCTTAAGGAGAAAAAGTATAAATAGACTCAGTGTTGCTTTGTTCCTTTTTACTTTTAGGCAGGAAATCCATTCTGTTGTTTCCCATCCCTGTATTACAGCATCTGGAGCTTCAGTAGAAGCATTTGGGAGCTGTGACGGTATGGACAGACATGTTACATGGTTGAGGGCTCATCTGTCACATAAGAGGAAGATCTCCATTTGGCTTATCTGATGGTTGCCTCTGTGGTCATCTACCAATAATATCTAGTCAGTGCCCACATGTACCAGCAGCATGCGCTAATGTGCTTGAGGCACCACGTACAGGCAATGGCTTGTGATGTTCCTGAGCAAGAAACGTGGTCTGAAGGAGCCTCTGGAAATGAGGCAGCAGCCTGTGAGCTGGGGAGCTCTTCAGACAGCTTGAAGGCTGGTCACCTCTGACAAAATGACCTTTGAAATTATGATTCATGACCAGGCAAATAGGACAGTGCCTGCCCTCACCTTTCCTGCCTTGCGCTCCAGACTGACTTGGGCACAAGCTCATCCTGACCTGAAAACTCAGCAGTCCCGGGGGTGCAGCAGTGCAGCCAGGCTCATCCACCTTGCTGAAGGGCTCAGCTTCTTTTCTCAAGTACACCCCCATATGAAACGAGCTGTGAGGCTCCTTAGCAGTGACCTTACATCTCAGTAGCTCCAAAGTCACACAGAGGTTAAGGTCCATTTCTCTCTGTGTAGCTATGTCTGTAATTTAATCAGAGTAGAAACTATACCCTATTATTCAGTAATTGTTTTGAGCTGGTAGATGTGTTCTGACACATTTTCTCTATGTACTATCTGGTTGATACAGTTTTCATCAGTTTACATTTTACATCCTGTTTACATGTGTTTACATGTGTTAGTTTGCATAGATACATAGTTATTAGTTACATAGCAGCCTGTTCTACATGGCTCAATATTCTCCTACAAACTTCCTTTTCACCAGCACGTGGGAAGCCCAGAGGACAGCACCAACTATCATTTATGTTCCACATGTCCACGTAAGGTGGGAGGATGTTGGAGTCTCACTGGAAGCTACATTACCACAGTATTACAGAACAGCCCAGCATATGCACTAGGTTTTTTGCTTGCAACTTCAGATGGATGGATAGGTACATTTTTGAGTTTCATTTCATTTTCCTTTTCCAGTTTCATTTTCATTTATGTGCCCTTGAAGCACCCAAATGTTGCGCTTTCCCAAGCAACTGGATACCGCCATTATGAGGGCACCCTACCTGAAGATCTTACAATTTGCTTAGGCAGAAAACAAGACTGAAAACATTTGTCTAAACTGTTTTCTGAGTCAAGAGATTCTCTTGGATCCGGCCTTCCCCTGCTTCCCCCCCCCCCCCCAGGCTTATTAGACAGATCTCTAAGTTTGCCTAGGAGAATCATTCCGGTGTCTTTGAGATGGTTATTTATATCCTGAGTCCAGTGTATGCAATGCGTGCAATGTAAAAGGCAACCAAGATGTGGTCACTAAAAGCATACCTTCCCACAGTCTGCCACTGCAAAGTGTAGGTGCTACACTGTTCATCAGAGAAATCAATGCCTTAACTACAGTGTCAGCTCTTTCTTCATAAAGGCCAAAGCTTGAAAAAATAGGAAGCTCAATCCCATCTTGAGTTTCAGCAACTTTAGGAAGACAACTACCTCGATTTCCATCAGCGGACTTCAGGAGGAGTACAGCCTTCACTTTCCAGGCTTCTGAGAGTTGGCCTTAAAGGAAGGTGTTTAAAAGATGAAACAGGTTACTCTCCAGCTGGTGATGTCTTCCTGAATATGGAAACACAAACCCTAACTGGATGCATTTACCATCAAATGCTTTGAAAGTGCATAACTTGGATACTGGTGGTAAGTTCCTTCTAAATACTGAAATTTCAGCACATCAACAGTTTCTGACATCAAAGCAGGTCCCTTTTCTGACAGAAGGCTCCAGTAGTTCAGGCCTAAACTCCCAGGTCAGAGGGCAGTGCTGGCCCTGGAAACAGTCCTCCATTTCCTCAGGATGGGGGAAGCCATGTCACTCTGATGTCCAGTAGCCAGGGGGCAAAGGTTCCACCTTTCCTTTCCAAAGAGGATGAGAAAAAATGGATTTAGGATATGATAGTTAACACAAGCCTCCTCAGAGTTCAAAGCCCTTCAGTTTGAGGTAGCACTACCTCAAACACTAACATCTTTGAGTCTCTACCTGAAGCCTGTCTTGCAGTTCCTTCAAATGATACCATCAAATATCATGACTAATGCTGTCCTGCTATCTAAAGCCTTGCAGCTTCTCCACAAACTTTTGCTGCTTCCCCACAGTCCATCTGCCTCCTCCCATTTCCACTTCATATCTTTAGCAGTTAACTAAACTCAGTCCTCTAGTTGATCTTCATCCATGGATCTGATCTATCTCCAGATAGACAGGCAGGACTTGATAGAAAAGGCTTTCATTCCTTCTTAAAACATTGCAAGTTATTGGATTTTGTCTCCCAGATTTGGTCAACAATAGCTGAGGAGAAAGTCTAAAGCTGGGAGGAGGAAAAAGGTATTCTGCGTTTCCACATAATACTTAAATAGCAACTAGCAAAGCTAACCTACTGTTGTTTAGAAGACAATATCAATGAATAAAGCAGCAAGACATTTGAAGGTTTTTGTTTCCTTATTTGCAATACTGTTAACCTTATTGAAAGAGAAGATTTTAAAGTTCTATTTCATCATACTGTGAGATGAGTTTTGCTGATAGAGAATATATACAGCTAACTGTTAAATCTTCAGATATTGTGCTCATAAAGGGAAACACCTGGTCTTTCAAGCAAAACATTACAATTGACTTCCAACAGATAAACCTCTCCTGCTTATAATCTCATCAAGCTCACATGTACATAAGACACTCAAAGGTGACAAAACCCCCCAAACCACCTTTTTAAACCAGGACACCTTTTGAGTATACTTTCCTTTTATCACACAAGACACTAAGCCTTTAACTATGGCAAGGAATTCCCTCTACTTTGAATCTACAGATATGCTGCATTTTAACAAATCTTAAGGAATTACTATTTACTGCTACTATAAAAGCTCAGTATTGGCAGAAGTTTTTCAAGCACACAAATGTATTGCTGCCTCAGTTTACCTAAAGATAAATTCAACAGAACCCATGTCCTAGGTTAAAGGAAGGCAAAGAAACCCCATCCTTGCCTCTACATATACATTTTCTGTTATGGGGGTTTTCTTTCTGAATAGCCTACTGTAAAGCAGAGGGACAGCAGAATTTTACATTAAAATAGTTAGAGTTTATGCCTAACCTCTCCAAAGAAATCCAATTGCTCTTAAAGAATCAATTGTAGAAGTCCAGTGGTAGAGAGCTCACTTAAGAGCCACCAGTGCCAACAACTTACATATTATGCCAATGGATTAAATATTGCCACCCTTTAGACTCTGTACAGGAGCAGGAAGGAGAACACTTCACAGTCAGGCAGCTGCTCCTCCTCTTCAGTAGATTCCTGCGCAAAATGTTGCTCATCATCATCAGCGGAGGATGGGGAATCACTGCTGTAGACTGCATGTTTCCATCTGCAAGCATTTCAAAGGCAATAACAAAAACAACATTAGGTCACACTAAGTCGCATCAAAAATCAAGTGAAGTCTACCCCAGAAGGTACTGTGAGATCTGTGAAGTTTCCAGCCCATTATATGTATTTGTCGTGCATCTGATTTCAAACTGCATTACATGTTCTTCCCTGTGAGAGCAAAATTCTGTCTTTGTTGGGAAGTTAAAAAAAAAAAAAAAAGGCACATGGTACTTATATGCAGCTTGACTTTGGCATATGATAGGCCAGAGCCTTGCAAAGTAACTGTAGTCTTGCAAAGTAACCGTATTTTTGAATCTGTTCCACCTGATTTCCCCTGAACTTTGTGTTCACAGCTGTTACCAAAAACATCCCGTCACACAGGCCACCCCACAGCTGGGACACGCTGCAAATCCTCGAGGAGACAACGCCAGCCTGGGCTGCGCAAAGGCCACGTCGGGAAGGAGGCCGCAGGCAGAGCTGCAGAAACGCCAGGACTCCTTCAGGTGGGCTGCGGCCCCCTCTTCCTCCGTGTCCTGACTCGCCCCGTGCACGAACCGTGTTTCAACGTGCGTCAGCCCGGAACAGCAGCTCATCAGCACCGAAGGAGCCTCTCACACCGCAGCCACCACTAAAGATGGGTCACCACCAGGGTCATGTGGCCATGGCATTGCCATGGCAACGCCCCCAGTGCAGCCCTCCTGTTGGCTGGCAAGAGGAGGAGGGCGGGGCTCCCTCAGACTGACGGCTCTGTTAGCCAATCGGAGTCCAGTATGCAGGGCCCTCAGAGAGGGGAGGAAGGGGTGGGGCCTGACCTGGGGGAGAGGAGAGAGAGGAGAGAAAGAGGGAGCGAGGGGGAGAGGGAGGAAAAGGTGTGAAAGAGTGAAGCAAAAGGGAAGGGGGAGAGGAGAGGGGAGAGGAGAGCGGAGGAGCAGGAGAGCAGGGCAGCGCTGAGAGCAGGGCAGAACCACGCAGCGGCTGCGCCCCACGGCCCCGCAGGGCCAGTCGCTCGGAGCAGGGCGCAAACAGCCCCCTCAGGCAGCAGCGTCAGGAGCAAGGCAGCTCCCCGCACCAGCAGCCGGCAGGGCAGCTTCCTCTGCAGCCAGGCCTGCGCCCGGAGCAGGGTGCTGCGCTGCTCTGCAGCAGCCACCGGGGAGAGGGAGGCTGTGCCCTGAACCATGGCAGGTCCCTGGGGAGCCAGTGGGGAAGAGGAGAGGGAGGAAAGGAGAGAAGTGAGCGGGAGGGAGAGCGGGTGCGAGTGGGTTTGGTGGGGGCTGCGGGCGTGTTCAAATGGCAGCAGGTGCCCTCCCACCGGGGCGGGGGCAGCGGTGCTGGTGCCTGGGCTGCTTTCCTCCAGGGAGCTCCAGAAGGTGAAACCATGAAATAGTAGAATGCTTGTTGTCCTGGATGTGTGGAGGATTTGCTGGGTTTGTTGAGCATTGGGGAAGGAACCAGACTTCTGAGTTGCAGGAAGGCTTCTCCCTCTGCCTGGGACAGGAGGCCCTGCTGTCTTCAGTTTCATGATTGTTCCTCTCATGCAATGCTCCTGTTAGAAAATGTTGCCAGGAATTCCTTACAGGCTGTTCTCCAATTCCTAAGTGTCATAGGCTAGATGTAGGTAATACCTAGGCAGAAGCTAACACTTTTTTGGGTTAATAACTGGTATGTAATGGGTGTTTTGCTGCACTATGAGCATTGTGAAGCCATGAGGTGAATCAGGGAGGCCGTTGAGGAGCTGGCTCAGCCTTGGGGGAAGGCAGGGGGAGCTTCAGGTGGCAATAGCCACGTGGCTGTGGTGTGGGCAGTGAGGTCACTACTGCCTGCAAGAGGAATGCCGGAAAATCACTGGTGTCAGGTTAATTCTTTATAAGTAGTTGATAGGCCAGCAGGAGGCACATGGCTCGGCTCTTAATGATGAGGTCACTTCTGCCTGAGTACCTGATAGGCCATCTGGAGGAAGAAGTCTTGGCTGTTGATTGTGAGGTCACTTGTGTGTGCTGAACTGATTGGATAGCAGCAGAGATGTGTCTGGAAAGGTGATTGTGAAGTCACTTCTACCTGATCGGTTGATAGGGCCACAGCAGGTCCATGGCTGGGGTATGAGCTTTTGAGATCACTTCTGTCTCAGAAGCTTATAGGCCAGTGACAGAAACACTGTTCTGCAGGTGACTGTGAGGTCAGGTCTTTCTGAGTCCCTGAAAGGCAAGCAGCAAGCACATGGCTGGGAATCTACTTTGAGGTCACTCCTGTCCCAGCAGCATACAGATCTGCAGCATTAGTAATGTCTGCTTTCCAGGGTCTGTGTGCTGTAGAAATTACCCCTGTCCAACAGCAGGGAGCTTGTGAGATTTTCCTGCAAGGTCCGTACTGGGTCTCTGTTCTTTATGTGTTCACCTGCTTTAATATCACCTTCGGGGCTCTCACATGTTAGAGGTCTCCGATTCTCTGTCCAAGTATGTTCTCATTGGAGACTGGGTGCAAAGGCTCTTGGAGGAGACAGAGGTAATGTCACCCCCCAAAGAAAGGCATGAGAAAAATGTCCACAGAGGCCTCTTTTTGGCAGCAGATTGGGCACAAGAGAGAGGAGATTCAGCCAGGTGAAGCCCCTTGGGACCACTTCATCTGCTTCCTTGAGGTGGGAACTGAACATGATCAGGGCTGAAAATGGATGTTCCCAGAAAGTCCATTTTCAAAGCCTTTGGGAGAGTAAAAGCAACTTCCAGGGATGGAGAGTTGGCCTTGCTGTGTTTTCAGGCCCTTGGGGAGCTCTGCCTGCTGCCATGTCTAGTCGTGTCCCCTCTGTGTCCCTAATGCACCATGCTAAGGCAGCAGTGACCTCAGAATCCAGATCCAAGCCATGTGCCTTCTACTGGCCTATCAGGTACTCAGGAAGAAGTGATGTCACAGACAACAACCAAGCCATGTGCTTGCTCCTTGCCTATGAGGGACTCAGTCAGTAGTGACCTCACAATCACCATGCAAGCCAAGTGCCTGCTGCTGGCCTATCAGGCATTCAAGCTGCAGTGACCTCACAATCAGCATCAAAGCTATGTGCCTGCTGCTGGCCTATCAGGCATTCAAGCTGCAGTGACCTCACAATGAGCATCAAAGCTATGTGCCTGCTGCTGGCCTATCAGGGGCTCTGGGAGAAGTGACCTCACAATCAACATCCAAGCGCTGTGTCTGCCGCTGGCCTTTGAGCTATTCAGGGAGCACTGACCTGAGAGTCGACATTCAAGCCCTGTGCCTGCTGCTGGCCTATCAGTTACTGCAGCAGGAATGACCTCAAAAGCACGTGTCCCACCCATGTGCCTGCTGCTGGCCTATCAGGCACTCCGGCAGCGGTGACCTCACAATCAGTATCCAAGCCGTGTGCCTGTTGGGAAGGGAAGGGAAGGTGAATAAGTTAAATGCAAAGAGCTCCTGAGAGGATAAGGACAGCATCCCATGGAAGGGGAACATAATGCAGTAATGTGAAAAAAGAAAGGCACAATGATATTCAAAGAGCCTAATACAATGCCCAAGCTTTTCTGAGTAGAAAACCACTGAGTAAGTGGAAAAGTAAAATACATGACCATACGTGAAAGTCTAATGGCACTGGAATGCATGAAGGTGTGCAATAGCAGCATGGTGGGGTGGTGTGAGATGCAGCATCACTAATGAGAAACTGCAGTGAAATGTGTGTGCTGTTTTGCATAAATGGTGGTGTGCGATGGATGGGAGCTGCAGAGAGATGGCGAGGTGCCAAGTGCCGATGGCCCTGGGCTGTGGTAGTGCTGTGAGCTGTGAGCACTGAGACCCTGCTGCACAGGGGACACCTGTCCCCCTGCCCAGCCTTGAGTGCAGGGCCCGGGGGGTGGTTTGGTCACCTGTGAGGAAAAATCCCCCTCTAGGAGCTGTGCCCAGCAGCCGTGTCTGCAAAGGCAGCAGGAGCAGCCGCTGCAGCCCCATCCCTGGGAGCAGGTTTGGGGCTGGAGCTGGCACAGCGGCTCCATGCAGTGACAGTGCTTGGGGAAGCAAGCCCAGAGAGAAACCACCGTCTTCCTGGCTCGGGCGCTGCTGCAGGGAGAGCGCGGCGCAGGCTGCCGAGGTCACGTGGGCTGTGGTTTGTGCACCTGCAGGTGAGGCTTTGATCTCCCGATCAGCCCCTGCGAGGGAATAACGGGCTGTGGGGTGAACATGCTGAGAGTCGGGGGGGTCTGAATGCCTGGGCTGCCCTGTGTGCTGTCAGAGGAGTGAAACGGCCCAGCTCCCTGCTCCTGACCAGGGCACCCACCACAGGGCTGTCCAGGAAGGGATCAACGAGCCCGCACTCACGGGATGGGGCTCTGGCCATGGCAAAGAGGCCTTTCACCGCTGCTGCTCCCGGTACAGCAGGGCTGTAGCAGGGTGAGGGGCTGTTTCTGTTTCCTTCCCTTCCTGACACAGCCTGTCCCAGGGGCAATCCCAGCTCCACGGTTCCCATGGTGCGGGGACAGCTGGGCACTCGCACCTTGGGCACTCGGGCAAACACAGCGTACGACATGCCCGAAACTCCCGGTCCCCGCAGTGGGGTACAAGGGGCAACAGACCCATTTCCCCACCATGATCTGCCCTGTCCCACTGGGATGGGCCCTGTGGTGATGCCCCAGAGCAGCGACCGTGACATCCGCAGTGGAGCCGTGCCTCATATATGGTCATGAAGAGCGCTGGAGAAGTTCATTGGAGGGCTGGGCTGTGTCAGAAGGGAGATAAGCCCTGATAATGTCTAAAAAGGTGCCTGCTGCTTCGATTGGCTCCTCCTGCAGCTGAGCCAGCACCTGCAGATATATATTGGCCTCCCATCTTTGTTGTCCCCTGCGAGTCCCCAGGAACTGTGTCAGGGAGTGGGGTGCATCAGGGCAGTGCCGTCAGGGCAGGAGGCTGCAGATGGAGGCAGAGGGACTTCTTGTCCCTCGGGTGCTGAGGGTGCTCCTCTGGGTGCAGCTCTGCTGGGGTAAGTGCCTTCTTCCTTATCACATGGCCCTGGGTCCAATGGGCACCAGTGGGGTCATGGGGATCCCTCTGGAAAAGGGGTTTCATCCCAGAAAGCAGTGAGAAAAGGCTCGAAGGTGCTCAAGTCCATTGACCCTGTGCTGCTCTGGGTGGGAGAAGGGTATTGGTGCTTCCAGGGCTCGTGTGCTTATGGCAGTTGGTGCCTGGGTGTGCTTATAGACACCTCGTCCTTGGGCACCCTTTGGGGACCCCCTGTTCCCCCAGTGCTGTGCCCCTGGAGCTGATGGTGGGTCAGCTGGTGACTGCAGAGCTCAGCAATCCCCAGGACACAGCCAACCCCTGGGTGCCCAGGAAGGTTTCTGTGCTGTTCACTGCCCTGGGGTCAGGGTGTGCCTGGCCTGAGGAGGGGCAGTTTGTGCCCTGCAGAGAGAAGGGGACGAGGGCATCTGCATCCACAGCCCGGCAGAGAGGTGTCCTTCCCAGGGGCCCTGGCTGAGGGCAGGGGCTGGGCTCATCCCCATGAGCAAGGAGGTAATGAGCATTGGAGGGATTGTGGGGATCATCTTGGTGCTCCCTGGGGACACGGAAAGCCCTGGGGGAGGTGGGTGGGTTTGAGTGGTGCCCAGGGTGGGTGGTGGACAGGGGGCTGGGGTCATGGGGGACGCAGCAGTGTGGGGAGGCCTGGGAGTTCAGGGCTGCTCATGAGGTGTCATACTGGGGAGGAGCGGGTGCCCTGTGCAGAGCCTGGTATGGTGTCTGGGTGGGCATGGGCAGGGTGCGGGGTGCGAGGAGGTGCCGAGGGCTCTGGGGTGGGAATGGCCCAGCAGGGCCAGAGCTGGGCATCCCCCAGCCCAGCCCAGCCCAGCAGAGCCCGCAGGGAGAGGAGGGACCCCGACACTGCCCCTGGAACAGCCCAGAGGGGAGAGGGCTCACAGCCCCGGTGCCTGGGACTCGGCCCTGGGCAGGGGACCCTGCAAAGCCACAGCGCGGGGCCTCGGCATTCTCCTAACCATCCCCGTGTCTGTGTTTGAAGGTGCTGTGGAGGTGAGGCTGGAGGCTGGAGGCGGGCGCTGTGCTGGGAGAGTGGAGGTGAAACACCAGGGCCAGTGGGGGACGGTGTGTGATATTGGCTGGGACATGAAAGATACTGCTGTAGTTTGTAAGCAGCTGGGCTGTGGATCTGCTCTCGAAGCCCCTCAGGATGGACGTTTTGGACCAGGATCTGGCCAGATTTGGCTGAGTGGTCTTGAGTGTCAAGGCACCGAGACTGCCCTGTCTGAGTGCGAACATGATGACTGGAGTAAAGATTACTGCAGTCATGCTAGGGATGCTGGAGTGGTTTGTTCAGGTAAGGAGTCAGCCAGTTCCTCACCTTTGGGGCGGGTCCTGGGATCGGGGACTAACCGGGCTGTGCCCTGAAGGAGAAATGCGTGGGTACCGGAGCAGGCCCTGACGTGGCTGCTCTCGCTGCTGAGCTGGGACTGTTGCTGCTGCTGTCCCTGGGGAAAGCCCCGGGTGAGCCCACCGCGGGTGCGCAGACCCCATCAGGGTCGCGGGGGCTCAGCCCACCCTCAGGCTGAACAGAAGGGGCTTTTCAGAGAGGAGAAGAGCAGGGCCTGGGGCAGAGGAGCTAGGTGACGGGCATCACCTTGCACCCCGTGCCCAGGGCCGCCCCATGAGGACCAGCCCCACGTGAGCTCGGGGCCTGGCGGCTGCGAGGCCCCTGGCTGCTCCCTCCCACATCACCGCACGCACAGGCCCTGCAGGGTCCTTGGGGCTGTCACAGCCCCACGCGGCCTGTCCAGGCAGCACTGACCCGCTGTCCAGCCGCTCCTGCCGGCCCTCGGCTCCCCACGCTGCCCCGTGCCACAGGGCTTTGCCAGCACTTGCTGACCCTCGTCTGCGCCTGCTTTTGCGGCATGCGCCGGTGTCAGCCCAGGGCTGCACGCAGATCTCCTGCTCCTCTGCCCGGTCGCTGGCCATGACTTGCACAGCCCCAGCAGTGCGCTGTGGCCCTGCCTGGGGACACCTCTCCCCAGGCACGTGTCGGAGGAGACAGCTGGCCCAGACACCGACCCGGTTACAGCTGCACCATTTCTGTGCCTGGGACGTGTCTCCCCTCACAGACACCCCAACACCCCAGGACACCCCCAGGAACAGGGAGCATTTTGGGCTGCTCTGAGGCGATTCCCCAGCCTGGCTCTGAGCTCCGCAGCACCTGGGCCTGTTTCCCTGGTCCAGGCACTGTGGTGCTGGGGGCCTGTGCCGGGCAGCGCTGGGCTCCTGGGGCAGCAGCATTTGCCTGAGCAGTGCCTGTGGCTGTGGGTCCAGCATAGACACAAGCCCTGGGGCACTGTGTGGGTGTGAAAGGAGGTGCAAGGGGCCCTGAAGGCTTTGTGTCATCAACACCCACAGATGGCTGCTGCTGGGATGTTCAGAGGTCATTTTGGATGTGGCTGCCTTGGAAATCATGTGGGATGCAGGTATGTAACTGCTGGAAGCCTCTAGGAACTGCTTGTCATCGGTGTTTTCTCCAGGATTTGTCCAGCTGGTTGGAGGAGACAGCCCCTGCTCAGGACGTGTGGAGATCAGAGATGGAGACCAGTGGAGAACAGTCTGTGACTCACACTTTGGTCTCGAAGCTGCTGATGTTATCTGCAAGGAGCTGCAGTGTGGCACAGTCCTGTCCATCCCCGGGGCAGCTCACTTTGGAGAGGGGGTCGGTGCCATCTGGGACAAAGAGCTGCAGTGTGTGGGGAATGAATCCCTCCTCTCCTCCTGCCCCAGGATGTCCCTCAGCAACCAGACCTGCACCCACGCGAACGACGCTGGTGTCACCTGCACACGTGAGCATTCAGGGAGGAGGTGTGAAATGCCTCCTGTGAGCTGTGTGCTGTGGGGTAGGGGAGCAGGGAAGTGACTGCGCTGAGCATGGTGCAAGTGCAGGAGGGATGGAGTCATCTGTCTTCCTGTGGTGACAGAAGCGAAGGAGATGGGATTGAATCTCTGTGACATTTCCCTCTCCACTGATGGATGAACACAAGCACAAAGGGATCCTCTCTAATTACCCTCTCTCTCCCTTGCAATATATCCAGGGTTCAGGCTGGTGAATGGCAGCAGGTGTTTGGGGCGGGTGGAGATCCAGGTGCAGGGGACCTGGGGAACCCTCTGTGACTCTCGCTGGGACATCTGTGACGCACACGTTCTCTGTCATCACCTCAACTGTGGATTTGCCGAGTCTGTTCCCGGAGGAGGGCATTTTGGGAGAGGAACCGGCCCTGTCTGGAGAGACACCTTCCACTGTGATGGGACCGAATCCCATTTGGGACAGTGCCCTGTGACTGCCCTGGGGGCCTCCCCATGCTCACATGACAACGTTGCTGGTGTTTTTTGCTCAGGTGAGTGCAGGGAAAATGGAGGATTAACTAAACTTGCCCCTTGTGTGTGACACGGCAACCCAAAGCTGGGGAGCCCATGGCAATGACAAGCTGAATGTTCTCCCTGGAGAAACCCTGGCTTCCCATGGAGGGGTTCAAAGGGCTTTGCCTGCTCAGGTCTCTGCCTCCCCAGGGCAGCTGGTTCAGGCCCTGGAGACCACCGCCTGGCCTGGGCTCCTCCGCTCCCCTGCTACAGCACAGGCACAGGACAGGGCTGTGGGACACAGCTCCACTCAGTGCAGCTGTGAAGGACCCTCCACTCCTTCCTGCAGCACACAGCCCCGTCCCAGACCACAGAGAGCCTTGCAGACCATGATCCCAGCGCCTGCAGGGGCTGCTGTGGGCGCGTCCTGCAGGAGCAATCGCTGAGGCCGAGCTGCAGAGTGGTGCTGGGATTTGCCCTTGCTTCTTGTCACTATGAACCCCAAACTCGTCCTGTTTTTTAAGAAAGGCCCTCATCCCTCTGCTTCCTGCCAAGGACACAAGCTCCACATCCCCAATCCATAGGGATGCAGAGGGGTAGAGACGTGTGGGTTCTCCCCTGGGTGTCTCAGCAGGGTCCAGTCCCAGCGTGGAGATGGAGCAAGGCTTGTGCTCGTCCTGTCCATCACCCAGGCCATTGCACAGGCCAGTGCTTCCTCCTGCTGAAGCTGCTCCACATTCATCATTAAGGACATATCTGGTGGCTCTGGGATTTGCCCTCACCTCCCATGCTTCCCCATCCCTGTCCCTTCCTGAGAAATGACATTTGTAGTCAGCAAGGTTTAGTGACTGGAGGAAAAAAGAAAAAAAAAAAACTTGGAAAACTTCCATGCTCACTGTGAGCCGGCTACAGATGGGTGAGTCCCTGGGTGTCCCAGGGCATCAGAAATGGGAGACACATGGCAGGGTGCAGGGCTCCCCGGTGTCACAGAGGGTCCAGGGCACTTTGCCTGTCTCCGAGCAGGATCCTCTGAATCCCTGTGGCTGGTGGGCGGAGGGAGCCGCTGTGACGGGCGAGTGGAGATGCTGCTGCACGGGACGTGGGTCAGAGTCCTGGATGACCAGTGGGATGTGAACGATGCCAGCGTGGTGTGCCGACAGCTCCAGTGCGGAGAGGCAGAGCGAGCCTACAACCCGCCAAAGTCTGAGCGAGGGACAGGCCCCGTGGGGCTGAGAAGGGTCCAGTGTGCAGGGAGGGAGACTCGCCTGACCCTCTGCAACACCTCCCTGCCTGAGGCAGTGCCGGAAGGAATTGTGGAGGATGTGGGAGTGGTTTGCTCAGGTGAGTCACTGACAGTCCCCAACACACTGTACTCCCCAGGGCCGGGAGCCCCTGACAGCTGGGGTTTCTCCTGGCTGCAGGGAGCCGGCGGGTCCGGCTGGTGAACAGGGCAGGGCGCTGTGCCGGGAGAGTGGAGATCTACTACAAGGGCACCTGGGGGACCGTCTGCGACAACTCCTGGGACCTGTCCGACGCCACCGTTGTTTGCCGCCAGCTGGGCTGTGGGGTGGCTGTGGAGGTGACCGGCTCTGCTCATTACGGGGAAGGCTCCGGGCAGATCTGGCTGGACGAGGTGAACTGCTCCGGGGGTGAAGCTGCTCTCTGGGACTGCCCTGCCGGGGCCTGGGGGCAGCACGACTGCATGCACAAAGAGGACGCAGGAGTCGTCTGCTCAGGTCTGTGTGGGGAGCAGTGGTGGGAGCCTGGTGCCCAGGAAGATAGGGATGCAGGGAGAGCAGGGCATGGCCGAGCCTGCCCCTGGCTGCCCTGAGCCCCCTTCCTGCCCCCATCCTGGGAACATCCGTGCACAGTCCTCACTGGACCTAGTCAGGGTTATAGGGAGAGCACAGACGTCCCCAGGGCTTAGAGGGGAGGGTAGTGCTGCACGTTGGGGACTTCTCCCTGCTCCCTTGGTGAAACAGTGACTTGCTGGCAGTGCCCTCTGCCTGTCTGAGCCCTGGGGTGTCCAGAAGAGTCCCTGCTCCTTGCAGTAAGCCTTCCTGCCCATGGATGCCATAGAATAACCTGGAGGGTTTTCAGGGATGCTTCAGGTTTCTCTTTCCTCATCCCAGGACCAGCTTGTTCCCCCCCACTTTGTGCCTTTCCTTCCAGAGTTCACAGCCCTGAGGCTGGAGAACAGCGACGGCTGCTCTGGGCGCCTGCAGGTTTTCTACAATGGGACGTGGGGGAGTGTTTGCTCCAACTCAATGACTCCTGACACCATGTCCCTGGTGTGCAAAGAGCTGGGCTGTGGAGATGAAGGGTTCCTTGAAGCAGACCTGCCGTATGGCAGGATATCTGGCCCCACATGGCTGGATCGTGTTCAGTGTGGGAAGATGAACAGCTCCTTTTGGCAGTGCCCCTCTGCTCCCTGGAAGCTGCAGTCATGTGATTACCAACAAGACGAGACTCGCATCATCTGCAGTGGTAAGGCTGGAGCCACCTGGGCACAAAGGCTCACAGCAGGTCCTGCTCCCTGTTCAGCAAGGTGCAATGCAGAGAAAGAGCTTGGAGTGGCTTTTACGTTCCATTTCAGACCACTGTGCTGTCAGTGACACAAACAAGACTTCATCTCTCAGAGTGACACGTGTCCATCAGCAATAGCTGTCCTGAGTTCCCTGCGTAGCCCAAGGAGGGGCAGAGGCACCTCCAGGCAGGGTCTCCTCCAGCTCCCCTTGGACACCTCTTGGAGGTGCCTGTTGTTCTCTGTTGCCCATAGAGAGGGCCCAGACAACCACCTTTTAGCTTGGGAAGTCCATGCAGAGCATCGTGCTCATGGCTGTGTTTTGCTGAGGGAACGGGAAGGGGGAGAGTGAAACCAGTCCTGGTGGCTGAGGGTTATGTAGGAAACAGGCAGCGTGCAGGGCACTGCCGGCAGCAGAGCTCAGAGAAGCCTGCCCTCTGGGAACATCCTTCTGCTCCTCTGCTAACCAGGGACCCTTTGGGGGTGAGCAGGCGGGGGTAAGCCTTCAGTGCTGTGCTGTTCTACCCTGAATTACCAGGGATCCAGCTGTGTCCATGAGCAAGGAGGCACTGGGAGGTTCAAGCACAGGTCAGTCCTGCTCCTGTCCACATGACTCCCATGAAGCAGCCCCTTCACCGCAGCATTTTCTTCTGCAGGGAGACGACCAGAAGCCACTCCAGCCCCGGTGGCCAAATGCCCCAACTCTACGAACTGCACAGGTAGCTGCTCCTCCATGTGCCCTTCTCACTTGGCCAGGCTCTCCCAGCTGCCCCAGTGACACGGGGGGTTCTGCATTTTCCAGAGATGGAGAAGATTCGTGCTGTGGGAGGAGAGGACAGGTGCTCAGGCAGAGTGGAGGTTTGGCACCGCGGCTCCTGGGGGACGGTGTGCGATGACTCCTGGGACATGAAGGATGCCGAGGTCGCCTGCAGGCAGCTGGGCTGTGGCCCTGCCGTGTCTGCCCTGGGGGAGGCTGCATTTGGGAAGGGGACAGGTCCCATCTGGCTGGAGCGGGTGGAGTGCAGAGGGACGGAGCAATCTCTCTGGGACTGCTGCACCCAGCCTGGGGACAGCGGTGCCTGCCAGCACAAGGAAGATGCTGCTGTGAATTGCTCCGGTGAGTAGCAGTGCTTCATTCCCTTGTTCCAGGACATGTTTCCCCAGCTGTGTCCTCACAAGGCCCCAGAGCTCCTCAGAGCAAGGATGCCCCTGGGGAGGTCACGTGTCTGGTGTCAGGTGGGGAGCAGCTGTTGTGGGGCTGGGTGTCCTCAGGCCTCTGCCCGTGGGACTCCTGCAACCCCTGTAAGTGCATCCCCTGGTCTGCCGGTGCTGTCCCCTCCACGGCCCAGAGCAGAGGACCCTGGGCCTGTCATGGGGACCCAGAGAAGGACAGTTCAGATGGGACTTTAAGGGGATGTCCACATACACACACACACACACCCCTCTATCTCTCTCTCTGCTCTGCAGCTGCACCGAGGACAACAACGTCACCTCCTCGAGCAGGTAACCTCCCCTCCTCCCTGGGGTTGATCTCTCTGGGGCCAGGTTGTGACCTGCAGCCCGAGGGAAGGGGCTCTGTGCTGGGGTGTGAAGCCCCAGAGAGGAGGCCCTGGGGTAGGAGCAGGTGGCTTTGGGGAGGGCTGTGATTCAGCCAGCAGGGTGGGAACTGCCCTGTGACTCAACCCTGTGCCCCCACCCCCTGCTGCCATGTGTGTGGGGGGGGGGGGTCAGGACTGGGGTGTCCCTGTACCCCCACCTTCCCCAGGCCAGGGGCTGCCTCGTCCATGTCCCTGCCCATGCAGATCCCACCCAGGGCCGTGCGAGGGACAGCAGGAGAATCTCGGTGCCTGTCGTCATCTGCATCATCCTGGGGGCCCTGCTCTGCCTGCTGCTGGCCCTCCTGGTGGGGCAAGTGCGAAGTGCCAGGGCTCAGCGCAGAGGTGGGTCCTTCCCCATCGGTCCCAGGGTGGGCGATGCCTCTTGGCAGCCCCGTGGGTGCTGTGGGGTGTCTGTGAGGGGCATAGATGGAGCTGGGGTGGGGGTGCTGCCTCCTGCCCTATTCCCTGCCCCTCCACTGTCTGGCTGTGGGACGCCAACAACCAGGGGAGAAGAGAGTCCAGATGCAGGAGGAGATGGTGATGGGCAAGGAGAGAAATGGCAGCAAGGGGCTGGCGGAGATGGGAGCAGCAGCTGGCTGTGCTCTGGGCAGCGATGGAGGGGAGGCTGTGGGGCAGGAGCGGTGCCAGGAGGAGCCCAGGGCATGGGGTCTCTCAGTGCGGGTGTCCGGTCCCCAGGCTGCTCTCTGCCCAGCCCTTTCCACCCATGGCAGAGCAGGGTCATGTTATGGCCCCATCTGGCAGAGAGCGGGGAGCTCCCTGGGGAGAGGAGCCGCGGGAGCTGCTCCAGGGTCAGACCAGGAACAAGACTCGGGGCCAAAAGGGGCATGGGGCTGTCTCTGAAGGGACGGGGTGAGGGTGACGTTGTCCCAGACCGTCTCCACAGGGACGTTGCTGTCACTGGGGACGTGGCAGTGGTGCCTGGACAGAGCAGTGTGTCTGGGCTGTGGGGTCAGTGCTGGTCTGGTCTGGGGGGAAGGGCTGGGTGACCACATCGGAGTCTGGTCTCCTGTCTCCAAGTCCCTGTGCCGACCCTGCCTCTGTCGCCAGGCTCCAGGAGGTCTCTGGAGCCCTTCTCTGAGGCCGTGTACCAGGAGATCGACTACAGCTTGACATGGGAGAAGCAGGCGAGGTTCGGTCGCTCAGGTCGGTGTGGGTCCACTTTGGAGGGAGCACGTCTGCAGGGCCCTTTCCCCCAGCCCTGACCCAGGACAGGACCTTGGCAGCCCCCGGGCCAGTGGTCCCCACAGCGCTGGGCCACGGGGTCTGTGGGGAGAGCAGCCCAGTGAGGAGCTTCCTCCCCACCAGCTCTGCCCATCCCAGCCCGGGGCACAGCTCCTCCCTGCCTGCCGGGCTGCCTGTCCAGGGTTGTACCTGGTGGGTGAGGGAAGGGGCTGTCCCAGGGCAGCTCCGAAAGGCCCTTTGAGATGGGGTTTGTCCCATGGGAGCAGGACAAGCCCTGAGCCCTCCTCCCTGTGCAGTCCCTGCTGTGTGGGTCCCTGTCCCCAGCAGTGCTGGCCATGAGCAGGGTCAGCAGGGCTCACCCCAATAACACCCGCTGCTCCTCTCGCCAGGCTCCTCTTTGGAGGGGTCCCTGACCAAGCTGCAGCCCGAGCCTGGGGACAGCGAGGAGGAGGACGATCCTGGGTCAGCATCAGGTAATGGAGGGTGAGGCAGAGGAAGGGTTGCTCTCTCCTCCCTGTAGCTGTGTGACCAACAGCAGTGTCACTGAGTGTCACCATCAGGGTGGGGAGGAATCACCCTCGGGAGTGACTCCAGAGCCATGCAGAGCATGTGAGGGTCACACATGCCCGTCTGAGCTGGGTGTCTGCAGCCCTGAGCCCCGGGGGGTCACAGGGGGACTTCCCAGGCTCAACCTGTCCCTGCCTCCAGCAGGCCCTGAGCTTACCTCAAGGAGCCATGCCTCAAGGCACCAGCGTCTCCACAGCCAGCTCTGGTGCAGAACCCGGCACTACCGACCCTGTGGCTGGGCAGGAGGGATCCCCGCTGCCATATGCACGCTCCCACAACCCTGGGGGAGGTGGGCTGGATGCTGAGTCTCCTGTGGCCCTGCCAACACCAGTGTCTCAGCCCCTCATTCCTGCACGTCCTTCCTTCCTCCACTCGGCGGGAGGGCTCTTCTCATTGCCACCAGCTCCCCTCTCCTTTCAGATGTCCCCGTCCTGCCCAGAGGTGACCCAGCAGATGGCTATGACAATGCCAGAGATGTCTCCGGCCCTGGGGAGGATGTTGTTCCTGGGCAGCGAGACGGGGAAGTGCCCAGGGAAGCGGAGGAGGGAAACAGGCCTGGGGAGGCGCAGAGAGGTGAGGGGGAAGTGCAGTGCTGCCGGCTCCTGGGGTGCCGTCCCCAGTGCCCGGAGAGTCACTGCATACTGATAGCCCAACCTCCCAGGATAGGGAGGGAACCTGCATCAGGAGTTTTCCTGCTGTGGAAACTGGGGTGGGATAAGGGGCTGGACATCTCGGGACAGTGAGAGGAGGGAGAGGAAGGGGATTTACAGCCCAGGAGGGGCACGTGCATGGGGCCAACTGCAGTGCACTGGCCTTGCTGCTTCCAGAGGGGAGCCTGCACTCCTGGGGAAGTGATGGGGCCCCAGGAGCCGAGAGAGACGCCCCATCCCTGCTCCCCACAGACACGGGGTACGATGATGCTGAAGAGGCAACTCTGGCACATCCCCATGAGGACACCAAGGCTGAGAGACTGGACCCTGGTGCCAAAACGTCCCTGAGCCCAGGGCCAGGAGAGCCCACCCCTGCCATGTGGTTGGGTGCACCTGGGATGGAAGAGAGGTCTGTGCAGCTGGGAGAGCCGTGAGTGCCAGAGACAAGGCCCCTTCTCCCACTGGTAGTAGAAAGAGCTGGGCATTTTGTCTGTTTTTATTCATCTACTTCTATGCCATGCATTGGTATTTGTTCTGATTAAAAGCATTTGGGAGTTTGATCCAGAGCTGGTGCTTCCCTCCCCAGGTGTCAGGGAGGGTGAAGCACCAAGAACCAGCAGTGGGGAAGGGGCACCTCCCCGGACCAGCGGGCTCTGAGACAGGCTGTGCACCTGCAAGTGCCCATGGACCCTGGAGTGCGGGAATAGTGAACAGTCCAGCTGGAGGATATTCCTGCTGGCAGAGACATTTCCATCCTGCAAACCACACGCAGAGCTTCCAGCCAAACTGGGTCTCTCCACAGGGTCCCGTAATGCCCCTCTGGGCAGGGAGGTCCGGTCTCCTCACCCCGGGAGTGCCCCTGCTTACTCTTTTCCCAGGGGCTCTGCCTGGACCACCCTGGTCCCAGGCAAGGATGCCACCACCGAGAGGCACTGACAGGGTTGGTCCTGGGCTGTGGCCCCACAGCAGTGAGCCTGGAGGTGACAGCAGAGCCCTGAACACCCCAGCCAGCCCCAGAGGGGCTCATTGCCTGGGGATCACCTCCCCACAGCGGTTGGGAGGCAGCTCTGCTTCCCATAGACCCTGCACATGGCGCAGAGCAGCTTGTTTGGGTGCCAGGGGCTGGGATTTCCCCTCCTGTGGCTCTGTGGGGTCTCCCATTTCCAGGGGCTGCTCCTGGCTCCCGTGGCCCTCACGGACTCCCGAGCACTCCTGGCACAGCCCAGAGCTGGCTCCTTCCTGGCAGGAGCTGTGAGGTACCAGGGCTCAGGGAAGCCCTGGGACGCCCCCCTGCTCCCATCCACCCCCACCCCTCTGCCCTCCCGCTGATGGGCTGCAAGGGCAGAAGAAGGAGCCGCCTCACCTGGGGCACCAGTTTGGGCCTGTGCAGGGGAATATCTGCATGCAGACGCAGGGGACGGGAGCAGTCAGTGACAGGAGAGGACATTTCCTTCAGCAGGGTGGGAGGCAGAAGAGGGAGAGGGCAGTGGGCTGGAGAAGGGACCACCACAATATGCGGGCTCCATCCCAAAGTCACGGTTCAGCCCCCGGCCTTGGGACAGGCCCATCCCTGAGGATGCTCACAAGGGCATATTTCCATGGAGAGAAGATTTCATGTCTGCTCCTAAAGCGGTTGCCGATGGGAGCTGAGAGAGGATCCCTGGTCCTAGGCCGGGTTTTAACCAACTGCGCCCCAGCGCCCACAGGTGAGAAACTTCTCACACAGGAGCTGAGTGGGGAGGAGGGTTCAACAGCTGTGCAGCATCTGGCACCCAAACTGCCCTCCCTCCTCCAGCCGGGGGGGGGTCTCCGCACCCCGCTGGCTCTTCCTGATGGGTTCCCCATGCCACACACTGACAGGCAGTGGGGCTAAGGCCAAGCGCACAAAAACACACTCCACCTTTGCCCTGGCTCATTTCCTTTCCTGCACTGAGCTGACACCTGAGCTACTGGGAGAGATCTCCTGGCATGGGGAGGAGTCACCAAATGCACCTGTGTCTGAATCTATATGATCTATACCTATATGTAAAAAACATTGGGATTCTGTGACTAAACTGGCAGTTTCTGAGAGTAGCATTTTATTCCTGCTTTAACTTTCCTTTCCTACACTGAAATTTTTATGTTCCCTCCTTTTTCCTTGCATTTTTCTCTTTCCTTCCTTTTATCATCCCCCCACCCACCACTTATGCATCCATCCTCCACTCATTTACTGATTTCAGCCTTGGCAGGCACAGGAAAGCATGGGGCCACGCCGCTGCTATCAGCTCTCCCTGCCCAGCTGCCCTAGCACAGCTCGCCTCTCCCCCGCAACGGGCGCCATCAGGCCGGGAGACAAAATCAGATGCCTCTGCCCAGGGTCTGGTGCCTCTCTCGGGGAGGCAGAGGATAACGTCCCCAGTCCCAGTGCTGCCCAGCGCTGGCTCTGCTTCGCAGGAGGGTTTCAGCTCTGGGTCCCAGGAGGGGCAGCTCTCCTCTGCCCCAGCAGCCAAGCCACAGCCCGACAGTGGGGCTGTGTGAGCCCCCTCCATCCCCCCAGCCGGGGCAGGGCAAAGCCAGGCTCCCTGCTGGGAACAGCCGCAGCTCGGTAGTGCTGCAAACAGCAGGATCTTGCCCTCCAGGAGAGGAGGGAGCCAGCAGCTGTCACCAGCACCCTCTCCATGGTAGCGTTTCCCCGTGTCGTGCTGGGAGCTCCTCCAGCCCCAGGCCCTGTACTGACCCTCCATGGGCAGCAGCATGTCCCAGGGCTGGGGACATCTTGGCTTCTCTCCAGGACAGAGTGCTGGTGCTGGGGACCTTGCAGAGTGGCAGGGCCGTGTGTGCAGAGCTGGGAAGGGATCGCGAGAGGAGCCTGGACCCACAGTGTAGGTGTGAGGGAAAAGTACCAGCACTGCTCAGCGAGGGCTCTCAGACATCTCTGTCCCACTGACCTCAGGGCTCAGCCCCAGCAGCGCTGCATGTGCCAGGGCAGGGGGACACTGGGGCGCAGAGGGGCTCTTGCTCTGGGGCAGACACCTCCGTGCTGGAGCACCCGCTCTGCAGGGACCTCGTCCTGCACCAGGTGCCCCTAACCAGCCTCTTCTGCCCTGGAGCTCTGCCCACACCGAGCTGTGGCAAAGATGGAGATTTACACCTCAGGACCATAGCGCAGTGCAAGCAAGGGCCAGATCCTGCTCCTTCTCCTTGCTGCTCCCAGACCAGCCGCTCTGCCCTCGGGGCTGGGCAGGGGCCCTGCATGAGCCCTGGGCTCTGGGACTTGCGTAGCTGCGAGGAGCGCAGGGCTCAGCTGGCGCTTGGTGCCATGTCCAGCCCTCGGCTGGGCTGCAGGAGAGCTGGGCTGTGCCGGCCCCGCTCAGGGTCTGCCCTGCCCTCCTGCCCCTTCCCGGGAACACGGCCCTGCTCAGCCTGGCTCTGGCCACACATGCACTGCTCTCTGCCAGGGACACCCATGGTGTCACCAGCACAGCCCCAGGGCGGTGGGGCAGGGCAGGGGTGACCCTGGGGGCTCTGGGGGGAGCTGGGGCTCAGACACCACCTCTGTCCCCAGGACCTGGAGCCTCCCTGCTGGCAGCCCCTGCCCTGAGACAGCCCCCTCCCTCCCCAGCCCCTGGCCCCTCTCTCCCTGTGGGAGATGCAGGGCTGAAGCCTGAGCCTGGTAGGAGTGGAGGTTTCCTGTGCGGCGGTGTGCATGGGCATGCAGTGTGCATGGCCATGCGGTGCCCATGTGCATTACCCACCTCCACGGGTGTCTCACTCTCTGAACACCCTTCTCCCATAGGCTTCCCAAAGTGTGGTTGGGGACAAGTGGTTCCTCCACCATGGGGTTAGCACCTGCTCAGCCAGTCCTGGGGCTGCATCAGGCCCTGCCCTGCCCAACAGGGCCATGTGGGGCTGGGCTCAGCCCTCACATGAAGGACCGGCTCTCCCCAAAGGGCTGGAGCACGAACCTCTCTGCTCAGCTGCAGAAATATCACTACACTCACATCCATGGACATGGGCCAGAGATGGACAAAGAGTGACAAAATGAAAACATGCCTGTTCCATCCCTCGGATGATGTTTTTGGCATGCCCAGATGTTGTTTGCCAGGTCCAAATCTCTCACCCTGGCTGCAGGAAATGGCATGCCTGCTCTGAAGCTCCATGCAGAGCCCACAGCAGGGGCAGAGGGGCACAGCACAAGTGCCCGGGTCCATAACCAGAAGGTGATGGATCAAAATGATTTATTTGCTTCACAGACATTCATAGACAAAATGTTTGTTAAAAAAAAAAAAAACCTAATTCCTTTGGATCTTTTGCTTAGATAATGCTCATTTGGGGAATCCAAACCTCTTGAACAAGATTGTTTGGTTGCTGCCCAACTGTTGATGGTATTCTCTGTCACAAGTGTCCTTGCAATAGCATCTTCACCTGGGTCAGGTGACAGTCCCTCAGGGGGGTTGTTTCAGTGAATCCTGATAATCCAGATGGCCTATGGTCCCATGTAACCGCTCCAGAGCACGCATGATCCACTCCCATTGATATAGGACTATATCGGATAAATTTGAATGTCATCCTTGTATCACAGGCATAACTTCAATTCCAAAGATCTCGCCACACTGCAAAAGAAGTGACATCCTCATCCCAGTGTTGTCCCCCTTTACCTGCCTTCCCTCTCCCTGAGGTCTCCTTTCAGCTCGGGGGAGTTTTCTGATGTTCTTGATGACCTCACAACACCTCCCAGCTGACCTACATGCTAATGGCCAATGCAGCCGATGCAAGGAATTGACCTCACAATAAACATCCAACACATCACTCTAACTCATCTCTCCCTCTCCCCTCCCCTGAGCTCTCCTCTCCATGGGGGTTTTCTGACCTGCTTCATGACCTCACAGTGCCTGCCAGCTTGCTGCCCAATCAGATTGCTGCAGTAGAAGTGACCTCACAAACCAGCTTCCAGTCACACTGCATTTCCATTTCCCTGGCCCTGCCCCCTTCAGGAGCTCTCCTCTCTCCTGGGGGCTTCCTCCTGCCCTTCATGACCTCACAGTGCCCACCCACCTGCCTGCCTGCTGCTGACCAATCAGGCTGCACTCATAGAGGTGACCTCACAATCACTATGCCAGCAGTGTCATGGTCATCTGCCTCTCCCTCCTTCCTCCCTCCAGGCTCTCACCTCTACCTCAAGGACTTTGTCATGCCCCTGATGACTTCACAGGCCTGCCCACCTGCTGCTGGCCAATCAGCTGCTGTGAAAGGAGACACCTCACAATCAAAGCCACCAATGTCACCTTCACCTGTCCCTCCCTCCTGCCTCCTCCCAAGCTCTCCTTGCTGCTGGGCAGCCTCTGTGATGCTGTTGATGACCTCATAATGCCACCTGCCCACTGCTGGCCAATCAGGGAAGTGTAATGGAAGTGACCTCACAACCAACACACCAGCCATTGTGCTCTTGCCTGCCTCTCCCTCTCCTGCTCCCTCCTCCCCAGCTGCTGAATCAGCTCCTGTCACCTGCAGTGACCCCAGTGCCTGCTCACCTGCTGCTGGCCAGGAGCTGCTGGGACAGGAGTGACTCACCAGTGATGTCCCAGCTGGCACCTCCACCTGCCTCCCCTCTCCCCTCCTGCTGAGCTCTCACCTCCAGTGGTCAGGTGCATCTGATGAGCCTGATGCCCTCACAGTGCCTGTCTGCCTGCCCAGGGCAATCCTGCTGCTGCAGCTGAAATAACCTCCCAGCCAGCATCCAGTCCTCTCACCTTCATGCATGCTACTGACTCTTGTCCCACAGGGCTGCCATCTCTCCTGAGATGCACTTGATGACCTCCCAGCTCCTGCCTGTTTGCCTACTGCTGGCCAATCAGGTTGTTGCAATAGTAGTGACATAATGATGTCATTTCACCTGGGCAGGCTTTCTGATGATCTGCCTGGGCTCTTCCCACATGGGGAGCTCCACTTCCCACAGGACACCCTGTCAGAGGACAAGCCTGCAAATTCTGGAGAGGAGCAATGTACCCTGTTCCCAGCCCTCACCCCCTCACCCTTGTTGTGGGGGAATGGAGATTCAGGACAAGAGCTTCCCTGGAGATGCTGGGGATTGAACCCAGGACCTCCTGCATGCAAAGCAGGTGCTCTTCACTGAGCTACATCCCCTAAGAGCCTGCTGAGGGGTGGGACATACTCTTGTCCCATGATGTGCCTCTGACAAGCTGATGTGCCCCTGACAAGCACAGCCCTGTTGGCCCCTGGTGCCCTGAGAGCCTCAGCAGAAAGCAGCATTTGAACCCTCCTGCTGGGCCACAGGCTGGGATGGGGGAAGTTGAGATCACCATTCAGCTGGGACTGGTCCTGGAGCAGGGCTGCACCATGGAGTGCTGCCCCTTCAACATCTCTGCAGTTGATGGGGGCAGGAGGAGACTCTTGCTGCAAGTGCTGCTCCCACACTCTGGCCCTCCCAGAGAGGGTCAATGGAGAGGAGCAAACCCCTTCCCTGAGTCACCTCTGCCACCCCGTGCAGCACTGCTGTGTTTGTCACCCCTGTCTTCGATGCCAGCAGCAGGAGCAAATGGGGTGAGGGAAATGCCCTCCCCAGGGTGATGTGCCCACAGCTCCAGTTGCCCCCTGGCGTGTGCGTTGGAAGGGCCATGAAAGCAGGCAGAGCCGATCCTGGGCAGGGAGCTGCCCACAGCCCCTCACCTAGGTATTAGGCCTCCCTCTGCACTGGTCTGCCCACCAGCACCTGGCAGTGGGCAAATGGCAGCGTCCCCTTCCCTGGGGCTGGGGACGTGCCTGGGATCAGGGACATTCCCATTCCCTCAGCACCGGGAACTGGACACTGGAGCTGCCCCAGGAAAGCACCAAGTGGGGGTCTCTGTGGCACAGCAGGTAGCGCATTTGGCTGTTAACCGAAAGGTTGGTGGTTCGAGCCCACCCAGGGATGTTGCCCTATTGGTGGGGTGCCTGGGGGATTGTGCTGCCCAGCACCCTGGGTTTTGCTCACAGGCACCATGTCCCAGCTCTGGGACAGCAGATCTGCTGCTGCCTGGGACATGCATCTTGCTGTGGGACATCCTTTCTAGACCATGTGGTATGGCAAGAGAGGCTGGAGAGCAGCACAGAGGATGTGATATACATGTGTCCTGTTGACGCTGAGCTGAGCTGACTTGTCCCATCCCCTTGCCTGATGGGAAGGACAGAAGAAGGAAGAGTGTGTGTAGTGCCAGGTGGTTGTGTCTGTACATCTCATTACTGAATGGGGAGAAGGGAGGGTGCAGTGCCATGGGGCAGGGAAAGAGCCCAGCTGAGTGCCCGCTCCAGAGACTGTGTGGGGACGTGGGAGTGATTCAGACATCTGCCTGATGTGCAGACAGCTCTGCCACAGATCCCCCACCCTGTGACAGGGTCAGTCCTTCATCTACCCCAAGCACAACATTGGGGTAGAGGACAGCGCTCTCCATCCAGGCTGTGCTTGATCCTTAGCCTGACTTGTTGGCTGGAGAGAGGCTGAGACTGGAGACAGAGAGGGATGTCCTGGGTTGCAGTCGCAGCTGAGCTCCTGATAGGAGAGCAGGGTTCAGCAGCAGCAAGAGCTGCCAAGATGGCCAATGCAGCATGTGGGGCTGCAGGGACAGGGGGCTGCAGCTGGGCCGGGCAGGGCAGCCTGATGGGTGAGTACATTTGGGTAAGGAAAGAGGGGAGGATCAAGGCATCAAGACATTTGTGCTGTGAGCTAGTACAGAGGGGATAGAGAACACAAAAGTAAAGTCTGTGTGCAATGTGCAATGCACCTAGGGAGGAATAACCCCGTGCACCAGTACAGGTTGGGGGTTGACCTGCTGGAAAGCAGCTCTGCGGAGAAGGACCTGGGAGGGCTGGTGGACACCAAGTTAAGCATGAGGCAGCAATGTGCCCTTGTGGCCAAGAAGGCCAATGGTATCCTGGGCTGCATCAGGAAGAGTGTTGCCAGCAGGTCGAGGGAGGTGATTCTCCCCCTCTCCTCAGCCCTGGTGAGGCCACATCTGGAGTACTGCGTCCAGTTCTGGGCTCCCCAGTACAAGAGGGATGTGGCACTACTGGAGCAAGTCCAGCGAAGGGCTACAAAGATGATTAGGGGACTGGAGCATCTCTCTTATGAGGAAAGGCTGAGAGAGCTTGGCCTGTTTAGCTTGGAGAAGAGAAGGCTGAGAGGAGATCTTATTAACGTGTACAAGTATCTGAAGGGAGGGTGTAAAGGGGATGGGACCAGACTCTTTTCAGTGATGCCCAGTGACAGGACGCGAGGCAACGGGCACAAACTGAAATACAGACAGTTCCATCTGAACATGAGGAAAAACTTTTTCACTGTGAGGGTGACAGAGCACTGGAACAGGTTGCCCAGAGAGATTGTGGAGTCTCCTTCTCTGGAGATATTCAAAACCACCTGGATGCAATCCTGTGCAATATGCTCTAGGTGACCCTGCTTGAGCAGGGGGGTTGGACTGGATGATCTCCAGAGGTCCCTTCCAACCTCAACCATTCTGTGATTCTGTGATTCTGTGACGATAAATTCCTTGCGCAGCCTTAGGAGCCCTTTACTTAAATTAAGGTAGAGTTTAGACAAGACTCTTAAATAATCCCTTTATAACTGGTTGGTGGGTGTGTATGATTTTTTTTCTTTGTTTTGTTTGTTTGTTTGTTTGTTTTATGATGGCAGAGCTTCCAAACCAAGTAAGCAGATCCCATCTTTTCTGGACAAGCCCCGTTCCATTGCTTATATCAAGGCAGCTTCTTTTCCGGACCTTCTCTAGAAAATTGGAGGTATGTAACTTGGGAAGGTGTCTTGAACTGTGCCCTGCAGAGAGGTCAGGTTAAACTGGTTTGCTGACAAACCATTTTCTTCTGTATCCTGCAGTTTGTAAGAATGTCATATGTACACATTTACTATTGCCCCAAAGAGTTGTGGGTTTTTTTATCCTGTTTGTTATTTAAATAATAGTTCACAAGTACTTCTTTTACATGTCTGACATTATTATGCAGACATATGAGTTTTGTAATTATATTTGAGTAGGTGCTGGAATTAGGGGCCTAATTTGGTCCAGTGTGGAGTGTGGACATTAAACCCCTAGCAGCTGCCTTGCTTCCGTGCTCATGAACTTTCACATGATATTCGCAAGGCCTGTTTGTCCGAGTTCGGGCTTCCTGCTCAGCAGTGAGTGTTAGGAAGCTGTCTGCACTGTCCCCCATAAACTGGCAGCCCCCTACATGTAATTGTCCTTGAAAGTTGACTCATGCTTTTTCTCTTAACACTTTGCCTTCCTTAAGCACACTTGGATGCCAACAGCCATATTGCAGCCAGTCAAATGCACACCATGGTGTTCCGATTGCCTGACTCCAGTGTTGCCCTCTGTTTCCCCTTGTGTTGTCAGCTCAGCTCCCCTTGAAGCTCAGCACCTTCAAGACCTTCCAGGCTCCTGTCCTAGGTGCCTTGGTGTGGGCAATGCCTGCTGTGGCTGGCTGAAACCTCAGTGTTGTGAGGGCTGCAGCCTGGTGCGGCACAAGAGGCGTTTGCTGTTCTTGTGTCGTTCCTGAGCTGCTTTCTTGAGTTTGCTAGTCCTCGGGTTTTCTGTCCGCTTCCTCTCTTTCACCTGTTACCGCTGAAGGGCGAGCAGATTGAAACAACCCTGCCCTTCAAAGTTAGGACTCTGAAACAAGGAACCAGGCTGCTGTGGCTCACTGAGCAGCAAACGGAGGAAGCCAGTGATCCTGTGCCCTGAAACACTCCTGCTGTTTCCAAGCTCTAACTTAACAGGCTTTGACAAGCCTTGTTTAGCTACCTGCTGCTCAAAGGTTCGTGTGCTCATCACTATGTCTCATGAGCCCTTTCTGCTGTAACTGTGTTTTTTCAGGCCATGGTGAGAGGGGTCCTTGCTGCATTTGAGGAAGGCAAGCCAGAGGAGACCATGAGCAGTGCTTTTAACCTCACTGCCACCCCTAAGGACGTCCAGGCACTAAGGAAGCTTTGCTGGCTCTGGGAGGAGGTAACATTTGCTGCAGTGTAGTGGTGTTGTCATCCGGTGTATATTGAAAAATACTCCTTGGCCGTGTATGTGAGTTTTCTTTTCAAATTCTTTGCTGACCCCTCACTGCAGATCTCAGAAGTATCTGGGTTCGGGCTCCGATTTTCAGCCTTGAAGGGCGCAGTTTTTCTGAAAGCACCTGTACTTCTTGTCTGGTGCTGCTTCCCAGAGTTGGTCATACTTAAGTCCAGATCAATTGGAGCGGGTGACCAGTGTTTCTAGGAAACTCTGTAGAAAGTAATCATGCACAAAAGTCAGGGAACAAAAGCTGTGACTGGAGTTCTCTTGGGCAGCTGCCTGCTCCAGTGTTGCCAGCAGACAAGTGTTTCAAAGCTTTTTTCACACTTGCTTTTCTTTGCTCTTACATGCGCCACTTTGTATTGACCCTGCAGAAGGAGGAAGGACCTGAGGAAGGCTGTTAGCTGTAAATGATTTACTGCTATCATGCAGAGCAATTGAAGTACTGTTAAAATCTACCATAATTTCTTTCTAATATCTGACTATGATCTTTAGAATTTCTCTTTTTCTCCTACAAAAGTGGATTTTTGACTGCATTCAGCAGGAGTGAAGAACGAACCTAAATGCAGTGTGTGATTGCGAATTCTCAAACCCTTGTTCTTAAATTTCTATCAAAAGGGAACATTTGAACTTTTTTTTTTTTAAAGGTTTTCGGAACCTGGCTAAGTGCAAACCAGCGCATGACGTGAAGATGAGGGAAGATCTTGGGGTGTTCAGTGATGCAGAGAAAGTAAGTATTTATTTATCTTACTCTTTCTGTGTAAGTAATATATTTCACCCAGCAAATTAATAGTGCTAATTTCACTGAAATAACTTCTTCCAAAGAATGCCACAGTCTGAGAGAACTTTTATTTTTCCTCTCTAATTATAACTTCCATATTGATAAGTATGACCATACTAGAGGTATCCTCTGAGCAGGAGGACCTATCTTCTTCCTCAGAAAATGTGAAATAACAGTGAGAAATTGGTATATACACCTTGTGCTGCATTCTCTGAATTGCCTTTTTGTGATTATTTGAATGGACGCTGTTTAAAAAACAGCTGTTTCAGGACTTGTTCTTTCACTCTAAAACTTATCAAAATGATGGCTGGGGTTGAAATATGCTAAAAGACTGCCTGATGACTTCCATCGTATAGGCACAACCAGCTTTTAATCTGTTGTGATTTGCTCCTCAGTTACTAAATCTTGTTGTTCCTCATGCACAAAGGAATGATGTTTGCTTGGGCAGGGTGGTTAGCCTACAGGCTAAAAAGGTGCTGTACAGCTTCCTGTGCTTGTCCCTGTACTGAGGTTTGGATTCCCATTTGCCTGTTTTTCCTTGACATCTCATCACCTCCCAGAGAATCTCCTGGGTCTTGTAGTTTAGTCGCCTGTTAGAGGGAAATGTGTCCTAGGATCGTTTTCATAAATGGACTTAAGCTCCCTTGTGAACTGCTCCCTTCATGGAGAGCCACTTCCAGAATTTCCTTTTCATGGATCTGAAGCCTCCTCAAATCCAGGCTGCATTTAGTGATGGCAACTCTATGTGTATTTGTTCCTGTGCCAGCATTGCCCATGAGCATAACTGGTTCTCTGTCCCTAGAGCAACTTCTGTTATCTGTACCAACCATGTTTCCTCTGTCTTCGTTTTGCTCCATTAAATTAAATTCTCTCTGCTGGGTGCTTCCTGTGGGTACTACTGCCCTGTTCTTTGAGAACTCTGGGATAAAAAGCAAAGATAGATTCATGTACTTCAGGAATCCCTGTGGATGTTGTGCTTTTTGCTCTGCTAATCTTTTTTTTTTTTTTTTAACATGCCCTGGGCCATGAATCAATATGTTAATAGAGAGGCAAAGTAGGTCATGAACTAAATTTAAAAGTACTGTTTTTCTTCTTGTATTAAAATATGCATCCATTTTCTCATCTCTTTTTAGACTGACAGATACAGGCCTAAAATAGAATGGGCATCTTGTGAAAACAAGTAGACCTTTATGGTTGGATTCCAGTGATCCTTCCTTGTTTTCTGCATCGTAGAACTGCATGCTAATCTTTTGTGTACATGCAGAGCCTTGATAAAGCTACTGTGTAGGCACCAAGTGTGCACATGTCAGATTCTCTGCATGTTTGTGGCTGATCCTTCTTGTTTCTTGTAATAAGGAAAACCTTGAGGTGTACTCCCAAGGAGGGAAGAACCAGAAAGAAACTTAAAGAACTGATGATGAGATTGCTGACACTCAAGATGACAGTGCAGGTTAGTTCTGGCTTTCAATTTTCTTTACTGTGTTTTGGCCAAAAGTCTCCTCTGAAACAACTGAAAGGAGCTGAACCACTGGCCATTTTTTATCTATTCACATTTCTGTATACCTTAGAACTTACAAACCATAGTCAGGGACTCCAGGGCCCTGCTAGTAAGCTCAGGGCAGAGAAGTCAGCAAACAAAACCAGACCTTTTCCCAAATGCTTGTAACCTAGCACAAGAGAAAAGGCAAGAGATGGCTGTCGAGAGGTGGGAATACAAGGAAATGCACAGTGCTACTCTGAATGATGAGCACTGCTCTCACTGCAGCAGTAGCCTGACAGTTTTCATGGGTTTTGAGCAGCGCAGAGAGAATTTTCAGGAGGTAAGGTTGACTGCCCGGTGCATATGAAAACCTTTTGCCAAGCGTGAAGATGGCAGGTGAGAAGAGAACATGCCTCTGCATTTCTGTATTGATGGGTTAGTCAGGGAGAGGTGCTGTTGGGGCCAGCTCAGAATTCAGAGCTGTTTTCTGGGCACTCAGTGGGAAATAATGTAGGAATGAGGGTAATTCATGAAAGTCCTTAGCAACTCTGTTTGCTGTGAGAGAAGAAACTTGAAGGGTGTCAGGAGCATGCTCTTTGTGATGAAGGGAATAAGTTCAGAAGATGATCTTTAGAGCAACTTTCTGAATGGATGTGAGTGGGTCAAGGCTGTATTTCAGGACAGAAGAGGACGTTGCAGTAGTTGAGCTGATCATGCCTTGAGGAAGAGATATAATTATGCAATACCTCGTGAAGGCAGTACCTCGCCCATGTTCCGCAGCCTGTGCAAGACTTGAACAAGGGGAATAAAAACCTATAAAAAGGTTCAAGCCCAAACTTGTATGCATCATAATTATCCTCCTGTATGCATCATAATTAATTGAAGCTCTCTCAGGAGCCCCCTTCTTGACTTGTCCTGCTGTTTTTGGTAACAGCTGTGAACAGGAAGTTCAGGGGAAATCAGGGGGAACAGCTTCACAAATACAGTTACTTTGCAAGGCTTTACAATTACTTTGCAAGGCTCTGGCCTATCATATGCCAAAGTCAAGCTGCATATAAGTACCATGTACATTTTTTTTTTTTTTTTAACTTCCCAACAAAGATGGAATTTTGCTCTCACAAGGAAGAACATGTAATGCAGTTTGAAATCAGATGCATGAGGTATACATATAATGGGCTGGAAACTTCACAGATCTCACAGTACCTTCTGGGGTAGACTGCACTTGATTTTTGATGTGACTTAGTGTGACCTAATCTTGTTTTTGTTATTGCCTTTGAAATGCTTGCAGATGGAAACATGCAGTCTACAGCAGTGATTCCCCATCCTCCGCTGATGATGATGAGCAACATTTTGCCCAGGAATCTACTGAAGAGGAGGAGCAGCTGCCTGACTGTGAAGTGTTCTCCTCCCTGCTCCTGTACAGAGTCTAAAGGGTGGCAATATTTAATCCTTTGGCATAATATGTAATTTGTTGGCACTGGTGGCTCTTAAGTGGGCTCTCTACCATTGGACTTCTACAATTGATTCTTTAAGAGCAATTGGGTTTCTTTGGAGAGGTTAGGCATAAACTCTAACTATTTTAATGTAAAATTCTACTGCCCTTCTGCTTTACAGTAGGCTGTTCAGAAAGAAACCCCCCATAACAGAAAATGTATAAATAGAGGCAAGGATGGGGGTTCTTTGCCTTCCTTTAACCTAGGACATGGTTTCTGTTGAATTTATCTTTAGGTAAACTGAGGCAGCAATACCTTTGTGTGCTTGAAAAACTTCTGCCAATACTGAGCTTTTATAGTAGCAGTAAAAAGTCATTTCTTAAGAACTGTTAAAATGCAGCATATCTGTAGATTCAAAGTAGAGGGAATTCCTTGCCATAGTTAAAGGCTTAGTGTCTTGTGTGATCAAAGGAAAGTATACTCAAAAGGTGTCCTGGCTGAAAAAGGTGGTTTGGGGGGTTTTGTTGTCTTTGAGTGTTTTACGTACATGTGAACTTGATTAGTTTATAAGCAGGAGAGGTTTATCTGTTGGAAGTCAATTGTAATGTTTTGCTTGAAAGACCAGGTGTTTCCCTTTATGGGCACAATATCTGTAGATTTAACAGTTAGCTGTATATATTCTCTATCAGCAAAACTCATCTCATAGTATGATGAAATAGAACTTTAAAATCTTCTCTTTCAATAAGGTTAAAAGTACTGCAAATAAGGAAACAAAAACCTTCAAATGTTTTGCTGCTTTCTTCATTGACATTCTCTTCTAAACAACAGCAGGTTAGCTTTTCTAGTTGCTATTTAAGTATTATCTGGAAATGCAGAATACCTTTTTCTTCCTCCTAGCCTTAGACTTTCTCCTCAGCTATTGCTGACCAAATCTGGGAGACAAAATCCAATAACTTGCAACTTTTTAAGGAGGAATGAAAGGCTATCCTATCAAGTCCAGTTTGTCTATCTGGAGATAGATCAGATCCATGGACTAGCAGACTGAGTTTAGTGAACTGCTAAAGATGTGAAGTGGAAATGGGAGGAGGCAGATGGACTGTGGGGAAGCAGCAAAAGTTTCTGGAGAAGCTGCAAGGCTTTAGATAGCAGGACAGCATGAGTCATGATATTTGATATCATTTGAAGGAACTGCAAGAATGGCTTCAGGTAGAGGCTCAAAGATGTCAGTGTTTGAGGTACTGTTATTTGGGCTGAATGTCTTTGAACTCTTTGAGGAGGCCTACGTTGACTATTATATCCTAAATCCATTTTTTCTCATCCTCTTTGGAAAGATAAGGTGGAACCTTTGCCCCCTGGCTACTGGACATCAGAGAGCGACATGGCTTCCCCCATCCTGAGGAAATGGAGGACTGTTTCCAGGGCCAGCACTGACCCCTGACCTGGGGGCTTAGCCCTGAACTGCTTGCGTCTTCTGTGAGAAAAGGGACCTGCTTTGATGCCAGAAACTGTTGACGTGCTGGATTTTCAGTATTTAGTTTTAGAAGGAATTTACCAACAGTATCCAAGTTATGCACTGTCAAAGCATTTGATGGTAAATGCATCCAGTTAGGGTTTGTGTTTCCATATTCAGGAAGACATCACCAGCTGGAGAGTAACCTGTTTCATCTTTTAAACGCCTTCCTTTAAGGCCAGCTCTCAGAAGCCTGGAAAGTGAAGGCTGTACTCCTCCTGAAGTCTGCTGATGGAAATCGAGGTAGTTGTCTTCCTAAAGTCACTGAAACACAAGATGGGATTGAGCTTCATAATTTTTCAAGCTTTGGCCTTTACGAAGAAAGAGCTGACATTGTAGTTAAGGCGTTGAACTGCTCAACTGATTTCTCTGATGAACAGTGTAGCACCTATACTTTGCAGTGGCAGACTGTGGGAAGGTATGCTTTTAGTGAACACATCTTGGTTGCCTTTTGCATTGCACGCATTGCATACACTGGACTCAGGATATAAATAGCCATCTCAAAGTCACCGGAATGATTCTCCTAGGCAAACTTAGAGATCTGTCTAATAAGCCTGTGGGGGGGGGAAGCAGGGGAAGGCTGGGTCCCAGTGAATCTCTTGACTCAGAAAACAGTTTAGACAAATGTTTTCAGTCTTGTTTTCTGCCTAAGCAACTTTTAAGATCTTCAGGTAGGTGCCCTTGTGATAACAGTATCCAGTTGCTTGGGAAAGTGCAACATTCAGGTGCTTCAAGGGCACATAAATGAAAATGAAACTGGAAAATGAAAATGAAATGAAACTGGAAAATGTACATATCCATCCATCTGAAGTTGCAAGCAACAAAACTGGTGCCTATGCTGGGCAGTTCTATAATAATGTGGTAATGTAGCTTCCAGTTCCTAGACACCTACACAATATATATAATGTATATATGTATATACATATGTGTGTGTGTGTGTATTTATATATACATATATATGTACATATGTATATATACATATTTCATGACAGAGCACTTGCGTAGAACAACAGAGTCACCACACAACTGCATGAACTGTGTTTTCATAGGTTTTTTGTACAGGCTGATAAATACTTGTTTTTAAATGCAACAGCAGGCTCTTTCTTTCGGCGTGCAAAATATCCCAAACAAAGCAACCAAATCCTTGCTTGTGTGGACTCGGTGAGGAGTCTGTTCAGTGGACTCCAGGCACCCTGCTGGATCCACAGCAGCGGGAGCCTGGCACAAGCCCCCTGCCCAGCGCAGCCTGGGGCGGCTCAGGCCTCCCTGGAGAGCCCCAGCCCAGCAGGGACCAGCCCTGCAAGGCCAGCGCCTTTCTGGCCTGTCGTCTTCAGAGACAGACGCGTCCTCACAAGCCATTTCACAGCCCTGTTGCTGCTGCTCAGCTGCTCAGACTGAAGTGACTTCGCAGCTGCTTTGCTGATGCTGTTCCTGTCACTGGCCTATCAGGTTCTCAGGCAGAAGTGACCTTGCAAGCACAAACCGCAGTTGTCTGTCTGCTTCTGGCATACCAGCTGCTGAGGCAGAAGCAACCTCACAATCAACATCTCAGCCGTGAGGCTGTTGCTGGCCTGTCAGGAGCAGAGAAAGAGGTGATATCAGAAGAACCTACATGAGCCAAGAGCCTGCTGTTGACCTATCAGCTCCAGAGAAACAAGTGACCTCACAGTCAGAATCAGAGTCTTGTGCCTGCTGCTGGCCTGCTAGGTATTTAGAGAAGTGACCTCACAGTCAACATCCGAGCCATGTGGCTGGTGCTGGCCTATCATGTACTCAGGAAGAAGTGAGCTCACAATCAACATCCAAGTCATAAGCCTGTTTCCAGCCTATCATCTTCAGAGAGAGAGTGACCTCACAATCAATTTCACAGCCGTGTTCCTGCTGCTGGCCTATCATCCGTTAAGACTGAAGTGACCTCACAGCCACTTTTGTGAACCTGAGCCTGCTGCTAGCCTATCAGGTTCTCAGGCAGAAGTGAGCTCACAAGCACAAAGCCCAGTTGTTTGCCTGCTTCTGGCATATCAGCTCCTGAAGCAGAAGCCGCGTCACAATCAACATCCATGCCATTAGACTGTTTCTTGCCCATCTCTGTCAAAAACTGAGGTGACATCAGAACAACCTACCTGAGTCAAGAGCCTTTTGCTGGCCTATCACAGCCAAAAGAAGAATTTTCCTCAGAATAAGTATCCCAGGAATGTGCCTAGTTCTGGGCTATCAGTAGTCAGGCAAAAGTGACCTCACGATCAACTTCCAGGCCTTGTCCCTGCTGCTGGGCTGTCATGTTCTCACACATAAATGACCCTGTCATTGACTCCCAGGAGTGATGGGAAGGCTGTTCTCCAGGATTTGCTTGCTTTTGCAGTGGCTTCCCAGGGGCTGGGAGAGGGCCTAGGAGGTTGCATGGCCCTGGCCCCAGGCACATGTCAGTACCTTCATCTCATGAGCCATGGGACCTCTCTCACCTCCCTCCAGTTCTCCAAGTCCTCTTCTACAGGGTGGAAAGAGCCCAAGGCCTCCTTGCTCACCTGGAGGTCATGGCCCTGATGGACTCCAATAAGCACTGCCGCCTGCTTGTCCCCAAGTGCCTGGCCCAGAAAGCATTTGCAGTAGGGGCACAATTAGTTGTCACAACCTCAGGCAATGCAGTGCCATGAGGATCCCTCCAGGCCTGTTCTTCCAGCACTTGCTCAAATGACATGCTTGGGAGGAACAGGAAAGGCCAGGCCCCATCTGTCCCTGTCCAACAGGGAGGACCTGGCCACTGCTCCCATAGCTCTGCCACTCCGTGTGTCCAGGCTGGCCTCCATCCCCACAGCCTGGAATAGAAAAGAGGTATTTGCAGGGAAATGTGCACAGTCAGTGGCCACATCCCTGGGGCAGGTGGTGGTGAACGGAGGCATTTCTACACCTGTCCTGAGCTGGCTCCTTCCCACCCGCAGTCCCTTTTCCTGGACTGGAGAAAAGTGTGGATACACGGGCACTTAAACTGCAGAATTGGTCACTTGGGGACTTGGTTTAGTTCAACAGAAGGAAATCCTGAGTGTAGCGGCAGGGCTGGCAGTCACTGGTGCCTTCTTCCCCAGTCCAGCAGCCGAGACTTCTCCCAACGGCTAAGGAGCTAAAAATAAAGTTCTAGGTGCAGGGAGAAAGGCAGAGAAATACTGAAGGTCTCATTCAGGCCATATGTTATGCGATCTGCTTCTGGGGGGTGTTTCAATGGTGGCTGTGCTGTGACTCAAGTCCCTTGTGAGCCACATATTAGAGGCATCTCATAGTCTTCAGCCACCCAGGACTTTAAGGTCCCAGACTGAAATCTTTGAGGGCCCAGAAACTCTGCCTTGGCTGGAAGAGTTGTCTCAGTCCTGCTTCCCTCTATCCCATGAGGGGAGTCAGGAAAAGACCCTCCTTCCCCCAGGTGCTGCTCGTCATGGAAGAAACAGCCTTGCCAGAGAGGGGGTAAAATCCACCTGTATTTGGAGATGTTTACCCAGTGGGACTCCTGGCCTGCATTCCCCCTCTTATGAGTTGTTTCTACTTTCTTCATCCACCTCTCTCTCTCATCCAGCCCTGTGGCTCAAGGATTGGGATCCTTGGCACCTTGGGAGGGTCACTGCCACTTGGCTTTTCCAGGCTTTTGCTGTGAACTCTTGCACATCCACTTACTTTTTCAGTGGGCTCCCCAGGCTGTCCAGATTATTGGCATGATATTTCCCTAGATTCAGTTCTTCACAGTTCTGCTTTATTATGCAAGGGAAAAAATAGTCAATGCAGACTGAGGTGTGACCCTAGGAAATATGATTGGAGAGCATAGAAGGCATCAAGGAGTTAATAGACACCCTCAGGACATCCAGTCCTAATCTTTTCTCTTTCAGACCAAACTCAGGCTTCATCCTACAGCCACTGAAGCCAAAGGAAAGGGTTTTTTTGGCTCCCTCCCCCTCATTGGTGTGCTTGAACATTTGTTCTAATGCTTTAATTAAAAAGTTAGACTTGCAAAATCATGTTCTATCACTAAAAAGCATAGAGGTAGAGTAAATCAGAAGTCCATCTGGAGCTCTCCCTCTTGAGCAAGTCTGGGCACATCCAGCTCCAGCCACTCGGCAGCTGGCAGAAATGCCCTTTTTTTGGTTGTTTTAAAGTGTTTGCAGTGCCTGGGCACTCCATGGATCATACCTCTCTCTCCGAGATTGGTAGTTTGCCAGTTCTGCCCTTTCTTTATTTTCCTTCTCTTTGGTCAAGGCTGCCAGGAAATTTTGTCTGCCCCATTGCATTTGCCCTGCTGCCTGCACTCTTGCTAATGCAACCCAGGATAAGGGTGGGTGTCTTTGCTACAAGAGCAGCTTGCTGACTTCTTGTCAACTTGTCCAGCAGGATTCCCAGGTC
Organism: Apteryx mantelli; assembly: GCF_036417845.1. Lineage (NCBI taxonomy): Eukaryota > Metazoa > Chordata > Aves > Apterygiformes > Apterygidae > Apteryx > Apteryx mantelli. The sequence goes on from NC_089997.1 coordinate 15,766,197, forward strand.
CTTCCCCGCAAAGCTGCTTTCCAGCCAGCCAGCCCCAGCTTGTCCTGCTGCATGGGGTTATCTCATCCCAGGGACAGGACTTGCTTGAACTCCCCGTGTCCCTGTCAGCCTGTATCAGCAGCCTGTCACTGCCCCTCTGCTTAGCAGCCCTGCCCTGCAGCATGTCAACCACTCACCCCAATTTGGTATCATCCATGAACTAGCTGAGAGCACACTCTTGTCTCACCATTTAAATCATTCATAAAACCAAACAGTATTGACTCCTGTATCAACCTCTGAAGAATGTCACTGGTAACCATTAGTCACTTGGACTTTGCACCACTGCTCTCCACTCTTTCAGCCAGGCAGCCTCCAGCTCATTTCCCACACCCTCCATTGTTTATTCCTCCTTTCCACATCTCACCAGTTTGGCTACAAAGATATTATGGAAGAGCATAGCAAAGGCCTTCCTACATTCAAGGTGTACAGCATGCACTGTACTTCCTTTGTCCACACAGCCAGTCACCCCATCACGGAAGGCAATCAGGTTGGCCAGGCACAATTTTCCCTTGAGGACTCCATGCTGGCTGTTCCCAACCCCTTCATGTGACTGTAACTAGCTTCCAGGAAGATTTGCTTGCCAGAGATTGATGTGATGCTGACCAGCCTGTCATTCCCCAGATCATTTTTCCTATCCTTCTTGAAGATGGATGTAATGTTTGGGGGGAAAGGTGGGGAGGGTGGGAGGCTGGGTAGCAGTGTTAGGGCTGTGCCAGCTCCTCCTGCACCGCTGGTCCCTGTGGTGGTGGACGTCATTGTTAAACCACTCTCCATCATCTTTGAAAGGTCATGGCAATCAGGAGAGGTGCCTGAGGACTGCAAGAAAGCCAATGTCACTCCAGTTTTCAAAAAGAGAAGAAGGAGGACCCAGGGAACTAGGCCAGTCAGCCTCACTTCAATCCCTGGAAAGGTAATGGAGCAACTCATCCTGGAGGCCATCTCCAAGCATGTGAAGAATAAGAAGGTGTTCAGGAGTAGTCAGCATGGCTTCACCAAGGGGAAGTCATGCTTAACCAAGCTGATATGATAGGATGACTGCCTGGGTAGATGAGGGGAGAGCGGTGGATGTTGTCTACCTTGACTTCAGTAAGACTTTTTGACACTGTCTCCCATAGCATCCTCATCCAGCTCAGGAAGTGTGATCTAGATGAGTGGACAGTGAGGTGGATTGAGAACTGGCTGAATGGCAGAGCTCAGAGGGTTGTGCTCAGTGGTGCAAAGTCTAGTTGGAGGCCTGTAGCTAGCGGTGTCCCCCAAGGGTCAGTACTGGGTTCAGCCCTGTTCAGCTTCTTCATCAATGACCTGGATGAAGGGACAGAGTGCACACTCAGCAAATTTGCTGATGAAACAAAACTGGGAGGAGTGTCTGATACCCCAGAAGGCTGTGCTGTCATTCAGAGGGACCTGGATAGGCTGGAGAGCTGGGCAGAGAGGAACCTCATGAAGTTCAACAAAGGGAAATGCAGGGTCCTGCACCTAGGGAGGAATGACCCCATGCAGCAGTACAGGTTGGGGGTTGACCTGCTGGAAAGCAGCTCTGCGGAGAAGGACCTGGGAGTGCTGGTGGACACCAAGTTAAGCCTGAGGCAGCAATGTGCCCTTGTGGCCAAGAAGGCCAATGGTATCCTGGGGGGTATTAGGAAGAGCATTGCCAGCAGGTCGAGAGAGGTGATCTTCCCCCTCTCCTCAGCCCTGGTGAGGCTGCATCTGGAGCATTGTGTCCAATTCTGGACTCCCCAGCACAAGAGAGACGTGGAGCTACTGGAGTGAGTCCAGCAGAGGGCTTCTCAGGTGATTAAGGGACTGGAGCATCTCTCATCTGAGGAAAGGCTGAGAGAGCTGGGCCTGTTTAGCCTGGAGAAGAGAAGACTGAGGAGGGATCTTATCAATGTGTACAAATATCTGAAGGGAGGGTGTCAAGAGGATGGGGCCAGACTCTCCTCAGTGGTGCCCAGTGATAGGACAAGAGGCAATGGGCACAAACTGAAGCACAGGCAGTTCCATCTGAATATGAGGAAAAACTTTACCATGAGGGTGACAGAGCACTGGAACAGGTTGCCCAGAGAGGTTGTGGAGTCTCCTTCTCTGGAGATATTCAAAACCCACCTGGACGCAATCCTGTGCAATGTGATCTAGGTGACCCTCCTTGAGCATGGAGTTTGGACTAGATGATGTCCAGAGGTCCCTTCCAACCTCAACCATTCTGTGATTCTGTGGGGAGAGGGGATGGGAGATGGGGCAGTGGAGGGGTGACGGCAGGTTGGCAGGGACAAGGGGGCAGTGGGGGCTGCAGAAAGGGGTTGTGGTCAGTGTTTCTGCAGAGCAGCAGCTTTCTCATTTCACCTCACATGTAAAAGTCCCTCATTGATCCCAGGCAGAAACAGGCCTTTTCCCTAGTGCCCATGCCACCCTCCCAGCAGGACAGGGACATACAGGGAGGGTATGCCTGTCCTGGTGTTCAGGACCAGCTCCCTGAGGCTGGCACAGCTTTGTCTGTGGGACCTCTCAGTCATCGGTCTCTGCTCAGGCATGGCTGGAGCAGGGAGAAGAGTTCGTGGGGCAGGGCTGGGAGAGCTCTCCTGGGAGTTTCTCTTTTGCAGTGGAGCAGTGAGGAGCATCGTGGCTCCCATTTGTGCACTGTCCTTGTGCCCGCTCAGCCCTGTTTCCCTGCACACAGCCCCATGGCCTCACCGTGCAGGTACTGCACAGGGCAGGGTGTGTTCAGGGGTGGGGAAACATCCCCCTGGCATGGTCCCCATGACAGCCCTCAGTGCCTTGTCCCCCACAGCCCTCCTGCTTTGGCAGCCTTCCCCAGTGCCCAGCCCAAGCCCAGCTCCAGCCATGTCCCATGTGGAGGTTAGCGCATAGCCATCCTCTGCGGTCTGCCGGAGTCTCAGCTGGGAGAGAGGCTGCGCAGGGCTGGTCATTCCCCTCGATATAGGTACTGATCCCAGCAGGACGGAGCTGGTCACAAAGCAAAATGCATCCAGAAACCTGAAATCCAGAAGATGGTCTGTGACAAATGCCTGGGGACACCTTCCTGGTTGGTCCATGTAACTAAGGGCACAGACCGGCCTCCTCTCTTCTGCACCTGGCATGTCTTGGTTCCCATCCACAAGACCTGCCTCTGCATCACAAACCCACCAGTGTGTGTCCTCACCCTGCCTGCTCACAAAGCTTAGCTAACATTGGCGCTTTCCTCTCCTGGGTCCTTTCCAGCCCAGCCCAGCCGCTCCCTGGCTCTCCCCATCTCCCCTGCCCTCTCCCCAGTCCACCCAGCAGAGCAGTCCAGGCTGGGGGTGGCCCCGCCGCAGTGCCCAACGCAGGTTGCTGCAGAGCTCTGTGTACACATACCACAGTCTGAGGCCCCCTGTGGGCACAGCAGCGGGTCCCCGCTGGAGGCCAGTAATGGCGTGAGGGAACAGAGGCCAGGGACTCCTTGTCTCACCTTCTCTCGTGTCCAGGAGATCCTTTAACCTGGCTCCCTGCAGCTGCCCTGTGCCAACCCCTCTTTCCAGGACAGCACAAGAGTGTCTACCCTGGGGATCCTCAGGCAGCTCCTACTGCCCCAGCGTACATAGGAACAGATTTCTCTCATTTATTCCTTCTTGCCAGCACACAATTGCTCCTTTCCTCTTCTCCAGGGACATCCCTGCACCCTGGACAGCCTTTCCCCAATGAGTGCATTGGCACTGGCCTGCCCAGCTGTTCCTGGACCCTCCCCTGTGCTCCACGTGGAGCCCTGAGCTGGTGGTGCTGCTCTGCAGAGCGAGTGGGCTGTGGTGCCCTGGAACCACAGGGTGATGCTGCACTGGCCTTGGTGGGCAGGGCAGGAAGCAGACCCAGATGGACAGGCATCACTGCACCTGAAAACCCCCTACCAAGGGGTCTGTGGCCAAAAGTGATGCTCTGAGCAATCACAGCGCATTTCAAATGGCTCAGGCTGTGTTCAGGTGTGTCCCTAGATCCAGACCATGGATTTTGATTGAAGGTGACATGGACCACTCTCCAGGCTCTCTTCTCTGTGCCTGCAGGGTCCACATTGTGGGCATCTCTCACCAGCCCTGTCATATGGGAGACAGTCCCAGGCAGATACCGCTTGACCATTCACCATCTCCAGGAGCACTGGGAACCCACAAGTGAGAGTCAAATCCAGCCCTCATTCCCTAACACATCACCCCATGAACTCATTGCCTTGAGCCCATGGAGACCCCCAGAAAAGCAACAAGCCCTTTCAGGGTGAAAGTCCTTGAGCACATTCTTGCCTCCAGCATTGGAAGAAGAAACCAACCTTCAAGCACTGCACTGAGGAAATCCCTTTATTACAGAAAGGCCATTTCTGACACTGTGACAGACATATTTAGAGCAGGCCTCTAGGTCATACAGACTGGGTTTGTGCTTCTGGAGAAGTGGGATGACTTCAAACACTTCTGCACAAACATCAGTATCACCAAGAGAATGCACATAGCACAAGAGTTGTCTGAGTTATATTAGAAATCACTTGTGAAGAGGAATGGGCATTTCATTGCTGCTGAACTAGTACCAATTGGATCAGTCTCTTTAGTGCATCCCTGAGCTCCTTGTTCCTCATGCTGTAGATGAGGGGGTTCACTGTTGGAGGCAACACCGAGTACAGAACAGCCACCCCCAGATCCAGAGCTGGGGAGGAGATGGAGGGGGGCTTCAGGTAGGCAAACAAGCCAGTACTGACAAACAGAGAGACCACAGTCAGGTGTGGGAGGCATGTGGAAAAGGCTTTGTGCCTGCCCTGCTCAGAGGGGATCCTCAGCACAGCAGTGAAGATCTGCACGTAGGACAGCACAATGAAAATAAAACACCCAAAGCCTAAACAGGCACTAACCACAAGAGCCCCAACCTCCCCGAGGTAGGAGTCTGAGCAGGAGAGCTTGAGGATCTGGGGAATTTCACAGAAAAACTGGCCCAGGGCATTGCCTTGGCAGAGTGGTAGTGAAAATGTGTTAGCAGTGTTCAGCACTGCATTGAGAAAACCACTGGCCCAGGCAGCTGCTGCCATTTTGACACAAGCTCTGCTGCCCATGAGGGTCCCATAGTGCAGGGGTTTGCAGATGGCAATGTAGCGGTCGTAGGCCATGACAGTGAGAAGAGAATACTCAGTCGAAATGAAAAAGACAAAGAAAAATATCTGGGCAGCGCATCCCACGTAGGAAATGGCTCTGGTGTCCCAGAGGGAATTGGCCATGGATTTGGGGACAGTGACAGAGATGGTGCCAAGGTCAAGGAGGGAGAGAGTGGAGAGGAAGAAGTACATGGGGGTGTGGAGGCAGTGGTCGCAGGCTACAGCTGTGATGATGAGGCCATTGGCCAGGAGGGCAGCCAGGTAGATGCCCAGAAACAGCAAGAAGTGCAAGAGCTGCAGCTGTCGCATGTCTGCAAATGCCAGGAGGAGGAACTCATTCAGGGAGCTTCTGTTGTACACTTGCTCTGGAGGAAAAAGCATTGACAAATTACGACAGGCTTCACTGAGCAAATCTCATTCCACTCCTCATAGTATCCCTCACATTTCCTCTCTCCTTTACCTTCGTTCAGCTCCATTTCCTGACCACTGGTTTGTGCTGAGTGTGCCGTGGAGAGCAGGGACCTCTGTGCACGGACTTCAGATGAGTCAGTGCTGCTCTACCAGAGTATGTAAATGGAGGTGTCAAACTGCCCTGTGTATGTTATTGGGATACCTGGGGATGGGCACCCTGAGCTGAGTAAAGAGAATTTTGTCCGGTGACCCAGTGGGAATATTCTCTTTTTACCACTGTGAGAGACAAATACAGCACTCATGGCAGCTGTGTCTGAAAGAGAAGAGCCTTGTGAGGGATTCATCTGCCCCAACCTTGCCCTCTTGAACAGAAATGTCTGTATCTGAATCAGTCACACTAGCTCTCACTCTGTCAAGGCAGAGAAACAGTGCAGTGAAGGCAGGGGCTGACCTGACCCTTTCTAGGCATCTCTGTCCCAGTCAGATGAACCCTGCCCTCACATTTTTACCATCTTCACTGTTTCTTCAGGCAATGTAGTGGGAGTGGGAAGTTACTGTCTTAACCACAGCTGAATCCTCTTCCTTAACCACAGAGAGCACAAGAGCAAGAACCAGATCAGCACAGAGAGGTGAAGAAACAAGGAGCAATACTTACGGTCACTCCCAGCCCTTTGCTGTGCAGTGGGAAATGGGCATGTTGCAGGAGGGATGCTCCTCTCCTCTGCTGGTGCCCAGGCTGCCGGGGAAAGGGCTCATGTCCTGGACCCCATGGCCTTGAGGGCAGAGGCTCTGCTGGATGGGAGAGCAGACATGGGGGGCTTGCGTAAAGAAAGAGATCTGCGTTGAGGGGGATAACAGGGAGTTCTCCAAATTCCCCCTCCCACAGCATTTCTGTTTCTAGTTTCCTCTCGTTCACTGACTGTATCTTCACTGCCTGGAGCTTTTCCTCCTGAGAGCTGTTTCTCTATCCCGTGTCTTTTTCCTGTCAGTGCTTACAGACCCCATCAGAGTGGGGAAAGGGTTTTCTGAGGTCCCTCACAGACCTCTTGATCTCTCAGTGTAATGGTCTAGGAGTGTCAGTCCCTTTTCCAAACCTGACAGCTGCTTTTCCACTCCCCCAGCCCACAAACAGTAGGAAACTCAAAACATAGGCTTAGGAAAGCTCCTTATCTTTAAGGCAACCCCTTCCCTGATATTCTTCTTGAAAAGGCACCTTCAGGAAATGTCCTGCAGGGGAGCTAGAGCTGGGAGCAGCCCTGACCTATGCAGCACCCTCTCAACAGGAGAATGAACCTGCCCTGCCAGGGGTCACTCCTCACACCTAGAACTTCGCCCTGCAGCACTGTGTGGAGGTCCCCAGGCAGGCTGAGTGCTGACCCTAGCAGGTGGCAGAGTCACTACCCCAGGCACACAGCACCCTTGCGTGCAGGGACACTGCTCTGAATTATAGCCCATGCAGACCCGGGTGCACTCCCTGGCTTCACAACCCTCCACCATCCCTGGGAGAAGGTAGCCGTGATGCCCTGTCCCTCTGATGGCGTGGCTGGAAATCCCTGTTCTAAGCACTGCCTGCGCCAAAGAGAAGAAGCTGGCAGAACCACCCTGACAGACCCTATCAGCTGCGGAAGGTGCCAGCCTTAGAAGAACCCTCTGGGAACCCCAGCAGCGTTGCCCTGCAGCCAGAGACTTACTGTGTGAAGCACTGTGAAGACTTCTCCCCGCAGTGAGCTCTCAGCCATCCTCCCATTCCTGACTGTCTTTAACTTCTGAGTCGCTCATCTCATCCTGGTGCCTGCAGACAGTGCCCTGAGTCTTCCTCCTCCTTTAAGAGGAGCTGCTCCTGGACAGAGCTGTGTCCCTGCAGCGCCTGCCAGGTTGCCATGGGCTCCTGCAGTCCCAGGAGCCAGGCACAGTTCAGGAGCAGAGACCCAGCTAAAGAGGTGACTTTCTCTGTCCCCTGTGCAGCCTCGAGATGTTCCCAGGGCTCCAGGACTGACAGTTCCTGAAAGACTGCAGGGTCACCCCTGGAAAATATCCACTGAAGTAGTCTAAAATGATCACTGATGGTCCCTCTCTAAACAGTGGAGAGAGACTGAGTCCATTGCAGTTGGTCTCATCAGAGGATGGTTATCTAAGACAGGTGGAAATGTCCCCCTCTAGAAGGCCCTGCTCCCATCTCATAAGAAGACAGAACACCTGCACAGGGCCAAGAAGGGAGTTCATTTCCTCATGCTTCAGGGATTGATTTAGAGGAGTTAATCAAAACATCTAATGCCCACTGAGAAGTTCCTGCGATGGTGGATTCAGTTCCCTCCTGTGCACTCCACAAACTCACAGGAGGTTTCCCCTTGCCCAAGTTTTGGAGTGCATAAAATAGCTGTCTGCATGGGAGCTTCTTGCCTAATCTCCTACTGTAATCAGTGGAGATGGAGGGAGGGAGTCAGCTGTACACACACACACACACACACCCTCTTTTGACTTTTGAAGGGACAGAGGTGGTCCAAGACATGCGCAAGTGTCTGCTCGCTCTGATATAACAACTATGACCCACATCCCTATGGAGCATCAGCTGCGGACCAAGTGGAGAATTTCCTTGGCCATCTGAAATGACACTTGATGCCTACTACCCCTAGAGTTCCACTCACTAAGAAGCTCAGACCTATGCAAATCCAGGTATTGCAAACAGCTCATGTAATTCGGTGCAGACACCTGATTTCATGCAATGACAATAGGAGTGCAGGGCCATGTCACATGCATTGGGTGTCTGACACAACCACCATGTTTCTAGCAGATGGAGCATGGGACTAACAAGAAAATCATGCCCTTTTGGAGAGGTTGCTGGGCAAACACCCCAGGGCATCTTGGATTTCCTACCTGTTCCCATACAAGGGATTCCCACCACTGCCTTTAGGCAAAGTTTATCACATCTACATCCGAGCATGCTGCAAAGATGGAAGGCACATCACACCAAGGTCTCCACACATATGCCTACACTCTCTAACCCCACTACATCTCCTCTCCCTAAACCTTTTCTCACCTCCTGATGATATGAACAGGGACTGTACTAATGATGCAGCCACAGAGTGGCAGGCTGTTCAGGCCCACGGACATTCTGAGTGGCAACTTGTCCTTTCTGGAGATCCAGTCACCTCTGTCACAGGCCCTAAGGTGCTGCAGAGTCAGCTCAGGAGCCAAACAACTCTCCTGCCATAGCTGCATGGCCCAGCTCTGTTTCTCTCTGGCCTTGGATACTGCAGGGCCTCTGTTGCTCAGGGAAGCTGTGCCATCTCCATCCCCGGAGGTTTTCAAGACGGGATCAAGCCCTCAGCAACCTGGCCTCACCCCAAAGCTGACCCTGCAGGGTGCACAAGGCTGGGCTAGAGGCCACATGAAGTCCCATCCAGCCTCAAACATTATTGCATTCCTTCCACCAAGGATCTTCTCTTGTCAATGTTAGTGAAAGCACTCAGTTCTCCTGACCGTGGAAGTAAGTCAGACACATGTATGATCAGATCAAGTAGCTTTCCTGTCCTGCTCCAGTCAGAGATATGCAGGGCTGCTTCGCAGGTTCCCCTGAACAGCCCTGATCACTCCTTTGCTTCACCTTTTAGTGTGTTTTTCTCCCCTTTACCCCTTCCAAGTTCTACCCTCTTACTATCCTCATACTCTCCCATACAAACAGCCCACCTCTCTTTACCCTTTCCCCATAGGACCTGCTTGTGCTTGCTTTGTACCCTCACCTGGCATTTCTGAGATGGTTGCCATGGTAATTCCTACCTAGGTCTGCAGTTCCATTCAACTAGTACATCCTTTTAGCCCTTGAAGTGACCTGCAATGCCTCATGCTGTTGTCTTGTTAGAGGCACCACAAGTCCAGGTGAGCCATCTACATGCACACATTAACAGCTGATACAATGAGCTTCACTATGGGGGACCTAGAGAAACTTGGAGATTCAGCCAGAAAAAAACACAGGAAGTTTTACAAAGAGAAGTGGCAAGTCCTGCCCATGGGGAAGAATAACCCTGTGCATCAGGACAGGTGGGGACCTGACCAGCTCAGGAGTGGCCTGAGGAGAAGGGCCTGGGCTTTACGAGGGATGCCATATGAGCCAGTGGTACAAGCTCACTGCAAATAAGGCCAGATGCCTACAGGGCTGCATTAGGAGGAAGGTGGCCACTCAGACAAGGGGAGTTATTATCCCCCTCCACTCAGCACTAGTGTGTCCTATTTGGGGGCTGCCGGGAGCTTTTCTTGGTACTGGGAACCTGCATGAAAAGAGGAAACAGCCCCAAAATGTAGCTTGGGAAGTTCAGACTGGACATTAGGATGAAGAACTATTACTCGAAGGGTAGTGCTGTGGTGGAGCAGGCCACCCAGAGGGAGTCTGTGATCAGCCCTTGGCTTTGTGTTTCAAGAAACAGCCAGTGAGGATGGAGAGACGTCAGTGAAGGGAGGGAGATCTCGGGGTGAGAGCGAGGTGGGGAAGCAGGTTGGGTGTCTACAGTCTGCAGGGACACAGGCGCAGGTGTGGGACAGCATAGGATGGCCTGTGGTGGAGATGACCAAGGGCGCTGCCAAGGCTGAAGGGCCCCGACAGAACTGAGGTCTTTGTCCTCTTGGCTATGGCTGTTGTCTCTGCCACCGAGGCCTACCAGGAGACACCAGGGCCTTGCTCCCCCTCACCCTTCAGGGGACCCTGAGAGGTGTTGTGTGTTTGTCCTGCACTCAGCATCGTGCACCCTCACCTGCACACTGACCCCAGGAAGAGCCCTGGGCAATGCATGGGGGAAAGAATCTCCCTTTCCAGGGGTTCGCTGTCCATGCTTGCCCGTTTTCCTTGATCAAACACATGAAGGGTTTATGTGGCATCAGAGCCACCTGCACATTGCCTATCTGTAACCAGTGATTACAATTTTCTGCTCTAATCAGCCCCTGCGGAGCCTTTGTTGCTAATGACCCTCAGTGGGACCCAGTCATGCTCTACAAAACTTTGGGGGTTAGTTCTGACTTTGATATCTTCGATGTTTTGTTCAGTCTCCTGGCAGTAGCTGAGGTTCATGGACTCAGCACCAAATACACCATGGGACCTATTAAAAAGCAAAAAGCCCTGACAAACCAGGTCTCTCCCTATAATTTTCTTCAAGTCTTGCATGGCTAATTGGAGAGGTTTCTGGCATGTAGCTGAAAGATGGAGACTTCAAAAAGATACAAGTACTTCTGCTTTTAAAGGTTTATTATTATTATCATTCAGCTTTCAGAATAAGTGAAGGCAACATTCTCCAACTGATAGCAATCCAGAGTGTCTCCTAATGAAGTCTGGACATGTAGGAAAAGCAGTGTCCCAGAGGTCAGATACTCTATGGACAATCTTCCTCCCCATCTCCCCAACCCTGCTGTTTCTTTCACCAGCCATCTGGGGCTTACATCACTCTGGTTAAAAGCTACCCTTATTCCACTGAAGTCTGCAACTGAATGTTACAGCTCATCTGCCCCAATTCCCACCTGCTGTACTTGGACAACTAGCTGCAAACAGACGCAGAAGGATTTTCTTTTAGCTTCAAAGAAACAAAAAATAAAGCCTGATATAGTTTCATAAAAAATAATGACGCTCTTTGACTGTATGCTAAGTCCAAGCTGCCTCCAATGAGGTCCACTTTCTGCAAGGGACAGCCTTACTAGAAATCTTTTTGAGAGACAGGAAAGGCTAGATGTAAAGAGAATTAAGGAGTTGGCTAAAGGGCCGCACTACTGAAAGACAGAGCAAGTTTTGAATTCCCTGAAATGCAAACCAGCAGCTGGGAATGTGAGTGAACAAAGAGTAAAGGGAGGAGTCACAAAGTCACATGTTGCAATGTCCAAACAGTGTGCTGTAAAGGTGATGTTAAAAATTGTCAAATTAGTCAGGGCATATGGAAATGGAAGAGCCATACAGCTCCTGGGGATCCCAGGCTGTGGCAGGGGCCATGCTGCTCTTGGGGATCCCAGAACAGGCTGTGCTTCTGTACAAAAGCATGCAAAAGCCTTGATGGAAGCCCCTAGAGAAGAGGGATTTTCCTAAGTGTTCAGAGTAACCCAGGCAGGACTCATGGCATGTCACAAGAAACCCATCCCACCCACACCAAACCTACATGCTCTCCCCAGAGACCTTCCTGGATCCTCAGGTCAGGAGCAGGAGGGGACATGGGGGCACAGCCACGTCCCAGACTTGCCTCCATCAGGCCTTCAGCTCCACAGTGTGTCATAGCTTCAAGTGAGCTCCCTAAAGCAGCACTTCCCATGCCCCTGGTGCATAGAGAAGACTTTGGGTGGACACACAGGAGACAGGGAAGAGAAAGGGCAGAGACCCCAGGGTGCAGAACTGGGACTCACAGTGTCTTAGATAGGGTGCCACAGACTGAATAAGCAACCCAAAGAATTAAACAAGTCCCTCCTTTTGCAGTGACTTGGAAAGCCACATCTCTGACAGTTTTCAAGGGGGATGGAGTCTCTCTCTTCTGCAAGATTTGCAGAGCTGGGAGCTGGTCATCTCACAAACTTCTTAACCAGTCAAAATGCAGGTCCGGAGACATTCCACTGTCCTATAGGCTCCACACCGGAACCCGGACAGCAGCACAGCAGTGTGTGGGCATGTCCTGAGAAGCCCAGGGTCAAAAATGTGGGAGATCCAGGGTGCCAGGGCTGCACAGTCCCTGGGGAGAGCCAGGGTCCCAGGAGTATCCAGGGTGCCAGGGACTGTACCCAGGGGAGAAACACTGCCCTGAGGTGACACTGAAAAGCACAAGGACCAATTGAAGCCCACAGATGAGAAATGGCTTTCCCTAGCCTCAGTCAGACGGAAAGCTGGGCAAATTTCATGGGAAATGGGAAAACTTCCCCAGGTTTGCTATCAAGCCTGACCCACGGTATTGGAGGCTGGCGGGAACCAGGGTCCTGGAGAAAGCCCTCTGGATGATGTGTGTTAAGGGCATGTTTGCTCTTTTCTGGCAGATCATCCATATCTCAAGCACTGCAGACCGAGAAACCTTGCTGAGGGCTTTTAAAAGCAAAGAGCCTGCTTTGGAGCCTAAAGGAGCAAGTCTCCATCCCGACCCATATTGTCCTACATCCAACTGCTACAAAAAGAGTGACCCACAGGAGAAATCTGTTTTGAAGCTCACCAAAGCATTTCTTAGCCTGTGGCCACATTTTGCACTGTTTCATCCCACATGCCTTGGATCCTGTAAAAATGCCAACCCCCAAACCAACCCCCAAACCCCAGATTCCTGCACAGGTCTGCCCAGTGCAGAGACCTGTTGGTGCAGGGGTACAGAAGTGACGTCTCCAGTGCCACATTTGAGATATTTCACTGCCTTTGACACCATCTGGAGACATTCCTGAAGGATTTATCAGAGAATTACGGAAAATAACTGCAGTGAAGGGAGGTGACTGCCTAGTTATACAAAAAGAGCAACCCACAGTAGAAACCAGTTTTGAGGCTCACCAAAGCATTTCTCAGCCTGTGGCCACACTTTGTGCTGTTTCATCCCACATGACTTGGATCTTGTAAAAATGCCAACCCCCAAACTCCAGATTCCTGCACACATCTGCCCAGTGCAGTGACCTGTCAGTGTAGGGGCGCAGAAGTGACATCTCCAGTGCCCCATTTGAGACATTTCACAGCCTTTGGCACTGTCTGAGGACATTCCTAAAGCACTGGGCCATCTCCATGACAGTGACCTACTGAGACCCCAGATGACATGAGCTGAGGTCACAGTGGGATGTGCTGCATCACAGGGAGGTCTCCCCAGTGTCCTGGTGGGGAGGTCTCATTTCCCTGTGAGGCCCAGGCACTCCTGGGCACTGCTCACACCCTCCCCATGGCTGCCCTTCATAGTGGTTTCATGGCAAGGAGAGGGAACAGGAGGCCACGCTGGGGCCCCTCACCAACAGGCAGAGGAGCAGGGGCAAGTTGGAAAGGAGTTGTCGGTGACGAGACGAGAAGAGCGTCCTTCCTCCTCGGCTGGAGAGGTTATCTGAGGGCAAGGGGGCAAGCGAGATGGAGGACTGCTGGATGGACACCGTCAGCCTGGACCGCAGTTCCTTGTTCCCAGTGCTCCTGCAGCTCTCCACTGAGGGTAAGGGCTTCGGGAGCTCCTTCCCGAGGTGTCGCACATAGACTGTTAACTGTAAAAACTGCTGTGGATCCTGGGCTGGGGGGTGGCTGGACAGGGCTGGGGGCTGCTGTGAGAGCCCTGCCTGAGGGTCCCATCTGGCTTGGGGGACAATGTGGCAGCCAGGACTCCTGGGTCCTGGGGCTGGGGCTGCTCTGAGCCCCAAGGCTTCTGTGGGGACAGCTCCATCCCCTCGTGGGTGGGGGGGAGGGGGTGGGAAATCCATAGCCAGGTTTCCCTGGGAGTGGGTCCCCCTTTGGAGTCTGGCTCTGAGAAGAATGGGGTCCTGCATCCCAGAGGCTGGGGTGGCCTGCAACTCCCGTGGGGCTCTCAGGAGCCTGCTGGAAATGTCCATATAGGATAATGAAACATTCACCTGTAATAACCTCAAGTTCTCCACATGTTTTGGAAAACCTCTGTTCCTTCCCCTTGGATCCTTTTATGCTTCCAACTTGACACAGCATGTTTTGGGCTCAGAGATGCCATCTTCAGATGGCCACAGCCCCTGTCCTCCTGCAAATTGGGCTCAAAATTGTGCATCCAAAAGAAAATATATTTGAGAGAGCAGCTTGTAAAGAGGTGGAGGTGTAATCCCCATTCAACAGGTCCTGCCTGACCCCAAGGATTTTTCTCTGAGCTGGGGTGGGCAGTGCTGGGGCAAGCCCAACACAGCCATCTCCCCCAGCCCCTCATGACCCCACACCACCACTCCCCAGCACCAGCAGGCCCAGAGCTGATCTCCCCATTGCTGCCCCGAGCCCCTGTGGGGCTCCTCAGCCCTCCGGAGTCACCCCTCGGGGCACAGCCTGGCCCGCAGGGAGCAGCCCCTGCCTGGCCACGGCCCAGTCCTGCCGGGCGCAGCGCAAGGGCTGCCGAGCCCCGGGGCTGCCATGGGCAGGGGGCCGGGGCAGGAGGGGTGAGAGGACACTGCCCTGCCCTGTCCTGCCCTGGGTGCAGGAGGATGCTGCCCGTGGGCTCTGGCGCCCCGTCCAGCCCCAGGGCCCCCACGCCGGCACCACGGCTGCCACCACAGGCCCCAGCGCTGCCCCCCCGCACCCCGCACAGCCCCCAGGGCACAGGGCAGCCAGCAGCCCCGTGGGGACTCTGCCGCACAGCCCAGCCATGCCGTGGCAGCGGCCGTGCCCCGGGGCCCCGCACTGCCCGCCCACCTGGCGCCGCGCTGCCCCCAGGCCCCGCCGCGCCCCACGCTGCCGCCCACAACATGGCGTCCGACTGCAGGGGAGGGGGCAGAGCTGGCCGCCAGGGCAGGAGGGCCCAACGTTGCCATGGCATCGCCCAGTGCAGCCCTCCTATTGGCTGTCAGGAGGAGGAGGGCAGGCATCAATTTCACTGATGGCTCTGTCAGCCAATTGTAGTCCAACATGGGGAAAAAAAAAAGACGTCAAATAAAGAGGTGAAAGAGGAGCGGGAGCAAAGCAGGCGAGAAGCGTTTGGGAGAGAGAGCAGGGGCGAGTGGGTTTGGTGGGGGCTGCGGGCACGTTCACATGGTGGCGGGTGCCCTCCCGCCGGGGCGGGGGCAGCGGTGCTGGTGCCGGGGCTGCTTTGCTGCAGGAGCTGCAGCAGGGGCTGGTGGGGCCGTGAGCAGGGGCCAGAGCGACGTGGGCCAGAGGGGGGAGCTGCCCTGCAGCCAGACGTGGCGGCCTGCCCCGAGCAGCTGGGCCGGGGCGGCTCGGTGGGGTTTGAGTGCAGGAACCTTTGGCCCTGCCTTGCGTCAGTCGGGGGTAGTGAGGTCACCACTGTCTATGAGAGCTATGCCAGAAAATCACCAGTGTAAAATCAAGTCTTTGTAAGAAGCTGACAGGCCAGCAGGAGGCACATGACTTGGCTGTTGATGATGAGTTCACTTCTGCCTGAGTACCTGATAGGCCATCTGGAGGAAGAAGGTTTGTCTGTTGCTTGTGAGGCCACTTGTGAGTGCTGAACTGATTGGATAGCAGCAGATATGTGTCTGGAAAGGTGATTGTGAGGTCACTTCTACCTGAGCAGTTGATAGGGCAGCAGCAGGTCCATGGTTGGGATATGAGCTTTTGAGATCATTTCTTCCTGAGGAGCTGATAAGGCAGGATTTGGCTCATGGCTGGGGAAGTTATAGTGGGGTAATTTATGTCTCTGAGGCTTCTAGGCCAGTGACAGAGACGTGGCTGTGAAGGTGAGTGTGAGGTGATGTCTTTCGGAGTCCCTGCTAGGCCAGCAGCAGGCAGTTAGGCATGGGCGTTGCTTGTGAGGTCTCTTTTGTGAGAGCAGCTGCTAGGTCAGCAGTAGTTGATGGCTGGGGAAGTTATTTGGAGGAAAGTTCTGTCTCTGAAGGGCATAGGCCAGCAGCAGGCATGTGATGGGGTTATGGACTTGTGAGGTCACCTCTATGTGAGCAGCTGAGAGGTGAGGAGAAGACAGATGTCTTGGATGTTGGTGGTGAGGTCACTTCTGAGTTTGTTGCGTGTACTCAGAGGAGGGATGGACCCCTGCCAAGATCTGCAGCAATACGGAAATGCAACTCTGTGGTGAAATATTCTGGGGTAAACATAGACATGGAGTTTGACTTTCCACTTGTTGCTAAGTAGAAGCTTGCAGCCTCCTCCCGGTCATCTAGGGAGTCCAGCTAGACTTTTGAGGCTGCTAAATGAATCTAGTGCTGGTGTGAGCAGTGGTGTTAGTAATGTCTTATTCTGAGGGTGTGTGTGCTGTAGAACTTGCCCCTGTCAAAAGAGCAAGGAGCTTGTGAGATTTTCTTGCAAGGTCTGAATGATGTCTCCCAAACGAGCACTGGTATACAGACATGGTGTCACCTGTGCCAAAAAGAGGGGTGGAACATCTCGGTGGATCTTCTGTCTGTGCTCTCACCAATACAGCTCAGCACAGAGAGGAGACATTTGCCCCTGACTGTTGTGACTATGTAAGGCCAGCAGAACTGACAGTAACACTCTGATTCTTTCTTTCTTTCTAGGCTGCTCCACTCATGGAGGTTCCCAGTGCAGTGCTAGAGCCCCTGAGGGTAGAGGCAGGATACCAGGCTGTGTCCGCGTACCTGTCAACATCTTTGCCAGCATCGTGAGCCCTCTGTGAAAGCAGCTGCAAGTGGCTGAGAAGAGGCTACGTATGGATGTGAAGGCTTCCATAAATGCACCTGGCTTTCCTGGGTGGCTTGGGTTGTGGGTTCACCTCCTGGTACCTCTGCTGTGCTGAAAATTCTGCCTCCCACAACTGCTGTTACTGCCAGCCCGCTCAGCAAATGCTGTTGTGCCCCCTCCTTTTCCTCGAAGGTTGTGGGGCCATATAGGATGAGTGCAAGACCCTTATACTAAATGCCAGCATCTCCTGAGTGCCTTTGTGTGAGTGGGCAGGCCGCAAGTACATTGTGGCTATTGTGCTTCTGAGCTCACTTCTGCCTCAGTACGTAGTAGGGCAACAGTAGGAGCATGGTTTTGGGGCATATTGTGAGGTCCCTTCTGCCTTAGTACCTTGGAGGCCAGCAGCAGGGACACAGCTGCTCTTTGTGCCTGTGAGGTCACATTTTCCTGAGTATGTTACAGGCGAGCAGCTAGCTGATAGCTTCAGGGCTGATAGTGAGGTCACTTGTGCCTTATTACTGGATACCCAAGCAGCTTGTGAGGTCATTTGTGACTCAGACGCTTGTAGGGCAGCTTCAGGCATACGGCTTTGGAATTGACTGTGAGGTAACTACTGCATCAATACTCGATAGACCAGAAGCAGGAATTGGCTGCTGCTTGTGGTTGCGAGGTCACTTGTGGCTCAGTGCCTGATAGGCCAGTGCTGGTCATGTGGCTGCTGCTTGTGGTTGTGAGGTCACTGGTGCCTCAGTGCCTGATAGGTCGCTGTTAGGCCCATGGATGCTGTTTGTGGTTTGTGAAGGCTGGAAATTCCACCTGAAGGCTGGAAATGCATCCTTACAGGAGTAGAAATAATTATCGGTACAGGGAACGTGCACCCTACCAGAGCTGCAAGTGGTCTAGCAAGCAGTGCTGGTTTGAACCAGTGGCTTGCTGCTTTCCCAGAGAAATACAATCTGACAATGGATCACATTTGAAGAATAAAGAAGTGCAAACCTGGTGTGCTTCAAATGGAGTTCAGCGGACTTTCCACCTATCGTATTGATCTCAAAGTAATGGGGTAGTAGAAAGATGGAAAGGACAACGGAAACAACAGCTACACCAGAGTGACTCTTCTCTCGTAGAACACTTCTAAGTGGGGATCCTGATTGTGGGAGGTTGGCTAAATAAGTGACAAACGCCCATGGGAAGTCTCATAGATAAGGCGTTTGCATCATGAATTCCTGTTAAAACAGAAATGAAACTCTCTCAAAGTTCTGGAGATGAGGTTGTGGTTAAACACCCAACTCAGGGATCAGTCTGGGTGACTCTGCTGTTTTACAAAGCAAAAGGGGTATGGGATGCTGTAGACACTAAAGGAAGCAAGTGAACCATAAGTGAGGCTTGGATGATGTCTGAGACCTAAGTGTCTTCTCTTGCAGTGAAGCGTGGTGTTACCTTCTCACTGTGGGAACACTGATAACTGCAACAGACACCTGAAACCTGTCTCTCACAGGTCCTGCCTTTTCACATGGCCCATGGGAGAACTCGAGTATTGAAGGTAAGTCGCAACCCATCTTTAAAACTACAGTAACAAGAGGAATACCAGCTGTAATAGCACGAGGTCAAGGACTGAGAGGAGGCAATAATGTTACACTAACTATGATTACATTTAACTATATTTACATTTACATTTAACTATATTTTCATTTAACTATAGTTACATTTATGTCTAAATGTAACTATATGTAATAACACACTGGATGGGAAGCTGCAGGCGGTTTTGCAGTGGAGTGAAATGGGTACTACAGACATGAAAAGCAGCATTTGCCATAGTAATGTGACTTATATTTTTGACCAAATCACCAGGCAGACTTACTGGTTAACTTCTCACTTGACTGAACAAACGATGTGTTATTTTTGCACCATTTAATACATCAGTAACACTTGGAGTAACCTTCCCTCAACAACTTTGGCAAACAAAACACCAAGGTTACTCAACATCTTTCTAGAACACGAACATGCTTAGAAGAAAGAAAAGGAACAATGATATATGATAATAATGAGCACATTCTGTTAGTAAAAGTGGAAAGCAGCCTTAGTGAACATCATGAGTACGATATCTTTAAAGGTTTTTCCCCCCAAACTACCAGGGTATTTGCGACCAATGTTACATCCTGTGCTTGTACTGTCAATGATCTCTGTATTGATCCTCACCTCTCCTTATGCCAGGGATCCAGCCCCAGCCTGGCAGTGGGATGCTGGCCTTCCCCCAGCCTGTTTCCCCTGTGCCCCTTCCCCCTCTTGGGGGCTGGAGCTGCCCCAGCCCAGGGCAGCTGGCCAGCACCGGGGCTGGGACAGGGCATGGAGGGGACAGGAATGTGGAGGGCAGTGAGGCAAGGCAAGCAGGCCTGCTTGGGGCCCCACTGCTGGGCTGGGGAGGGCTGAGGCCTCTGGGGCTGGCCGGGCTCCAGATGCTGCTTCAATGTCAGCTCCGTGATGGGAACATCGGGGTTTCCTCCTTTTACAGAGGAGCAGCCTGCAGTGGAGGCCCCTCCATCCAGCACTTGTGAGCTGCATGTGGAGTGCTATCTCCAGTTGTGGCTCCCCCAGGCAAGAAGGATGGTGACAGATGGGAGTGAGAGCAGCAGAGGCCAGAATGATGGTTTGGGCCTGGAGCCCATCAGGCATTAGGAGATGCTGAGAGACCTGGGTGTGTTGAGCCTGGAGAAGTGAAAGCTCAGGGGAGACATTATTGCTGTTTACAGTGACCAGCTGGGAGGGTGTAGAGAAATCAGAGGCAGGCTCTGCTAGAAGATACCCAGTGGAAGGACAAGAGGCAACAGGCAGAAGCGGGAGCAGAGGGAATTCCACTTGACAGAAGGAAAAACATTTTCTCCTTAAGGGATCAAACCAGTCCAGCCTGTCCCCGGCTTTCCCCACCTCCTCTGCCCTCTCCCCAGCGCAGCCTAGCAGAGCAGCCCAGGCTGGGGGTGGAACCATAGCAGCACCCGCCACAGGGTGCTGCAGTGCTCTGGGCACTCACAGCACAGCCGCAGCCCCCCTGAAGGGCACAGCAGCTCCTGGGGGGCAGAGAAGGGTGTCACCCTGTCTCCACTGCTCTCTCATCTGGGAGACCTTAACCCAGACTACAGGCAGCTGCTCTGTGCCAGCCCCTCTCCCCAGGAGGGCACAAGAGTCCTGGTCCCACGGCTCCTCAAGCAACTCCAGTTCCTCCAGCAGTGGAGCAGCCTGCCCTGAGTTGACACATATAGAAAGAAGTTTTCATTTATTCTTCCCCTCAAGCACACAATTGCTCCTTTACTCTTCTCCAGACATGAGATGAATTCAAACATTTGAGTACAAATACGATTATCACAGACAGAACGCCCAAAGCACAAGAGCTGAGTAAAGAGAGGTGGGCAGCTTATTGCTGCTGAAATAGTACCAGCTGGATCAGTTTCTTCAGTGCCTCCTTGAGCTCCTTGTTCCTCATGCTGTAGATGAGAGGGTTCACTGTTGGAGGCAACACCGAGTACAGAACAGCCAGCACCAGATCCAGAGCTGGGGAGGAGATAGAGGGGGGGTTCAGGTAGGCAAACAAGCTAGTACTTACAAACAGGGAGACCACGGCCAGGTGAGGGAGGCACATGGAAAAGGCTTTGTGCCTGCCCTGCTCAGAGGGGATCCTCAGCACAGCTGTGAAGATCTGCACATAGGACAGCACAATGAAAATAAAACACCCAAAGACTAAACAAACACTAACCACAAGAACCGCAGCTTCCCTGAGGTAAGAGTCTGAGCAGGAGAGCTTGAGGATCTGGGGAATTTCACAGAAGAACTGTTCCACGACATTGCCTTGGCAGAGTGGTATTGAAAATGTGTTAGCAGTGTGCAGGCCAGCATAGAGAAAACCAGTGCCCCAGGCAGCTACTGCCATTTTGACACAAGCTCTGCTGCCCATGAGGGTCCCGTAGTGCAAGGGTCTGCAGATGGCAACAAAGCGGTCATAGGCCATGATGGTAAGAAGGAAATATTCTGCTGAAAATAAGAAAAAGAAGAAAAATATCTGGGCAGCACATCCTGAGTAGGAAATGACCCTGGTGTTCCAGAGGGAGTTGGCCATGGATTTGGGGACAGTGGTGGAGATGGAGCCAAGGTCAAGGAGGGAGAGGTTGAGGAGGAAGAAGTACATGGGGGTGTGGAGGCGGTGGTCACAGGCTACAGCCGTGATGATGAGGCTGTTGCCCAGGAGGGCAGCCAGGTAGATGCCCAGGAAGAGGGAGAAGTGCAAGAGCTGCATCTCCCGTGTGTCTGCAAATGCCAGGAGGAGGAACTCATTGAGGGAGCTGCCGTTGGACATTTGCTCCTTTGGGGCACAGGAGGCCTGTCCAAAGACGAAAAGAAAGTAAAAAGTTAGAGCAGGCTTCTCTGAGCAAATCCCTTTCCACTCCTCATAGTACCCCCCACACTTCCTCTGTCCTTTACCTTCTTTCAGCTCCCTTTCCGGAGCTCTGGTCTGTGCTAGCTGAGTGGGCCGTGTGTAGCAGGGGCCTCTGCCCGTGGCTCCAGAGGAGTCGGTTCTGCTTTGCCACAGGTGCAAATGGAGGTGTCAAACAGGCCCAGGGATTTGGTGGGATACCTGGGAACGGGTACTGTGAGCTGGGTGGAGGGGACTTGGTCCAGTGACCCAGTGGGAATATTCTCTATTCACCATAATGAGAGCGGATTACAGCATTCATGCCAGCTGTCTCGGAAAGAGAAGACCCTTGTGAGGGATTCATCCCCCCCAACTTTGCTCTCTCAAACAGAGATGTCTGTATCTGAGTCAGTCACACCAGCTCCCACTCTAGCAAGGGTGAGAAACAGGCAAGTGAAGGCAGGGGGTGAGCTGACTTTTTCTAGACATCTTCATTCCAATGAGATAGACCATCTCCTCACATCAATTTACCATCTGTGCTCTCTGTCTAGGAACTGTAGTGGGAATGGCAAGTGACTGGTTCCAATGTACATATCCTGCAGCACATTATGGCCACCCCTTGTGTGGAAGGGCTGTTCAACATTTTGATACCTATTATCTCCAGAAAATAATCTGCAGCAGAGGAGTCTGATTATGTATGGATTTAGATTTTAGATGTCTCCATTACACTGTCGGACCCTTCTTTGACGGGGTAGAAATCTTTGGCATTTCAGTTGCTCTCAGCATGAGCACTTGTGCATCCCAAGAAGAAAAATGGGCTCACTGTGACTTTATACAGAGTCATGGGATCTGGTCTGTCAATGAGTCTTGTCCCTCACTGCCCTGCACTTGCATCTCTCCCAGCTAAACGACACTCACACTCACAAGTTCCTCTCAGAAAAAAAAGGACTGAGCTGAGAGCAGAGGACTTCAGTTTTAAAGGGATGATTTCCAAATTCTTCTCTCTCATCCCAGATGCGGAGAGAGTGATGAAGAGTGTGACAAGGTTTCTGACTCAGAGGATCAGACCAAGGACCCTCAGATATCACAAAATGCTACAGGAAAATTGTTCTGTTCTGGAGGGCAGCTTGCAGCCTGGGAGGACACCCCAGAGAAACAGTCAAAGATCCTAAAGATGGGCTCTCCTTAAGAGGTAGACAGCTCATGAAGAGTCAGTTCTCTCTTTTAAGAGAGAGGCAGATCAAAAAGTCTGTGAGAAACCTCAGCAAGTCCCTTCCTCCCCACTTCAGCCTACAGACAGCATCAGCATCACCTTTATGGCTTCATCAGGGTTTTTCCGATCTGCTCCTTAGGACCTGCAAGCATAGAGATGCTCCTGGCCAGGACCCTGACCTAGGAGGTTTCTGTAGAGCAGAACTGAGCACACAGAGGGTGGGATGGGGTCTGTGAGCACTAAGTGGGAAAAGACATTGGGACAGAGAAAATGCTCTTGTCAGGAACAGCTCCAGGCAGCAGGGATGGGCAGGGAATGATAGAGAATTGCTAATGGATACATCATGGAAGGATAGATATGAGCAAGTCATGGTCAGTCATGCAACACCAAAGCCTTCCCCAGTGTGCTCAGGTCTGCCTTGCAGAAACCTCCCAGCAGCAGGGCACTTTCCAGGGGCATCCCTCTGTGTGCAGGTGAGAAGGGGCAGGTCCCTGAGGAGGCCACCATCAAAGGGGAACTTGGTGCTGTCTGTAGGCTAAGGGGTTGGTGAAGGGTCTTCCAGAAGTTCCTAGCAGAACTCCTGATTGTTAATTAAAACTGTTAATGAGTCTCAGTCCCTTGTCAGGCCCTAAATGTGACAGCTCCATTTCCATTTTCCCCTTGCCAGGTGGAAGGAAACTTAAAGCACTATCTCAGGGAATTGCCTTTTCTTTCACTAAACACCTGCCTTCACCTTCCTTTTGAAAAGTCCCATCAGAAATGTCCTGTGCATGAGCTAGAGCTGTGAGCAGCCCTGACCCACGCAGCACCCTCTCAACAGCAGAATGAACCTGCCTGGACGGGGGCTGATCCTTCCACCCAGAGTTTCTTCCCACAGTGCCATGAGGAGTTCCCCAGGCAGGCTGAGTGCTGACCCTCGCAAGTGGCAGAGTCACTGCCCTGGGCACACAGCACCCTGCGGTGTAGGGACACTGCTCTGAATTACAGCCCTGGGCAGACTTGTGTGCATGACCCAGCTTCACACCCCTGCAGTGTCCCTGGGAGAAGGTAGCAGCATGTCCTGTCCCTCTGACAGTGTGGCAGGGAATCTGTGCTCTAAAGAACCTCCTTTTCCTCCGCACTGGAGAAGCCAGGAGTATGATCCTTAAAAAAAAAAAAATCATGGGATGGGATGGGTTTAGAAGATCCCTCCAGCATCACTCTCCAGCCAGAGACTTACCGTGTAAAGGGCTGTTAAGTTTCTTCCACAGTGAGCTGTCTGCTGTCCTCCCACTCCACACTGCCTTTCACTTCTCTCTGTCTTCTCTCATCTTGTCAGCAACAGCAGGCAGTGCCCGGAGCCCTGCTGCTCTTTGCAGAGGAGCTGCTCCTGGACACAGCTGTCTCTCAGCAGTGCTGCCAGGTTGCCATGAGCTCCCTCTGTCCCAGGAGCCTGGGCCTGTCAGGACCAGAGGGCCAGCTGCAAGCATGAATTTCTCTGTCCCTTGCACTCCCTCCTCCTGGGAAATGGTCACTGAAGTAGACAAAATAATCACTGATGGTCCCTCTCTAAACACTGAAGGGAGACTGATCCAGCATTGCAATTTTTATCATCAGAGGATGGTTATCTGCGAGAAGTGGAAATGTCCCATTCTGGAAGCCCCTATTCCCAGCTCTTAACTAGGCAGGACACCTAGAAAAGAAGAGGCAAGAAGAGAGCTGATTTACCCATGATTCAGGTATTGATTCAGATGAGTCAATCTAGGCATCTCATGCTGGTTTAGAAGCCCCTGAGCTGGAGTGAGATTCAGCTCTCTCCTGTGAACGCTACAAATATATGGGAGGTGGGATTCCCCTTGCCCAAGCTGAAGTGAGCACAACATAGATGCCTGCAGGCAAGCTCCTTGTTTAAGCTCTCATTATAACCACTGGAGATGGAGGGTGGGAGCCAGTTGCCCACACACAAACACCTGGTGACATCTGCAGAGACAGAGGTGGTCCAAGACATGTGCCAGTGTCTGCTTGCTCTGACAGAGCAAGTGTGAGACCCACATCCTTCATCACATGAGGGCCAGGTGGGGAATTTCTTTGGCCATCTGAAATGACCCTCGATGCCTACTGCTACTACTAGAGCACCACTCACTGTCAAGCTGAGGAACAGGCAGATCCCTACAGTGCAGACAGCTAATGCAATTCAGTGCAGACCATTGATTTAATGACATAAAAATAGGCCGGCAGGGCCATGTCAGATGCCTGGGGTTTCTTCCACAACCGCATGTTTCTAGCAGATACAGCATGGGACCTACAGGAAAACCATGTCTTTCTGGAAGGGTTACTGGGCAAGTGCCCCAGGGCTTCTCTGGTTTCCTGCCTGTGCCCAAACATCTTAATCCTACCTCTGCCTTTAGGCAAAGTCCATGCCGTCTACATCCAAGCATGCTGCATAAATGGGAGGCACATCACACCAAGGTCTCCACTTACATCCCTGCACCCTTAAAAGCTTCCAACTCTCCTCTCCCTGAACCTCTTCTCACCGCCAGATGATATGAACAGGGACTGTGGTAATGATGTCCACAGGATGGCTGCATTGCAGGCTGTCCAGGCCCAGGGACTTCTTCACTGGCACCTTGTCCTTCCTGGAGATCAGTTCACCTCTGTCACAGGCCCTAAGGTGCTGCAGAGTCAGTTCAGGCAGCAAATCCCTTTCCTGCCATTTCTGCACAGCCCAGCTCTGTTTCTCCCTGGCCTCAGATACTGCAGGGTTTGCTGTTTCAGTGGGAACCTTGTTTCACCATTTCATTGCCACCTGCTATCTTTGCCAGCCTGTTTCTGCTCTGAAGTGGGGCCATTGCACACATGGTGTCCTTGGCTCTTGATAACAGGTTTCACCATGACAAATCTGCACTCCGTGCCACAGCTGAGGTCTTGCAGCACAAATATACATAAGTGCATGCAGCCTGGGGCACAGACTGGAGCAGATGGAGATGCACAAGGTGTCACAGAATGGCCACGTTGTAGGAACAACTGAGATGTTGTGGGACCGCTCATGTGACTCGAGCGCTGTGATTGTAGGATACAAGCTGTTCAGAAGAAAGTGTCAAGGAAGATGAGGAGAGAGGATGCCCTTTGTGTGAAAGGGCAGTTTGGTTATATGGAGCTCTTCCAAGGGATGGAAAGGGGCTGAGTGAGAGCTTGTGAGTGAGCATCAGAGTAAGCGTGACATTGTGATGGGAGTTTCAGACAACCTGATCAGGGTGAGGAGGTGGGCACAGTCTCCCTTAAGCAAACTGATGAAGTCTGTGGATCGCAGGGCCTGGTTCTTATGGGAGGGGGGACTTTAATCTCCCTGACATTCACTGGAAGGGAAAACAGCAGGACACTATGCAAGCAGTCCAGGAGGTTTCTGGAGGGTGTTGGGGATAGCTTCTAAGCACAGCTCTCTGATGGGCCAATAAGGGCAATGCTCACCTGGATCTAGTACTTGCAGACAAGGAAGACCTGATCAGGGATGTGATCATCGGTGGAAACCTTGGCTGCAATGACTGTGAAATAGTGGAGTCCCAGACCGTGAGTAAAGATAGTAGTAGGGTACAGACTCTGGCCTTCAGAGGAACAGACTTTGATCTCTTCTGGGGAGTGCTGGGGGATCCCACAGGAGGCAGCTAGGAAGGACAATGGAGCTTAGGAAAGCCAGCTGGTCTATAAGGACAGCAGCCACCAAGCACAAGGATGGTTCATACCGATGCTCAGGAGACCACCTTGACTAAGCATGGCACCATTGTCCAGGGAAATAGGGATGGTGCTGGGGAAGCCAAAGCTCCCCTAGGATACACACATGCAGGGGATGCCAAGGGCCTGAAGAAGAGCTGCTAATGCTTCAACTACAGTGAAAGAATAAACAAAGAAAATGTGGGCTCACTGCTGAATGGGGCAGGGAATGCAGAAACAGCAAATGCAGGTAGGTCTGAGGAACTCAAGCCCTTCTTGACTTCCATCTTCACCAACAAGGTCTCCTGGGCTGCTGTGCCTAGATTCAGGACTCCAGAGGAGAAAAACAACCAGCTGTGGATGAGGGTTGAGTGAGGGATTACTTGCAAGAACTCAACCCCTACAAGTCTATGGGACTGGATGGGCTGCGTCTTGTCATAGCAAGGCCACTCTCTGTCATCTTTGAAAGGTTTTGGAGATGAGGAGAGGTCCCACTGACCAGAAAAAAGAATATGTTGTGCACATTTTCAAAAAAGGCCACAAGAACAACCCCAGGAGCTGCAGGCTGTTCAGTCTCACTTTGGTGAGGAGTGTGTCATGGATCCAGTCCTCTCGCATCACATTCCTGGGCCCATGAAGAAGGTGACTGGCAGAAAGTCATGGCATGAGGGTGACTGCACTCTTAACATTTCTAAGGTCCTTTGCAGAGCCAGCAAAATCCAGAAGGACTGGAAGAGCCTTAAACATCCTAGGCACATATTTGTACGGTTGACTTTGTCACTAGGGGAGGCTGAGGGAGCTGAGTTTGTTCAGCCTGGAGAAGAAAAGGTTTTGGGGAGACCTAATAACAACCTACTCATAACTACCAGGAGGTCATCAAGAAGATGGAACCAGGCTCTTCACCATTGTGCATGATGCAAGGATGAGGCCCAACTGAGCGGTAGCTAAAACAAGAGACATTCAGGCTGGGGATAAGAAAACACATTTTAACCAATCAAGACAGTTAAACACTGGGGCCAGTTGCCCAGAGAGGTTGTGCCATCTCCATCCTCAGAGGTTTTCAAGTCATAAATGAATAAAGCCCTGAGTAACCTGGTCAGACTTGATAGCTGACCCTGCTGTGGGAAGGAGGTTGGGCTAGAGACCTCCTGAGGTCCCTGTCACGTCCCACCTCTGAAAAGGAGGGGCGGGGGGAGAGTAACTCAGATTTGCAAATCTCCTTCAGTGTGGACTAAGGTGAGATAACGCTTGAGGTCCTTCATAAGCATCAACTTTAATGGAACAAATATCCTGCAAACATTGGCCCTCTCACAGTTATATCTAAACCAAAGTAGGCTTTGCATTACTTAGAGAAGAAGAGCGAAAGAGAGAAAGAAAAAAAGAGATAGGGAGATCAGCAGTCCTGGGTCCAGGATCGGACATGCCAACAGGGGTGTTCAGTGTAAAGCGCCCACCCTGTGCTTGTGCATGCCCCCAGTTATTGACCCAGTTCCTGGGCTTCCAGAACCTTCCCTTGCCCTGGTTCCAGGAGTGGTTGAGACACCAGTCAGTCAAGAGATGTGACACCAGGCCCCTCCCCGTGACTTTCTGGGGCTTTCTCCCGTTTCAGGAACCTTTTTTTCGGGGCATTATTCGGGCTCACAGCACAGCCATTTGGGTCTCATCCCTTACAGTCCCTTCCAGCCTGAATGATTCTGCATTCCTTTGATCCCAGGTCTTCTCTTGCTGATCTTAGGGAAAACATTCAGCTTCCCCATGACCATGGAGTAAGCCAGACAGAAGTATTATCCGATCAAGTGCGTGTTTCTTGTCCTGCTCCAGTCAGAGGAGTTCAGATGAGGGCTGCTTGGCAGGTACCCCCAAATATAGACCTGATTTTTCTTTTGC
This sequence comes from Apteryx mantelli, assembly GCF_036417845.1. Taxonomy (NCBI): domain Eukaryota; kingdom Metazoa; phylum Chordata; class Aves; order Apterygiformes; family Apterygidae; genus Apteryx; species Apteryx mantelli. The sequence goes on from NC_089997.1 coordinate 15,794,170, forward strand.
TTCATGTTCTATTCCTTTTTCCCTCTTTTCTACCTTCTAAGGTCTTCTCTTTTACCATCCTGATCCCATTGCATACAACCAGCCATCCCTGTGTGCACTTTCCCCATTGGCCCTGGTCTTGTGTGCTTTCTACCCTCATTTGGGTCGAGGGTATCTTTTCTGAGATGCTTGCCATACTAATTTCTACCTTTGCTAGCAACTCCATTGAACTAGTATCTCCCTTTATTGTGTGCAGTGTCCTGCAGTTCCTCATACTGTCATCCTGTCAGAGGCACTGCAAGACAGGATGAACCATCTCCATGCCCACACACACATTAAGAGCTGACACAAGGGAGTTTTGGTCAAGAGGGGCCTTGAAAGACTTGGGGATTTGGCTAACAGAAACCTCATGACATTGTACAAGGAGAAGTGGCAGGTCCTGCATCGGAGGGTAGAATAGCCCGTGCATCAGGACAGGCTGGGACCTGACTGGTAGAGAAGTGACCCTGAGGAGAAGGGCCTGGACCTTACGAGGGATGCCATATGAGCCAGTGGTGCATGCTCACCACAAATCAGGCCAGCTTCATATGGGGCTGCATTAGGAAGTGAGTGGCCACCAGACAAGGTGAATTAATATCCCCCTCGACTCAGCACTGGTGTGGCCACCTCTAGAATAGCATGTCCCAATGTGGGAATGCCAGTGCTGGAGGAATGGAGAGGAAGTGGAGAGAGTCCAGAGGAGGTCTGCCAAGCTGGGGTTAGGGGCCTAAAGCACATGGCCTATATGGAGAAGCTGAGGGACCTGCACTTCTTTAGCCTGGTGAAGTGGAGACTAAGGGTGGTAGTGTAGTAGCCTGTGACTGCTCGAAAGGTGGTTCCAGAGAAGATGGAGCTTTTCTTGGCAGTGGGAACAGCATGAGAAGGGGAAAGAGACACAGACTCTTGAGAGCTTGAGAGGTTCCGACTGGACTTTGGGAAAAGAAAATGTCACTTGAAGGGTAGTGCCGTGGTGCTACAGATCACCCAGAGGGAGTCTGTGATCAGGCCCTGGCTTTGCATTTCACGGAAGGGTGGAGAGGCATCAGTAAAAGTGGGGAGATGCCAGGGTGAGATCAAGGTGGGGAAGCAGGCTGGGTGTCTGTAGTCTGCAGGGAAACAGGCAGAGGATTAGGACAACACAGGACAGCCTGTGGTGGAGACAACAAAGGGCACTGCCAAGGCTGAAAGCCTCCAAAGGTCTTTGTCCCCCGGCTATGGATGTTGTCTCTACCACCAAGGCCTCTGAGAACGTGCTGTTTCCGTAAAGCATGGTGGCCTCAACGCCTCCTCATCCCCGGGGAGTTCAGGAGGTGCCGTATTGTTGTCCTGCACTTGGCACTGCACACCCCCATTCTCACACTGCCCCCAGGAAGAGCCCTGAGCAAAGTGTGAGGGAAAGGATCACTCTACCCAGGGGCTGGCTGACAGTGGCCTGGCCATTCTGCTTGATAAAACTCATCCAGGTTTACTTGGCATCAGAGCCACCTGCACATTGCCTTTGCCTACCTGCAGTCAGGGCCTCCAACTTTCTGCTCTCATCAGCCCCTGGGGAGCCTTCTTTGGTAACGACCCTCAGTGGGACCCATTAACGCTCCAAGAAACTTTGGGATTTACTTCTGACTTTAACTTCTTGAGAAGTTTGTTCAGTCTCCTTTCAGCATCTGTGGTTCATGGGCTCAGCACTAAATACACCAGAGGCACCACTGAAATGCAGAAAGCCCTAACAAGGCATGTCACTCCCCATAATTTTCTCCAGTTCTTGTGTGACTAATTGGAAAGGTTTCAGGAGTGTATTCAAAAGAACAAGATTTCAATGAGCACCTAAAAAAAAAAAAAAAAAGTTTTCCTGCTTCTTAAGTTTTAATTTCCAGCTTCCAGAATAAGTGATATCCACATTCTCCAATTCATACTGACCCAGAAGGTCTCCTAATGAAGTCTGGACATATAGGAAAAGCATTATTTTCAATATGAAACCTGTATGGACAACCTTCCTCCTCACCTCCCCAACTGTGTCATTTCTCTCATCAGCCACTGGGGACTTACCTCACTCCTGTTAAAATCTAACCTTTTTCCACTCTAGTTTGTAGCTGAATGTTACAGCTCCTATGCACCAATTCTCACCTGCTTTCCTTAGCGAAACAGTTGCAGACAAAGGAGGATTTTTCTTAATTGTAAGCAAACAAAAATAACATATGATATAAAAAGTCAAATACACTCCTCAGCTGTATGCTAAATCCAGGCTGCCTCCAGTGAGGTCCATTTTCCACAAGACATAACCTTCCCTGAAATGTTTTTGACAGATAGATAGGAAATGATAAATGGAAACACAGCTAAGGAGCTGGTTAAGGACACAGTAAGACTACTGAAAGACGAGGCAAGCTTCAGACTCCCTGAAGCTCAGAGCAGCAACTGGAGAGTTGAGAGGTATCTGAATGGATAAAGAGTAAGGGGAGGAGAAAAAATGGAAAGAAATGGGAAGTGCATATGTCCAGATAGTCCGATGCAAAGATGACTTCAGAAATAGTCAATTTAATCAGGACGTGACGATATGTGAGAGATTACTGAGACCATATCCACAGCATAGCAGACAGAGCAGTGGTAACACAAGTTGACAGGGACAGATCAATATTTCTTCACTTGAGATTAATATCCTTCCTGAAAATTTCCTCTATTTCATCATAGGATGATGAAAGTGTGTTCAAATTGTTTAAAATGTTGAAAACAGTTCTTCACCTTTTCAGGCAGACCTCAGGTGTCTAACCATAAGCATCTAGGGACATTTGGTGTTAAAGAATATTGGACTGAAGCTGCCTAGAGCTGATCACTTAGCATAACTTGCTTAGCAATAGCAGCTAAATTTGCTGAAGCCTTAGGCTGCAAGCTGTGAACCTTCTCCTAGATATCACCTAGTTATGGGAAAGAGGGCCCCAGAGCTGGTTCAAGCTAGAAAGATAAAGAAGTTACAACCGAGAGCAGAAGCTGCAACCTTGAAAATAGGATAAGAAGCAGCCTGCCTAGAGACAATGAAGGAGCCCAATGAAGAAGGGGAAGACCCCAGATCTGAGGGGTGGGGAACTTAGATTGTAAGGGTATAATTGCCCAGGAATTTCTTTGTTCGGGGTCCCTCTTCAGAGGCACCCAGCTCGAGCTGTAATTATTGCCATGCGTGTCATTAAAATTTATTTTGTTCCAATGTGACTTCAAACTTCTGCCTCAGTGGGAACCTAGGATCGGACCCTGTTATGGTGGCTGGTCAGCTTAATTTTCCATAACAGCTCTTGCTGCTGCCCATGGGGAGAGGCACACAACCAGACAACAATGCCTGCAGTCCAGGTCATGACTGATTTCGGATCCCTCCTGCTGGCAATAGCGTATCCTGTCATATTCACTTGGCACAGACAATATCATGCCTAGGACTAGCCCCCACGACACCTCCTCAGGGCCCTGGCTGCACAAACATTCACAAAGAGAAAAGAATGGATGAAAAAACACACACAGTAACAATGATTTAGGAGAAGCAGCAGAGTTTTCCAAAGTACATGACACCTAAGAACAATAAGGCATATTAATTACTTGAATAATGGGTAACTCCTGTTTTTGTCTTCCTTCCCTGACTCTGGCCAGGGTCCTTCATGCTTGGCTCAATGCTGAGGAAAGAACAGGCACAACAGGGTTGCGCAGCCACAGGCAAGTCTCTCGCAGACCGAGTGCCCTGCACAGGGCCCTGACTCCCAACATTACCTTTCAGCTCCCAAAGTTCTCCCCTCCAAGCACCTCGCAGATCATCCCCCACAGAAACATGGGAAGGTCTCTCCAGCAGCAGCTACTGCCACCGCTGCAGCATCTCAGCAACCCCACACACCTCGCCCAGGCAACAGCCCGCTCACACACAGCTACTTCTCCCACCACCGCGTCTTCGGCCTCTTTCTCACAGGCCTTCCAGTAACACCCCCTTCCAGCACCCAAGGTTGCTGGTGTCACTAGCAACAGCATACTGCCCCGGCCTAGACGTAAAGCTTGCCGCCTTCCTCAAGGAAAGCAACACACTAAAGGTTACTGAGCCATCTCAGATCATAAGCAAACATGTAAATCACTACCTCTGCAAGCTCCAGAAAAAGAAGAGTCCACCTAGGACAGGAAAGAAAAGACAGAAAAGCAACTCAGACACTCACTGAAATAACATCCTGCTAAAGCAGGGCTCAGGATCTAGGTCTTTCAGTAAGTCGCAGCTGCACACTTCCTCACCAGGCACAAGGCAACAGTCAGGTGAAAGATTTCGTCAGCTGATACAAAGATGGAGTCTCGCACGTAGTTCTGCTTCACAAACAGAGACTGAAAGCGGTTTCTAAGGTTTCTTCTAGTTGCTTTCAAAAAGACTAGGCAACACTGTAAGGATTCTGCAATCTGTGTTCAACAAAAAATCACTTCTTGTCAAATCTTTTGCTCCCAAACCCAGCCGGTACCATCACTACTGGACCATCTCCCTTTTGTGTCAGGTGCACAAAAACTTCCTACAACAGAACTGAGATCCTTCACTGCACCTTTCACTGAACACATTCTCCTTCAGCATGGTCTGGAATTTCAGAAGGTTAAACTCAAGCAGGCAAAACATTTCTGTATCCTCCAGTTCAACTTTTAGCAAGACAGAAGTTTCCGCCGAGCTGTCTTCAGTCACAGCTTGCCAGCACCAACCTTCCAGCAGAGAGAAAGAAAAAGTCAACATTCCCAATGTGACATTCAGAGAGAACTACAGTTTAAATACCCAGCTATGGTAAGAATACCTGCTCTTAAAGAGAAGCACATCCTGCTCCAGCTGCAGGAGAGTGCTCACCATCCATGAGGCTCTTCTTCTGTCCGTCTTTATCAAGCACTTGAGGGGTCAGAAGTAGTTTGATCACACAGGAAGATCCATTTTCTCTTCATAATTCAGAAATGAATGGGGAAAGCTTGGATTTGCTAAAGCAGCCAGAGCCAGGGAACATGAATGGACAGGAGGCAGAAGCAAAGAAAAAAAAAATCAATTTATGCTTAGATACCTCCGTTCTCAACAGCAATGCACACCTCCATGAGAGGGTTACGTTCTGGCTTTACAATTTAGGTTCAGCCAAGGGCCTGGAAGAAAGCAATAAGGATGCTGGTGTCGAGGAATATTGGAAACAAACTGAAAAAGTGGGCCCTAACCTGTAAATCCTTTGAAAATGCTTCTAGCAAGGACAGTGCCCATCTGTGGCATCCTTTTACTTTCCTCCTTAGCAACCGCAGGAAGAAAGGAAGCTATCAAAAAAGCACAAGAACTCTACAAAGACTGGCATAAGCTCAGGCCCTGCTCTTTTCACAGCCCTCTTTTCTCCCCATCCCTGGACATGACACCTTCCTAATGTTCATAACTGAAAGCTGAAGAAAACAAGTCCAATTTTCACAGGGTAATCAAGAAAACTGAATGCTGCACTCAGCGGCACAGCACAACAGCAGCTCAGGCCTATCGACTTCCCCCACCGCTTTCCCCACCCGCACCCAGAGCGTTGCAGCTTCCCACTGCGGGAGGACACCAGGGGCAGCAGGAGCACAGAAAGCAGCTTCTCTGCTCCTCTCCCTCCTCACCTGCTGCCTGCGGTTTCACTAGTGATGGAGCTCGCACAGCTCAGGGCTCCTCTGCACCTGCTGGGCGGCAGCGCGGGCTGGAAACACCCCTCTGTGTCCCCGGGGTGGTCGCAGGCAGCACCTGCCCCCACCCGCAGTGCAGACCTTTCTCTCCCGGCCCGGCCCGGCCCGGCCCGGCCCATCCTGTCCTGTCCCCTGGCGCAGACTCGCCCAGGCCCCGGGGCAGAGCGGGGCCCTGTGGCAGCAGTGCCCCGGCAGCAGCGCTTCCCCGCTGACGCTCCCCTGCAGCACAACTCCCGCAGCCCAGGGCCAGCCCGGCACCACTCCCCCTTGCTCCCCGCCCTCCGCCCCGGCCCCAGCCCCGGCCAGCAGCAGCCGCCGCAGGCTCCGCGCACACGAGCACACGCCGGGCCGCAGCGTCGCTCTGGGCTCCCTGCGCAGCAGCTGCCAACACCCGCCGCTGCCGCAGCTGCTTCTCCGCGGCCTCAAGAGCGGCGCCACGGTGGGGCGTGGCAGGGGTGGGGCTGGCGGCACCAGAGGCGGTGGCCATGGACACACAGGCCCCGCCCCCACAGGGCCGGAAGTGCCGCCTCCTCCCTCGGAGCATGCGCACTGGTGCAGAGGAGGGCGGTGAGGGGCAGGGCGGGGGCGGGGCCGGGGCTACCCGAACCTTGCGGGGAGGGAGAGAGGGGGGGAGTGGGCGAGAGGCGGCTGCTGCCGCGTGGGGCAGCATCTCCCGGTGCGGGGCCGCCCGGAGCCTCAAGCTGCAGCGCCGGGAGCTGCCGCGCCGGGGCCGAGGGCCGTGGGCTGGGCAGAGCGAGCGGCTGTGCGCGCGGGGGCAGCCAGAGGCACCGCGGCCCAGTGTGTGCGAGCAGCTGCTGGGGAAGGCCTGGCCTGGCCTGGGCCACCTCCGGCCCCACGGGAGCCCCTGGCTCTTGGGCCCCTTCTCCTGTCAGGCCAGTGATGGCACCAGCTGGGTTTGGGAGCATAACAGTGGAAACGGAATGATTTTTTTGAAAAAAGACCAAAGTACCCTTCCAGTGTCTCCTATTCTTTTTGAAAGGACATAGAAAAAAAACCCTTAGAAAGTGCTTTTGCTCTCTGTTCCTGAAGTAGAAGTTTCCCAAGACTTCCTCTTTGCCTTAGCTGATCTAATACTTTGCCTCTTGCCTTCTGCTGAGTGGGGAAGTGTGCGGCTGAGAAGTATTTACAGACCTAGTTGGTAAGCCCTGCTTTAGGAATAAGTTATTTAAGTGGGTGTATGAGTTGCTTTTCCATTTTTTATTTCCTCACCCCCTTAGACATTTCTACCCTAGATTTGAGTGTGTTCAAAGCAGAGGTCTGCGCAACACCTCTGAGTGTCTCTTGTTTCTTGGAGATGGTTCTTGCGGCATCTTTGTGAAATATTCAGAGCTTGCGTTTAACCCACTGCCAAGTCCCTGCAGCTGCTGCCTGCCTCTGCGAGGGTCAGCCCCACATGTGGCTTCAGGGTCCCTGCGCTCCTCCAGTTCTGCTGGTTTAAGTGTTTGTGGGCTGGTGTGAGGAGGCCAATAGCTGGTGCAGGTGTGAGAGCAGCACAGGCAGAGCAGTCTGTGATCCCCGTGTGTTTAGTGAGCTGGTGCCTGCAGCTCTGCTGGCGCTGCCTCTTCCCCTGTTCAGTCCCCGTCCACGCCAGGCCCTGAGGTGCCACAGTCACTGGATCTCAAACACGTCTGTAGGTTAACAGTGCTGAACAGCAGTTCCCTGCAAGTTTTCTGGAGAAGCTCACTGGCAAGGGAAGGACCTGCTGGTTCAAGCGCGCAGAAGAAGGTTTTGGACGCTGCCAAGTCATTGCTGGGCGTTTTGGTGCACTCAGTTGTCCGCGCTTCCTCCGTGGCAGCAGCAGCCGCCTGTGCTGTGTTGCCATGGGGCAAGCGCGGTGCAGTGCCCGCTGCCCTCCCTTGCAGCCAGGTTTCACATGCGGGGCCGTGGCTGGTGAGTGCAGCCGCAGCGCCCAGCCTGGCTGGGACCCCCGGTGGGGTTCTCCCTGGGGCCCGACCTGTGTGGGGGCAGGGCAGCCCCCGACCGCCCCGTGCAGCCCCTGTCCACTGCAGGGCCAGCCCTGGCCAGGGCCCTGTGGGCGAGGGGGGCCGTGCCCCCTCTGTGACACGGGCTGTGGTCACAGGGGACATCCCGTGTCACAGCAACAGCTGCCCTCTCCCGCGCGGCCCTGGCCTCTCCCCACATGTCACGGCAAGGCCGGGGGAGCCCAGGCGCTGGGGCTGCTCTCAGCACCACTCTGCTGCAAGGAGCCACCAACCCTGAGCAGGAGCCGGCGAGGGGAGGCTGGGGCAGAGCGGGGCTGCAGTGACGTGTGGAGGAGGAGGAGGAGAGGAGCTGTTTCATTGTCACCTCCTGCTGCAGGGTGACCCAGGGCGAGGAGGACAAAGATGGAGCTCTGGGACACTGGCCACGGGACGCAGCATAGGCAGGTGGTGCCAATGCTCCCCACCCATGGTAAGGCCTTCAGGATCTCCTTCCCGGGAGCTGTCGCAGAGACCATTAACTCTGAACATGGCTGTGGAAACCCTGGGCCGGGGGGAGGCTGGACAGGGCTGGGGGCTGCAGCCAGATCCCCCACTGATGGTCCCCTCTGGCTCAGGTGCCAGTGTGGCCAGCAGAAATCCTGGGTGCTGGCCCTGATGTCTGAAAAAGGCTGAGGGATCCTGCAGCTGCTGCTGGGCTCTGAAGAAGCAGATAGAATCACATGGGCTGGAAAGGAATCCTTAGACTTTTCCTCAGCTCAGCAAGTCTTTCTGTCTGGGACCGTGAGCACTGCCTGTAATTCCTTCCCGCAGGCTTTGAGCTCAGGGACACATTGTGGATGTCCCGTGGTAGGATCTGCATGTCTTAATGCCTCTGTTTCAGCTGCAGACCCCTCGTGGGGGCAGATAAAGGTTGTAGCCTCAAGGCAGTGCCCACCTCAGCTGCTGAGCCCCTGTCAGGGATGGGGTATGTTTGGGGAGGGGGATGCAGTTCGAATATGCTTGCACTTGTCATGTTCTTGGCTAGGCATGTGCTGAACAGCTGTGAGCTGGCCCCCCCAGAGCATGACGTGTCTTTCCCTTATTTTCCAGAGCCCGCTGCTGTCTGGGAAGGTGTGTCTGACTACATTGTACGGCAGCTGATGCTGAACCAGGTGGGTCTGCCATCGTGGGCCTGCCCAGGAAAGCCTTCTTCTGGATCTTCTGGATCTGAGGGATGATTTCTCTGCTTTGACTTGTATTTTTGAGAGGGTGAAGAGGAGGGGGATGAAAACATCTGGAAAGTTCTTCAGAAGAACTTCTCCAAGGCTTCTCCAAAGCTTTTCTGAGTGCTTCATCTGTTCCTTTTGCATGGCAGGATTGGGCAGGGCACTGAGCACCATCCCCATGCACTAACAAGTCACCAGCCTGTCCACCTACCAGTCTCATAATTCTTCTCTTCCTTTGTGTTTTCAGGGAGTGAGAGTTATTTGGCTTGGGACCTTTGGTGTTGTAACTGAACAAGTTGGTGTTGGGAAGCATGGTTTCCTGGCTGTTCGCAGACCCATGTTCCGTCTTTCGAAGACTATTGCAGAGGTTCACGGCCTCACCTATGATAAGGCCTATGCTCCTGGTAAGAAGACAGGCTGAAACTTTTGCTTTGCCTTAGGACATCTTTGGGGTGTGCATAACTGCTGTTCAACAGTGACTGTTAGAAACCTAGAATTGCTTCCCCAGGTCCTGAGAACAGCCTCAATTTTTAGTTATCATGACATCGTAATGCTCATTACAATTATACTCCCTCTCTCCGTGACTTGTTTAACAGCTGGCTACATGCCAGATGTACTGGGGCTGCTGCTTCTCATCAGATTGATTTAAAACCTTTGGTCCATGTTTATGCCACACTGGAGCTTGTAAAGGTGAATACGGGCATTCATGCTGGCTCTTCCTTTCTCCTTCTACTTTGAAGTAGGTCAAAGGCAGCTGTAGAGAGCCTTGAAATGGAGATGGGGACAATAGTGTGTATGAAAACCCATCAGAGGCCAGCTTTGCTGTGATTGCTGGTCATCCCTGTGAGCCCTGCATCTGTAGTGGACATCAGTGATGCCTGTGGGGCAGCAGGAGCTCCGAGTTGTGTTTGCAGTGAGTCTTTCCTTTCAAAGGACTCCACATGTTCTCTGTGATGTCAACATCAGTCTGGCACTTCTTGGAGCTGGGCCTGTGGCACCAAAAGCAGGGATGTTTGCTGTGCAGTTCTGAGGGTGCTGGGGGTGGCTGGAAGGATCTGAAGGGGTGTAGTGCAATGCTTGTGTTTCCCTTCTGTCTTTCACCATGTGATGTCGCACAGCTAAATGTCTCCCAACCTGGAATGCATGGAGTGTGAGCACAAGTACGTGGCACCCACTCTGCCCTTTTGGGAACTGGTCCCCTTTCTCCTCTCCTTGTCTTGCCATCGTGCCTCATGTTCATATGAGATGGCCAGGCCCTTTCTTTCAATCTCTGTAGGGAAGAAAGCATTGCAAAGTGCTTTGAACTTCTCCTAGGGAGAGATGACATGAGATTCCTTCAGGAGCTTTACCAGATGTTAAAGAAAACAGCTCTGTAGCACTGTCTTGCTTGAAGACCTCAAAGCTGCCGACGCTCTGTTTTAGCCTGCTGAACTGCTCCGCTAGTGACTGTGTTCCTCTTTTTCTGCTTCCTAGGTCATAAGCTCTCCGAGCCCCTGAAGTATGCTCGCATAGCCTCAGACATCTTTGTTCCTCGGAAAACAGTGGAGGCTTGCATGGAAGAGACCATGCGTCTTTTCTCCCACTGCCTGGAGAGTGGGAAGAATGTTGCCCTTGTGTTGAAGGACATTGGCATGCTTGTTATTCAAGGAGTAGATGTGAAAATGAGATTTTACAGAGACTTTCTGAGAAGGCTGAATGGGACAGAGCAGCTGGTAGAAGTTCTTCTTGGGGTAAGTTTTCCATTTCTCCAGCGCTACTTGTAGTCCTTTTTTAAATCACGAGTGACTGCAGTTCTATTAGCCTGCCATGACCTGTTTAGGCACATGGATGGTCCTGGCCTAGAGTAATGCCAGCTCCCTAGACAGTTTGTCTTGAGCATTCAGAGGATTTGGCAACAAAGAAGACCCCGGGAATAACTGTGCTGGGTCCACCCAAAGATTCATCCAGCCCAGGAGCCCTTTCCCATGTGCTGAGGGAAAAAAGTCCAAGGAAAGGGCAGGTCTTGTGTGTTTTTTCCAGGTAGACCTCCCTCCTTCCAGAAAGTCATGGTTTAGTGCCCGTTGGTGATGACATTTGAACCCATGTGTCCTTTGGCTGTGCCTGGGATGGTAAGGCAGTGAGTTCAGCAATTTCCCCTTAAGCTGTGTAACAATATTTCTGTGTGTCCCTTTGGAAGCTTGGCCTGATCCCTTCATGGGACGCCCTTGAGCTCTGGTGTGGTGAGGAATAGTAATGGATCCCTTTCCCCTTGCCTGGACCAGTGGGGATGTCAGACATTGCTGTGAAATCTCTGTTGACCTCAGTCCTCTCTCTTTGCAGCTGGAGGGCCTGAGTGTGTTTCATCTCTCCCAAATGGCAGCTGGTCAGAATATTTATCACCCTCATGCTCTTGCTCTGTAGCGTTTCTAGGTCTGTGTCTGTGTAGGTTTGTTTTTGCAGGGATCATTGCTGAGCCCACTCTCTGGGCAGGAAGCAGAGGCCCAGGCAGACAAAGGCCCATATGGGACCAGCCCCCTGTTGCTGCTGTTGCTGTGTTGGTCTAGTTGTGCTGACCAGCTCTTCGCAGTGCCCTGGAGTGTCACCAGCACGAAGGGGGTCTTTCTGTCCTTATGTGTTCATCTGCACACTGGCAGTCGTGGTTGCAGCATGTCACAGAGAGAATCATTTGAGCCCAATGTCCTTGCCCAGGTCTCTAGTGCAGCCCTGTCCTTCATGCTGGTCTTTCAGGTGCCGCTGGAAAGGTGAGATGTGAAAGCAGGCTGAGGTGAGCCCCTCGAGGGTTAAGGCAGAGATGCAAGCAGGCTGTAGGCCAGCGCTGCTTCCCAGCTCTGTCTCTTCCTTCTGTCCTAGTCCGTGGTGTCTTTTCAGTCCATTCTCTGGGCCAGGGCCTTTTCTCCAGCCTTTGTTGCAGTGGGTCCCAGAGCAGCTGCCCCTTGAACACACCCCAGAAGTTTGGCCCTCCCAGTTGTTACCCGCTTTGCCTCTCCATTCCTCCATGCTGCAGAGGCAGTTGTCTGAATGTTAGGAGAGACTGTGGGGTTAACCCCACATCAAGCCGGCAGGGAAAATGCAGCTGCCAGGAATCCCAACTAGTGCAATGCCTTCTCGTGTGCTTGCCTCCATCAGCTTCTGCATTAGGAAAGACCTAGTCTCCTGACTGAGTCTCTGGATTCTCAGCCTTGCAAAAAGCCTGACAGTGTTCTTACCCTCTCTCATTTATTTCCCTCCAGCTTCTGTGCTTCATAACTGAGGGGCTGTTGAGAGGAGTGGAGAAATTCAGCATTTCAGTGAGGCAGCTTCTTCTCTGAGCAGTGGAAAAGTTTGCTGCCCTTGTGAGCACTGAGATAATTTTCTTGGCATCACCTCACACATGTCTGTCACTTTGCAGATGCCAGAGATGAGGGATTCAGTCCTCTCAGGCACCAAAACCGCTGCTTCTCAGACCCATTCTGGTCAGGTCATCATCTTTCCTGAGTGAGTATGTTTGCTTCTTAGCACCTGGGTGGCCAAGCGAGCAGCTTCTCACGGCATGTTTGGTAGCATTGTGTTGCCAGTGCTTGTGAGGGCTGCTCAGAAACTCATCTGAGAGTAACTCTTTGAAATGTGCATCAAAGTGCAGGTCCCTACTAGTTGCTGGCTTGGGACATTTTCATGTCTTCTGTGAGACCTGCATGAATCAAATGTGTCCTGAATGTGTTTTCTGGGGTCAAAAGTTTTTTTGTGGGAGGCCTATCTAGGCCAAAGTGAAGCGTGTGCCCAGTGGGGTTTTGGCGAGCTTTGTCCTGGCTCCCATCATGCTCAGTGTTTTGTTCCATTACTTGTCTGGGAGATGGAGGTTCCTTTTTACAGATGGATGGACATGAGCTTGGGAGGGCCTGCAAGTGAGTTGGAGGGTGAGACGGGAATTAGAAATGGTGCTGGAAAGCTGTAGGAAAGGAGACTATTGTGTTCTGCCTGGACATGAACATTGAACAGGAGATGGGAGATGGTCCCAACGGCAGCACAGAGGATCTGGGTTCAAATGATCTTTCTCATAGGAAGGCTAGGAAAGCTCTCAAAGGGCCTGATGAGGAATCTCATGCCCCTCTAGGTTCTGGAGGTCTTCACGATGTCACTCAGCTTGCTAATGCACTCCTCCAGCATCTGGCGTATTCTTCATATTCTGCTTTGGAAAAAGATGGACTTCCCAGTAGCTCCCAAATGCCCCTGTGTCCTCATTATTCACCCAAGGGGCAAAGGAAGTGTGGTGCCCTCCCTTTAGACTGGTGTCTTTTTCCTGTTTCCAGGTACAAGCTTGAGAGTACAGCTAGAAAACCACCCGTGGCACCTGTGAAGCCGACGCGGGAACAAGAGATGGGAAAAGATGGGTGCAGTGGCAAGAAAGGTAATGAAGCAGCTGGTTCCTGGCAGGGGTTTGTGTCTTCTCCCTCTGCCCTCTTTGGCAGGGCATTGGAGCCAAGGTGACAGTGGGATGGCTCAGGTAGCATGAGGCAGTAGAGGTGATGCTGCTTACCCAATATGGGAAATCTCAAGTGACTCCTGAGGGAACAAGACCTCGGGGCAGCCCAACACTCCCACCTGCAGCTGATACCTCCAAGTTAAACTTTCCCCCATTTGCACAGGACTCAGTGCCCTGGCGTGCACTGCAACTGCTCTTATTTTGAGGCGTTGGTGCAGAAGGGAGGCAAACTTGAGAACTGTCCTTGGGCAATGTGAATCCTAAATTGTGCCTGGAGCTGTATGTAATGGAGGGGCTGAGCTCTTTCATGGAATCAGTGTATTTTCAAGTGGTGGGAAGAGTCACCTTGAGTAGATAGTACAAAGTCTGGTAACCTATGCCAAAACTTCCTTCATTTTCAAAGCAAGGAGTTCTTACCTTTCTTTCCGAATTTCTCATAAACATCCCCAAAACAGTGCCTTTGGGTTGACTGTGTCACCAGAGGAACTGCAGGCATATGAGATCAGTAGACAGATCCAAGGATGTGCTCCCCTTGTGTGAAATTGTTGCCCCCAGAGAGACTCTGTTCATTCACCAGTACATCCCAGCAAGCCTCCTTTTTCATAATGTGACTAGGATAGAACATGAAAGAACAGAAAAAACAGTACCACAAGAAATGATGTTGCACAGTAAAATCTAAAAGACAGAGAGAAGCCAGTGTCCGGAAGGGCCAAAGACCACCCAGGAAACAAGGCATAAAAGGAATCAGCTGGAAGCCTCACAGTTTTATCACAGGCTTGATCAGATCTGCATATCCTTCCTTTTCAAAAGGTCTCTGCAATTCTATCCTGAGGTGTTTTCTTGTCTCCTGCTTACAGGAAATCTTCCTGCCAAGCAGCTCCTCTTGAGAGAGAGATATCCTCCAGCCAAAATAACAGCTCCGACTATGCAGAAAGGAAAGGGGAAGAAAGATGAGGGCAAAGCGCCTCATGGCAGGTGAGACACTTGGAGGAATGGATGAGGGTGACCCTGGACCCTTGTGCTTGTTTGGGTGAGATGTTTTCTCTGGACACCAGGTTCATAGTAGCTCTGAATGTCTTTTATCACATGTCGCAGTGACTCCTGATCCCTCGATGGCAGGAATGCCTTTACACCCCTGACCACTTTCTCCTTCTTTGACTCTGGGTGTCCAGGAACAATCAGTTTTCCATACCTAAACACATGGTAGCTGAGACCATCGAGCAGTGTTTAATACATTTGCGAGGATGGGGTAACTGTGTCCCTTAGAGGCTGTCTTTATAAAGGACCCTGCTGCTCTCCTTGCCGCATCAAGACAGAGCCTGTATCTGGGCATGCTGAGCATTCCCGCGGGCACATCATGCAGCCCTGGGCATTTCAGCTGGGGGTGATCTCTGTCTCTGCCCAGCTTGTGAGTACAGGACGGAGACCAAACTCCCCCTGTGCTCACACCACCTCCCCACAATGTGTATTTTCAGCGTGCTGCCAGGCATCCAAGGGAGCTGCTCAAGGAAGGTGGAGCGAGGCAGGAGGAAGGGCAGTGCTGAAGTCATGCCGCCACCTGAGAAACTGGTTACAAGAATGCAGAGGTGGCCAGGAGAGGTACGTGCTACTGACTGAGGTCCTCCTTGTGCCATATGGACTTGTGGAAAAGCGCAGTTCTATGGGCAGTGAGTATGAAAGACCCCTTCCTGCATGTTCATTTGGCCATTGACCGACCTTGTCTGAGCCTTGCTTTAAAAGGTGCAGGTCATGCTCTAGTTTTGCAATGCATTTGTCACTGCTGCATTCTCAGGAAACACCTCAGAAGAACACCTCCCCTTTGACCCTGTTTCTGGAGGGAATGTACCTGCTGGGCCTTTCAGGGATAGGGGATGGACAGTTTCTGTTTAGCTCAGTGATCATTTAGCTCATTGGTCCGAGCAAATATGCAATTTACGGACCTGCCAGTATTAGCTTAGGGGCATAAGAGCACTGACAGGAAGGCTGAAGACAAGGGGCAGAAAGGAGGATGAGAAATGACCTTTGTGCACTGGAAAATACCAGATGCCAGTGATAATCTTTGCTGTTTCTTTTCTGTGGCCCTCCAGGTGGAATATCACTTCAGAGTAATGGGGGAGGGGATTCTTGTCTTTCCTCTGATCTGAAGCCCTGGGAAGGTTTCCCTTTCCTGTGCCTTTTGCTGAAGAGCAACTCTCTCCAGCCAACAGGTCAGGCCAGGATCAAGCACAAACTGGAGCAGCTGGGGCAGCTCCAGTATCCAGTCCCTGGTGCTGCAGGAATGGGAATGTCCCTGATCCCTGCCACATTCCCAGCCCCAAGGAAGGGAACACTGCCCATTGAAGCAAGGCAAGTGAAGAGAGAAGAGCACTTTTGGAGAACTCATCTGAAGAAACCCCAGTGCTTCCTCTGGAGCTGTTTTCCAGAAGCATCCGTAAGAGGCAAGGAACCATGAGGAAGGGGGCTTGTGGTCCAAGCGAAGTCCCAGCATTATTAAAGTCCCATAGTTGGGCTGCCGGCTGTTGGGGAAGCTCAAGTGAGGCCGTGAACACTGATGCTGAGAGTAAACGCTGAGGTCCTGAGGGGTGTTTGGGGTCATTTGATCTGACCTGCCAAACCTCCCAGTAGGGTTGCATTAAAAGTTCCTGCTCCAGCCATGGCCATTTCTTGCCCTCATTTTTGTTGCTATGGGAGATGTCCGACTGAGATGGAGGGGTGAGTAGGCAGCCTGGCCCTTGCCCTCTGAAGGGCAGTGGGCCTGCGAGGGAGAAAGTTTGCGTTTGTGGAAAAGGATGGGATTTGTATGGCAAGAGACAAAGCAGAGTGCAGAGTGGGGTCTGTCCTTGGCGTCCTGGCCCAGCAGATGTAGAGGGGGAAGCGCTGAATGCGAGTGGCAGGGAGGGGGCTGTTTAAGCAGCTGCGCAGGGAGCAGGGACTTCAGTGTGAGGAAGAGCACGGAGGGACCTGTCTGGGACCCCTAATGAACATCCCTCTGCATCAGCTCCTTCCTGCTGAAAGGGCGCAAGGCAGGGCAGAAAGGCAGTGACTCCCCTGGGGTCTAGCAGGGAGGCTAAAAGCTGCCTGTAAAACCATGACTTCACAGCAGCCCCAGATCAAAGACTGGCAGTCAGTTTTGCTCTCCAAATTTACTTTTTTTTTTTTAAATTTCTCCTGAACATTGCACACAGACTTGCTTTTGTGTTCTCTATCCCCTCATTACCAGCTCACGGCACAAAAAAAACCCCCTTTCCTTTCCCAAATGTACTCACCCATCAGGCTGCCCTGCCCAGCCCAGCTGCAGCACTTTGCAGCCCCCTGTCCCTGCACAGAGGGAGAAGCCCTGCTCCTGCAGCCCCACATGCTGCATTGGCCATCTTGGCAGCTCTTGCTGCTGCTGAACCCTGCTCTCCCATCAGGAGCTCAGCTGCGACTGCGACCCAGGACATCCCTCTCTGTCTCCAGACTCAGCGTCTCTCCAGCCAACAAGTCAGGCTAAGGATCAAGCACAGCCTGGATGGAGAGCGCTGTCCTCTGCCCCGATGTTGTGCTTGGGGTAGATGAAGGACTGACCCTGCCACAGGGTGGGGGATCTCTGGCAGAGCTGTCTGCACATCAGGCAGATGTGTGAATCACTCCCACGTCCCCACACAGTCTCTGGAGTGGGCACTCAGCTGGTCTCTTTCCCTGCCCCGTGGCACTTCACCCTCCCTTCTCCCCATTCAGCAATGAGATGTACAGGCAGGACCAGCTGGCACTGACACACTCTTCCCTCTTCTGTCCTTCCCATCAGGCAAGGGGATGGGACAAGTCAGCTAAGCTCAGGGTCAACAGGACACATGTATATCACATCCTCCGTGCTGCTCTCCAGCCTCTCTGGCCATACCACATGGTCTAGAAAGGATGTCCCACTGCAAGATGCATGTCCCAGCCAGCAGCAGATCTGCTGTCCCAGAGCTGGGACATGGTGACTGTGAGCAAAACCCAGGGTGCTGGGCAGCACAATCCCCCAGGCACCCCACCAACAGGGCAACGTCCCTGGGTGGGCTCGAACCACCAACCTTTCAGTTAACAGCCGAATGCGCTACCTGCTGCGCCACAGAGACCCCCACCTGGTGCTCTCCTGGGGCAGCTCCAGTGTCCAGTTCCCGGTGCTGGAGGAATGGGAATGTTCCTGATCCCAGGCACATCCCCAGCCCCAGGGAAGGGGACACTGCCATTTGCCCACTGCCAGTGCTGGTGGGCAGAGCGGTGCAGAGGGAGGCCTAATACCTAGGTGAGGGGCTGTGGGCAGCTCCCTGCCCAGCATCAGCTCTGCCTGCTTTCATGGCCCTTCCAATGCACACGCCAGGGGGCAACTGGAGCTGTGGGCACATCACCCTGGGGAGGGCATTTCCCTCACCCCATTTGCTCCTGCTGCTGTCATCGAAGACAGGTGTGACACACACAGCAGTGCTGCATGGGGTGGCAGAGGTGACTCGGGGAAGGGGTTTGCTCCTCTCCATTGACCCTCCCTGGGAGGGCCTGAGCATGGGAGCAGCACCTGCAGCGAGAGTCTCCTCCTGCCCCCATCAGCTGCAGAGATGTTGAAGGGGCAGCACTCCATGATGCAGCCCTGGTCCAGGACCAGCCCCAGCTGAGAGGGAATCTCAACTTCCCCCATCCCAGCCTGTGGCCCAGCAGGAGGGTTCAAATGCTGCTTTCTGCTGAGGCTCTCAGGGCACCAGGGGCCAACAGGGCTGTGCTTGTCAGAGGCACATCATGGGACAAGAGTATGTCCCACCCCTCAGCAGGCTCTTAGGGGATGTAGCTCAGTGAAGAGCACCTGCTTTGCATGCAGGAGGTCCTGGGTTCAATCCCCAGCATCTCCAGGGAAGCTTTTGTCCTGAATCTCCATCCCTCCCCCCCAACAAGGGTGAGAGCTGGGAACAGGATGGATTGCTCCTCTCCAGAAAGTGTAGGCTCACCTTCTGACAGGGTGTCATGTGGGAAGTGGAGCTCCCCATGTGGGAAGAGCGCAGCTAACAGAGGCAGCGAACAGACGCAGCAGTTTGCGCAGCAGTGGTTGGGCTCTGACTAGAACTTGAGGATCTTGTGGAAGTTGTGGGCTTTCTGAGGACCCCCGAGGACCTAGAAGGTGATCGCTGTGAACAGGAAAGGGGAAGCTAGGCAAGGACAACTGCAGGAGGCCTTGACTTCTCCTGGGAAAAGCTCGTGGGAAAAGCTCCAGCTAGGAGTGGCTGCTGCTAACGAGCTCTCTGGGTTGCCCCTGACCAGAGGGGGTTGGGGCCTTTGATCCCAGTGGCCCTTGATTGAACGGTCAAGCACCCTGTGAGTCAGTGCTAGGGAGAGGCCTATATAAGAGCCAGGCCTAGAGCGCAGCTCCCAGAGCGCAGCTCCCAGAGGCAGCAGTTTGCGCAGCAGTGGTTGAGGCTCTGACTAGAACTTGAGGATCTTGTGGAAGTTGTGGGCTTTCTGAGGACCCCCGAGGACCTAGAAGGTGATCGCTGTGAACAGGAAAGGGGAAGCTAGGCAAGGACAACTGCAGGAGGCCTTGACTTCTCCTGGGAAAAGCTCGTGGGAAAAGCTCCAGCTAGGAGTGGCTGCTGCTAACGAGCTCTCTGGGTTGCCCCTGACCAGAGGGGGTTGGGGCCTTTGATCCCAGTGGCCCTTGATTGGGCGGTCAAGCACCCTGTGAGTCAGTGCTAGGGAGAGGCCTATATAAGAGCCAGGCCTAGAGCGCAGCTCCCAGAGCGCAGCAAACAGAGGCAGCAGTTTGCGCAGCAGTTTGCGCAGAAGGGCGCGCGAAGGGACCTTCATTTCTGTTCCCTGTGGTGTACACTTCCTCAAGTATGGTCGTGACACGCCGCACAGCGCGTTCCCCAGTGAATGTTGGAGTTGCTGCGTCAGAGGCTTGGACCCAGACTGACCCTCTGACAGTAGATGCGGCTCTACAGGTCTCAGGCTGCAGGGAGTGCTTGGGGCCTCTCCAGGAGGCCTGGGCTGGCAGCCAGCTCTCCTGCAGGAGGTGTGCTGCTGTTGATGAGTTGTGTCGTCAGGTAAGGGAGTTACGGGAGGAGGTCAGTAGGCTGCGCAGCATCCGAGAAGCAGAGCAAGAGATAGACAGGGTATTCTCGGAGACTGTACAGCTCCAGGAGTCCCAACCCCCTGCAGCAGTGGAGTTGCCAGAGGGCTCTGTGCCGTGTGAAACGGTACATCATAACATCACAGAAGAAGGCTGGAAACTGGTCACTGCTCGTGGGAGGAGAAAGGCTCCTACTCCTCCTGAAGACCTGAAGCTGAAGAACAGGTTTAGTGCCCTCCAGGATGAGGAGGAGATGGGCATGGCTGCCAGGGAAGTAACCGGGACAACAGACCCTGTGCCCTGCCGGAACACCCGGAAAAAGCGGCGGGTGATTGTTGTGGGGGACTCCCTGCTACAGGGGACGGAGGCATCTATCTGCAGACCTGACCTCTTGTCTAGAGAGGTTTGTGGCCTGCCGGGGGCTCGTGTGAGAGATGTCATGCAAAGACTGCCAAGGCTTGTCCACGCTTCGGACTATTACCCACCGCTGCTCTTCCATGTGGGCGCCAATGACACCAAGGGCAAACTGGAGACCATCAAGCAGGATTTCAGAGCTCTGGGGATGGTGGTCAAGGGTCTGGGAGCCCAGGTCATCTTCTCCTCAATCCTGCCAGGGAGGGGGATGGATGAGAGGAGGAAGAGACGGACTTTCCAGGTTAACGACTGGCTGCGCCGCTGGTGTTGGCAACAGGGTTTTGGTTTCTACGACCATGGGACCCTGTTTGAAGATCGACAACTGATGGCGAGAGATGGGATCCACCTCACGAGGCGGGGCACGTGTGTCTTTGCCAACAGGTTGGCCAACCTGGTAAGGAGGGCTTTAAACTAGGAAAGATGGGTGAAGGGGAGAGTTATAGTGACAGGGTAGTTGGCAAAAGACTGCTCAGGTCAGGATGCCTCCAACAGGTGAATGCAGCCAGGGAAGTGCGCATGGGATGTGGCTATGGAGGACCCTCTTTTAGCCCTCCTGGGAAACCTGCATGCTCAATCACCTCCCTGAAATGCCTGTACACCAATGCACGCAGCTTGGGGAACAAACAGGAAGAACTAGAGATATCTGTGCGGTCGCAGGGCCATGATCTCATTGCCATTACGGAGACATGGTGGGATAGCTCGCATGACTGGAGTGCTGTCATGGATGGCTACGTGCTTTTTAGGAATGACAGGCCAGGAAAGCGAGGTGGTGGAGTTGCTCTTTATGTGAGAGAGCAACTGGAATGTATTGAGCTGTGCCTAGGGGTGGATGAAGAGCGAGTCGAGAGCTTATGGGTAAGGATCAAAGGGCAGGCTAACAGAGGTGACACTGTTGTGGGTGTTTACTACAGGCCACCTGATCAGGATGAGGAAGTTGATGAGGCCTTCTACAGACAGCTGGAAGTAGCCTCACGATCCCAGGCCCTGGTTCTCATGGGGGACTTCAACCACCCCGATATCTGCTGGAAAGACAACACAGCTAGGCACAAACAGTCCTGGAGATTCCTGCAGAGCATTGGTGACAACTTCTTGACACAGGTGGTGGAGGAGCCAACAAGGAGAGGTGTGCTGCTGGACCTCGTACTAACAAACAAAGAAGGACTGGTGGAAGATGTGAAGGTTGGGGGCTGCCTTGGCTGCAGTGACCATGAGATGGTGGAGTTCAGGATCCTGCGAGGAGGCAGCAGGGCACCAAGTAGGATCGCAACCCTGGACTTCAGGAGAGCAAACTTTGTGCTCTTCAGGGACCTACTTGGAGGAATCCCATGGGTGAGGGCCCTGGAAGGAAGGAGTGTTCAAGAGTTGGTTAATATTCAAACATCACTTCCTCCAGGCTCAAGAGCGGTGCATCCCTATGAGTAGGAAGTCAAGCAAAGGAGGTAGGAGACCTGCATGGATGAGCAAGGAGCTCCTGGCAAAACTCAACCAGAAGAAGGAAGTATACAGAAAGTGGAAAGGGAGACAGGCCACTTGGGAGGAATATAGGAATGTTGTCAGAGTATGCAGGGATGCGACGAGGAAGGCTAAGGCCCGTTTGGAATTAAATCTGGCTAGAGATGTCAAGGACAACAAGAAGGGCTTCTTCAAATACATCAGCAGCAAGAGGAAGACTAGGGAAAATGTGGGCCCTTTGCTGAATGGAGTGGGTGCCCTGGTGACGAAGGATGCAGAGAAGGCAGAGTTACTGAATGCATTCTTTGCTTCAGTCTTTACTGCTGAGGCCAGCCCTCAGGAACCCCAGACCCTGGAGGCAAGAGAGAAAGTCTGGAGAGAGGAAGACTTTCCCTTGGTGGAGGAGGAGTGGGTTAGAGATCATTTAAGCAAACTTGACACCCACAAATCCATGGGCCGTGATGGGATGCACCCACGAGTGCTGAGGGAGCTGGCGGACATTATTGCTAAGCCACTCTCCATCATCTTTGAAAGGTCATGGAGAACAGGAGAGGTGCCCGAGGACTGGAAGAAAGCCAATGTCACCCCAGTCTTTAAAAAGGGCAAGAAGGAGGACCCAGGGAACTACAGGCCAGTCAGCCTCACCTCCATCCCTGGAAAGGTGATGGAGCAGCTCATCCTGGAAGCCATCTCCACGCATGTAGAGGAAAAGAAGGTGATCAGGAGTAGTCAGCATGGCTTCACCAAGGGGAAATCATGCCTAACCAATCTGATAGCCTTCTAGGATGGAATGACTGCCTGGGTAGATGAGGGGAGAGCAGTGGATGTTGTCTACCTAGACTTCAGCAAGGCTTTTGACACTGTCTCCCATGACATCCGCATAGACAAGCTCAGGAAGTGTGGGTTAGATGAGTGGACAGTGAGGTGGATTGAGAACTGGCTGAATGGCAGAGCTCAGAGAGTTGTGCTCAGTGGCACAGAGTCTAGTTGGAGGCCTGTAGCTAGCGGTGTCCCCCAGGGGTCAGTCCTGGGTCCAGCCTTGTTCAACTTCTTCATCAATGACCTGGATGAAGGCACAGAGTGCACCCTCACCAAGTTTGCTGACGATACAAAACTGGGAGGAGTGGCCGATACGCCAGAGGGCTGTGCTGCCATTCAAAGAGACTTGGACAGGCTGGAGAGGTGGGCAGAGAGGAACCTCATGAAATTCAACAAAGGGAAGTGCAGGGTCCTGCACCTGGGGAGGAATAACCCCATGCAGCAGTACAGGTTGGGGGTTGACCTGCTGGAAAGCAGCTCTGCGGAGAAGGACCTGGGAGTGCTGGTGGACACCAAGTTAAGCATGAGGCAGCAATGTGCCCTTGTGGCCAAGAAGGCCAATGGTATCCTGGGCTGCATCAGGAAGAGTGTTGCCAGCAGGTCGAGGGAGGTGATTCTCCCCCTCTACTCAGCCCTGGTGAGGCCACATCTGGAGTACTGCGTCCAGTTCTGGGCTCCCCAGTACAAGAGGGATGTGGCACTACTGGAGCAAGTCCAGCGAAGGGCTACAAAGATGATTAGGGGACTGGAGCATCTCTCTTATGAGGAAAGACTGAGAGAGCTGGGCCTGTTTAGCTTGGAGAAGAGAAGGCTGAGAGGAGATCTTATCAATGTGTACAAGTATCTGAAGGGAGGGTGTCGAGAGGATGGGGCCAGACTCTTTTCAGTGGTGCCGAGCGACAGGACGCGAGGCAATGGGCACAAACTGAAACACAGACACTTCCATCTTAACATGAGGAAAAACTTTTTCACTGTGAGGGTGACAGAGCACTGGAACAGGTTGCCCCGAGAGGTGGTGGAGTCTCCTTCTCTGGAGATATTCAAAATGCGCCTGGATGCAATCCTGTGCAATGTGCTCTAGGTGACCCTGCTTGAGCAGGGGGGTTGGACTAGATGATCTCCAGAGGTCCCTTCCAACCTCAGTGATTCTGTGATTCTGTGATTCTGTGAAGAGCCCAGGCAGATCATCAGAAAGCCTGCCCAGGTGAAATGACATCATTATGTCACTACTATTGCAACAACCTGATTGGCCAGCAGTAGGCAACAGGCAGGAGCTGGGAGGTCATCAAGTGCATCTCAGGAGAGATGGCAGCCCTGTGAGACAAGAGTCAGCAGCATGCATGAAGGTGAGAGGACTGGATGCTGGCTGGGAGGTTATTTTAGCTGCAGCAGCAGGATTGTCCTGGGCAGGCAGACAGGCACTCTGAGGGCATCAGGCTCATCAGGTGCACCTGACCATGGGAGGTGAGAGCTCAGCAGGAGGGGAGAGAGGAGGCAGGTGGAGGTGATCACTGGGATGTCACTGGTGAATCACTGCTGTCCCCGCACCTCTTAGCCAGCAGCAGGTGAGCAGGCACTGGGGTCACCATAGGCAACAGGAGCTGTGGGCAGGCATGTGAGGTCATCAAGGGTAGGAGATAGCCCCCAAGAGAGAGGAGAGCTCCTGAAGAGGGGAGAGGCAGAGGCGGATAAAGGTGACATGGCTGGGACCTTCTTTGCAAGGTCACTCTATTGCAGCAATCTGATTGGGCAGCAAGCTGGCACTGTGAGGTCAGGAATCAGGTCAGAAAACATTCCCCATGGAGAGGAGATCTCGGGGGAGGGGAGAGGGAGAGGTGGGTCAGGGTGACGTGTCTGGGATGTTGACTGTGGAGTCAATTCCTTGCATCAGCTGGATTGGCCATTAGCCCATAGGTCAGCAGGGAGGTGTAGTGAGGTCATCAAGAACATCAGAAAACTCCCACCATCAGAAAGGAGAGCTCAGGGGGAGGGGAGAGGGACAGGCAGGTAAGGAGGGACAATGCTGGAATGAGGATGTCACTTCTTTTGCACTGTGGTAAGATCTTTGGAATTAAAGTTACAGCTATGATACAAGGATGATGTTCAGATTTGTCTGATATAGTCCTATATCAACAGAAATGGATCATGCATGCTCTGGAGTGGTCACATAGGACCATGGGCCAGCCGGATTATAAGGATTTGCTGGAAAAATCCCATTCAGGGATTCTCACCCAGTTTAGCTAAGATGCTGTTGCAAGGGCACCTGTGATAGAGACTACCATCAACATCTGGACAGCGACCAGCAATCCTCTTCAAGAGGTTTGGTTTCCGCACATGGGCATCACCCTAAGCAAAAGATCCTGAAGAATTAGACTTCTGTTTTAGACCAACACTCTGACCATGGATGTCTGTGAAGAACATGGATTGTTTTGATCCATCACCTTTTGGTTATGGACCCGGGCTCTTGCACTGTGCCCCTCTGCTCCTCTTGCAGGCTCTGCATGGAGCATCAGAGCAGGCACACAGTTTCCTATAGCCAAGGCAAGAGATTCGGTTGCGGGTCTGGTCTTGAGCCTGGTAAACATCTCCCAGGGATGCTGAAGACATCATCCTGATGATGGAACAGGGCCACGTCTTCATGTTTTCACTCTTTGTCCATCTCTGGCCCATGTCCACCTGTGTCTGTGTGGTGACATTTCTGCAGCTGAGCAGAGAGGTCCCTGCACCAGATGTTGGGGAGAGCGTGTCCTTCATGTGAGGGATGAGCCCAGCCCCTCATGTCCCTGTGGGGAAGGGCACGGCCTGATGCAGCCCCAGGACTGTCTGAGCAGGTGCTAACCCCATGGTGGAGGGGCCATGGGGCTGAGCAAAGCCGGCACCACTTGTCTCCAGCCAGACTGTGGGAAGCCCATGGGAGAAGGGTGTTCACAGAGCAAGACCCCCCCCATGGAGGTGAGTAATGCACATGGGCGCTGCAAACCCAACCCCCTTCCGCATGGGAAACCCCCGCTCCAACTGGACTCAGGCTTGAGCCCTGCATCTCCCACAGGGAGAGAGGGGCCAGGGGCTGGGGAGGGAGGGAGGGGGCTGTCTCAGGGCAGGGGCTGCCAGCAGGGAGGCTCCAGGTCCTGGGGACAGAGGTGGTATCTGAGCCCCAGCTCCCCCCAGAGGCCCCAGGGTCACCCCTGCCCTGCCCCACCGCCCTGGGGCTGTGCTGGTGACACCATGGGTGTCCCTGGCAGAGAGCAGTGCATGTGGGGCCAGAGCCAGGCTGAGCAGGGCCGTGTTCCCGGGAAGGGGCAGGAGGGCAGGGCAGACCCTGATCGGGGCCGGCACAGCCCAGCTCTCCTGCAGCCCAGCCGAAGGCTGGACGTGGCACCAAGCGCCAGCTGAGCCCTGCGCTCCCTGCGGCTGCGCAAGTTCCAGAGCCCAGGGCTCGTGCAGGGCCCCTGCCCAGCCCTGAGGGGAGAGTGGCTGGTCTGGGAGCAGCCAGGGGAGGGAGCAGGATCCGGCCCTTGCTCACACTGCGCTATGGTCCTGAGGTGTAAATCTCGGTCTTTGCCACAGCTCGGCGTGGGCAGAGCTGAAGGGCAGAAGAGGCTGGTTAGGGGCACCTGGCACAGGACGAGGTCCCTGCAGAGCGGGTGCTCCAGCATGGAGGTGTCTGCCGCAGAGCAAGAGCCCCTCTGTGCCCCAGTGTCCCCCTGCCCTGGCACATGCAGGGCTGCTGGGGCTGAGCCCTGAGGCCAGTGGGACAGAGATGTCTGAGAGCCCTTGCTGAGCAGTGCTGGTACTTTTCCCTCACGCCTACACTGCAGGTCCAGGCCCCTCCTGTGATCCCTTCCCAGCTCTGCACACACGGCCCAGCCATCCTGCAAGGTCCCCAGCAGCAGGGCTCTGTCCTGGAGAGGAGCCAAGACATCCCCAGCCCTGGGACATGCTGCTGCCCGTGGAGAGTCAGTACAGGGCCTGGGGCTGGAGGAGTTCCCAGCCCAACATGGGGAAATGCTGCCATGGGAGAGGGTGCTGGTGACAGCCGCTGGCTCCCTCCTCTCCTCGAGGGCAGGATCCTGCTGTTTGCAGCACTACCGAGCTGTGGCTGTTCCCAGCAGGGAGCCCAGCTTTGCCCTGCCCTGGCTGGGGGGATGGAGGGGGCTCACACAGCCCCACTGCCAGGCTGTGGCTTGGCTGCTGGGGCAGAGGAGAGCTGCCCCTCCTGGACCCCAGAGCTGAAACCCTCCTGCGAAGCAGAGCCAGCGCTGGGCAGCACTGGGGCTGGGGACGTTATCTTCTGCCTCCCCGAGAGAGGCACCAGACCCTGGGCAGAGACATCTGATTTTTGTCTCCCGGCCTGATGGTGCCCGTTGCAGGGGAGAGGCGAGCTGTGCTGGGGCAGCTGGGCAGGGAGAGCTGATGGCAGTTGCGTGGCCCCATGCTTTCCTGTGCCTGCCAAGGCTGAAATCAGTAAATGAGTGGAGGATGGGTGCATAAGTGGTGGGGTGGGGGATGATAAAAGGAAGGAAAGAGAGAAAATGCAAGGGAAAAAGTAAGGAACATAATTTCAGTGTAGGAAAGGAAAGTTAAAGCAGGAAAAAAATGCTACTATCAGAAACTGCAAGTTTAGTCACAGAATCCCAATTTTTTTACATATAGGTATAGATCATATAGATTCAGACACAGATGCATTTGGTGACTCCTCCCCATTCCAGGACATCTCTCCGAGTAGCTCAGGTGTCAGCTCAGTGCAGGAAAGGAAATGAGCCAGGGCAAAGGCGGAGTGTGTTTTTGTGCGCTTGGCCTTAGCCCCGCTGCCCATCAGTGTGTGGCATGGGGAACCCATCAGGAAGAGCCAGCAGGGTGCGGAGACCCCCCCCCCCCGGCTGGAGGAGGGAGGGCAGTTTGGGTGCCAGATGCTGCACAGCTGTTGAACCCTCCTCCCCACTCAGCTCCTGTGTGAGAAGTTTCTCACCTGTGGGCGCTGGGGCGCAGTTGGTTAAAACCCGGCCTAGGACCAGGGATCCTCTCTCAGCTCCCATCGGCACCTGCTTTAGGAGTGGACATGAAATCTTCTCTCCATGGAAATATGCCCTTGTGAGCATCCTCAGGGATGGGCCTGTCCCAAGGCCGGGGGCTGAACCGTGACTTTGGGCTGGAGCCTGCGTGTTGTGGTGGTCCCTTCTCCAGCCCACTGCCCTCTCCCTCTTCTGCCTCCCACCCTGCTGAAGGAAATGTCCTCTCCTGTCACTGACTGCTCCCGTCCCCTGCATCTGCACACAGATATTCCCCTGCACAGAGCCAAACTGGTGCCCCAGCTGAGGCGGCTCCTTCTTCTGCCTTTGCAGCCCATCAGCGGGAGGGCAGAGGGGTGGGGGTGGATGGGAGCAGGGGGGCATCCCAGGGCTTCCCTGAGCCCTGGTGCCTCATAGCCCCTGCCAGGAAGGAGCCAGCTCTGGGCTGTGCCAGGAGTGCTCGGGGGTCCGTGAGGGCCACGGGAGCCAGGAGCAGCCCCTGGAAACGGGAGACCCTTTGGAGCCAGAGGAGGGGAAATCCCAGCCCCTGGCACCCCAACAAGCTGCTCTGCACCATGTGCAGGGGCAGTGGGAAGCAGAGCTGCCTCTCAACCACTGTGGGGAGATGATCCCCAGGGAATGAGCCCCTCTGGGGCTGGCTGGGGTGTTCAGGGCTCTGCTGTCACCTCCAGGCTCTCTGCTGTGGGGCCACAGCCCAGGACCAACCCTGTCAGTGCCTCTCAGTGGTGGCATCCTTGCCTGGGACCAGGATGGTCCAGGCAGAGCCCCTGGGAAAAGAGCAAGCAGGGGCACTCCCAGGGTGAGGAGACTGGACCTCCCTGCCCAGAGGGGCATTACGGGACCCTGCAGAGAGACCCAGTTTGGCTGGAAGCTCTGCGTGTGGTTTGCAGGATGGAAATGTCTCTGCCAGCAGGAATATCCTCCAGCTGGACTGTTCACTATTCCCGCACTCCAGGGTCCACGGGCACTTGCAGGCACACAGCCTGTCTCAGAGCCTGCTGGTCCCGAGACGTGTCCCTTCCCCACTGCTGGTTCTTGGCGCTTCGCCCTCCCCGACACCTGGGGAGGGAAGCACCAGCTCTGGATCAAACTCCCAAATGGTTTTAATAAGAACAAATACCAATGCATGGTATAGAAGTAGATGAATAAAAATAGACAAAATGCCCAGCTCTTTCTGCTACCAGTGGGAGAAGGGAGACTGGTCTCTGGCACTCATGGCTCTCCCAGCTGCACAGACCTCTCTTCTGTCTCGGGTGCACCCAACCACATGGCAGGGGTGGGCTCTCCTGGCCCCGGGCTCAGGGACCTTTGGGCAACAGGGTCCAGTCTCTCAGCCTTGGTGTCCTCATGGGGATGTATCAGAGTTGCCTCTTCAGCATCATCATACCCTGTGCCTGCGGGGAGCAGGGATGGGGCATCTCTCTTGGCTCCTGGGGCCACATCACTTCCCCAGGAGTGCAGGCTCCACTCTGGAAGCAGCAAGGCCAGTGCATTGCAGTTGGCCCCATGCACGTGCCCCTCCTGGGCTGTAAATCCCCTTTCTCTCCCTCCTCTCACTGTCCCGAGATGTCCAGCCCCTTATCCCACCCCAGTTTCCACAGCAGGAAAACTCCTGGCACAGGTTCCCTCCCTGTCCCGGAAGGTCGGGCTATCAGTATGCAGTGACTCTCCGGGCACCGGGGAGAGCACCCCAGGAGCCGGCAGCACTGCACTTCACCCCTCACCTCTCTGTGACTCCCCAGGCCTGTTTCCCTCCTCTGCTTCCCTGGGCACTTCCCAGTCTCGCTGCCCAGGAACAACATCCTCCCCGGGGTCAGAGACTTCCCTGGCATCATCATAGCCATCTGCTGGGTCACCTCTGGGCAGGACAGGGACATCTGAAAGGAGAGGGGAGCTGGTGGCAATGAGAAGAGCCCTCCTGCAGAGTGGAGGAAGGAAGGACATGCAGGAATGAGGGGCTGAGACACTGGTGTTGGCAGGGCCACAGGAGACTCAGCATCCATCCCACCTCCCCCGGGGTTGTGGGAGCGTGCATACGGCAGCAGGGATCCCTCTCGCCCAGCCGCAGGGTCGGCAGTGCTGGGATCTGCACCGGAGCCGGCTACGGAGACTCCCTGTGTGCTCAGGGAGACGTCAGTGCCTCAGGGTGAGCTTGGGGCCTGCCGGAGGCAGGGACAGGTTGAGCCCGGGAAGTCCCCCTGTGACCCCGCAGGGCACAGGGCTGCAGACACCCAGCTCAGATGGGCACGTGCGACCCTCACATGCTCTGCATGGCTCTGGAGTCATTCCTGATGGTGATTCCTCCCCACCCTGATGGTGACACTCAGTGACAACACTGTTGGTCACACAGCTACAGGGAGGAGAGACCAACCCTTCCTCTGCCTCACCCTCCATTACCTGGTGCTGACCCAGGACCGTCCTCCTCCTCGCTGTCCCCAGGCTCGGGCTGCAGCTTGGTCAGGGACCCCTCCAAAGAGGAGCCTGGCGAGAGGAGCAGCAGGTGTTATTGGGGTGAGCCCTGCTGACCCTGCTCAGGGCCATTGCGGCTGGGGACGAGGACCCACACAGCAGGGACTGTGTGGGGAGGAGGGCTCGAGGCTCGTCCTGCTCCCATGGGACAAACCCCATCTCAAAGGGCCTTTCGGAGCTGCCCTGGGACAGCCCCTTCCCTCACCCACGAGGTACAACCCTGGAGAGGCAGCCCGGCAGGCAGGGAGGAGCTGTGCCCTGGGCTGGGATGGGCAGAGCTGGTGGGGAGGAAGCTCCTCACAGGGCTGCTCTCCCCACAGACCCCATGGCCCAGCGCTATGGGGACCACTGGCATGGGGGCTGCCAAGGTCCCATCCTGGGTCAGGGCTGGGGGAAAGGGCCCTGCGGACGTGCTCCCTCCAAAGCGGACCCACACCGACCTGAGCGACCGAACATCGCCTGCTTCTCCCATGTCAAGCTGTAGTCGATCTCCTGGTACACGGCCTCAGAGAAGGGCTCCAGAGACCTCCTGGAGCCTGGCGACAGAGGCAGGGTCGGCACAGGGACATGGAGACAGGAGACCAGACTCTGATGTGGTCACCCAGCCCTTCCCCCCAGACCAGACCAGCACTGACCCCACAGCCCAGCCCCACTGCTCTGTCCAGGCACCACTGCCACGTCCCCAGTGACAGCAACGTCCCTGTGGAGATGGTCTGGGACAACGTCACCCTCACCCTGTCCCTTCAGAGACAGCGCCATGCCCCTTTTGGCCCCGAGTCCAGTCCCTGGTCTGACCCTGGAGCAGCTCCCGCAGCTCCTCTCCCAGGGGAGCTCCCTGCTCTCTGCCAGATGGGTCCATAACACGGCCCTGCCCTGCCATGGGTGGGCAGGGCTGGACAGAGAGAACAGCCTGGGGACCGGACACCCGCACTGAGAGACCCCCTGCCCTGGGCTCCTCCTGGCATCGCTCCTGCCCCACAGCCTCCCCTCCAGCACTGCCCAGAGCACAGCCAGCTGCTGCTCCCATCTCCGCCAGCCCCTCGCTGCCGTTTCTCTCCTCACCCACCACCATCTCCTCCTGCATCTGAACTCTCTCCTCCCCTGGTTCCTGCTGTGCCACAGACAGACAGTGGAGGGGCAGGGAATAGGGCAGGAGGCAGCACCCCCACCCCAGCTCCATCTGTGCCCCTCACAGACACCCCACAGCACCCGCGGGGCTGCCAAGAGGCATCGCCCACCCTGGGACCGATGGGGAAGGACCCACCTCTGCGCTGAGTCCTGGCACTTCACACTTGCCCCACCAGGAGGGCCAGCAGCAGGCAGAGCAGGGCCCCCAGGATGATGCAGATGATGACAGGCACCGAGATTCTCCCGCTGTCCCTCGCACGGCCCTGGGTGAGATCTGCATGGGCAGGGACATGGATGAGGCAGCCCCTGGCCTGGGGGAGGTGGGGGTCCAGGGACACCCCAGTCCTGACCCCCCCACACACACATGGCAGCAGGGGGTGGAGGCACAGGGTTAGGTCACAGGGCAGTTCCCACCCTGCTGGGTGAATCACAACCCTCCCCAAAGCCACCTGCTCCTACCCCAGGGCCTCCTCTCTGGGGCTTCACACCCCAGCACAGAGCCCCTTCCCTCGGGCTGCAGGTCACAACCTGGCCCCAGAGTGATCAACCCCAGGGAGGAGGGGAGGTTACCTGATCGAGGAGGTGACATTGTTGTCCTCGGTGCAGCTGCAGAGCAGAGAGAGAGATAGAGGGGTGTGTGTGTGTGTGTGTGTGCACGCGCACGGACATCCCCTTAAAGTCCCATCTGAACTGTCCTTCTCTGGGTCCCCATGACAGGCCCAGGGTCCTCTGCTCTGGGCTATAGGGAGGACAGCACCGGCAGACCAGGGGATGCACTTACAGGGGTTGCAGGAGTCCCACGGGCAGAGGCCTGAGGACACCCAGCCCCACAACAGCTGCTCCCCACCTGACACCAGACACCTGACCTCCCCAGGGGCATCCTTGCTCTGAGGAGCTCAGGGGCCTTGTGAGGACACAGCTGGGGAAACATGTCCTGGAACAAGGGGACGAAGCACTGCTACTCACCGGAGCAATTCACAGCAGCATCTTCCTTGTGCTGGCAGGCACCGCTGTCCCCAGGCTGGGTGCAGCAGTCCCAGAGAGATCGCTCCGTCCCTCTGCACTCCACCCGCTCCAGCCAGATGGCACCTGTCCCCTTCCCAAATGCAGCCTCCCCCAGGGCAGACACCGCAGGGCCACAGCCCAGCTGCCTGCAGGCGACCTCGGCATCCTTCATGTCCCAGGAGTCATCGCACACTGTCCCCCAGGAGCCGCGGTGCCAAACCTCCACTCTGCCTGAGCACCCGTCCTCTCCTCCCACAGCACGAATCTTCTCCATCTCTGGAAAACGCAGAACCCCCCATGTCACTGGGGCAGCTGGGAGAGCCTGGCCAAGTGAGAAGGGCACATGGAGGAGCAGCTACCTGTGCAGTTCGTAGAGTTGGGACATTTGGCCACCGGGGCTGGAGTGGCTTCTGGTCGTCTCCCTGCAGAAGGAAATGCTGCGGTGAAATGGCTGCTTCATGGGAATCATGTGGACAGGAGCAGGACTGACCTGTGCTTGAACCTCCCAGTGCCTCCTTGCTCATGGACACAGCTGGATCCCTGGTAATTCAGGGTAGAACAGCACAGCACTGAAGGCTTACCCCTGGCTGCTCACCCCCAAAGGCTCCCTGGTTAGCAGAGGAGCAGAAGGATGTTCCCAGAGGGGAGGCTTCTCTGAGCTCTGCTGCCAGCAGCGCCCTGCACGCTGCCTGTTTCCTACATAACCCTCAGCCACCAGGACTGGTTTCACTCTCCCCCTTCCCATTCCCTCAGCAAAACACAGCCATGAGCAAGATGTTCTGCATGGACTTCCCAAGCTAAAAGGTGGTTGTCTGGGCCCTCTCTATGGGCAACAGAGAGCAACAGGAACCTCCAAGAGGTGTCCAAGGGGAGCTGGAGGAGACCCTGCCTGGAGGTGCCTCTGCCCCTCCTTGGGCTACGCAGGGAACTCAGGACAGCTATTGCTGATGGACACGTGTCACTCTGAGAGATGAAGTCTTGTTTGTGTCACTGACAGCACAGTGGTCTGAAATGGAACATAAAAGCCACTCCAAGCTCTTTCTCTGCATTGCACCTTGCTGAACAGGGAGCAGGACCTGCTGTGAGCCTTTGAGCCCAGGTGGCTCCAGCCTTACCACTGCAGGTGATGCGAGTCTCATCTTGTTGGTAATCACATGACTGCAGCTTCCAGGGAGCAGAGGGACACTGCCAAAAGGAGCTGTTCATCTTCCCACACTCAACACGGTCCAGCCATGTGGGGCCAGATACCCTGCCATACCGCAGGTCTGTTTCAGAGAACCCTTCATCTCCACAGCCCAGCTGTTTGCACACCAGGGACATGGTGTCAGGAGTCATCGAGCTGGAGCAAACACTCCCCCACGTCCCATTGTAGAAAACCTGCAGGCGCCCAGAGCAGCTGTCGCTGTTCTCCAGCCTCAGGGCCGTGAACTCTGGAAGGAAAGGCACAAAGTGCGGGGGAACAAGCTGGTCCTGGGGTGAGGAAAGAGAAACCTGAAGCATCCCTGAAAACCCCCCAGGTTATTCTATGGCATCCATGGGCAGGAAGGCTTACTGCAAGGAGCAGGAACTCTTCTGGGCACCCCAGGGCTCAGACAGGCAGAGGGCACTGCCAGCAAGTCACTGTTTCACCAAGGGAGCAGAGAGAAGTCCCCAACGTGCAGCACTACCCTCCCCTCTAAGCCCTGGGGATGTCTGTGCTCTCCCTATAACCCTGAACAGTCCAGTGAGGACTGTGCACGGATGTTCCCAGGATGGGGGCTCAGGGCAGCCAGGGACAGGCTCGGCCATGCCCTGCTCTCCCTGCATCCCTATCTTCCTGGGCACCAGGCTCCCACCACTGCTCCCCACACAGACCTGAGCAGACGACTCCTGCGTCCTCTTTGTGCCTGCAGTCGTGCTGCCCCCAGGCCTCGGCAGGGCAGTCCCAGAGAGCAGCTTCACCCCCGGAGCAGTTCACGTCGTCCAGCCAGATGTGCCCGGAGCCTTGCCCGTAACGAGCAGAGCCGGTCACCTCCACAGCCACCCCACAGCCCAGCTGGCGGCAAACAACGGTGGCGTCGGACAGGTCCCAGGAGTCGTCGCAGACGGTCCTCCAGGTGCCCTTGTAGTAGATTTCCACTCTCCCGGCACAGCGCCCTGTCCCGTTCACCAGCCGGACCCGCCGGCTCCCTGCAGCCGGGAGAAATCCCAGCTGTCAGGGGCTCCCGGCCCTGGGGAGCACAGTGTGTTGGGGACTGTCAGCGACTCACCTGAGCAAACCACTCCCACATCCTCCGCAATTCCTTCCGGCACTGCCTCAGGCAGGGAGGTGTTGCAGAGGGTCAGGCGAGTCTCCCTCCCTGCACACTGGACCCTTCTCAGCCCCACGGGGCCCGTCCCTCGCTCAGGCTTCGACAGGTTGTAGGCTCGCTCTGCCTCTCCGCACTGGAGCTGTCGGCACACCACGCTGGCATCGTTCCCATCCCACTGGTCATCCAGGACTCTGACCCACGTCCCATGCAGCAGCATCTCCACTCGCCCGTCACAGCGGCTCCCTCCGTCCACCAGCCGCAGGGATTCAGAGGATCCTGCTCGGAGACAGGCAAAATGCCCTGCACCCTCTGTGACACCAGGGACCCCTGCACCCTGCCATGTGTCTCCCATTTCTGATGCCCTGGGACACCCAGGGGCTCACCCATCTGTAGCCGGCTCACAGTGAGGAATTTGAGGATGGACGTTTTCCAAGTTTTTTTTTCCCTCCAGTCACTAAACCTTGCTGACTACAAATGTCATTTCTCAGGAAGGGACAGGGATAGGGAAGCATGGGAGGTGAAGGCAAATCCCAGAGCCACCAGACATGTCCTTAATGATGAATCTGGAGAGCTTCAGCAGGAGGAAGCAGTGGCCTGTGCAATGGCCTGGGTGACAGACAGGATGAGCACAAGCCTTGCTCCATCTCCACGCTGGGACTGGCCCCTGCTGAGACACCCAGGGGAGAACCCACACGTCTCTTCCCCTCCGCATCCCTATGGATCAGGGATGTGGAGCTTGTGTCCTGGGCAGGAAGCAGAGGGATGAGGGCCTTTCTTACAAAACAGGACGAGTTTGGGGTTCATACTGACAAGAAGCAAGGGCAAATCCCAGCCCCACTCTGCAGCTCGGCCTCAGGGATTGCTCCTGCTGGACGCGCCCACAGCAGCCCCTGCAGGCAGTGGGATCAGGGTCTGCAGGGCTCTCTGTGGTCTGGGATGGGGCTGTGTGCGGCAGGAGGGAGAGGAGGGTCCTTCACAGCTGCACTGAGTGGAGCTGTGTCCCACAGCCCCGTCTTGTGCCTGTGCTGCAGGAGGGCAGCAGAGGAGCCCAGGCCTGGCGGTGGTCTCCAGGGCCTGAACCAGCTGCCCTGGGGAGGCAGAGACCTGAGCCGGCAAAGCCCTTTGAACCCCTCCATGGGAAGCCAGTGTTTCTCCAGGAAGAACATTCAGCTTGTCATTGCCATGGGCTCCCCAGCTTTGGGTTGCCATGTCACACACAAGGGGCAAGTTTAGTTAATCTTCCATTTTCCCTGAACTCACCTGAGCAAAAAACACCAGCAACGTTGTCATGTGAGCATGGGGAGGCCCCCAGGGCAGTCACAGGGCACTGTACCAAATGGGATTCGGTCCCCTCGCAGTGGAAGGTGTCTCTCCAGACAGGGCCGGTTCCTCTCCCAAAATGCCCTCCTCCAGGAACAGATTCAGCAAATCCACAGTTGAGTTGATGACAGAGAATGTGGGCATCGGAGATGTCCCAGTGAGAGTCACAGAGGGTTCCCCAGGTCCCCAGCACCTGGATCTCCACCCGCCCTGAACACCTGCTGCCATTCACCAGCCTGAATCCTGTGTACTCTGGGGAAAGAGGAGGAAAAGTGAAGATGGCGTTAAGAAAATTTCCACTATACTCTAGTTCTGCAGAGAAAGAACATGCAAGGTCAGGGTGCCTTCCAAGCAGAACATCTTATCTGACCTTGCCTTAGCCCTGGTTTTTGTACAAAGTTGAAGATCTGCAAAGAAGCCACTTTAATCCAGCCAGCAGTACAAAAGTTGTTCAACGGTAACACCAGAAGAGGTGCAAATCAGCTAATGAATAATTATAGGATAGACCATATAAGGCTGGCACAGAACTACCTCGTACTGTAACATGGGAAGGGGATTGGTAGACCTAAGAATCGTGGATAGATCTGGTTGGTTATGTAAACTAAATTATTGAATATGTAACAACTTACTATCGCTTAAAAGTTGTAACAAAAAGCTGCTCGGGTCCCTTCTTGTGCTTCCAGCCAAGAGGCACCTTATTGCTAGCAATAAAACTTTAAAAACTTTGAAATCTGACTCCTGCTGCTCATTATCGGTGCCCGTGAATGAACAAATGAGAACAGATAATTTTAACAATGGCTTTGTGCTCTTGCACCCTCAGGTGTTGAAGGAGACGCCAAAGGGATAGCAGCCCTTTCTGCTCCTTCCAGGTCATTTTAAGATTACAGACAACAACTCCACCCCTCCTGCACTCACACCATGCTCAGCACGGTCACTTCCCTGCTCCCCTACCCCGCAGCGCACAGCTCACGGGAGGCATTTCACACCTCCTCCGTGAATGCTCACGTGTGCAGATGACACCAGCGTCGTTCGCGTCGGTGCAGGTCTGGTTGCTGAGGGACATCCTGGGGCAGGAGGAGAGGAGGGATTCATTCCCCACACACTGCAGCTCTTCGTCCCAGATGGCACCGACCCCCTCTCCAAAGTGAGCTGCCCCGGGGATGGACAGGACTGTGCCACACTGCAGCTCCCTGCAGATAACGTCAGCAGCTTTGAGACCAAAGTGTGAGTCACAGACTGTTCTCCACTGGTCTCCATCTCTGATCTCCACACGTCCTGAGCAGGGGCCATCCCCTCCAACCAGCTGGACAAATCCTGGAGAAAACACCAATGACAGGCAGTTCCCAGAGGCTTCCAGCAGTTACATACCTGCATCCCACATGATTTCCAAGGCAGCCACATCCAGAATGACCTGTGAACATCCCAGCAGGAGCAGTCTGTGGATGCTGATGACACAAAGCCTTCAGGGCCCCCTGCACCTCCTTTCACACCCACACCGCACTCCAGGGCTTGTGTCTATCCTGCACCCACAGCCACAGGCACTGCTCAGGGAAATGCTGCTGCCCCAGGAGCCCAGAGCTGCCCAGCACAGGCCCCCAGCACCACAGTGCCTGGACCAGGAAAACAGGCCCAGGCACTGCGGAGCTCAGAGCCAGGGGAATCGCCTCAGAGCAGCCCAAAATGCTCCCTGTTCCCGGGGGTGTCCTGGGGTGTTGGGGTGTCTGTGAGGGGAGACACGTCCCAGGCACAGAAATGGTGCAGCTGTAACCAGGTCGGTGTCTGGGCCAGCTGTCTCCTCCGACACGTGCCTGGGGAGAGGTGTCCCCAGGCAGGGCCACAGCGCGCTGCTGGGGCTGTGCACGTCATGGTCAGCGACTGGGCAGAGGAACAGGAGATCCACTTGCAGCCCTGGGCTGACACCGGTGCATGCTGCAAAAGCAGGCGCAGATGAGGGTCAGCAAGTGCTGGCAAAGCCCTGTGACACGGGGCAGCGTGGGGAGCTGAGGGCCGGCAGGAGCAGCTGGACAGCGGGTCAGTGCTGCCTGGACAGGCCACGTTCCCCGCGGGTCTGTGACAGCCCCAAGGACCCTGCAGGGCCTGTGCGTGCGGTGATGTGGGAGGGAGCAGCCAGGGGCCTCACAGCCGCCAGGCCCCGAGCTCGCGTGGGGCTGGTCCTCATGGGGCGGTCCTGGGCATGGAGTGCAAGGTGCTGCCCGTCACCTTGCTCCTCTGCCCCAGGCCCTGCTCTTCTCCTCTCTGAAAAGCCCCTTCGGTTCAGCCTGAGGGTGGGCTGAGCCCCCGCGACCCTGACGGGGTCTGTGCACCCGCGGTGGGCTCACCCGGGGCTTTCCCCAGGGACAGCAGCAGCAACAGTCCCAGCTTGGCAGCGAGAGCAGTCACGTCAGGGCCTGCTCCGGTACCCACGCATTTCTCCTTCAGGGCACAGCCCGGTTAGTCCCCGATCCCAGGCCCAGCCCCAAAGGTGAGGAACTGGCTGACTCCTTACCTGAACAAACCACTCCAGCGTCCACAGTATGATCACAGTAAGGTTTACTCCAGTCATCATGTTCGCACTCAGACAGGGCAGTCTCGGTGCCTTGACACTCAAGACTGCTCGGCCAAATCTGGCCAGATCCTGGCCCAAAATGTCCATACCGAGGAACTTTGAGAGCAGATCCACAGCCCAGCTGCTTACAAACTACAGCAGCATCTTTCATGTCCCAGCCAATATAACACACTGTCCCCCACTGGCCCTGGTGTTTCACCTCCACTCTCCCAGCACAGCGACTGTCTCCAGCCTCCAGCCTCACCTCCGCAGCACCTTCAAACACAGACATGGGGATGGTTAGGAGAGCGCTGAGGCTCCGCGCTGCGACTGTGCAGGGTCCCCTGCCTGGGGCCAAGCCCTCTCCTCTCTGGGATGTTGTGGGGCAGTATTGGGGTCCCTCCTCTCCCTGCAGGGTCCACTGGGCTGGGTTGGGGGATGCCCAGCTCCAGCCCTGCTGGGCCATTCCCACCCCAGAGCCCTTGGCACCTTCTTGCACCCCATCAGCACCCTGCACCCTCTCCATGCCCTCCTGGACACAGTGCCTGGCCCTTCACAGGGCACCCGCTCCTTCCCAGCCTGGTGCCCCATGAGCAGCCCCGAACTCCCAGGCCTCCCCACACTGCTGCTCCCTCCAGCACCCCAGCCCCCTCCCCACCCCTGCCCACCACACCGCAGGGCTGTCCATGTCCCCTTGGAGCACCGAGATGATCCTCACAAGCCCTCCCAAGTCACATCCCCTCCTTGCCCATGGGCATGAGCCCAGCCCCTGCCCTTGGCCAGGGCCCCTGCGAAGGACACCTCTCTGCTGGGCTGTGGACACAGGCACCCTGGTCTCCTTCTGTCTGCAGGGCACAAACTGCCCCTCCTTGGGCTGGGGTCACCCCAACCACAGGGCACTGAACACCACAGAAACCTCCCTGGGCACCCTGGGGGTTGGCTGTGTCCTGGGGATCGCTGAGCTCTGCAGTCACCAGCTGACCCACCGCCAGCTCCAGGGGCACAGCACTGGGGGAACAGGGGTCCTGAAACAGTGCCCAAGGACAAGGTGTCTATAAGTACAACCAGGCACCGACTGCCATAAGCACAGGAGCCCTGGAAGCACAAACACCCTTCTCCCACCCAGAGCAGCACAGGGTCGATGGACTTGAGCACCTTCTGACCCTTGTCTCACTGCTTTCTGGGATGAAACCCCTTTTCCAGAGGGATCCCCATGACCCCACTGGTGCCCATTGGCCCCAGAGCCATGTGATAAGGAAGCAGCACTTACCCCAGCAGAGCTGCACCCAGAGGAGCAGCCACAGCACCCGAGGGACAAGGAGTCCCTCTGCTTCCATCCGCAGCCTTCTGCCCTGACGGCACTGCCCTGATGCACCCCACTCCCTGACACAGCTCCTGAGGACTCGCACAGGACAACAAAGATGGGAGGCCAATATATATCTGCAGGTGCTGGCTCAGCTGCAGGAGGAGCCAATCGAAGCAGCAGGCACCTTTTTAGACATTATCAGGGCTTATCTCCCTTCTGACACAGCCCAGCCCTCCAATGAACTTCTCCAGCGCTCTTCATGACCATATATGAGGCACGGCTCCACTGCGGATGTCACGGTCGCTGCTCTGGGGCATCATCATGGGGCCCATCCCAGTGGGACAGGGCAGATCGTGGTGGGGAAATGGGTCTGTTGCCCCTTGTACCCCACTGTGGGGAGCTTTGCGCATGTCGTATGCTGTGTTTGCCCGAGTGCCCAAGGTGCAAGTGTCCAGCTGTCCCCGCACCATGGGAACCGCAGAGCTGGGATTGCCCCTGGGACGGGCTGTGTCAGGAAGGGAAGGAAACAGAAACAGCCCCTCACCCTGCTACAGCCCTGCTGTGCCGGGAGCAGCAGCGGTGAAAGGCCTCTTTGCCATGGTCAGAGCCCCATCCCGTGAGTGCGGGCTCGTCGATCCCTTCCTGGACAGCCCTGCGGTGGGTGCCCTGGTCAGGAGCAGGGAGCTGGGCCATTTCACTCCTCTGACAGCACACAGGGCAGCCCAGGCGTTCAGACCCCCCCCGACTCTCAGGCTGTTCACCCCACAGCCCGTTATTCCCTCGCAGGGGCTGATCGGGAGATGAAAGCCTCGCCTGCAGGTGCACAAACCACAGCCCACGTGACCTCGGCAGCCTGCGCCGCGCTCTCCCTGCAGCAGCGCCCGAGCCAGGAAGATGGTGGTTTCTCTCTGGGCTTGCTTCCCCAAGCACTGTCACTGCATGGAGCCGCTGTGCCAGCTCCAGTCCCAAACCTGCTCCCAGGGATGGGGCTGCAGGGGCTGCTCCTGCTGCCTTTGCAGACACGGCTGCTGGGCACAGCTCCTAGGGGGGGGATTTTTCCTCGCAGGTGACCAAACCACTCCTGGGGCCCTGCACTCAAGGCTGGGCAGGGGGATGGGTGTCCCCTGTGCAGCAGGGTCTCAGTGCTCACAGCTCACAGCGCTACCACAGCCCAGGGCCATCGGCACTTGGCACCTCGCCATCTCTCTGTAACTCCCGTCCATCGCACACCGTCATTTATGCAAAACAGCACACACATTTCACTGCAGTTTCTCATTAGTGATGCTGCATCTCACACCACCCCACCATGCTGCTATTGCACACCTTCATGCATTTCAGTGCCATTAGACTTTCACGTATGGTCATGTATTTTACTTTTCCACTTACTCAGTGGTTTTCTATTCAGAAATGCTGGGGCATTGTATTAGGCTCTTTGAATATCATTGTGCCTTTCTTTTCTCACATTACTGCATTATGTTCCCCTTCCATGGGATGCTTCAGGAGCACTTTGCATTTAACTTATTCACCTTCCCTTCCCTTCCCAACAGGCACATGGCTTGGATACTGATTGTGAGGTCACCGCTGCCGGAGTGCCTGATAGGCCAGCAGCAGGCACATGGGTGGGACATGTGCTTTTGAGGTCATTCCTGCTGCAGTAACTGATAGGCCAGCAGCAGGCACAGGGCTTGAATGTCGACTGTCAGGTCAGTGCTCCCTGAATAGCTCATAGGCCAGCGGCAGACACAGCGCTTGGATGTTGATTGTGAGGTCACTTCTCCCGGAGCCCCTGATAGGCCAGCAGCAGGCACATAGCTTTGATGCTGATTGTGAGGTCACTGCAGCTTGAATGCCTGATAGGCCAGCAGCAGGCACTTGGCTTGCATGCTGATTGTGAGGTCACTACTGACCGAGTCCCTCATAGGCAAGGAGCAAGCACATGGCTTGGTTGTTGACTGTGACATCACTTCTTCCTGAGTACCTGATTGGCCGGTAGAAGGCACATGGCTTGGATCTGGATTCTGAGGTCACTGCTGCCTTAGCATGGTGCATCAGGGACACAGAGGGGACACGACTAGACATGGCAGCAGGCAGAGCTCCCCAAGGGCCTGAAAACACAGCAAGGCCAACTCTCCATCCCTGGAAGTTGCTTTTATTCCACCAAAGGCTTTGAAAATGGACTTTCTGGGAACATCCATGTTCAGCCTTGCTCATGTTCACTTCCCACCTCAAAGAAGCAGATGAAGTGGTCCCAAGGGGCTTCACCTGGTCAAATCTGTCCTCTCTCTTGTGCCTAATATGCTGCCAAAAAGAGGCCTCTGTGGACATTTTTCTCATGCCTTTCTTTGGGGCTCACATTACCGCTGTTATCTCCAAGAGCGTTTGCACCCAGTCTCCAATCAGCACATACTTGGACAGAGAATCGGAGACCACTAACATGTTACAGTCCCGAAGATGATATTAAAGCAGGTGTACACATGAAGAACAGAGACCCAGTACGGACCTTGCAGGAAAATCTCACAAGCTCCCTGCTGTTGGACAGGGGGAGTTTCTACAGCACACAGACCCTGGAAATCAGAGATTACCAATGCTGCAGGCCTATAGGCTGCTGGGACAGCAGTGACCTCAAAGTCAGTTCCTAGCCATGTGCTTGTCGCTGGCCTAGCAGGGACTCAGAAAGACATGACCTCACTGTCACCTTCACAGCCATGTCTCTGTCACTGGCCTAGAAGCCTCTGAGACAGAAATTACGTCACTATAACTTCCCCAGCCATGAACCAAATGCTGCCCTATCAACTGCTCAGGTAGAAATGACCTCACAGTCACCTTTCCAGACACATCTCTCCTGCTGTCCAATCAGTTCATCACTCACAAGTGACCTCACAAGCAACAGCCAAGCCTTCTTCCTCCAGATGGCCTATCAGGTACTCAGGCAGAAGTGACCTCATCATCAATAGCCGAGCCATGTGCCTCCTGCTAGCCCGTCAGCTACTTACAAAGACTTGATTTGACAATGGTGACTTTCTGGCATAGCTCTCTCAAACAGTGGTGACCTCACTACCCACACCCCGGCCACAGGGCTCTTGCCACCTGCAGCTCTCCCTGCTCTCCACCAAGGCTGAGACAGCCCCTGAACAGCCTCCCTGAATCACCTTGTGGCTTCGCAACGCTCATGTCACTGAAATCAGGAGTAAAACTCCTTAACACCAATGTACTATTAAGAAGCAGGCATTCTCTTTATTACAGCACCGGATGCACGGGGGATCGCTCCACCCAACATGCATGCCCTATGTTGCATTAGCCAAAGCTTATATTGCTGTTACATACATATGCATTAAATTTCCCAGAATGATTATACATATTCATTCTATTTCCTGGAACTAATTATCATACTTACATAGTCATTATGCATGTGGTCTGAGTCTCCGGGGGGGTCTTCTATGGGGGTCTCTGGTGGTCCCTGGTGCTTGCTGAAGAGGTGCCTTTTCCATGAACTCTGAGCTCCTTTTCCATATATGGTCTCGGCTTGGCTCATTTCTTTGCTTGAGAAAGCTGTCTTGTTCCTAACCTTGGTTTCAACTGGTTTCTGCTGGTTTAGCTGTGCTCTTCTAGGATGTATCAGTTACAGTTGCGAGAATTGTGTCTTTGGGTGCATTCTTGTCTGAAGCTCCTGGTAACAGTTCCCCCCATTTTTCTCCCCCTTTTGAGACTCCTTGTCTGAGGCTCCTGGTAACACTCATAGTGAGCAAAACACCCGTTATGTACCAGTTACTACACCAAAAAAGGATTAACTTCTGCCCAGGTATTACCTACACCTAGTCTATGACACTTAGGAATTAGGGAACAGCCTGTAAGGAATTCCTGGCAACATTTTCTAACAGGAGCATTGTATGGGAACAGTGATCTTGCAACTGAAGACAGCAGGGCCTCACGTCCCAGGCAGAGGGAGAAGCCATCCCACAACTCAGAAGTCTGGTTCCTTCCCCAATGCTGAACAAACCCAGCAAATCCTCCACACATCAAGGACAACCAGCATTCTCCTATTTCATGGTTTCACCTTCTGGAGCTCCCTGAGGAAAGCAGCCCTGTCGCCAGCACCGCTGCCCCCGCCCTGGCGGGAGGGCACCCACCGCCATTTGAATGCACCCGCAGCCCCCACCAAACCCACTCGCACCCGCTCTCCCTCCCGCTCACTTCTCTCCTTTCCTCCCTCTCCTCTTCCCCTTCGGCTCCCTGGGGACCTGCCATGGTTCAGGGCACAGCCTCCCTCTCCCCGGCGGCTGCTGCAGAGCAGCGCAGCGCCCTGCTCCAGGTGCAGGCCTGGCTGCAGAGGAAGCTGCCCTGCCGGCTGCCGGCGCAGGGAGCTGCCTCGCTCCTGACGTGCTGCCTGAGGGGGCTGTTTGCGCCCTGCCCTGAGCGACCGGCCCTGCGGGGCCACGGGGCGTCACTGCTGCACTGCTCTGCCCTGCTCTCAGCGCTGCCCTGCTCTCCTGCTCCTCCGCTCTCCTCTCCCCTCTCCTCTCCCCCTTCCCTTTTGCTTTGCTCTTTCACGCCTTTTCCTCCCTCTCCCCCTCGCTCCCTCTTTCTCTCCTCTCTCTCCTCTCCCCCAGGTCAGGCCCCACCCCTTCCTCCCCTTCCTGAGGGCCCTGCATGCTGAACTCTGATTGGCTGACAGAGCTGTCAGTCTGAGGGATCCCCTCCCTCCTCCTCTTGCCAGCCAACAGGAGGGCTGCACTGGGGGGCCACGTGACCCAGCAGCGACCCCTCCCCCCCCGGGCGGGACTGCGCCATCTTAGTGGTGGCTGTGGTGTGAGGCTCCTTCAGCGCTGATGAGCTGCTGTTCCGGGCTGACGCACGTTGAAACACGGTTCGTGCACGGGGTGAGTCAGGACATGGAGGAAGAGGGGGCCGCAGCCCACCTGAAGGAGTCCTGGCGTTTCTGCAGCTCTGCCTGCGGCCTCCTTCCCGACGTGGCCTTTGCGCAGCCCAGGCTGGCGTTGTCTCCTCGAGGATTTGCAGCGTGTCCGAGCCGTGGGGTGGCCTGTGTGACGGGTGCAACCGTGGAAGAAACGCCCGCAGTTTGCACCACAGTTAAGAATAAAGAGTCGCTGTATCTGGGGAAGGCTGTGAGCTGTGAATGACTTACTGCTACCATGCAGAGCAGTTGAAGTACTGTTAAAAGCTACCATAATTTCTTTCTAACATCTGACTCTGATCTTTAGAATTTCTGTTTTTCTCCTACAAAAGTGGATTTCTCACTGTATTCAGCAGGAGGGAGAATGAACCTAAGTGCAGAGTGTGATTGCAAATTCTCCAGCACTTGTTCTTAAATCTCTGTCAAAGGGGAACATTTGAACTATTATTTATTTATTTATTTTAGGTTTCAGGAACCTGGCTAAATGTCAGTTGAATCTATCATTATGTGCATTCTATATTAAGATTCCCTACTGCTTATATTTAATTTTTCAAACCTTTTTTCACACTTGCTTTTCTTTGCTCTTACAAGTGCAGCTCTGTATCGGTCCTGCAGAAGCAGTACTGCAAACCAGCACATGACATGAAGGTGATGAAAGATCTTGGTTATTCAGTGATGCA
Organism: Apteryx mantelli; assembly: GCF_036417845.1. Taxonomy (NCBI): domain Eukaryota; kingdom Metazoa; phylum Chordata; class Aves; order Apterygiformes; family Apterygidae; genus Apteryx; species Apteryx mantelli. Next base: position 15,838,930 of record NC_089997.1, read on the forward strand.
GAAAAATCTAAATATTCATTTATCTTTCTTTTTTTGTGTAAGTAATATATTTCACACAGTGAAATAATACTTCTAATTTAGCTGAAGTAACTTCTTCCACAGAGTACCACAGTCTGAGAAAACTTTTATTTTTCCTCTTTAATTATAACTTACATATTGATAGGTATGACCATACTAGAGGCATCCTCTGAGCAGGGAGGACATATCTTCTTCCTCAGAAAATGTGAAATAGTGGTCAGAAGTTGTATACATCTTATGTGGCATTCTCTGAATTGCCTTTTTGTGATTTTTTTGTATGGACACTCTGTTTACAAACTGCTGTTTCAGGACTTGCTTTTTCACTATTAAAACCTACCAAAAATAATGGCTGTGGTTGAAATATGCAAGAAGACTGTGTGATGCCTTCCATTGCTTAGGCACAACTAAGCTGTTAAAATGTTGTGCTTTTAGTCCTCAGTTACTAAATCTTGTTGTTCCTCATGCACAAAGGAATGATGTTTGCTTGGGCAGTGCGGTTAGCCTACAGGCTAAAAAGGTGCTGTACAGCTTCCTGTGCTTGTCCCAGTGACTGAGGTTTGGATTGCCGTTTGCCTGTTTTTCCTTGACATCTCATCACCTCTCAGAGAATCTCCTGGGTCTTGTAGTTGAGTCGCCTGTTAGAGTGAAATGTGTCCTAGGATCATTTTCATAAATGGACTTAAGCTCCCTTGTGACCTGCTCCCTTCATGGAGAGCCACTTCCAGAATTTCCTTTTCACAGATCTGAAGCCTCCTCAAATCCAGGCTGCATTTAGTGATGGCAACTCTATGTGTAGTTGTTCCTGTGCCAGCATTACCTGTGAGTGTAACTGGTTCTCTGTCCCTAGAGCAACTTCTGTTATTTCTACCAGCCATGTTTCCTCTGTCTTTGTTTTGCTCCATTAAATTAAATTCTCTCTGCTGGGTGCTTCCTGTGGGTACTACTGCCCTGTTCTTTGAGAACTCTAGGATAAAAAGCAAAGATAGATTCATATACTTCAGGAATCTCTGTGGATGTTGTGCTTTTTGATCTGCTATACACTTTTTTTTTTTTTTAAACGTGTCCTGGGCCATGAATCAACATGTTAACAGAGAAGCAAAGTAGGCCATGTACTAAACTTAAAAGTACTGGTTTTCTTCTTGTATTAAAATATGCATCCATTTTCTCATCTCTATTAGACTGACAGATATAGGCCTAAAATAGAATGTGACTCATGTGAAAATAGGTAAAACTAGATGGTTGGATTCCAGTGATCCTTCCTTGCTTTCTGCATCATAGAACTGCATGCTAATCTTTTGTGTACATGCAGAGCCTTGATAAAGCTACTGTGTAGGCACCAAGTGTGCGCATGTCAGATTTTCTGCATGTTTGTGACTGATCCTTCTTGTTTCTTGTGATTAGGAAAACTTGGATATGTACCCCCAAGGAGGGAAGAATCAGAAAGAAACTTAAAGAAGGAACTGGATGGCAACTCAGGTTAGTTCTGACTTTCAGTTTTCTTTACTGCATTCTGGCCAAAAGTCTCCTCTGAAACAACTGAAAGAAGCGGAACCACTGGCCATTTTTTATCTATTCACATTTCTGTATAGCCTTAGAGCTTACAAGCCATAGTCAGGGACTCCAGGGCCCTGCTAGTAAGCTCAGGGCAGAGAAGTCAGCAAACAAAACCAGTCCTTTTCCCAAATGCTTATAACCGAGCACAAGAGAAGGCAAGAGATGGCTGTTGAGAGGTGGGAATACAAGGAAATGCACAGTGCTACTCTGAATGATGAGCACTGCTCTCACTGCAGCAGTAACCTGACAGTTTTCATGGGTTTTGAGCAGCCCAGCAAGAATTTTCAGGAGGTAAGGAAGACTGCCAGGTGCATATGAAAACATTCTCCCAAGTGCATATGAAAACCTTCTCCCAAGTGTGAAGGTGGCAGGTGAGAAGAGAACATGCTTCTGCATTTTTGTATTGAGGGGTTAATCAGTGAGAGGTGCTGTCAGGGCCAGCTCAGACTTCAGAGCTGTTTTCTGGGCAGCCAGTGGGAAATAATGTAGGAATTAAGGTAATTCGTGAAAGGCCTTAGCAACTCTGTTTGCTGTGAGAGAAGAAATTTGAAGGGTTTCAGGAGCATGCGTTTTGTGATGAAGGGAATAAGTTCAGAAGATGATCTTTAGAGCAACTTTCTGAATGGATGTGAGGGGGGCAAGGCTGTATCTCAGGACAGAAGAGGATGTTGCAATGGCTGAGCTGATCATGCCTTGAGGAAGAGATGAATTATTGCAATATGTCATGAAGGCAGTACCTTGCCCATGTTCCACAGCCTGTGCAAGACTTGAACGAGAGGAATAAAAACCTATAAAAAGGTTCAAGCCAAAACTTGTATGCATCATAATTATCATCCTGTATGCATCGTAATTAATTGAAGCGCTCTCAGGAGCTCCCTTCTTGACCGGTCCTGCTGTTTGGTAACATCTGAGAACACGAAGTTCAGGGGAAATCAGGGGCAATAGATTCACAAATATGGTTACTTTGCAAGGCTTTACAGTTACTTTGCAAGGCTCTGGCATCTTGCATATGCCAAAGTCAAGCTGCATATAAGTACCATGTACTTTTCTAGTTACTCACATGCCAATGCTAGTTTCTTCTTGGATTATTTCTCTGTGGAAGTGCTCTTAACCAAGAAAAATTCCCCAAAGAATTGTTAATGGCCATTGTGGTGAGAAAGGTTGTTTTGGATGCTGTAAGCACTTATAGCTTGGAGAAAGTATCTATTGTTTGATATGAACACTTTGGCAACCTTTAGAGCAGTCAGTTTAGGAAAGAAGAGGGGGCATCAGTTTTAGAAGGCTGATTATTAAATAAATGCAAGGTGCTTATCTTTTACAGAGTGGATACGTAATGCTCAGTGAAACTGGATGCTTTGTATGTCAGAATGATCAGAGAAAATGAGCAAATTGTAGCTGAATTTTGGTTGTGAACTAGTTACACATTTTACCTTCCCGACAAAGATGGAATTTTGCTCTCACAAGAACATGTAATGCAGTTTAAAATCAGATGCAGGAGGAATACATATAATGGGCTGGAAACTTCATAGATCTCACAGTACCTTCTGGGATAGACTGCACTTGATTTTTGATGAGACTTAGTGTGACCTAATCTTGTTTTTGCTATTGCCTTTGAAATGCTTGCAGATGGAAACATGCAGTCTACAGCAGCGATTCCCCATCCTCCGCTGATGATGATGAGCAACATTTTGCCCAGGAATCTACTGAAGAGGAGGAGCAGCTGCCTGACTGTGAAGTGTTCTCCTCCCTGCTCCTGTATAGAGTCTAAAGGGTGGCAATACTTAATCCATTGGCATAATATGTAAGTTGTTGGCACTGGTGGCTCTTAAGTGAGCTCTCTACCATTGGACTTCTACAATTGATTCTTTAAGAGCAATTGGATTTCTTTGGAGAGGTTAGGCATAAACTCCAAATATTTTAATGTAAAATTCTACTACCCCTGTGCTTTACAGTAGGCTATTCAGAAGGAAAACCCCCATAACAGAAAATATATATGTAGAGGCAAGGATGGGGTTTCTTTGCCTTCCTTTAACCTAGGACATGGGTTCTGTTGAATTTATCTTTAGGTAAACTGAGGCATCAATACATTTGTGTGCTTGAAAAACTTCTGCCAATACTGAGCTTTTATAGTAGCAGTAAATAGTAATTCCTTAAGATTTGTTAAAATGCAGCATATCTGTAGATTCAAAGTAGAGGGAATTCCTTGCCATAGTTAAAGGCTTAGTGTCTGGTGTGATAAAAGAAAAGTATACTCAAAAGGTGTCCTGGTTTAAAAAGGTGGTTTGGGGGGTTTTGTCGCCTTTGAGTGTTTTATGTACATGTGAGCTTGATGAGATTATAAGCAGGAGAGGTTTATCTGTTGGAAGTCAGTTGTAATGTTTTGCTTGAAAGACCAGGTGTTTCCCTTTATGGGCACAATATCTGAAGATTTAACAGTTAGCTGTATATATTCTCTATCAGCAAACTCAGCTCACAGTATGATGAAACAGAACTTTAAAATCTTCTCTTTCAATAAGGTTAGAAGTACTGCCAATAAGGAAACAAAAACGTTCAAATGTCTTGCTGCTTTCTCCATTGACATTCTCTTCTAAACAACAGCAGGTTAGCTTTTCTAGTTGCTATTTAAGTATTATGTGGACACGCAGAATACCTTTTTCCTCCTCCCAGCTTTAGACTTTCTCCTCAGCTATTGTTGACCAATTCTGGGAGACAAAATCCAATAACTTGCAACTTTTTAAGAAGGAATGAAAGGCTTTCCTATCAAGTCCTGCCTGTCTATCTGGAGATAGATCACATCCATGGATGAGGATCGACTAGAGGACTGAGTTTAGTGAACTGTTAAAGATATGAAGTGGAAATGGGAGGAGGCAGATGGACTGTGCGGAAGCAGCAAAAGTTTGTGGAGAGGCTGCAAGGCTTTAGATAGCAGGACAGCATTAGTCATGATATTTGATGGTATCATTTGAAGGAACTGCAAGACAGGCTTCAGGTAGAGACTCAAAGATGTTAGTGTTTGAGGTAGTGCTACCTCAAACTGAAGGGCTTTGAACTCTTTGAGGAGGCCTATGTTAAGTATTATATCCTAAATCCATTTTTTCTCATTCTGTTTGGAAAGGAAAGGTGGAACCTTTGCCCCCTGGCTACTGGACATCAGAGTGACATGGCTTCCCCCATCCTGAGGAAATGGAGGACTGTTTCCAGGGCCAGCACTGCCCTCTGACCTGGGAGTTTAGGCCTGAACTACTGGAGCCTTCTGTCGGAAAAGGGACCTGCTTTGATGTCAGAAACTGTTGATGTGCTGAAATTTCAGTATTTAGAAGGAACTTACCACCAGTATCCAAGTTATGCACTTTCAAAGCATTTGATGGTAAATGCATCCAGTTAGGGTTTTGTTTTCATATTCAAGAAAACATCATCAGCTGGAGAGTAACCTGTTTCATCTTTTAAACACCTTCCTTTAAGGCCAACTCTCAGAAGTCTGGAAGTTGAAGGCTGTACTCCTCCTGAAGGCTGCTGATGGAAATCGAGGTAGTTGTTGTCTTCCTAAAGTCACTGAAACACAAGATGGGATTTAGCTTGGTAATTTTTCAAGCTTTGGCCTTTATGAAGAAAGAGCTGACATTGTAGTTAAGGCATTGAACTGCTCAGTTGATTTCTCTGATGAACAGTGTAGCACCTACACTTTGCAGTGGCAGACTGTGGGAAGGTATGCTTTGAGTGACCACATCTTGGTTGCCTTTTACATTGCACGCTTTGCATGCACTGGACTCAGGATATAAATAGCCATCTCAAAGTCACTGGAATGATTCTCCTAGGCAAACTTAGAGGTCTGTCTAATAAGCCTGTGTGTATGCAGGAAGCGGGGGAAGGCTGGCTCCAAGTGAATCTCTTGACTCAGAAAACAGTTTAGACAAATGTTTTCAGTCTTGTTTTCTGCCTAAGCTAATTGTAAGATCTTCCAGTAGGTGCCCTCGTGATAACAGTACCCAGTTACTTGGGAAAGCACAGCATTTGGGTGCTTCGAGGGCACATAAATGAAAATGAAACTGGAAAAGGAAAATGAAATGAAACTCAAAAATATACGTATCCATCCATCTGAAGTTGCAAGCAAAAAACCTAGTGCATATGCTGGACTGTTCTGTAATAATGTTGTAAATGCAGATTCCAGTGAGAGTCGAACACCCTCCCACCATACATGGACATGTAGAACATAAATGATAGTTGGTGCTGTCCTCTGGGCTTCCCACGTGCTGGTGAAAAGGAAGTTTGTAGGAGAATATTGAGCCATGTAGAACAGGCTGCTATGTAACTAATAACTATGTATCTATGCAAACTAACACATGTAAACACATGTAAACAGGATGTAAAATGTAAACTGATGAAAACTGTATCAGCCAGATAGTACATAGAGACAATGTGTCAGAACATACCTAACAGGACAAAACAGTTACTTAATAATTTCTACTTTGATTAAATTACAGCCCTAGCTACACAGTCAGAAATAGACCTTAACCTCTGCGTGACTTCAGAGCTACTGAGATGTAAGGTCACTCCTAAGGAGCCTCACAGCTCGATTCGAGTGGGGGTATGCTTGAGAAAAGAAGCCGAGCCCTTCAGCAAGGTGGATGAGCCTGGGTGCACTGCTGCACCCCCGGGACTGCTGAGTTTTCAGGTCAGGATGAGCTTGTGCCCAAGTCAGTCTGGAGCACAAGGCAGGAAAGGTGAGGGCAGGCACTGTCCTGTTCGCCTGGTCATGAATCATAATTTCAAAGGTCATTTTGTAAGAGGTGACCAGCCTTCAAGCTGTCTGAAGAGCTCCCCAGCTCACAGGCTGCTGCCTCCTTTCCAGGGGCTCCTTCAGACCAGGTTTCTTGCTCAGGAACATCACAAACCGTTGCCTGTACGTGGTGCCTCAGGCACATTAGCACATGCTATTGGTACGGGTGGGCACTGACTAGACATTATTGGTAGATGACCAGAGAGGCAACTATCACATAATCCAAATGGTTGAGGGCTCATCTGTCACATAAAAGGAAGATCTCCATGTAACATGTCTGTCCACACCATCACAGCTCTCAAATGCTTCTACTGAAGGTCCAGATGCTGTAATACAGGGATGGCAAACAACAGAATGGATTTCCTGCCTAAAAGTAAAAAGGAACAAAGCAGCATTGAGTCTATTTATGCTTTTTCTCTTTAAGAAAAAGACACACATTTGCAGATAGAAGTGTTCTGAGAGTTGAAATGCTTTTAGTGCCTACAGTGCAGCATTACAGGCTGTGGCATTGTCTGTGCTTGGTAAATGTACTCAGCTAAAGGAAATGTTTATATTAACTGACAGGTGTGTTATAATATTTCCTCCTCAGTACAACGACAGAAAAAAAAAAAACAGATTTGTTTGCACAAAAAAATCCTTGGTTGCATTACACCATTATAAAAAAAAGTTAGAAAAAGTGCATGACATGCCATCAGGCTGATGGAGCTATTGGGAGCTCTGCTGGGAGCAACAGAGTCTTAAGAGGTGATGAGAACCACAGTCTGAATCCCACTGAGGTCAGCAGGGATTCTGGCCATGGAGAGAGGTTTATGAGCAGCATTTTCCAGACTCCCTGAGCTGCCAGCAACCTTCTGACTGTTTAATTTGGAATGGAAAATACGGCCATGCACAACGTCCTTGCTCTATTTCATTCAATCTAAAATGTGGATTTTCAGACAGAAATAACAGGAAGGATATCAAAACCAGGCCACTTCCTTAACCATGAGTTCCACTTACCTCACTTGAGTCAGTTAATCCTATGAGATTAAAGAAGTGAAGAGAGACCTGTGTGCATCTTTCCTCAGGGGATGTGGTGCTAAAAACCAGAGCTGACAGGTCCAGGGTATGAACTGCAAGCTTTTCCCGAGCACATGTTCCTGCAGGCTCCAAGGGAGACCTTTGCCTGTATCCAGGCTCTCCAGAGATTTTGAACCCTGGCCTGTACCATGGTGGCTGGCAAGAAGCATTTCTAGAACAATAGTTATCAAGCAAGATTTTTAAAAATAAAGTGACCAAAGAAGACAAAGATCTTAATGTTCTTGTCTTTTCTTTCCCCCTCCCCACCACTTTTTGTTGTTGTTGTTGTTAATACTCTCCCTCCTCCAGCAAGGAATAAGCTGTTCAGTGGTCAGGACGACTCCCAAAGCCCATTTCCTTGCTGGCTCGTACCATACCTCCCCTAAGCAATGCTGCCGATCCCCACCATGTCTGCTGGTCCCCACCATGTTGGCTGGGCAAGTGATGGTTCTCCCATCACACGTGGGCACTGGCCAGCCAAATGCACGCAGGGCAAGGGGTCAATTAGCTGATATGGGGGAGAATTACAGCTTTCTCTCTCAGCACACACCTGACGGGTTCTCTTCACCACCCAGGCACTAATTTTTGTGATGCCAGGAGTTCAAAAACTTTGAGATCTCTACATTTGTCAAATTTAGCTGAAATTGGTCAACAGTTATCAAAGAAGGTGGGAAGGGAGAAAGGAGCAGAATAACATTTTTAGGGGAAAAAAAGGGCATTGAAACACAGGAGCTGCATCTAAAGAATTGCAAATTGGATGGGTAAAGTTACAGCATTACCATAAGTGCACGTAAGATACTTATTCTGTTCAGCCATTCCACTGGTTTCATCTTTCCTTGTCTGTTGATTACTAACCCAGACTGCAAATAAACTTTCTAGGTATCCTGTTTTAGTATTAGGAAATGCATTTGTGGGCAGCCTTTGTATTTTTTGCCACCACAACACTGCAGTTCCTTTACTGGCTCAAGTCAACAATCCTAGAGACTTAACTGAGTTCGGTAGGTCAGAAGATTTCCTGACTAGAATAGTGTTACCGTTCTCGTTCTTACCGAGGAGGCACGGGGCCTTCTCCCCAGACCCCGGACCATCACCACACAGACACCAATATGAGGAGTGGCAAAATGGCGTTTAATGAAGCATGTCCTGCTCTTTTATAATGCTGTAAAGCCCCGCCTTCTTTTCCGGCAGCAGTGCTCCGCCCGTTACGACCTTCCCATGTTCCGCCCCGCAGTGCCTCCCTGCTCATCCTTTTTCCTCCACATCTCCCCCTCTCCCATCAACGTTGTTTCGTTATATCGAGCGGGACGCAACGAAACACGCGGAAGTGCGGCGTGTCTCGACGGGACCGCCATCGGGTGGTTCCTTGCATTAGTAGCTTCGTGAGCGGAGCTGTGTGCTGCCTCCCCTTCTTCCGATTCTTAACGCAGGCGGTGTCCTTGTCTTCGTCGGTTCAGGGAAAACCTTAAAGGCATAGGCAGGATTGCTCATTTCCAACAGACTATATCCCCCCCCCCAAAGCCCAGCCATTCCTCCAGAATTTCTCCTTCTTGTTTTCGAGCAATCCAGACTTGGCCCGCTACTTTCAGCAAGGCTTTCTTAACGCAGCTCAGTACTACACACAAGCATAAGCCTATAATTATGAGGATTAGCAAAATGCGCAAGCCTTCAGCGAGCAGTCCTATTAGCCACTGTGGTAGATTGCCAAACAGGTTAGTTAGCCATTCGTCTAATGGCGTTTATTGTGGGCTGCGTGCAAGCTTACATACAGGTGCACTTCGTTTCCACCCCTAGGCTGCGCGTCACACCGCGTGATCTTCCGCTACGCCTAGTCTACCGCTTCTCATGCAAATATCTTGTCTATGCAGTTTCCCAAGATCCACCACATCTCCCCCCCCTTTCTAGAACCTCTTTTTCCTGTACTATTAATTGATATACTCTATGCTCATGTCTATCAAGCAGTTAAGCCGTACATGCCGTAAGCAATAATTCAGAATTAGCAAGCCGCAGCATATCGTTATTACTACTGTGAGTGCTATCAAGCCTAGTGTTATAAGCCATTTCTAATCAAACCATGACAAGATCCACGCCCCTGTGTTGACTTGTTCCCCGTCAGGAAAGTCTCTGTCGGCCCCGCCTCGGGGTTGAACGGGATGCAGTAGTGAGCTGCTCTGTGCGCCTGTGCTCATCTCCTCCAGTATGACTCTGCAGTCCCCGGAATCATGAAGCCGGCGATAAACATCAATGCAGCCATGCAGCAGCATCCCGTCTGGCGTCGCCCTGTTCAGGATGGAATCTCACCAAGAATGATTAGTTACACCCCAGACCCTCCCGTACGTGCATTTAGGTCAGGTTTTATGCATTTCATTGGAACCCATCTTATCTGCTCCTCCCGTTTTACCGCAGCATACCCTCTTCCCTGTGATATCCACAAGAGAAGCAACGCTGTGGTCCCTTTCTCATCTGGTCCACCGCCGTGACAAGAGCCTGCGCTGCTGCTGTTCCCTGATTCTGTTTTTGCAGTACCGTGCGGATGACAACCGAAAGTGGTGTTCCTTTAGGGATCGTTTTCAGGATGTCCTGCGTCATGGCGTCACTCTGCTGCCAGAGGCACTCCATCATGACCGGACCCTGGGCCTCAGGGGGCAAGTCTGACTCTGCAATGGCCCGTTGGAGCCTGTCACAGAATTCAGTGAAGCTCTCTGCGTGTGTCTGTTTTATCTTTGTCCAGGGTGGCTCTACCTTTACTAGCTTCCCGAGTTCTTCATACACGGCCCGCGAAGCCTCTGTTGTGGCCATGACCTCCCGCCTTATTTCCTCTAATGCACGCAATAGGGTGTCGACCAGGGATGTTGTTACTTCTTCTCCGCCCTTCGGCTTCCCTTTCGGCTGTGTCTCTCCTATTGCACACCCCCGCAGCCTGCGCGTAACTTCTCGCAAGCCCCCGCCTTCCTCGTCGCTGCTATCTTCTCCGCTCTCCTCCTCAACCGGCAATCTCACCCGAACCTTCCTCCCTCCTTTCAAGATCGAACTCTGGTCTCTCCGCTCTGATTGGCCGTTACCCTTCCTCCCTCGCTGCAGTGCCTGACTCTCCCCGCCTACAGCACCCTCCTCTGCCGGGGCCCACGGCAGCAGGGTCCTATCTTCCTCACTAAGCGTCTTCCTCAAAACTGCGCCAGGCACGCAATCCTCGGGTTCGGTCCCGTCGACCCCCCATCCCTCTCTGTCTTGTGCGAGATCTTGCCAGGGATACACCGGAGGTGGCTCCTGGGATTCCACCGGTAGGATCACTGGAACCTCCCCGCCCCCACTCTCCCGTTCTTTCGCCGGGGCCTCCCTCGCGCTCCGCAGGAGCATTCTTATCAGCCCCCACACCTTTAACTCCCTCGCGGATCCCCCGTTCATCGGGGACTCCGCCAGCGCTGCTGTGCATTGCAGCCACAGTTCCTCCCGCAGAATCTCCATAGGAGAAGTAATCACTCCCTCCTTTACGAGCCTCTCTACACACGCTCGTATCGCGCTCGCCTTCAGCGGCGCCCGCCATTCCTTGGCGCAGGCCATCACTACCTTACATATGGCCTCCATGGTTCCGGATCCGGATCCCTTCCTCACGCTCCCGGCGCCTGCGCCGGCCGAGCCGCCTCCTCGGTATCACGTCGGGGTCACCACTTGTTACCGTTCTCGTTCTTACCGAGGAGGCACGGGGCCTTCTCCCCAGACCCCGGACCATCACCACACAGACACCAATATGAGGAGTGGCAAAATGGCATTTAATGAAGCATGTCCCGCTCTTTTATAATGCTGTAAAGCCCCGCCTTCTTTTCCGGCAGCAGTGCTCCGCCCGTTACGACCTTCCCATGTTCCGCCCCGCAGTGCCTCCCTGCTCATCCTTTTTCCTCCACAGAATAGTAATAGAAATAGAGAAGAATGATTGAACCAACTGGGACAACCCAACCTCACTTTTCAGCTGTGGGTTTAAATGACTTCCACATTGAAATATCAAAAGATTAACATGAGCTTAGTGGCCTATAGATAACAAATGCTGACATTGTTTCAAGTTTATTCTGATGCTGTTTTAACAAACCCTTTCTCAATTTTGTTCTGGCTACAAAATTCACTGCTGTTTTAACAATCGTGGAAGCTACAGGGGCAAAGATGGCTGCACAAACCCATATAGGTTTTTTCCTAAAAGGATGGACAGCACATTTCTTTGGTCTTCAGTCACTTAAGGAATACCGTGGATTAAATCAGCATGCCCTGATAGTCTGTGGATCTTTTTGGTGGAGAAAGAGGAGCCTGGGTCCTTCAATTTGATCAATGAGAACAACCTACTTTACTAGAACTCTAGTGATGTGTTTTATTTTTGTGCTCATTTCTTGCATGTATTGATAGAACCCTCCCTCCCAGATAAACTGTTCTTTACTCCCTCCTCTACCTCACCTCACGCTTACAACCACCGAGACTGTTTACAAAGACCCAACACTCTGAAGAGTTTGAATCGAAAGGACACAGGCTTTTCCCTGCTGTAGTCAAGTAATGTTTCCTTTAGTCTAGTGTGCGTTTGCTGAGATAATTCATCTGCAGAACCGTGAAGGCGACTCCTCACCACTATGCAGTGCATCCTCTTTTAAAATATGATTTATACCCTCTGAAAGACAAGAGATGTACAGCTTCTAAATAAGTGCTGAAATACATTAGCTTACAGTTCTTGATTTAATGCGAACACACTATATTCTTAAGTCTTCATCCTACCACACAGCAAAAGAGACTGTACAAGTCTCTGCAAAGCTCTCCTAAATATCGTGATATGCCTCAGTATATTTCTCCAGTGCTGAAAACGCCTGTTCTCCTAAGAATAAAAGTAGATGATGATCAGGAACACATTCTGTAGTTCCTAGACACCTACACAATATATATAATGTATTTATGTATATACATATATGTGTGTGTATATATATTTATATATACATCTATATACACATATTATATGTACATATTTCATGACAAAGCACTTGCGTAGAACAACAGAGTCACCACACAACTGCATGAACTGTGTTTTCATAGGTCTTTTGTACAGGCTGATAAATACTTGTTTTTAAATGCAACAGCAGGCTCTTTCTTTTGGCGTGCAAAATATCCCAAACAAAGCAACCAAATCCCTGCTTGCGTGAACTCGGTGATGAGTCTGTTCAGTGGACTCCAGGCACCCTGCTGGATCCACGGCAGCGGGAGCCCAGCACAAGCCCCCTGCCCAGCGCAGCCTGGGGGTGACTCAGGCCTCCCTGGAGAGCCCCAGCCCAGCAGGGACCAGCCCTGCAAGGCCAGCACGTTTCTGGCCTGTCGTTTTCAGAGACAGAAGCGTCCTCAGACAGAAGCCATTTCACAGCCCTGTTGCTGCTGCTCAGCTGCTCAGGCTGAAGTGACCTCACAGCTGCTTTGCCGATGCTGCTCCTGCTGCTGGCTGATCCGGTGCACAGGCAGCAGCGACCTCACAGCTGCTTTGCTGACGCTGTTCCTGCTGCTGGCCGATCCGGTGCACAGGCAGCAGTGGCCTCACAGCTGCTTTGCTGACGCTGCTCCTGCTGCTGGCCGATCCGGTGCACAGGCAGCAGTGACCTCACAGCTGCTTTGCTGACATTGTTCCTGCTGCTGGCCGATCCGGTGCACAGGCAGCAGTGACCTCGCAGCTGCTTTGCTGATGCTGTTCCTGCTGCTGGCCGATCCGGTGCACAGGCAGCAGGGACCTCACAGTCTGCACTGAAGCCACCAACCTGCTTCTGGCCTGTCAGCAGCAGAGACAGAGGGGACTTTACAAGAAACCACAGCAACCGAGAGCCTGCTGATGGCAGACAGTCTACAGAGAAGGAAGTGACCTCACAATCAACATCCGAGCCATGTGCCTGCTGCTGGCCTATCAGGTACTGAGGCAGCAGTGACATCACAATCAACATCCTAGCATGAAGCCTGTTTCTGGCCTATCAGCAGCAGAGACTGAAGTGACATCAGAAGAACCTACATGAGCCAAGGGCCCCCTGTTGACCTATCAGCTCCAGGGAATAAGTGACCTCACAATCAGCATTGAAGCCATGTGCCTGCTGCTGGCCTATCAGGTGCTGAGGCAGCAGTGACCTCACAGGCCCATAGCTGAGCATGTGCCTAGCACTGGCCTATCATTTCCTCAGGCAGAAGGGACCCCACAAGCACAAACCCCAGTCATCTCCCTGCTGCTGGTCTGTCATGTTCTCACACGCAAGTGTCCCTGTCATTGGCTCCCAGGAACGTGGGAAAGGTTGTTCTCTGGTATTTGCTTGCTTCTGCAGTGGCTTCCCAGCAGCTGGGAGAGGCCTAGGAGGTTGCAGGGCCCTGGCCCCAGGCCTGTGTCAGCACCTTCACCTTGTGAGTCACGGAGCCTGTCCCACCTCCCCTCAGTCCTCTCGGCAGCCAGCTCCTCTCCAATAGGGTACCAAGAACCTGAGGTCTCCTTGCCCACCCAGAGGTCACGGTGCTGATGAACTCCCATAAGCACTGCCAGCTGCTTGTCCCCAAGCGCCTGGCCCGGGAAGTGTTTGCAGGAGGGGGCTGGTCAGTTATCACAACCTCAGGCAATGCAGTTCCATGAGGATCCCTCCAGGCCAGTTCTTCCAGCACTTCCTCGAATGACATGCTTGGGAAGACCAGGAAGGGTCAGGTCCCATCTGTGCCTGTCCAGCCAGTGGTGGGGAAAATCTGTCCTCTGCTCCTGTAGCTCTGCCACTCCATGTGTCCAGGCTGGCTGCAGCCAGTGAGCCCCTTTGTCCCCAGAGCCTGGAACAGAAAAGGAGACAATTGCAGAGAAAGCCACGCAGCCAGCGGGCACTGGCCCCAGGGCCTCTTTTCCTCCCTGACCCCAGGCCAGGTGGTGGTGAGCAGAGGCATTTCCATTCCTGCCCTGAGCTGTCTCCCTCTCACCTGCAGCCCATTTTCCTGGACTGGCGAAAAGTGTGGACACATGGACAGTTACACTGCAGAGCTGGTCACCTGGGGACTTGGTTTAGTTCAACAGAATGAAAATGTGAGTGTAGCGTCAGGACTGGCAGGCACTGGTGCCTTCCCCGCCGGTCCAGGAGCCAAGTCTTCTCCCCAGTGTTAAGGAGCTAAAGAGAAAGTTTTAGGTGCAGGGAGAAAGGCAGAGAAATGCAGCAGGTCTTGTTCAGGTCAGATGTTATGGAATCTGCTTCTGGGGACATTTCAGTGGTGGTTGTGATGTGACTCGGGTCACTTGTGAGTCACACGTTGGAGTCATCTCATAGTCTTCAGCCACCCAGGACTTTAAGGTCCCAGACTGAAAGCTTTGCTTGAGTGCCCAGCAACTCCCCCTTGGCTCAAATCCTGCTGCCCTCCATTCCAGAAGGAGTGTCAGGAAAAAACCCTCCTTCCACCAAGTGCTGCTGGTCATGGAAGAAACAGCCTTTCCAGAGAGGGGGTATAACCCACCTGTGTTTGGAAATATTTACCGGTGAGACTCCTGGCCTGCATTCCCCCTCTTTTGATTCTTTTCTGCTTTCTTCCTCCACCTTTCCCACAGAAGTTTATCTAACACTGTGAGGTGTTTCTTCAGCCCATGTTAGGAGCAATCAGAGGAGAACATATCCAGCCCTGTGGTTCAGGGATTGGGATCCTTGGCACTTGGGAGGGTCACTGCTGCTTGGCTTTTCCAGGCTTTTCCCGTGAGCTTTCACACGCACACTTACTCTTTCAGTGGGCTCCCCAGGCTGTCCAGATTATCGGCATGTTGTTTCCCTGAATCACAGAATCACAGAATCACAGAATCGCTGAGGTTGGAAGGGACCTCTGGAGATCATCTAGTCCAACCCCCCTGCTCAAGCAGGGTCACCTAGAGCACACTGCACAGGATTGCATCCAGGCGCGTTTTGAATATCTCCAGAGAAGGAGACTCCACAACCTCTCTGGGCAACCTGTTCCAGTGCTCTGTCACCCTCACAGTGAAAAAGTTTTTCCTCATGTTCAGATGGAAGCGTCTGTGTTTCAGTTTGTGCCCGTTGCCTCGCGTCCTGTCACTGGGCACCACTGAAAAGAGTCTGGTCCCATCCTCTCGACACCCTCCCTTCAGATACTTGTACACGTTGATAAGATCTCCTCTCAGCCTTCTCTTCTCCAAGCTAAACAGGCCCAGCTCTCTCAGCCTTTCCTCATAAGAGAGATGCTCCAGTCCCCTAATCATCTTTGTAGCCCTTCACTGGACTTGCTCCAGTACTGCCACATCCCTCTTGTACTGGGGAGCCCAGAACTGGACCCAGTACTCCAGATGTGGCCTCAGCAGGGCTGAGTAGAGGGGGAGAATCACCTCCCTCGACCTGCTGGCAACACTCTTCCTGATGCACCCCAGGATACCATTGGCCTTCTTGGCCACAAGGGCACATTGCTGCCTCATGCTTAACTTGGTGTCCACCAGCACTCCCAGGTCCTTCTCAGCAGAGCTGCTTTCCAGCAGGTCAACCCCCAACCTGTACTGCTGCAGGGGGTTATTCCTCCCCAGGTGCAGGACCCTGCACTTGCCTTTGTTGAACTTCATGAGGTTCCTCTCTGCCCACCTCTCCAGCCTGTCCAAGTCTCTTTGAATGGCAGCACAGCCTTCTGCAGTATCCGCCACTCCTCCCAGTTTTGTATCGTCGGCAAACTTGCTGAGGGTGTACTCTGTCCCTTCATCCAGGTCATTGATGAAGAAGTTGAACAAGACTGGACCCAGTACTGACCCCTGAGGGACACCACTAGCTACAGGCCTCCATCTAGACTCTGCGCCGCTGATCACAGCTCTCTGAGCTCTGCCATTCAGCCAGTTCTCAATCCACCTCACTGTCCACTCATCTAGCCCACACTTCCTGAGCTTGTCTATGAGGATGTTCTGCGAGACAGTGTCCAAAGCCTTGCTGAAGTCAAGGGAGACAACACCCACTGCTCTCCCCTCATCTACCCAGCCAGTCATTCCATCATAGAAGGCTCTCAGATTGGTTAAGCATGATTTCCCCTTGGTGAAGCCATGCTGACTACTCCTGATCACCTTCTTGTCCTCCACATGCTTAGAGATGGCCTCCAGGATGAGCTGCTCCATCACCTTTGCAGGGATGGAGGTGAGGCTGACTGGCCTGTAGTTCTCTGGGTCCTCCTTCTTGTCCTTTTTGAAGACTGGAGTCACAAACATAACACTTCTGAGATCTGTCCAACCCCAAGTTCTTTTAGATTAGAGGTGTAGTAATTGCCTCTCTTTCCAGTATTAAGAAAATTTCCAGTATATGGCAGTTTTGCAGAGGAAGAACATGCAAGGTCATGTGCTCTGCAAGCAGAACATCTTATCTGATCTTGCCTTAGCCCTGTTTTCATACAAAGTTGAAGAACTGCAAAGAAACCGGTTTAATCCAGCCAGCACTACAAAAGTTGTTCAAAGGTAACACCAGAAGAGGTGCAAATCAGCTAATGGATAATTATAAGATGAACCATATAAGGCTGGCACGGAACTACCTCATACTGTAGCACGGCAAGGAGATTAGTAGAACTAAGAATTGTGGATAAATCTGGTTGGTTATGTAAACTGAAGTACTGAATATGTAACAACTTACTATTGCTTAAAAGTTGTAACAAAAAGCTGCTGGGTCCCTTCCTGTGCTCCCAGCCAAGAGGCACCTTATTGCTAGCAATAAAACTTAGAAAATCTGACTCCTGCTGTCCATTACCGATGCCCACAAATGAAAAAAGAGAAGAGATACTTTTATTACCTGTGAGCAAAAGTTAATTGGGGGATATTACCAGTATATTACCGGTATACAGTATAGCAGTAGGCACTCTTTTCTTCTAATGTGGCAGTATCCTAGGAACTCTTTGCTTGTAATGCAGTAGTATCCCCCAGTTAGCCCATAATTAACCATCCAAATAACCCCCCCACTCCAGTGAAATATGGTAGGTTGGGTTCCTGAGCTCTCCCTGCCAAAGGGCTCGCTGCCTGGGGAATCTTTGCTGCAACCTGCATGCTGTGCACTGCGCTGGGCCCTGAAACAAGACATCCAGGGCTGACTTTCAGGAGGAGGCCTCAGAGAGCAGTTCTGACATGGTGGGACTTTTTCTCTGGCATAGTTAACAAGGAAAGGGTCTTGCCATGATGGAGAGCTCAGAGGTCCTCTTTCGAGCAGCAGTGCCACAGTCATTACCTTTCAAAAATGGGTAAATAAGGAAAACGTCCAAAGACAAAGTATTTCTTCAGAAAATAATTGGCCTCTTACAAACACTACTACCAGATGCACATACAACAGTGAGTGATGTTTCAAGGGCTCAGAGCTTATTTTTTGTGCTGAAAATGAAGCAAATCACAACATTGTTTTTGGACCCTGAGAATCATCGCCTGATGCTCAAGCACTTTCCTGCAAGTCGGCAGGAAATACATGAAGGGTCATAGTTGAAAATCAGCTTGCAAAGTTGTAGTGGTTTTATGCAAAACCTCTGCAAGACCTCTCACTATTATGGTCCTCACCTTCCCACATGCTCCTCTCTTCCCTGAGGGAGTCATTTCTAGCCAGACAGTTCAGGTGTCCCTCTCAGCTGAGCACATTTTGCAGTGTGTCACTAGGTTGTTGGAGGCCTGCAGTTTCTGAGGTTCTTGCCAGGATCTCCAGCCAGGATGCTAACTCAACCCCCACGTTCAGCTGAGCACATACAAGGAACCTCACCATCATCATCCAAGCCATGTGCCTGCTGCTGGTCTATGAGCTGCTAAGGCAGAAGTGACCTCACATGCCCATTCCCCAGCCATGAGGCTGCTGGTAACCTATCTGACGCTGAGTCAGAAGTGACCTCCCAAGCAAGAACACAAGCCTTGTCCATCAGAGAAGCTGAAAGGCCATCAGCAGCCATGTGGGCTTGGTAGATGATTGTAAGGTCACCTCTACCTGAGCAGCTGATAAGCCAGCACTTGGCTCATGCCTAAGGTAATTGTTTGTGAGATCACTCTGCCTGAGGACCTGATAGGCCACCAAGCAGCACAGGGCTAGGATGTTGATTGTGAGGTCATTCAGAACTGAGCAGCTGATAGGCCAGAAACAGTTACATGGCTTGGATGGTGACTGTGAGGTCACCTCTGTCTCAGCCTCTGATAGGCCAGCAGCAGGCCCATGGCTCAGGTGAGGATTGTGAGGTCATTGCTGCATGAATACCTGACTGGATGGAAGCCAAGACCATGCTGAGGTCATTTCCATAAGGGCAGGTGAAAGACCAGCAGCAGTTCCATTGGCTTGGTGGGTGATTATGAGGTCAGTTGTGTCTGATCAGCTGATAGGCCACCAGGAAGCTGATGGCTGGGGACATTTTTATGAGATTAGTTCTTTCTCAGAAGCTCCTTGGACAGTAGGAGGCCCATGACCATAAAGGTGAAAATGAGGTCCCTTCTGTCTCTGCAGGTGATGGACCAGGAGCAGGCACATGGGTGGGAAAGTGGCTGTGGGGTGACTTCTATGTGTGTAGTTGATAGGGCAGCACTTGACTGCTGTCTGGGGTAAGAGGTTGTGAGGTCCTGTGTGCCTGAGAACCTGACAGGCCACTAACAGGCACAGGGCTCGGATGTGGGTTTTGTGGTCACTCCTGTCTCTGGTGAGTGCCACTCGCTCTGTACAGAGGCTGAGGAGTGGCATGGAGAGCCCTGGGCCGTGAGTGGTTTTGGGCCACTGGACTCTGTGCGAGACACAGAAATATCTTTTTTAGTGATGCAGGCCTGATAATACCAGAGATATTTAGAAAATGTCAATAAAAAATGAAAGAAGGGAGAAATTAAGAAAATGTTCTAAAGCAAAGACATGCTTTGTTACACTTTCCAGCTTTTAATTTTTCTCTGTGTGTTCTTTTTGTCTTTCTTGGCTTTGTTGTCTTTTTTTTTAATACCCTGTTTTTTTGTTTTTATTCAGGGTTTTTTTTTGAAAAGGAAAGCAATTTCCAGAACTGGGGTGGGATGCAGTCACAGGGTCACCGACAGCTGGTGCCATTGTAGGTGCCCTGGTCCCCTCTGCCCAGCCTCCATCTGCAGCTCCAAGGGGTTCTGGTCTCCCGCAGGTCCCCTGTGAGAGCTGCCAGGCCCAGGCAGGTACCTCCGATACACCAGGGCCTCTCCAAGTGCCACTGGATGCTTGTGGTTAGAACAGAGCTCTGACTGAAAAGGTGAAGAAGAGTTTTCAACATTTAAAAAATATGAACACACTTTCACCAGCTAAAAGGACTGACTACTTTTAAAGTCCACTTTTCCCATGATAAAATAGTGGAGATGTTCAGGCAGGGTGTGAATCTCAGGAGAAGAAATACTAATCTGCCCCTGAACTTGTGTTACCACTGTTCTGCCTATTATGTCGTGGATATAGTCTCAGTGATTTCTCACATATTTTCACGTGTCCTGATTAAACTGATCCTTTCTAAAGGCATCTTTGCATCAGACGAACTGGACATATCTTACTCTTGATCCATCCGACACCTCTCAACTCTCCAGTTGCTGCTCTGAGCTTCAGAGAGTCTGAAGCTTGCCTCGTCTTTCAGGAGTCTCATTGTCTCTTTAGCCAACTCCTTTAGTTCTGTTTCTATCTATCCTTTCCTAGCTATCTGTCAAAAAACACTTCAAGGAGGGTTATTCCTTGTGGAAAGTGGACCTCACTGGAGATAGCTTGGACTTAACATACAGTTGAGGAGTGTATTTGACTTTTTATTAAACTGTATCATATTCTATTTTTGCTTGTTTGCAATTAAGAAAAATCCTCCTGTGTCTGCAGCTAGTTGTCCAAGGAAAGCAGGTGGGAATTGGTGTGTAGGAGCTGTAACATTCAGCTACAGACTCAAGTGGAAAAAAGTTAGATTTTAACAAGAGTCATGAAAGTCCCCAGTGGCTGATGAGAGAAATGGCAGGGTTGGGGAGGTGAGGAGGAAAGTTGTCCGTAAAGGTCTCATATAGAACATACTGCTTTTTCTGCATGTTCAGACTTCATTATGGTGGAGACCCTCTGGGTCAGTATGAATTGGAGAGTGTGGATGTCACTTATTCTGTAAGCTGGAAAATAAAGGAAGCTTAAAAAGCAGAAATCCTTTCTTTTTCAGGTGCTCATTGAAATCTTGCTCTTGTAAATACACCCCTGAATCCCCTCCAATTAGCCACACAAGAACTGAAGAAAATTATGGGGGGTGACATGCCTTGTTAGGGCTATATGCATTTTAATGGCCTCTCGAGTGTATTTGGTGATGAGTCCATGAACCTCAGATACTGGGAGGAGATTGAACAAGCCTCTCAAGAAGTTAAGATCAGAAGTAAATGCCAAAGTTTCTTGGAGTGTTAATGGGTCCCACTGAGGGTCGTTACCAAAGAAGGCTCCCCAGGGGCTGATGAGAGCAGAAAGTTGGAGGCCCTGACTGCAGGTAGGCAAAGGCAATGTGCAGGTGGCTCTGATGCCAAGTAAACCTGGATGAGTTTTGTCAAGCAGAATGGCCAGGCACTGACACCCAGCCCCTGGGTAGGGTGATCCTTTCCCTCACACTTTGCTCAGGGCTCTTCCTGGGCTCAGTGTGCGGGTGGGGGTGTGCAATGTCGAGTGCAGGTCAATGATACAGCACCTCCTGAGTCCCCGGGGACGAGAAGGCAGCGAGGTCACAGAGCTTTAAGGAAACACCTTCTTGAGGGCCTCAGTGGCAGGGACCATGCCATAGCCAAGAGGACAAAGAGCTCAGTTTTGTAGGCAGCTTCCAGCCTTGGCAGTGCCCATGGCTGTCTCCACTACAGGCTGTCCTACGCTGTCCCACGCCTGTGTCTGTTTCCCCGCAGACTGTACACACCAGCCTGCTTTGCCACCTTGTTCTCACCCATGGATGTCCCTACCTCTACTCATGTCTCTCGGTCCTCACTTGGTTTTCCTTGAAGCACAAAGCCAGGGGCTGATCACAGACTCCCTCTGGGTGACCTGTAGCACCACAGCACTATCCTTCAAGTGACATTCCCTTTTCCTAATGTTACATCTGAACCCCACAAGCTGCTGTTTGTGGCTGTTTTCCCTTCTCATGCTGCTTCCCACTACCAAGAAAAGCTCCATTATCTGTGAAACCACCCTTCAAGCGCTCACAGGCTCCTACTCTCCTGTCCTTCACCTCCACTTCAGCAGGCTAAAGAAGCCCAGGTCCCCCAACCTCTCCTCATGGGCACAGTTATTCCTCCCTACTCACAGGACTTGACACTTCTCTTGTAAATCTTCATGAGGTGCCTGTTGTCCAAATCACCCAAGTTTCTTAAGGGCCTTCAGGACTGAAGTTCCTCTGTGTCAAAAAAAAAGGAAAAAACACAAAACACAAACCAGCACCTATGGGGAAAGCTATCTTGAGGGCCCTCTGCCAAACTCACTTCCAGTTACCAACCTCTTTCTTCTTCTGGGGACCCAGACTAGATGCAGCATTCTAGACGTGGTCTAATGAATACTGACTAGAGGGGGATCATCATTTCCCTCCACCTCCTGACTATGCTCCTGGTCATACAGCCCACAGTGCTTTTTGGCCTTCTTTGCTGCCAAGGAATGATTCTGGCTCATATTTTGCCTCCTGTCCACCAGGACCCTCAGGTCCTTTTCCACAGAGCCGCTCCCCAGGCACTCAGGCCCCAGCTTGTAACACCGTGGGATGTTGGTCTAGCCCAGGTGCAAGACCTGGCGTTTCTGCTCGCTGAATTTAGTGAAGTTTCTGAAGCTTATTCCTCCTGCCTCTCTAGGTCCCTCTGAATGGCAGCCCTCAAGCATATGCCTGGTCTCCCCCTTTCAGCATGGCGAGTGTTCCCTCCTCTGTGTCACTAATAAAGATGATAAACAGGACTGGTTCCTGGAGAGATCAGTGGTGCTCCACTGCTCTCTTGGCTCCAGGAAGAGTACTACCCATTTGCCACTGCCCTCTGAGCCTCATCATCCAAGCAGCTTTCTACCCATCCGGTTGTCTATCCCTCTAGACAGTAAGGTTCTAACTTGCATACAAGAATATTGTGGGAAACAGTGTCAAACACCTTGCTAAAGTCCAGATAAAAGTCATTTACTCTTCTCCAGCTGCAGATACAGTTATTTAATCATAGAAGGCAATCAGGATGGTGAGGCACAGTTTACCCTGGGTAAATCCATGCTGACTGTTCCCTATCACCTTTTTCTCCTTCATGTGCCCAGAAATGTGATCTGAGAGGATTTGCTCCATGACATGCTCCTCACCAAAGAGAGCCTGAACTGCCTGCAGCTCCCAGGTAGTGCTGTTGGCCTTTCTTGAAGATGGATGTAACTTTTGCCTTTCTCAAGTTATTGGGACCTCGCCCAGTCTCCACAACCTTTCCAAGATGATGGCGAGTGTGTCACGCTGTGAAGGTTTGATAGTAACGACTGAGACAGTAATGTATTAAAAAAACTATGTTGACTTCCTCATGCAAGCTCTTAGATTAGTAACATCCATTAAAATAATGCGATTACTAATTTAGAAAGGATAGCCCGAAAAAGGATAGCCCGAAATCATCGATTATTGATTCAGAAAGGATAACGCGAAATCATCGATTACTGATTTAGAAAGGATAGCCCGAAATAATGTGATTACTGATTTAGAAAGGATAACCCAAAACTGTCAGTTACTGCGCTAATGATTGGAAACACTGCTTATCCCTACTTGAAAGCTTTCTTGTTCACTCTCTTAGTGAGAAGACTCTCAACCTCAAGGAGTTACCTTAACCCAGTGTCCAAGGAAAAGGGGAGGGGGGGAAATACGGTCCAGCCGGAGAGGATGGTCAGGTCACATTCCCATCCCTGCTCAAACTCTCTTAGCTGCCAAGTCTCTTTTTATACGGCTGGGACTCTGGGCAAACACTGCTCTTGCTGACCTCTGCGAGTTTCATAACAACAGGACTGTTTGTCTGCTTGGAAGGACCCTGCTAGTGAGGCAAGACCACAACACCTCCGTATCGCTTCTCCCCTCCCTGCAGGTCCATGCAGATTCCCTGGCCTTGTCAGATGGCAGAGTTCTTTAGACGTTAGCTCTTCTAGTCTGCAGCCTTGAGCATATCACTTGGCAGACTTTTTCAGTCCTGTTAGCTCTTCACTCACTCGACAGAGTGGCCTTGCTATGACAGCAGTCAGCTCTCACAGCACCCTCGTATGCAGCCCATCCAACGCCACTGACTTGCATAGTTTGAGTTCTCGCTAACGTCATCGACTGCTGGTTGTTTTTCTCCTCAGGAGTCCTGACTCCAGGCACAACAGCCTGGGAGACCTTGTTTGTGAAAACTGAAGCTAACCATGCATTGATTTCTTCAGACCTATCTGCATCTGCTGTTACTACATTCCCTGCCCCATTCAGCAGTGAGACCACCTTCTCCTTTTTCTTCTTACTGAAGCAGTAGCAGTTCATCTTCATGCCCTTGACATCCCCTGCAAGTGTCAGTCCTAGGGGAGCTTTGTCTTCCCTGACACCATCTCTGCTTCACTGGACTATTTCTAAATTCCTCCTTTGCAGCCTCTCCCTCCTTCCCATTTCCATTCGCTGCCTTATGGCCCTGGAGTTCAGGTGCGAGTTCCCTGTTTAGCCAAGCTGGTCCCCTGACATGTCTGCCAGCTTTACTGAGTATTGGGATGGACCATTCTTGTGCTTGGTGGATGCTGTCCTTAAAGACCTGCCATCTTTCCTGGGCTCCTGTGCCCTTCAGAGCTGCCCCCCATGGGATTCCCCACCAGGCCCCCGAAGAGGCCAAAGTCTGCTCCTCTGAAGTCCAGGGTCTGTACTCTGCTGCTGTCCTTCCTCAATCCCTTCAGGATCTGGGACTACACTATTGGTCACTGTAGGCAAGGCTGACACTGACTATCCCATCCCTGATCAGTTCCTCCTTGTTTGCAATTTCCACATCCAGGAAAGCATCACCATTCTTGAGCAGTCTTAGCTGTGCTAAGAAGTTGTTCCTGACACCCTGCAGAAACCACTGGTCTCCTTGCACTCTGTTGTTTTCCCTTCCAGTGAATGTTAGGGCCATTAAGGTCTCCCCATAAGGACCAGGGCCCGTGACCCACAGACTTCCTCACGTTGCTTAAAGGAGATTGCATCCACCTCCTCATCCTGATCATGTGGTCTGTAACTCCAGTCACAATGTTGCCCTTCCTCTCATGCTCACCCACAAGGTCTCATCCAGCCCCTTTTTCATCCCAGAGAAGAGCTCCGTACATCTGAGCTGCCCCTTCACACAAAGGGCATCCTCCCTCCTCAGCTCCCGTGATCGTCTCTTCTGAAGAGCTTGTACCCTGCCAACACAGCCTTCTAGCTAGGTGAGTGATCCCACCACATATCAGTTGTTCCAACCATGTGGCAGTCCTGTGACAGCTTGTGCATCTCCATCTGCTCCTGTCTGTGCCCCAAGCTGCATGCATTTGCACACATTTGTGCTGCAGAACCTCAGCTGTGGCACAGAGCGCAGACTGATCATGGTGAACCATGTTACCAAGAGTCAAGGACACCGTACATGCAATGGCCCCACCGAAGAACAGAGATGTGCTGGCATAGATAGGAGGTGGCAATGCAATGGCGAAAGGAGGTTCCCACTGAGAGAGCAAAACCTGCAGTATCTGAGGCCAGGGAGAAACAGTTCAGGCAGCAAAGCCCTCTCCTGCCGTTTCTGCACAGCCCAGCTCTGACTTCGTAGCACCTTGGGGCCTGTGACAGAGATGAACTGATCTCCAGGAAGGACAAGGTGCCACTGAAGAAGTCCCTGGGCCTGGACAGACTGTGATGCAGCCACCCTGTGGACATCATTAGCACAGTCCCTGTTCATATCATCTGGGAGTGAGAAAAGGTTTAGGAGGAAGAGAGTTAGAAGGTTCTGAGAGTGCAGGGACATAAGTGGAGACCTTGGTGTGATGTGCCTCCCATTTATGCAGCTGCTTGGATACAGATGGGATGGTCTTTGCCTAAAGGCAGTGGTGGGATGCAGTTGTTTGGGCTCAGGTAGGAAACTTGAGAGGTCCTGAGCCATTTGCCCAGCAACCACTGTAAAAGGGCATGGTTTTCCTGTAGGTCCCATGCTGTATTTGCTAGAAACATGCGGTTGTGCTGGACACCCCAGGCATCTGACATGGCCCTGCCTATGGCCTGTTTTTATGGCATTAAATCAAGGCTCTGCACTGAATTACATTAACTGTTTGCAATGCAGAGATGTGCATGAGTCTCAGCTTCCTAGTGAGTGGAGCTCTAGGAGCAGTGGTAGGCATCCAGTGTCATTTCAGATGGCCAAGAAAATCCCCCACCTGGCCCCAACCTCATGCTCTAGAAGGAGGCAGGTCTCCTAGTTGCTCCATCAGAGCAAGCAGACCCTGGCACATGCCTTGCACCACCTCTGTCTCTTCAAATGTCACCAGGTGTTTGTGTGTGAGCAACTGACTCCCATCCTCCATCCCTATTGATTATACTGGAAACTTAGACAAGGCACTCGCATGCCCACATCTCTGTTGTGCACCCTTCAGCTTTGGCAAGGGCAATCCCACCTCCTTTGTGTTTGTGGAGTTCACGGGAGGGATCTGAATCCCACTCCAGCCCAGTGGCTTCTAACCTGGCATAAGATGTCCAGATTGACTCATCTGAATCAATACCTGAACCATGGGTAAATGACCTCCTTTCTTCTCCCTGTCTAGGTGTCCTGCCTAGTAAAGAGATGGGAATAGGGGCTTCCAGAGTGGGACACTTCCACCTCTAACAGATAACCATCCTCTGATGAGACAAATTGCAATGCTGGAATCAGTCTCTCTTCAGTCTTTAGAGAAACATCATAGATGATTATTTTAGTTTACCTCAGTGAACATTTCCCAAGAGGAGGGAGTACAAAGGAAAAATGAAGTCACACCTTCAGCTGCACCACTCTTCCAGACTGGGGCTAGGCACCTGGGATGGAGGGGGCTCATGGCAACCTGGCAGCACTGCCAAGAGACAGCTCTGTCCAGGAACAGCTCCTCTGCAAAGAGCAGCAGGGCTCCAGGCACTGCCTGCTCTTGCTGACATGAGCTGAGACAAGACAGAGAGAAGCAAAAGGCAGTGTGGAGTGGGAGGAGAGCTCATTGTAGAAGAAATCTTCACAGCCCCTGACACAGTAAGTCTCTGGCTGCAGGGCAATGCTACTGAGGTTTCTGGACAGGTCCTCTAAACCCAGTCCATGACTGACAGGACTTTTAAGGATCGCTCTCGTGGCTTCTCCAGTGCAGAGGAGAAGGAGATGCTTCCAAGCTGTGATTCCCTGCCACACTGTCAGAGGGACAGGTCATGCTGCTACCTTCTCCCAGAGATGCTGCAGGGGTGTGAAGCCAGGGAGTGCACCCAGGTCTGCCCAGGGCTGTAGTTCAGAGCAGTGTCCCTGTGCCCCAGGGTGCTGTGTGCCTGGGACAGTGTCTCTGCTGCCTGCGAGGGTCAGCACTCAGCCTGCCCGGGGAACTCCCCACAGTGCTGAGAGGAGATGTTCATGGTGAGAGGATGGACACCTGGCAGGGCAGGTTCATTCTCCTGTTGAGAGGGTTCTGCATGGGTCAGGGCTGCTCACAACTCTAGCTCATGCCCAGGACATTTCAGAGGGGACTTTTCAAGAGGAAGGTGAAGGCAGGGATTTCCTGAAAGAGAAGCCAATTTCCTGAGGTGGTGCTTTAACTTTCCTACCACCTGGCAAGGGGAAAATGGAGATGGAGCTGTCAGCTTTGAACAAAGGACTGAAACCCCTTAACAGTTTCAATGAGCACTCAATGGGTCTGCTAGAAACTTCTGAAAGTCCCTGCACCCATTCCTTAGTCTATAGACAGCACCAGCTTCCCCTTTGCTGGCCTCAGCAGCATTTATCTGCCCTGCTCCTTAGCACCTATCATCATGGGGATGCCCCTGGACAGTGCAGATGCCCTGCTGCTGGGAGGTTTCTTTAGGGCAGAAGTGAGCCCACTGGGGAAGGTGTGGGCATTGCAGGGACTGACCATGACTTGCCCAAATCCATCCTCCATGATGTTTCTAGAAGCAGTTCCCTCTCATTCCCTGCCCAGCTCTGATGCCTGGAGCTGTCCCTGCTGGGAGCTGTTTCTCTGTCCCAATGTCTTTTCCTGGTTGGTGCTTCCAGATCTCCTCCCACCCTCTGTGTGCTCAGTTCTGCCCTAAAGAAAGCTCCCACAGGCAGGGCACTGTCCAGGGGCATCTCTGTGCTTGCAGGTCCTAAGGAGCAGGTCAGACAAACCCTCATGAGGCCAGAGAAGGTGATGCTGGTGCTGTCTGTAGGCTGAAGTGGGGATGAAGGGACTTGCTGAGGTTTCTTTCAGACTTTTTGATCTCTCAAAATGATGGGAGTGCTCAGCTGCAGTTAAGACACCGACCCTGTGTGTCCTGCGTGGTGTGGTCTTCAAGGCAGTGAGAAGCACCAATCCCTTTCAAACCTGTGAGGCTCCTGGCAATGCATTTCATCAGGTTGGGTAATCATCTGACTCTCCTTTAAGGAAAGTCCACCTTTGGACCCTTGACTGTTTTTCTGGGGTGATCTGCCGACTTGGAAGCTGCCCTCCAGCAGAACACAGCTTCCCTGTAGCATTTCTGTGATATGTCAGAGTCTGGTCATGTGAGTGGTCAGATACCCTGGCACACTCCACTCTCTCCATCTCTGAGCTGAGAGAAAAGAATTTGGAAATCTCCACTGTGAAACTGAACTCCTCTGCTCTCAGCTCAGTCCACTTTCTTTCTTAGAGGAACTTGTGAGTGTGATTGTCCTTTAGCTGAGGGAGGTGCAAGTGCAGCACAGCAAGGGGAAAAACTTATTGACAGACCAGATCCTGCGACTCTGTACAAAGTCACAGTGAGCTCTTTATTTCCTCTTGGCATGCACAAGTGCTCATGCTGAGAGCAATTGAAATGCCAAAGACTTCTACCCTGTCAGAGAATGGTCCCACAGTAAGATGGAGGCACCTAAAAACTAAATAAATATATAAACTGACTCCTCCACTGAAGATCATTTTCTGAAGAAAATGGGTTCAAAATGTTGAGCAGCCCTTTCACATAAGGAGTGGACGTAATCTGCTGCAGGGTGTGCGCATCAGAGGTAGTCACTTCCCATTCCCACTGCAGTGCCTGGAGGAAGGGTGCGGACGGTAAATTGACATGACGACAGAGTCTATCTCATTGGAACAGAGATGTCTAGAAAGTGTGAGGTCACCCCCTGCCTTCACTTGGCTGCTTCTCTCCCTTGCTAGAGTGGGCGACGGTGTGACTGGTTCAGCTACAAACACCTCTGTTCAAGAGGGCAAGGCTGGGGGAGATAAAGCCCTCACAAGGGTCTTCTCTTTCCGAGACAGCTGGCATGAGCGCTGTATTCACCTCTAATTATGACAAATAGAGAATAGTCCCACTGGTTCATTGCACCAAGTTCCCTCTGCCGAGCTCACGGCACCAATCCCCAGGTATTCCATGGAATACCTGGCACTGTTTGACACCTCCATTTACACCTCCGGCAGAGCAGAACGGGCTCTTATGGAGACCACGGGCAGGGGTCCCTGCTCAGCGTGGCACACACAGCCAGCACAAACAGAGCTCAAGCAAGGATTCTGAAAGAAGGTGAAGGACGGAGGAAATGTGGGGGTACTAACCTGGCACTGTCTTTTCCTCCTCAGACAGAGCCCCACAGCCCAGAGGAAGCAAATGTTCAATGGCAGTTCCCCAAATGAGTTCCTCCTCCTGGCATTTGCAGACACATGGGAGCTGCAGCTCTTGCACTTCTTGCTGTTTCTGAGCATCTACCTGGCTGCCCTCCTGGCCAATGGCCTCATCATCACAGCCATAGCCTGTGACCACCGCCTCCACACCCCCATGTACTTCTTCCTCCTCAACCTCTCCCTCCTCGACTTTGGCATCATCTCTACCACTGTCCCCAAATCCATGGCCAATTCCCTGTGGGACACCAGGGCCATTTCCTACTCTGCATGTGCTGCCCAGGTCTTTCTGTTTCTCTTCTTGTTGTCAGCAGAGTATTTTCTTCTCACTGTCATGGCCTATGACCGCTACATTGCCATCTGCAAACCCCTGCACTATGGCACACTCATGGGCAGCAGAGTGTGTGTCAAAATGGCAGCAGCTGCCTGGGCCAGTGGTTTTATCTATGCTGCCCTGCACACTGGAAACACATTTCCAGTAACATTCTGCCAAGGCAATGTTGTGGAGCAGTTCTTCTGTGAAATTCCCCAGATCCTGAAGCTCTCCTGCTCAGACTCCTATCTCAGGGAAGCTGGGGTTATTGCGGTTAGTGTTTGTCTGGGCTTTGGTTGTTTTGTTTTCATTGTGCTGTCTTATGTACAGATCTTCACAGCTGTGCTGAGGATTCCCTCTGAGCAGGGCAGGCACAAAGCCTTTTCCATGTGCCTCCCTCACCTGACTGTCATCTCCTTGCTTGTAAGCACTGCAGGGTTTGCCTACCTGAAGCCTTCCTCCATCTCCTCTTCAGCTCTCGATCTGGTTGTGGCTGTCATGTATGCGGTGGTGCCTCCAGCAGTGAACCCCCTCATCTACAGCATGAGGAACAAGGAGCTCAAGGAGGCACTGAAGAAACTGATTCAGTTGCTACTATTTTAGCAGCAAGAAGCTGCCCATCTCTAGTCACAAGCAATATCCAATCTCTCTCAGACAACTCGTGTGCTGTGGGCGTTCTATCTGTGACACTCATGTTTGTACACAGCTGCTTGAATTCATCTTTGGAGGCACAAAGTCCATCTGTCTGACCCAGAGGCCTTCTGTTCATCTGTCTACCACTGCATCAGAGCTGGCCTCCCAAGTAACATCTCTGTAATAAAAGGGGATTTCCTCAGGACAGGGCCTGAAGGCTGGGCTCTTCTTCCAAAGCAGGAGCCAAGAATGAGCTGAGGGAGTTGCACCCAAAAAGGCCTTTTGCTGCACATGAGTTTTCCATGGGCTAAGGGGGACGCGCTCGTAGGGTGATGTGTTAGGAAATGAGGGCAGGATTCTGCCCTCACTTGTGGGTGCCGAGTACCCCTGGAGAGGGTGAGTGGTATCTGCCGGGGACTGTCTCACATATTAAAGGGCTGGTGACAGATGCCGGTTCTTCTGGAAGGGAATATGGAGTCACCAGGGGAGCACAGGGCATCCCCAGGGTCAGTGTGTGCCTGGGATGGGCAGTGAGTGGAGACTCACAGAAGCAAGTGCAGTCACCCAAAGCAAAGGGCTAAACCAAAGAAGGCACTGAGTGAGGGCTCTGCAAGCTCAGCAGAGCCAGCAGGGACTCAGCAGGCCCAGGGAAGGGACACTCCAGAGCAGTTCTTGTCATCCACCTACAAACCACGGGCTGGGTGCAAGGACACACCTGAACCCATCCTGAGCCATTTGAAATACAGTGTTGCTTTGAGCATCTTCCACAGCCACAGACCCTGGGGAGGGGGGTGTCGGGTGCAATGCTGCTGGGCCAGCTGGCTCTGCCATGGCCAGTGCAGAGTCACCCCATGGCCCCACAGC
Source organism: Apteryx mantelli (assembly GCF_036417845.1). Taxonomy (NCBI): domain Eukaryota; kingdom Metazoa; phylum Chordata; class Aves; order Apterygiformes; family Apterygidae; genus Apteryx; species Apteryx mantelli. The sequence goes on from NC_089997.1 coordinate 15,869,855, forward strand.
CTGCTCGTGCTGCAGAGTAGCACTGACAGCCCGGGGCCCTGCGGGGAACTGGGGAGGGCTGAAGGAACAACCGGCCAGGCCAGCACAGGCAAACACTCACTCGGGGAAAGGCTCTCTGGGAAGCAGGGAGCCCCAAGCAGGGCTGTTCACCCTGCCCTGAAATCCCCCACACTCCCTGTCCCCCCGTGCCCTGTCCCAGCCCTGGTGCTGGCCAGCTGCCCTGGGCTGGGGCAGCTCCAGTCCCCCAGGAGGGGGAAGGGGCATGGGGGGAGCAGTCCAGGGAGTTGGGGGGAGGTCAGCATCCCATTCTCTGGCTGGGAATGGAGCCCCAGCTTGGGCAGAGGTGGGGATCGATACATGGATCATTAACAGGATGAGCACAGGATGTAACATTGATCACAATACAGTGGTCCCTTTTGGTGACCAACCTTTAGAGATATCATACCCATGATGTTCAGTAAGGCTGGTTTCCACTTTTGCTAACCAAATCCATGAACTCTTATAACAGATCATCATTCCTTCTCCTTCTTCTAAGCATTTTCCGATTTCAGACAGATGCTTGGTGTTCTGTTTGAGAAACCTGTCTAGTTGATGGAAGGTTACTCCAAGTGTTCCTGATGCTTTAAACAGTGCAAAAATCATTTGTTCAGTCATATGAGAAGTTAACTGGTAGGTCTGCTTTGTGATTTGGGCAAAAACATATGTCACATTAGAATGGCAACTGCTGCCTTACTGTTATGGACAATTAGGCTCACCAGCCACCATAACAGGGTCCGACCCTAGGTTCCCACTGAGACAGAAGTTCGAATTCAGATTGGAGCAAAATAAATTTTAATGACAGATGTGCGGTAATTACAGTTCAAGCTGGGTGCCTCCAAAGAGGGATCCTGTTTGAATAAATCCCTGGGTAATTATATCCATTCCAGTCTAGTATCTACCCCATAGATCTGAACCAATCATATTATTAGAGTTCGGGGTCTTCCAGCTCCCGGTTGGTCCCTTCTGGAGTTTCCAGGTGTGTTCTTTACTTCTTAGTGCACTTCTGCATAGGTGTCGATGGCTCTTTTACTCCCTTAGCTTGTCTCTCAGAACCAGTCTTTGTGGTTACTTCTTTCTTGCATAGTTGTCTGGCTCTTCTACTTCCTTATCTTGTCCTCCAGAATCAGTCTTGTGGTTCCTTTGTTCCTTCCTTCTGTGTCCTAGGTTAAAGTCCATCTCCCTGCTGCTGCTCATTAATGTTAAACTGCTTGTTTCTCTCTACAGTCCCCCCTCCTGCCCTTATCTCTCCGACTTGAACTGACTCTGGGGCCTTCTTTTACTTAACTAGCTAAAAGTTCAACATATCTAGCTGAATGGTCATAGCTTGCAGCCTCAGCCTTCAGCAAATTTAGCTACTAACGCTAAGCAAGTTATGCTAAGTGATCAGCTCTAGACAGCTTCAGTCCAATATTCTCTAACAGTCCTCCCTTTGTTTTTATTAAGCATCCCTGCTAACATGTTAAGCAGAGTTCTTGAAGCCTTTTGAGGCGTACTGTCACTTTCCATAATTTTATGTACAGTATGGTTGTAGGTAACAGGCATAACACGGTTAAACTTCACGCAACTACTACCGGGTGCAACATGTGATTATAGATGCCTGTTGTGGTTGGTGACCATCCCAGAAGAGTCTCCCAGCAATCATATTCTCCATCCTTCTTCACTCTTTCCAAGATGTGCTGTATCTCTTCTGTATCATGATGAATGGCGATTAGAGGTTTTTGTCCATTGTTTCGGATGCGTTTTAGCAGTTGACACAGGTCATCATGTTGTAGCAGTTTCTTTACCAATGTAAGATTCATTCCGATGGGGGTAGGCAATAAATCTTGACTTAAGGTATAATTAGATTGTAATAATTGATAAGACACAACAGGAGCTGAATAATTAAAGTCACAGCCCATAATTTTAGTAAAATTGCAAACACAAATATTTGGGTGATTACTTGGGTCTACAGTAATGTTATCTACGAATATAAGATCACAGAGGGTTCCCATACAAACACATCCTTTTCCAATATATACAAGTACAGTTTCAGGGATTTCATCAGGGTGTATTTCGAAATGACAAACATTTTGTTCAGTATCAAGACAAATGTCTTGGACTTTGATGGTATTACTCGCACAAATAAACCCTTGTTTTTCCCATACAACACGTGTTAACATCAACAGTTTGCCATTCGTTTCTGTTTTGCTGGGCCCACATTCTATGTTTTATCGGATAGAATATAGTTCCATTATGATTTAATCCCAGCACAATGATTGGGTATATGGTGTATACCAAAGCATTGCGTATTGTTAAGACAAAAGCTGTGGCCTTATTCTTGATGGGGTCTTAAGTAAGATTGACTAGACGCCACCAAGAGTGCAATTCCTTTTCAAATTTAGTTGCATTATCCCAAATTACCTTTCGAATTTCAGTGGGTAAGGTGCCCTCTTCACCTTCTCTAATAATTGCTGCTACCACAGATTGCATCCACAGCTGAGCATGGATACAAGTAAGAGCTAAAGAAACATTATATTGGGCTACACCAAGTGCATTTACAATTAATTAGTGGTCTCTTTCATTAATTCTTTCCCACTGAGGTAATACATTAGATAAGAGCCACTGGTTAGTTCCTAATGCTAACAAAGAGGAATGCAATGGATGTTCTAATTTGTGCAAATCACTTGTCACTGTACTTAGTTTATTCATGAGCACTTTGGCATCTATACTATTTAAAACTCCTAATCCTGCCCCTCTGATACTGGTCACATCCCTCCTCATTCGTTTGGGAGAGGTGAGGGTTCGCCTATGCAACCATGCTGACCATCCCGCCTAGGAGGTACTTCGAAACGGTGAACAGGGAGGTTTGACTGTAGAGATGTTAATTTGCATCAGTAGTTCTACTCATTTAAGAGACCAGGATAGGTTAAATAACACTCGTTGCTGGCCTGTATTTTTAATTACATATGGTCCTGCCTTTACTATTATGGGAGACATTTTACTCAAGGGAGTCGTTCTTGATCGATCCAGGGGGGTTGGTTTGGATTAATCCGAGCTAACACAGGAGACCTGGGCTTCTATTTCTCTCTTGGTGGATACAGATATACACCACTTTTGGTCAGTTTTACACTGTTTTTTTTTTTTTTACAGCATTTGCTTTTCGTTTCTGTCAATACTGTTTCATGTAAATTTGCTGACATCCAACAAAAGGTTAAACTGAATTCACTCACTCCTAGCCCTGAATAATTAAACCAAATTTGGTTTCCTTTGGTATTGTTTTCAGAATACCTTTGTGTATCATAATTATCTCATCTTATTAATTGTATACTTATCCATCTGGAACTTGTGGTTAGAAACAATATTAGGCACATCCAGGGAGCACGTGTGGTTGTCTTCATTGCTCTGTAGTGACACCTGCTGTGCTCGCTTCTTGGTCTGCAGTTTGTTTCATGTGTGAGTGGTGAATCCAGTTCTCTTTTCCTAAAACTTTAACAGCAAAATAAGAACTTAACAATACAGTGTAGGGTCCTTCCCATTTTGGTTCCAACTTAGTTTTTCGTGAGAATACTTTTACCAATACTTCATCTCCAGGTTGTATATCGTGCACGTGTATTTCAGGTGGTGTGCACTGATACCATTGAGCATATTTTTTAAGATTTTCAAACCTTTTTTGGATACCTAGAACATATTGGGTTAGCTGCTCATCTCTGTCCAACAGGCTGGTCTTAGCTGGGATATAAGTCCCTGGTATGGCTAAATGTCTCCCAAAGAGAATTTCTGCTGGTGTTGGTCCTATGGGTTCTTGCGGAGCATTTTGAACATCCCATAGGACTAAATTTAGGGCTTCAGGCCATTTTAGGTTAGTGTGTGTGCATGCTTTTGCTATTTTTTTCTTTCTACCTGTCCTGAAGACTGTGGGTGGTAAGGGGTATGTAGGTTTTTTCTCTATTCCCAGTGATTTATATAATTGGTTGATCATGTTTGCTGTAGAATGGGCACCCCTGTTGGAATCAATGGCTTTTACTACCCCTCCTGAGTCAGCCTTCCTTGTTGGGAAAGCCTCTACCCAGCCTGATAACTGATCTATTATCGCTAACAAGTGTTCGTACCCATTGGCAGCCAGCATATCCGCGTAATCTATTTGTAGCCTTTGAAAAGGGAAGTAGGCCCACGGTCGTCCCCCTAACTCTGAGCTTGCTTTGCTGCTTGAGAACTTTTGGAAGGTCGGGCAGCTCTTGGTTATCCTTTTCGCAGCAGCATAAATTCCTGGAGCTGCCAATATTTTTGGTACCTGCTTAGCTACTGCCTCTGTTCCCCCATGAGCTTTATCGTGGAACCACCTAGCTACAGTAATTACATATTTCTTTCATAGAATTGGTTTTCCTCCAACTGTCCATATTCCATCATCATTTTGGTTTGCTTCCCACTTTTCCCATTGCTTTTTCTCTTCTGCCAAGCAGTCTTTTTCATACATGGTTTTGGGGTCTATTAAATTTGGCCATTTGCTCTGGTCCATCATTGGAATTGCAACCATACAGTCCCTCAAAAGTTGTCAGGTGGCCACTTTCACAGCGGCATCGGCATCAGCTAAAGCATTTCCTTTACTAATTTCTCCAGTGCCTTTAGTATGGGCTGGGCAGTGTATTACAGCAATTTCTTTGGGCAGTTGGACTAATTCTAGCAAATTACGTATTTCTTCTCCATTAGCTATTTTCTTTCCTGATGATGTAAAACATCCTTGTTCTTTCCATAACATCTCAGTTGCATGACATACTCCAAATGCGTATTTTGAGTTGGTATATACATTTACTCACAGGTGCTTACCTATCTTTGCTGTTTGGGTTAATGCTATTAATTCTGCCCCTTGAGTGCTTACAGACGGAGATAAGGTCTCACCATTTAAATCATTCATAAAAGCAAAACAGTACTGATTCCTGTATCGACCTCTGAAGAATGTCACTGGTAACCATTAGTCACTTGGACTTTGCACCACTGTTCTCCACTCTTTGAGCCAGGCAGCCTACAGCTCATTTCCCACACCCTCCATTGCTTATTCCTCCTTTCCACATCTCCCCAGTTTGGCTACAAAGATATTATGGAAGAGCATGGCAAAGGCCTTCCTACATTCAAGGTGTACAGCACGCACTGTACTTCCTTTGTCCACACAGCCAGTCACCCCATCACGGAAGGCAATCAGGTTGGTCAGGCACAATTTTCCCTTGAGGACTCCATGCTGGCTGTTCCCAACCCCTTCATGTGACTGTAACTAGCTTCCAGGAAGATTTGCTTGCCAGGGACTGATGTGATGCTGACCAGCCTGTCATTCCCCAGATCATTTTTCCTGTCCTTCTTGAAGATGGATGTAATGTTTGGGTGGGGAAAGGTGGGGAGGATGGGAGGCTGGGCAGCAGTGTTAGGGCTGTGCCAGCTCCTGCTGCACCGCTGGTCACTGTGGTGGTGGATGTTATTGTTAAACCACTCTCAATCATCTTTGAAAGGTCATGGCAATCAGGAGAGGTGCCTGAGGACTGCAAGAAAGCCAATGTCACTCCAGTTTTCAAAAAGGACACGAAGGAGGACCCAGGGAATTAGGCCAGTCAGCCTCACTTCAATCCCTGGAAAGGTGATGGAGCAGCTCATCCTGGAGGCCATCTCCAAGCATGTGAAGAATAAGAAGGTGATCAGGAGTAGTCAGCATGGCTTCACCAAGGGGAAGTCATGCTTAACCAAGCTGATATGATAGGACGACTAGCTGGGTAGATGAGGGGAGAGTGGTGGATGTTGTCTACCTTGACTTCAGTAAGACTTTTTGACACTGTCTCCCATAACATCCTCATCCAGCTCAGGAAGTGTGATCTAGATGAGTGGACAGTGAAGTGGATTGAGAACTGGCTGAATGGCAGAGCTCAGAGGGTTGCGCTCAGTAGTGCAAAGTCTAGTTGGAGGCCTGTAGCTAGTGGTGTCCCCCAGGGGTCAGTACTGGGGCCAGCCCTGTTCGACTTCTTCATCAGTGACCTGGATGAAGGCACAGAGTGCACCCTCAGCAAGTTTGCCAACGATACAAAACTGGGAGGAGTGGCTGATACACCAGAGGGCTGTGCTGCCATTCAGAGAGACCTGGACAGGCTGGAGAGGTGGGCGGAGAGGAACCTCCTGAAGTTCAACAAAGGGAAGTGCAGGGTCCTGCACCTGGGGAGGAATAACCCCCTGCAGCAGTACAGGTTGGGGGTTGACCTGCTGGAAAGTAGCTCTGCTGAGAAGGCCCTGGGAGTGCTGGTGGACACCAAGTTAAGCCTGAGGCAGCAATGTGCCCTTGTGGCCAAGAAGGCCAATGGTATCCTGGGCTGCATGAGGAAGAGTGTTGCCAGCAGGTCGAGGGAGGTGATTCTCCCCCTCTCCTCAGCCCTGGTGAGGCCACATCTGCACTACTGCGTCCAGTTCTGGGCTCCCCAGTACAAGAGGGATGTGGCACTGCTGGAGCAAGTCCAGCGAAGGGCTACAAAGATGATTAGGGGACTGGAGCATCTCTCTTATGAGGAAAGGCTGAGAGAGCTTGGCCTGTTTAGCTTGGAGAAGAGAAGGCTGAGAGGAGATCTTATCAACATGTGTAAGTATCTGAAAGGAGGGTGTCGAGAGGATGGGACCAGACTCTTTTCAGTGGTGCCGAGCAACAGGACAAGAGGCAATGGGCACAAACTGAAACACAGGCAGTTCCATCTGAATATGAGGAAAAATCATACTGTGAGGGTGACAGAGCACAGGAACAGGTTGCCCAGAGAAGTTATGGAGTCTCTCCTTCTCTGGAGATATTCAAAACCTGCCTGGACACAATCCTGTGCAATATGCTCTAGGTGACCCTGCTTGAGCAGGGGGTTTGGACTAGATGATGTCCAGAGGTCCCTTCCAACCTCAACCACTCTGTGATTCTGTGGGGTGAGGGGACGGGAGATGGGGCAGTGGAGGGGTGATGGCAGGCTGGCAGGGACAAGGGGGCAGTGGGGGCTGCAGAAAGGGGTTGTGGTCAGTGTTTCTGCAGCGCAGCAGCTTTCACATTCACCTCACATGCAAAAGTGCTGCACTGACCCCAGGCAGAAACAGGCCTTTTCCCTAGTGCCTGTGTCACCCTCCCAGCAGGACAGGGACATACGAGGAGGGTGCTCTGTCTGTCCTGGTGTTCAGGACCAGCTCCCTGAGGCTGGCACAGCTTTGTCTGTGGGACCTCTTGGTCATCAGTCTCTGGGGACTCCTCAGGCAGCTCCTACTGCCCCAGCTTACATAGGAACATTCTCTCATTTATTCCTTCTTGCCAGCACACAATTGCTCCTTTCCTCTTCTCCAGGGACATCCCTGCACCCTGGACAGCCTTTCCCCAATGAGTGCATTGGCACTGGCCTGCCCAGCTGTTCCTGGACCCTCCCCTGTACTCCACATGGAGCTCTGAGCTGGTGGTGCTGTTCTGCAGAGCAAGTGGGCTGTGGTGCCCTGGAACAACAGGGTGATGCTGCACTGGCCTTGGTGGGCAGGGCAGGAAGCAGACCCAGATGGACAGGCATCACTGCACCTGAAAACCCCCTACCAAGGGTTCTGTGGCCAAAAGTGACGCTCTGAGCAATCACAGGGCATTTCAAATGGCTCAGGCTGTGTTCAGGTGTGTCCCTAGATCCAGACCATGGATTTTGATTGAAGGTGACATGGACCACTCTCCAGGCTCCCTTCCCTGTGCCTGCAGGGTCCACATTGTGGGCATCTCTCACCAGCCCTGTCATATGGGAGACAGTCCCAGGCTTGATACTGCTTGACCATTCACCATCTCCAGGAGCACTGGGAACCCACAAGTGAGAGCTGAATCCAGCCCTCATTCCCTAACACATCACCCCATGAGCTCATTTCCTTGAGCCCATGGAGAGCCCAAGAAAAGCAACAGGTCCTTTCAGGGTGAAAGTCCTTGAGTGCAATCTTGACTCCAGCATTGGAAGAAGAAACCAACCTTCAAGCACTGCATTGAGGAAATTCCTTTATTACAGAAAGGCCATTTCTGACACTGTGACAGACATATTTAGAGCAGACCTCTAGGTCATACAGATTGGATTTGTGCTTCTGGAGAAGTGGGATGACTTCAAACACTTCTGCACAAACATCAGTATCACCAAGAGAATGCACGTAGCACAAGAGTTGTCTGAGTTATATGAGAAATCACTTGTGAAGAGGGATGGGCACCTCATTGCTGCTGAACTAGTACCAATTGGATCAGTCTCTTCAGTGCATCCCTGAGCTCCTTGTTCCTCATGCTGTAGATGAGGGGGTTCACTGCTGGAGGCACCACCGAGTACAGAACAGCCACCACCAGATCCAGAGCTGGGGAGGAGACAGAGGGGGGCTTCAGGTAGGCAAACAAGCCAGTACTGACAAACAGGGAGACCACAGTCAGGTGAGGGAGGCATGTGGAAAAGGCTTTGTGCCTGCCCTGCTCAGAGGGGATCCTTAGCACAGCAGTGAAGATCTGCACGTAGGACAGCACAATGAAAACAAAACACCCAAAGCCTAAACAGGCACTAACCACAAGAGCCCCAACCTCCCCGAGGTAGGAGTCTGAGCAGGAGAGCTTGAGGATCTGGGGAATTTCACAGAAGAACTGGCCCAGGGCATTGCCTTGGCAGAGTGGTAGTGAAAATGTGCTTCCAGTGTGCAGGCCAGCATTGAGAAAACCACTGGCCCAGGCAGCTGCTGCCATTTTGACACAAGCTCTGCTACCCATGAGGGTCCCATAGTGCAGGGGTTTGCAGATGGCAACAAAGCGGTCATAGGCCATGACAGTGAGAAGAGAATACTCAGTCGAAATGAAAAAGACAAAGAAAAATATCTGGGCAGCGCATCCGGAGTAGGAAATGGCTCTGGTGTCCCAGAGGGAATTGGTCATGGATTTGGGGACAGTGACAGAGATGGTGCCAAGGTCAAGGAGGGAGAGATTGGAGAGGAAGAAGTACATGGGTGTGTGGAGGCGGTGGTCGCAGGCTACAGCTGTGATGATGAGGCCATTGGCCAGGAGGGCAGCCAGGTAGATGCCCAGAAACAGCAAGAAGTGCAAGAGCTGCAGCTCCCGTGTGTCTGCAAATGCCAGGAGGAGGAACTCATTCAGGGAGCTTCTGTTGGACATTTGCTCTGGAGGAAAAAGCATTGACAAATTATGACAGGCTTCTCTGAGCAAATCTCATTCCACTCCTCATAGTATCCCTCACATTTCCTCTCTCCTTTACCTTCGTTCAGCTCCATTTCCTGACCACTGGTTTGTGCTGAGTGTGCCGTGGAGAGCAGGGGCCTCTGTGCATGGACTTCAGATGAGTCAGTGCTGCTCTACCAGAGTATGTAAATGGAGGTGTCAAACTGCCCTGTGTATGTTGTTGGGATACCTGGGGATGGGCACCCTGAGCTGAGTGAAGAGAATTTTGTCCGGTGACCCAGTGGGAATATTCTCTTTTTACCACTGTGAGAGACAAATACAGCACTCATGGCAGCTGTGTCTGAAAGAGAAGAGCCTTGTGAGGGATTCATCTGCCCCAACCTTGCCCTCTTGAACAGAAATGTCTGTATCTGAATCAGTCACACCAGCTCTCACTCTGTCAAGGCAGAGAAACAGTGCAGTGAAGGCAGGGGCTGACCTGACCCTTTCTAGGCATCTCTGTCCCAGTCAGATGAACCCTGCCCTCACATTTTTACCATCTTCACTGTTTCTTCAGGCAATGTAGTGGGAGTGGGAAGTTACTGTCTTAACCACAGCTGAATCCTCCTCCTTAACCACAGAGAGCACAAGAGCAAGAACCACAGCTGCACAGAGAGGTGAGGGAACAAGGAGCAATACTGTGACCCTCCTACCAAAGGGAAAGCAAGGAGGGAGAGACAGACATGCACTCAGGAAAGCCTTCACCTTCCCCATCTGTGCATATCAGATCCCACACGGCAACATTGCTGGACAGTCACTCCCAGCCCTTTGCTGTGCAGTGTTAAATGGGCATGTTGCAGGAGGGATGCTCCTCTCCTCTGCTGGTGCCCAGGCTGCCGGGGAAAAGGTTCATGTCCTGGACCCCATGGCCTTGAGGGCAGAGGCTCTGCTGGATGGGGAGCAGACACGGGAGCTTTCTTAGAGAAAGATATCTACGTTGAGGGGGGTAACAGGGAGTTCTCCAAATTCCCCCTCCCACAGCATTTCTGTTTCTAGTTTCCTCTCGTTCACTGATTGTATCTTCACTGCCTGGAGCTTTTCCTCCTGGGAGCTGTTTCTCTATCCCGTGTCTTTTCCCTGTCAGTGCTTACAGACCCCATCCAGAGTGGGGAAAGGGTATTCTGAGGTCCCTCACAGACCTCTTGATCTCTCAGTGTAATGGTCTAGGAGTGTCAGTCCCTTCTCCAAACCTGACAGCTGCTTTTCCACTCCCTCAGCCCACAAACAGTAGGAAACTCAAAACATAGGCTTAGGAAAGCTCCTTATCTTTATGGCAACCCCTTCCCTGACATTCTTCTTGAAAAGGCCCCTTCAGGAAATGTCCTGCAGGGGAGCAAGAGCTGGGAGCAGCCTGGACCTATGCAGCACCCTCTCAACAGGAGAATGAACCTGCCCTGCCAGGGGTCACTCCTCACACCTAGAACTTCGCCCTGCAGTGCTGTGGGGAGGTCCCCAGGCAGGCTGAGTGCTGACCCTAGCAGGTGGCAGAGTCACTACCCCAGGCACACAGCACCCTTGCGTGCAGGGACACTGCTCTGAATTACAGCCCATGCAGACCCGGGTGCACTCTCTGGCTTCACACCCCTCCACCATCCCTGGGAGAAGGTAGCCGTGATGCCGTGTCCCTCTGATGGTGTGGCTGGGAATCCCTTCTCTAAAGCACCACCTGCTCCAAACAGGAGAAGCTGGCAGAGCCACCCTGACAGACCCTATCAGCTGCAGAAGGCACCAGCCTTAGAAGAACCCTCCGGGAACCCCAGCAGTGTTGCCCTGCAGCCAGAGACTTACTGTGTGAAGGGCTGTGAAGATTTCTCCCTGCAGTGAGATCTCAGCCGTCCTCCCATTCCTGACTGTCTTTAACTTCTGAGTCGCTCATCTCATCCTGGTGCCTGCAGGCAGTGCCCTGAGTCTTGCTGCTCCTTTAAGAGGAGCTGCTCCTGGACAGAGCTGTGTCTCTTCAGTACTTGCCAGGTTGCCATGGGCTCCTGCAGTCCCAGGAGCCACGCACAGCTCAGAAGCAGAGGCCCAGCTGAAGATGTGACTTTCTCTGTCCCTTGTGAACCTTCAAGATGTTCCCAGGGCTCCAGGGCTGACAGTCCCTGAAAGGCAGAAGAGCCACAACCAGGAAATATCCACTGAAGTAGTCAAAAATGATCACCAATGGTCCTCTAGTAAACAATGGAGAGAGACTGAGTCCACCATTGCAGTTGGTCTCATCAGAGGATGGTTATCTAAGACAGGTGGAAATGTCCCACTCTAGAAGGCCCTTTTCCCATCTCATAAGAAGACAGAACACCTGCACAGGGCCAAGAAGGGAGTTCATTTCCTCATGCTTCAGGGATTGTTTTAGAGTAGTTAATCAAAACATCTAATGCCCACTGAGAAGTTCCTGCAATGGTGGATTCAGTTCCCTCCTGTGCACTCCACAAACTCACAGGAGGTTTCCCCTTGCCCAAGTTTTGGAGTGCACAAAATAGCTGTCTGCATGGGAGCTTCTTGCCTAAGCTCCTACTGTAATCAGTGGAGATGGAGGGAGGGAGTCAGCTGTAGACACACACACCCTCTTTGGACTTTTGAAGGGACAGAGGTGGTCCAAGATGTGTGCCACTGTCTGCTTGCTCTGATATAACAACTATGACCCACATCCCTATGGAGCATCAGCTGCGGACCAAGTGGAGAATTTCCTTGGCCATCTGAAATGACACTTGACACCTGCTACCCCTAGAGTTCCACTCACTAAGAAGCTCAGACCTATGCAAATCCCGGTATTGCAAACAGCTCATGTAATTCGGTGCAGACACCTGATTTCATGCAATGACAATAGGAGTGCAGGGCCATGTCACATGCATTGGGTGTCTGACACAACCACCATGTTTCTAGCAGATGGAGCATGGGACCAACAAGAAAATCATGCCCTTTTGGAGAGGTTGCTGGGCAAACACCCCAGGGCATCTTGGATTTCCTACCTGTTCCCATACAAGGGATTCCCACCACTGCCTTTAGGCAAAGTTTATCACGTCTATATCCGAGCATGCTGCAAAGATGGAAGGCACATCACACCAAGGTCTCCACACATATGCCTACACTTTCTAACCCCACTACATCTCCTCTCCCTAAACCTTTTCTCACCTCCTGATGATATGAACAGGGACTGTACTAATGATGCAGCCACAGAGTGGCAGGCTGTTCAGGCCCAGGGACTTTCTCAGGGGCAACTTGTCCTTTCTGGAGATCCAGTCACCTCTGTCACAGGCCCCAAGGTGCTGCAGAGTCAGCTCAGGAGCCAAACACCTCTCCTGCCATAGCTGCATGGCCCAGCTCTGTTTCTCTCTGGCCTTGGATACTGCAGGGTCTCTGTTGCCCAGGGGAGATGTGCCATCTCCATCCCAGGAGGTTTTCAAGACTGGATCAAGCTCTCAGCAACCTGGCCTCACCCCAAAGCTGACACTGCAGGGAGCACAAGGTTGGGCTAGAGGCCACATGAAGTCCCATCCAGCCTCAAACATTATTGCATTCCTTCCACCAAGGGTCTTCTCTCTTTGATATTAGGGAAAGCACTCAGTTCTCCTGACTATGGAAGTAAGTAAGTCAGACGCACGTATGATCAGATCAAGTAGCTTTCCTGTCCTGCTTCAGTCAGAGACATGCAGATGCAGGGCTGCTTGGCAGGTGCCCTGAACAGCCCTGATCACTCCTTTGCTTCACCTTTTATTCTCTTTTTCTCCCCTTTTCTCCTTCCAAGTTCTACCCTCTTACTATCCTCATACTCTCCCATACAAACAGCCCACCTCTCTTTACCCTTTCCTCATAGGCCCTGGTTGTGCTTGCTTTGTACCCTCACTTGGCATTTCTGAGATGGTTGCCATGGTAATTCCTACCTAGGTCAGCAATTCCATTCAACTAGTACCTCCTTTTAGTACTTGAAGTGACCTGCAATGCCTCATGCTGTTGTCTTGTTAGAGGCACGACAAGTCCGGGTGAGCCGTCTCCATGCACACATTAACTGCTGACACAATGAGCTTCACTATGGGGGACCTAGAGAAACTTGGGGATTCAGCCAACAGAAACCTCAGGAAGCTTTACAAAGAGAAGTGGCAAGTCCTGCCCATGGGGAAGAATAACCCTGTACATTAGGACAGGTTGGGACCTGACCAGCTCAGGAGTGGCCTGAGGAGAAGGGCCTGGGCTTTACGAGGGATGCCATATGAGCCAGTGGTACACGCTCACTGTGAATAAGGCCAGATGCCTATGGGGCTGCATTAGGAGGAAGGTGGCCACCCAGACAAGGGGAGTTATTATCCCCCTCAACTCAGCACTAGTGTGTCCTATTTGGGGGCTGCCAGGAGCTTTTCTTGGTACTGGGAACCTGCATGAAAAGAGGAAACAGCCCCAAACTGTAGCTTGGGAAGTTCAGACTGGACATTAGGATGAGGAAATATCACTTGAAGGGTAGTGCTGTGGTGCAACAGGCCACCCAGAGGGAGTCTGTGATCAGCCCTTGGCTTTGTGTTTCAAGGAATAGCCAGTGAGGATGGAGAGACATCAGTGAAGGGAGGGAGATCCCGGGTGAGAGCAAGGTGGGGAAGCAGGCTGGGTGTCTACAGTCTGCAGGGACACAGGCGCAGGTGTGGGACAGCATAGGACAGCCTGTGGTGGAGATGGCTGAGGGTGCTGCCAAGGCTGGAGGGCCCCGACAGAACTGAGGTCTTTGTCCTCTTGGCTATGGCTGTTGTCTCTGCCACCGAGGCCTACCAGGAGACACCAGGGCCTTGCTCCCCCTCACCCTTCAGGGGACCCTGAGAGGTGTTGTGTGTTTGTCCTGCACTCAGCATTGCACGCCCTCACCCGCACACTGACCCCAGGAAGAGCCCTGGGCAATGCATGGGGGAAAGAATCTCCCTTTCCAGGGGTTTGCTGTCTGTGCTTGGCCATTTTCCTTGATAAAACACATCAGAGCCACCTGAGCATTTCCTTTGCTACCTGTAACCACTGACTACAATTTTCTGCTCTAATCAGACCCTGGGGAGCCTTTGTTGCCAATGGCCCTCAGTGGGACCCAATCATGCTCTACAGAACTTTGGGGTTTGCTTCTGACTTTGATTTCTTTGATGTTTTGTTCAGTCTCCTCTCAGTAGCTGTGATTCATGGACTCAGCACCAAATATACCATGGGGCTCATTAAAATGCAAAAAGCCCTGATGAACCAGGTCTCTCCCTATAATTTTCTTCAAGTCTTGCATAGCTACTTGGAGAGGTTTAGGGAGTGTATATGAATGGTGGAGACTTCAGTAATAAAAAAAGTATTTCTGCTTTTAAAAGTTTAACATTATTATTATTATTATTATTATTATTATTATTATTCAGCTTTTAGAATAAGTGACAGCAACATTCTCCAATTGATGTTGATCCAGAGTGTCTCCTAATGAAGTCTGGACATGTAGGAAAAGCAGTGTCCCAGAGGTCAGACACTGTATGGACAATCTTCCTCCCCATCTCCCCAACCCTGCCGTTTCTCTCATCAGCCATCTGGGACTTTACATCACTCTGGTTAAAAGCTAATCTTATTCCACTGAAGTCTGCAACTGAATGTTACAGCTCATATGCCCCAATTCCCACCTGCTTTCCTTAGACAACTAGCTGCAAAGAGATGCAGAAGGATTTTCCTTTATCTGCAAAGGAACAAAAAATAAAGCCTGATATAGTTTCATAAAAAAGAATTACCCTCTTTGACTGCATGCTAAGTCCAAGCTGCCTCCAACGAGGTCCACTTTCTGCAAGGGACAGCCTTACTAGAAATCTTTTTGAGAGACAGGAAAGGCTAGATATAAAGAGAATTAAGGACTTGGCTAAAGGGACACACTACTGAAAGACAGAGCAAGCTTTAAACTCCCTGAAGTGCAAACCAGCAGCTGGGAATGTGAGTGAACAAAGAGTAATGGGAGGAGTCACAAAGTCGCAATGTTGCAATGTCCAGAGAGTGTGATGTAAAGGTGATGTTAGAAATTGTCAAATTAGTCAGGGCATATGGAAATGGAAGAGCCATACAGCTCCTGGGGATCCCAGGCTGTGGCGGGGCCATATTGCTCTTGGGGATCCCAGAACAGGCTGTGCTTCTGTACAAAAGCATGCAAAAGCCTTGATGGAAGCCCCTAGAGAAGAGGGATTTTCCGAAGTGTTCAGAGCAACCCAGGCAGGACTCACGGCATGTCACAAGAATCCCATCCCATCCACATCAAACCCACTGCTCTCCCCAGAGACCTTCCTGGATCCTCAGGTTGGGAGCAGGAGGGGACATGGGGGCACAGCCACGTCCCAGACTTGCCTCCATCAGGCCTGCAGCTCCACAACATGTCATAGCTTCAAGTGAGCTCCCTAAAGCAACACTTCCCATGCCCCTGGTGCATAGAGAAGACTTTGGGTGGACACAGGAGACAGGGGAGAGAAAGGGCAGAGACACCAGGCTGCAGAACTGGGCTCCCAGCATCACAGAGGGGCTGCCACAGGCTGAATAAGCAGCCCAAAGAATTAAACAAGTCCTTCCTTTTGCAGTGACTTGGAAAGCCACATCTCTGACAGTATTCAAGGGGGATGGAGTCTCCCTTCTGCAAGATTTGCAGAGCTGGGAGCTGGTCATCTCACAAACTTCTGAAAAAGTCAAAATGCAGGTCCTGAAACATTCCACTGTCTTATAGGCTCCACACCGGAACCCGGACAGCAGCACTGCAGTACGTGGGCATGTCCTGAGAAGCCCAGGGTCAAAAATGTGGGAGATCCAGGGTGCCAGGGCTGCACATTCCCCAGGGAGAGCTAGGGTTCCAGGAGTATCCAGGGTGCCGGGCAGTGTACCCAGGGGAGAAACACTGCCCTGAGGCGACACTGAAAAGCACAAGGACCAATTGAAGCCCAGAGATGAGAAATGGCTTTCCCCAGCCTCAGTCAGACGGAAAGCTGGGCAAATTTCATGGGAAATGGGAAAACTTCCCCAGGTTTGCTGTCAAGCCTGACCCACGGTATTGGAGGCTGGCGGGAAGCAGGGTCCTGGATAAAGCCCTCCGGATGACGTGTGTTAAGGGCATGTTTGCTCTTTTCTGGCAGATCATCCCTATCTCAAGCATCACAGACCAAGAAACCTTGCTGAGGGCTTTTAAAAGCAAAGAGCCTGCTTTGGAGCCTAAAGGAGCAAGTCTCCATCCCGACCCATATTGTCCTACATCCAACTTCTACAAAAAGAGTGACCCACAGGAGAAATCTGTTTCGAAGATCACCAAAGCATTTCTCAGCCTGTGGCCACATTTTGCACTGTTTCATCCCACATGACTTGGATCCTGTAAAAATGCCAACCCCCAAAACCAACCCCCAAACCCCAGATTCCTGCACAGGTCTGCCCAGTGCAGAGACCTGTCGGTGCAGGGGTACAGAAGTGACTTCTCCAGTGCCCCATTTGAGATATTTCACTGCCTTTGACACCATCTGGAGACATTCCTGAAGGATTTATCAGAGAATTATGGAAAATAACTGGGGTGAAGGGAGGTGACTGCTTTCCAGGATGTGAAGAGAAATCTCTCTGCTCTCTCCCTGGCTGTGCCATCTCCATGGCAGTGACCTACTGAGCCCCCAGATGACACCAGCTGAGGTCACAGTGGGATGTGCCACATCACAGGGACGTCTCCCTGGTGTCGTGGTGGGCGGCCTCACTTCCCTGTGAGGCCCTGCTGCTGCTGGGCACTCCTCACATGCTCCCTGCCGCTGCCCTTTGGAGTCATCTGTGGCAAGGAGGGGGGGCAGGAGCTGCGTTGGGGCCCCTTGCCGACAGGCAGAGGAGCAGCGGTACATCGGAGAGGAGTTTTGGATGACAAGATGGGAAGACAGTCCTTCCTCCTCCCCGGCTGGAGAGGTGAGCTGAGAGTAAGGCGGCAAGCGAGATGGAGGAATGATGGACCCATATCATCTGCTCAGACCAAGGTTCCTTGTGCCCAGCGCTCCTGCAGCTCTCCACCAAGGGTAAGGGCTTTGGGAGATCCTTCCTGAGGTGTCGCACAGAGACTGTTAGCTGCAAAAACTGCTGTGGATCCTGGGCTGTAGTGGTGGCTGGTCAGGGCTGAGGGCTGCAGCAAGAGTCCTGCCTCAGGGTCCCCTCTGGCTTGGGGGACAATGTGGCAGCCAGGACTCCTTTTTCCTGGGACTGGGGCTGCCCTGAGCCCCAAGGCTCCTGTTGGGCCAGCTCCATCCCCTGTGGGGGTGAAGGGGGGGGGAGGGACAGGAGGGGGGAATCCATAGTCAGGTTTTCCTGGGATTGGGTCCCCCATTGTGATCTGGCTCTGAGGGGAAAGGGGTCCTGCATCTCAGAGGCTGGGGTGTCCTGCAGCTCCAGCGGGGCTCTCAGGAGCCTGATGGAAATGTCCATATAGGAAATGAAACCTTCACCTTGTAATAACCTCAAGTTCTCCACTTTTTTGTGGGAACCTCTGTTCCTTCCCCCTGCATCCTTTTATGCTTCCAGCTTGCCAGAGCATGTTTTGGGCTCAGAGATGCCGTCTTGAGATGGCCACAGCCCCTGTCCTCCTGCGAATTGGGATCGTATATCCACACCCAAAAGATAGCATGTTTGGGAAAGCATCTTGGAAACAGGTGGAAGCACAATCCCCACTGCAAAGGTCCTGGCTGATCACAAGGATTTTTCTCTGAGCTGTGCTGGGCAGTGCTGGGGTGAGCCCAACACAGCCATCTCCCCCAGACCCCTCACGACCCCACACCACCGCTCCCTAGTTGAGCCCTGGGTCTGCCGTGGGCAGGGGTCCAGGGCAGGAGGGGCAAGAGGACACTGCCCTGCCCTGCCCTGCCATGGGGGCAGCAGGATGCTGCACGTGGGCTCCCGCGCCATGGCCAGCCCCAGGGCCCCCGTGCTGGTGCCACGGCTGCCACGAGCAGACGCCCCAGCGCTGCCCCCACACGCCCCGCACGGCCCCCAGGGCGCAGGGCAGGCAGCAGCCCCGCGGGGACCCTGCCGCACAGCCCAGCCACACCAGGGCAGCGGCCGCGCCCCGGGGCCCCGCACTGTCCGCCCACATGGTGTCGCTCTGTCCCCAGGACCCGCCGCACCCCGCGCTGCCGCCCACAACATGGCGCCCGACCGCGGGGGAGGGGGCAGAGCTGGCCGCCAGGGCAGCAGGGCCCAATGTTGCCATGGCATTGCCCCAGTGCAGCCCTCCTATTGGCTGGAAGGAGGAGGGGGCGGGGACCGATTTCACTGATGGCTCTGTCAGCCAATGGCAGTCCAACATGTGGAAGGAAAAGACATCAAAGAAAGACGTGAAAGTGGAGTGGGAGCAAAGCAGGGGGGAAGTGAGTGGGCGAGAGAGCGGTTGCGAGTGGGTTTGGTGGGGGCTGCAGGCGTGTTCAAATGGCGGCAGGTTCCCTCCCGCTGGGGCGGGGGCAGCGGGGCTGGCAACGAGGCCGCTTTGCTGCAGGAGCTGCAGCAGGGGCTGGTGGGGCCGTGAGCAGGGGCCAGAGCGACGTGGGCCAGAGCAGGGAGCTGCCCTGCAGCCAGACGTGGCGGCCTGCCCCGAGCAGCTGGGCCGGGGCGGCTTGGTGGGGTTTGGGGGCAGGAACCTTTGCCCCTGTGTTGGGTCTGGGATCCCTGTTAAAGCGTTTCCCTGAGGTGCTGCTGCCAGCGCAGCCCCAGGTGCTGCTCGGAGGTGCGTTTGGGAGGTGCTGGGCAAAGTGTGAGCAGGCTGCTGGTGTCCTCGCGAGGTGCCCTTCCCAGTGGTCTCTGTCCCTGCGTGTCACGCTGTGCCCCAGCCGTTGTTTTTGCTCCCTGCCTCTTGCTTTGCCCTGAGACCTGTGAGCCTGGCAGCAGGGTGAAGGGTGTTTGCAGAAGAGCTCTGTAAGTGTGAGCTGTTTTGCTTGTCAAGGGCCTTGAAAGCTGATGAACGGCCAGTGCTTGCACTTGCTGCTGTTCTTTCCATGCTCCTAGGTCAGGGTGAAGAGTTGCTGAATTGTGGCTCTGCTGGTTTGACCAGCTGAGATGCCCTGGCCTGAGTCCTTCTGCGTGTCTCCAATTGTCAGGGCATAAAACAAGAGAATGCTTGTTGTTCTTGATGTGTAGAGGATTTTCTGGTTTTGTTCAGCATTGGGGAAGGAACCAGACTTCTGAGCTGTGGGAAGGCTTGTGACTCTGCCTGGGACGTGAGGCCCTGCTGTCTTGCTACGTGAAGAGACTACCTGAGCAAGAGCTAATCTCTTTTTGGGGTAGTAACTGGTACTGGGGTGTTTTGCTGCACTGTGAGCATTGTGAATCCACGAGGCGAATCGCAGAGGCCATTGAGGAGCTGGCTTAGCCTTGGGGGAAGGCTGGGGGAGCTGCAGGTGGCACCAGCCCCATGGTCAGGGTGTGGGTAGTGAGGTCACCACCATCTATGAGAGCTGTGCCAGAAAATCAGCAGTGTCAAATCAATTCTTTGTAAGTAGCTGACAGGTCAGCAGGAGGCACATGGCTCAGCTATTGATGATGACATGATTTCTGCCTGAGCAGTTGATAGGGCAGCAGCAGGTCCACGTCTGGGGTCTGTGTTTTTGAGATCATTTCTGCCTGAGGAGCAGCTGATAAGGCAGGATTTGGTTCATGGCTGAGAAACTTATAGTGAGGTAATTTCTGTCTCAGAGGCTTCTAGGCCAGTGACAGAGACGTGGCTGTGAAGGTGAGTGTGAGGTGATGTCTTTCTGAGTGCCTGCTAGGCCAGCAGCAGGCAGTTAGGCATGGGCGTTGCTTGTGAGGTCTCTTTTGTCAGAGTAGCTGCTAGGCCAGCAGTAGCTGATGGCTGGGGAAGTTATTTGGAGGAAAGTTCTGTCTCTGAAGGGCATAGGCCAGCAGCAGGCATGTGGTGGGGTTATGGACTTGTGAGGTCACCTCTATGTGAGCAGCTGAGAGGTGAGGAGAAGACAGATGTCTTGGATGTTGGTGGTGAGGTCAGTTCTGGGTTTGTTGCATGTGCTCGGAGGAGGGATTGACCCCTGCAGAGCTCTCCAGCAATACAGAAATACAACTAATTAATCAAGCAGAAGTTGATGTTCCCCATCATCTGACACACATTTTATTCCACTCCATCATCCTGATTTAGTACTGCTACATTTCAAATGTGGATGATGTTCTGTGGTGAACATGGAGATGGAGTTTGACTTTCCACTTGTTGCTAAGTGGAAGCTTGCAGCCTCTTCCCAGTCAGCTAGGGAGTCCAGCTAGACTTTTGAGGCTGCTAAATGAATTAGTGCTGGTGTGAGCAGTGGTGTTAGTAATGTCTTATTCCCGAGGTGTGTGTGCTTTAGAAATTGTCTCTGTCAAAAGAGCAGGGAGCTTGTGAGATTTTCCTGCAAGGTCTGAATATTGTCTCTATCTTTGAGGTGTCCACCTGCTTTTGTGACACACTTGGAACTGTAATGCGTTAGAGGTCTCTGATTTTCTGTCCACGTATGCATTCATTGGAGAATGGGTACAAAGGCTGTTGGAGGAGACAGAAGGAATGCCCCCCCCCAAAAAAAAAAAAAAAAGTATGGTCCACATTTTCAAAGAGATTTCTTGTTCAGAGAAGTTGAGGTACAAGCGAGAGGCAAGAGCAGCCTGATCAGCCACTGTCAGAGCACTTCTTCTCTGCTTCCTGGAGGTGGGAAGTGAGCAGGCCCCAGGCTGTGAGTGGCTGTTCAGAGGCAGTGCCTGTTGCAAGGCCTTGGAGGACTATAAGGGAATGGAAGGTCTGTAGGGTTGGGCTTTGTGTTTTGTGGTGCTTGGGGGTGCCCTGTGTGCTGCCATGTGTGGTGCTGTGCCCTGTGTGTCGCTGATGCAGAGGTGTGTGTTGGCTGCGAAGCCTCTGTGATGTGCAGGGGTAGCGGCATGTTACAGTGCAAGATGTCCTGTGATGGAGCCAGTTGTTGGCCCCAGTGTTTTTCTGCTCAGCCTGGGAGGAGGTGGCTGGAGAGAGCAGTGCTCTACTCCCAGAGCCCAGCCTGCCATCATGGTGTCCTTCTGGGAGACCTGGGTGAGGACTGTTGGTGACCGTGTTGCATCCTTGGAGCATCGTGGTGCGAGCCAAGGCTGCTTGCAGTCTGGTGTTTTCTGTCAGCTGAGGTTCAGGCTTGCAGTTTGGGAAGAGTTTGATGCTTCCGTGAGTCTTTGGGATTTTTCTGACTCTGCTGGAGAAAGTTATCTTCTCCCTCCTTAAAGGCTTTCTGTTGAAGCTGGATCATCATTGCATGTTCCCATCTCAGACGCTAATCCATTCCAATCCTTCAGAGAGAGGGGTAGTTAATCAAAGCAAATCGAATTTGTGCCTATGCAGACCCTTGCAGAGAGGGGAGGTGCCACCTCACAAGAAGTCAGGCCTCTGAGGGCAATGGGTGGCTCTGAGATGCCTGTCCTTGGTGAGTGGTGGAGGCAGCATCTCCAAAGCCTTGGTCCCTTTGTCCAGAGTCTCCGAATAGCAGATTCCTTGAGACTGCAATGGGGGAGACATCTGGAGGTAGGGCTCCAACACCCTGGTCAAGGCAGGTGCCAGTAGAGGAGGTATCTTGGGGCCTTTTCCAGTGAAGTTTTGGTTATCTCCAAGGATGGAGATCTGAGAACCTCTCTGGATCCCTGTGCCACAGTTGAGTTTCTCCTCATGGAGAAAAAGGTTTCTTGTTAACATCTAAGAAGAATTTCCCATTGTCCAATATGTCCCTGTTGCCTTTCGTGCTGTTAGTGTGCACCTCCAAGAAAATCTGGCTCTGTCTTCTCTGTGCCCTCCATAAGGTAGCTGTGCACAGCATGAAGATCCCCCGTGGCCTTCTCTTGTCTAGGCTGGACAAACCCAGCTCTCACAGCCTCTCCTTATATGCCCCACGGTCCAGCCCCTGACCATCTTGGTGTCCCTGTGCTGGACTCCCTGCTGTGTGTTAGTGCCTGTGCAGAACTGGAGAGCCCAACTGGGAGCTGGTATACGGACATGGTGTCACCTGTGCCAAAAAGAGGGGTTGAATGTCTTGGTGGCCCTGCTGGCTGTGTTCTCACCAATACAGCTCAGCACAGAGGGGAGACATTTGCCCCTGACTGTTGTGACTATGTAAGGCCAGCAGAACTGAGAGTAACACTCCGATTCTTTCTTTCTTTCTAGGTTGCTCCACTCATGAGGTTCCCAGTGCAGTGCTAGAGCCGCTGAGGGTGGAGGCAGGATGCCAGGGTGTGTCCCTGTACCTGTCAACATCTTTACCAACATCGTGAGCCCTCTGTGAAAGCAGCTGCAAGTGAATGAGATGAGGCTACATATGGATGCGAAGGCTTCCATGAATGCGCCTGGCTTGCCTGGGTGACTTGGGTTGTGGGTTCACCTCCTGGTACCTCTGCTGTGCTGCAAATTCCATGTCCCACAACTGCTGTTACTGCCAGCCCACTCGGCAAATGCTACTGTGTCCCCTCCTTTTCCTCAAAGTTTGTGATGCCATATAGGATGAGTCGAAGACCCTTATACTAAATGCCAGCATGTCTTGAGTGCCTTTGTGTGAGTGCCCCAAAGCCTCTGTGGCTTGACCTGAGGAAGTCTCAGAGCTCTTGGGCTCCTGGCTCTTGGAGGGGTGAAGATGTGCCCAGAGCCAGGTTGTCCGTGGCACCCACCCCTCAGTGCTCTGTGAAGCCAGCTGTGGCACCTGGACTGCTGCTGCAGAGGCTGCACAGCCAGGAGAGCTGTCATTTCAGCAGCCGTCCAGTGTGGGGCTGTGTCATTGCTTGGGCCTCATGTCAAAGCCTCTGCACCCTTTTTCCTTTCCCTGGGGCTCCTTGTGTAAGTAACTAAAGGAAAGGAAGCGAGGTTACTTTGGGCTCAGGAGGCCTTCAGGACTCTGAAATGTTTCTCCGTTGTATCTGTATCTTTTGTATTACTACAGAAAATCCCTATGCCCCCATGTCTAGGTGGAGGTTCCTGAGGGGATGGACGTGGAAAGCAGCATCCTGCTGTGCCCAAAGCAAGCAGGATCCTTCCCTCTGAAAAGAGCAGTATCGCGCAAGGGGCCATCTCTGTGCCTGATCTTGTGCTGCTCATTTGCACAGGTCTTGTGAGCCTAGAGTACCTTGGCCACCTTGTGGGGTTACTGCAGGAGCTTTGCTGTGTGTCTGGGTTGAGGAGGCAAGAGAAGGCAGTGAGCAGAGCAGTGGCTGGGGAGTGTGCAAGTGGCGAGTGTCCTGCATGCATCTCTTCTTGCTGGCACTTGGTTGTATCTAGCAGAAGAGCCAGGTCTGTGGGTCCGAGACAGTGTGTTTGTAGAGTAGGTGGCAGAGCAGAGGTCTGACATCAGGTTGATGGCTGGTGCAGTGCTGAGTTGATGTGACAGTGTCAGAAACCCTTTGCAGTGGAGCTGCTCCCTCAGCTGATCTCTGTCCCTAGAAATGCACCAGAAATGGAAGTGGCATCCTGCTGTCATTGTGCAGGTGCTGCAGTGCAAAGGCTCCCAGAGGTTGGACTTGATGGTACTAAAGGAAAAGCAAGACCAATCGTTCCTTTTTGTGATTTGTCCCCAGGGTGCCAGAGTGGAGCTGTCCCATGATGTGGAGAGAGTCTTGCCAGGAGATGAAAGCCATCTGCAGAAGACTTTTCTGTACGGAGTGATCACAGCATAATCAGGGGATGTGCGAGAGGCCCAGGTGAGCTTCTCCTCTCCTCTCACTTCAGCCTCAGCACCTGACAGTCCAGCTCGATGCATATTGCTGCTGTTTGTGTTTGTGAAGTCATTCGGGCTCAGTATCTGCTAGGCCACCAGCAGGCACATTGCTCCTTTTTGTACAGGTGCATGAGCACCTGGTAGAGCAGCAGTATGGAGGTTAGTGGTGTTTGTGCTTCTGGGGATGATGTGCCTCAGTCCACGCTACGCCAGCAGCATGCACGGGGCTTCACTGCAGACTGTGAGGTCACTTTTGTTTCAGTACTGAGAGGGCAGGGGTAGGCACATGGCTGCTGTTTTCGCCTGTGAGGTCCTTCTGGCCTTCCTATATAATAGGCCAGCAGATGGGATGTGGATTTGATGAAGCCTGTGAAGTCACTGCTTCCTCAGAATGGGAAAGGCAAGCAGCAAGGAACTTCCTTTGATACCCACTGTTAAGCCAGTTCTACATCTATAAATGACAGGGAACAAGGAAACACGATATTGCTGTTAGCGATTCTAAAGTCACTTGTGCCTCAGTGCCTGATAGGCCAGTGCTGGTCATGTGGCTGCTTTTGTGGTTGTGAGGTCACTTGTACCTCAGTGCCTGAAAGGCCAGTGCTAGTTGCATGGCTGCTGTTTGTGTTTGTGAGGTCACTTGTGTGTCAGTGCCTGATAGGCCAGTGCTAGGCCCATGGCTGCTGTTTGTGACTGTGAGGTCACTTGTGGCTCAGTGCCTGATAGGCCAGTGCTGGTCATGTGGCTGCTGTTTGTGGTTGTGAGGTCACTTGTGGCTCAGTGCCTGATAGGCCAGTGCTAGGCCCATGGCTGGTGTTTGTGGTTCTGAGGTCAGTGATTCCTCAGTGCCTGATAGGCCAGTGCTGGTCGTGTGTCTGCTGTTTGTGTTTGTGAGGTCACTTGTGGCTCTGTGCCTGATAGGCCAGTGCTAGTTGCATGGCTGCTGTTTGTGGTTGTGAGGTCACTTGTGGCTCAGTGCCTGATAGGCCAGTGCTAGGCCCATGGCTGCTGTTTGTGACTGTGAGGTCACTTGTGGCTCAGTGCCTGATAGGCCAGTGCTAGGCCCAAGGCTGCTGTTTGTGGTTGTGAGGTCACTTGTGGCTCAGTGCCTGATAGGCCAGTGCTGGTCATGTGTCTGCTGCTTGTGGTTGTGAGGTCACTTGTGTCTCAGTGCCTAATAAGCCAGTGCCAGGCCCATGGCTGCTGTTTGTGGTTGTGAGGTCACTTGCGGCTCAGTGCCTGATAGGCCAGTGCTAGTTGCATGGCTGCTGTTTGTGTTTGTGAGGTCACTTGTGTCTCAGTGCCTGATAGGCCAGTGCTAGTTGCATGGCTGCGGTTTGTGGTTGTGAGGTCACATGTGTCTCAGTGCCTGATAGGCCAGTGCTAGGCCCATGGCTCTTGTTTGTGGTTGTGAGGTCACTTGTGGCTCAGTGCCTGATAGGCCAGTGCTGGTCTTTGGCTGCTGTTTGTGGTTGTGAGGTCAGTGATTCCTCAGTGCCTGATAGGCCAGTGCTGGTCATGTGTCTGCTGTTTGTGTTTGTGAGGTCACTGGTGCCTCAGAGCCTGATAGGCCAGTGCTAGGCCCATTGCTCTTGTTTGTGGTTGTCAAGTCACTTGTGGCTCAGTGCCTCATAGGCCAGTGCTTGGTGCTTGGCTGCTGTTTGTTGTTTTGAGGTCACTTGTGGCTCAGAGCCTGATAGGCCAGTGCTAGGTGCCTGGCTGCTGTTTGTGGTTGTGAGGTCACTTGTGTGTCAGTGCCTGATAGGCCAGAGCTAGGCCCATGGCTGCTGTTTGTGGTTGTGATGTCACTAGTGGCTCAGTGCCTGATAGGCCAGTGCTGGTCTTTGGCTGTTGTTTGTTGTTTTGAGGTCACTTGTGGCTCAGTGCCTGAGAGGCCAGTGCTGGTCATGTGGCTGCTGTTTGTGGTTGTGAGGTCAGTGGTGCCTCAGTGCCTGATAGGCCAGTGCTGGTCGTGTGTCTGGTGTTTGTGTTTGTGAGGTCGCTTTTGCCTCACTGCCTTTTAGGCCTGTGCTAGTTGCATGGCTGCTGTTTGTGGTTGTGCGGTCACTTTTGTCTTAGTGCCTGATAGGCCAGTGCTAGGCCCATGGCTGCTGTTTTCAGTTGTGAGGTCACTTGTGGCTCAGTGCCCGATGGGCCAGTGCTAGGCCCATGGCTGGTGTTTGTGTTTGTGAGGTCACTTGTGGCTCAGTGCCTGATAGGCCAGTGCTAGGTGTCATGTGTCTGCTGTTTGTGGTTGTGAGGTCACTTGTGCCTCAGTGCTTGATAGGCCAGTGCTAGGCCCATGGCTGCTGTTTGTGATTGTGAGGTCACTTGTGGCTCAGTGCCTGATAGTCCAGTGCTAGTTGCATGGCTGCTGTTTGTGGTTGTGAGGTCACTTGTGGCTCAGTGCCTGATAGGTGAGTGCTGGTCATGTGGCTGCTGTTTGTGGTTGTGAGGTCACTTGTGTCTCAGTGCCTGATAGGCCATTTGTAGGCCCATGGCTGCAGTGTGTGGTTGTGAGGACACTTGTGTCTCAGTGCCTGATAGGCCAGTGCTAGTTGCATGGCTGCTGTTTGTGGTTGTGAGGTCACTTGTGGCTCAGTTCTGGATAGGCCAGTGCTAGGACCATGGCTGGTGTTTGTGACTGTGAGGTCACTTATGGCTCAGTGCCTGATAGGCCAGTGCTAGGCCCATTGCTAGTGTTTGTGGATGTGAGGTCAGTTGTGGCTCAGTGCCTCATAGGCCAGTGCTAGTTGCATTGCTGCAGTGTGTGGTTGTGAGGTCACTTGTGGCTCAGTGCCTGATAGGCCAGTGCTGGTCATGTGGCTGCTCTTTGTGGTTGTGAGGTCACTTGTGCCTCAGTGCCTCATAGGCCAGTGCTAGGCCCATGGCTGCTGTTTGTGGTTGTGAGGTCACTTGCGGCTCAGTGCCCGATAGGCCAGTGCTAGCTGCTTGGCTGCTCTTTGTGGTTGTGAGGTCACTTGTGGCTCAGTGCCTGAGAGGCCAGTGCTAGGCCCATGGCTGCAGTGTGTGGTTGTGAGGTCACTTGTACCTCAGTGCCTGATAGGCCAGTGCTAGTTGCATGGCTGCTGTTTGTGGTTGTGAGGTCACTTGTACCTCAGTGCCTGATAGGCCAGTGCTAGGCGCATGGCTGGTGTTTGTGGTTGTGAGGTCACTTGTGTGTCAGTGCCTGATAGGCCAGAGCTGGTCATGTGTCTGCTGTTTGTGGTTGTGAGGTCACTTGTGTCTCAGTGCCTGATAGGCCAGTGCTGGTCTTTGGCTGTTGTTTGTGGTTTTTGAGGTCACTTGTGGCTTAGTGCCTGATAGGCCAGTGCTGGTCATGTGGCTGCTGTTTGTGGTTGTGAGGTCACTTGTGGCTCAGTGCCGGATAGGCCAGTGCTAGGCGCATGGCTGCTGTTTGTGGTTGTGAGGTCACTTGTGGCTCAGTGCCTGAGAGGCCAGTGCTAGTTGCATGGCTGCTGTTTGTGGTTGTGAGGTCACTTGTGGCTCAGTGCCTGAGAGGCCGGTGCTGATCGTGTGGCTGCTGTTTGTGGTTGTGAGGTCACTTGTGGCTCAGTGCCGGATAGGCCAGTGCTAGGCGCATGGCTGCTGTTTGTGGTTGTGAGGTCACTTGTGTCTCAGTGCCTGATAGGCCAGTGCTGGTCATGTGGCTGCTGTTTGTGGTTGTGAGGTCACTTGTGGCTCAGTGCCAGATAGGCCAGTGATAGGTGCGTGGCTGCTGTTTGTGACTGTGAGGTCGCTTGTGGCTCAGTGCCTGATAGGCCAGTGCTGGTCATGTGGCTGCTGTTTGTGGTTGTGAGGTCACTTGTGGCTCAGTGCCTGATAGGCCAGTGCTAGTCCCATGGCTGCTGTTTGTGGTTGTGAGGTCACTTCTGTCTCAGTGCCTCATAGGCCAGTGCTAGGACCATGGCTGGTGTTTGTGGTTGTGAGGTCACTTGTGTCTCAGTGCTTGAGAGGCCAGTGCTGGTCATGTGTCTGCTGTTTGTGTTTGTGAGGGCACTTGTGGCTCAGTGCCTCATAGGCCAGTGATAGGTGCTTGGCTGTTGCTTGTGGTTGTGAGGTCACTTGTGGCTCAGTGCCTGATAGGCCAGTGCTGGTCATGTGTCTGCTGTTTGTGGTTGTGAGGTCAGTGGTGGCTCAGTGCCTGATAGGCCAGTGCTAGATGCATGGCTAGTGTTTGTGTTTGTGAGGTCACTTGTGGCTCAGTGCCTCATAGGCCAGTGCTAGGCCCTTGGTTACTGTTTGTGGTTGTGAGGTCACTTGTGGCTCAGTGCCTGAGAGGCCAGTGCTGGTCATGTGGCTGCTGTTTGTGGTTGTGAGGTCACTTGTTGCTCAGTTCCTGAGAGGCCAGTGATAGGTGCTTGGATGTTGCTTGTGTTTGTGAGGTCACTTGTGGCTCAGTGCCTGACAGGCCAGTGCTAGGCCCATGGCTGCTGTTTGTGGTTGTGAGGTCAGTGATTCCTCAGTGCCTGAGAGGCCAGTGCTGGTCATGTGGCCGCTGTTTGTGGTTGTGAGGTCACTTGTGTCTCAGTGCCTGATAGGCCAGTGCTAGTTGCATGGCTGCTGTCTGTGGTTGTGAGGTCACTTGTGTCTCAGTGCCTGATAAGCCAGTGCTGGTCATGTGTCTGCCATTTGTGGTTGTGAGATCACTTGTGGCTCGGTGCCTGATAGGCCAGTGCTAGTTGCATGGCTGCTGTTTGTGGTTGTGAGGTCACTTGTGGCTCAGTGCCTGAAAGGCCAGTGCTAGTTGCATGGCTGCTGTTTGTGGTTGTGAGGTCGCTTGTGGCTCAGTGCCTTATAGGCCAGTGCTGGTCATGTGGCTGCTGTTTGTGGTTGTGAGGTCACTTGTGTGTCAGTGCCTGATAGGCCAGTGCTGGTCATGTGGCTGCTGTTTGTGGTTGTGAGGTCGCTTGTGGCTCAGTGCCTGATAGGCCAGTGCTAGTCCCATGGCTGCTGTTTGTGGTTGTGAGGTCACTTCTGTCTCAGTGCCTCATAGGCCAGTGCTAGGACCATGGCTGGTGTTTGTGGTTGTGAGGTCACTTGTGTCTCAGTGCTTGAGAGGCCAGTGCTGGTCATGTGTCTGCTGTTTGTGTTTGTGAGGGCACTTGTGGCTCAGTGCCTCATAGGCCAGTGATAGGTGCTTGGCTGTTGCTTGTGGTTGTGAGGTCACTTGTGGCTCAGTGCCTGATAGGCCAGTGCTGGTCATGTGTCTGCTGTTTGTGGTTGTGAGGTCAGTGGTGGCTCAGTGCCTGATAGGCCAGTGCTAGATGCATGGCTAGTGTTTGTGTTTGTGAGGTCACTTGTGGCTCAGTGCCTCATAGGCCAGTGCTAGGCCCTTGGTTACTGTTTGTGGTTGTGAGGTCACTTGTGGCTCAGTGCCTGAGAGGCCAGTGCTGGTCATGTGGCTGCTGTTTGTGGTTGTGAGGTCACTTGTTGCTCAGTTCCTGAGAGGCCAGTGATAGGTGCTTGGATGTTGCTTGTGTTTGTGAGGTCACTTGTGGCTCAGTGCCTGACAGGCCAGTGCTAGGCCCATGGCTGCTGTTTGTGGTTGTGAGGTCAGTGATTCCTCAGTGCCTGAGAGGCCAGTGCTGGTCATGTGGCCGCTGTTTGTGGTTGTGAGGTCACTTGTGTCTCAGTGCCTGATAGGCCAGTGCTAGTTGCATGGCTGCTGTCTGTGGTTGTGAGGTCACTTGTGTCTCAGTGCCTGATAGGCCAGTGCTGGTCATGTGTCTGCCATTTGTGGTTGTGAGATCACTTGTGGCTCGGTGCCTGATAGGCCAGTGCTAGTTGCATGGCTGCTGTTTGTGGTTGTGAGGTCACTTGTGGCTCAGTGCCTGAAAGGCCAGTGCTAGTTGCATGGCTGCTGTTTGTGGTTGTGAGGTCGCTTGTGGCTCAGTGCCTTATAGGCCAGTGCTGGTCATGTGGCTGCTGTTTGTGGTTGTGAGGTCACTTGTGTGTCAGTGCCTGATAGGCCAGTGCTAGGCCCATGGCTGCAGTTTGTGGTTGTGAGGTCACTTGTGGCTCAGTGCCTGATAGGCCAGTGCTGGTCATGTGGCTGCTGTTTGTGTTTGTGAGGTCACTTGTGGCTCGGTGCCTGAGAGGCCATTGCTAGGTGCATGGTTACTGTTTGTGGTTGTGAGGTCAGTTGTGGCTCAGTGCCTGATAGGCCAGTGCTAGGCCCATGGCTGCTGTTTGTGGTTGTGAGGTCACTTGTGCCTCCGTGCTGGATAGGCCAGTGCTAGTTGCATGGCTGCTGTTTGTGGTTGTGAGGTCACTTGTGGCTCAGTGCCTGATAGGCCAGTGCTGGTCATGTGGCTGCTGTTTGTGGTGGTGAGGTCACTTGTGGCTCAGTGCCTGATAGGCCAGTTCTAATCCCCAGGCTGCTGTTTGTGGTTGTGAGGTCACTTGTGGCTCAGTGCCAGATAGGCCAGTGATAGGTGCGTGGCTGCTGTTTGTGACTGTGAGGTTGCTTGTGGCTCAGTGCCTGATAGGCCAGTGCTGGTCATGTGGCTGCTGTTTGTGGTTGTGAGGTCACTTGTGGCTCAGTGCCTGAGAGGCCAGTGCTAGTTGCATGGCTGCTGTTTGTGGTTGTGATGTCACTTGTGTCTCAGTGCCTGATAGGCCAGTGCTAGGCCCATGGCTGCTGTTTGTGGTTGTGAGGTCACTTGTGCCTCCGTGCCTGAGAGGCCGGTGCTGATCCTGTGGCTGCTGTTTGTGGTTGTGAGGTCACTTGTGGCTCAGTGCCTGATAGGCCAGTGCTAGTTGCATGGCTGCTGTTTGTGGTTGTGAGGTCGCTTGCGGCTCAGTGCCTGATAGGCCAGTGCTGGTCATGTGGCTGCTGTTTGTGGTTGTGAGGTCACTTGTGGCTCAGTGCCTGAGAGGCCAGTGATAGGTGCTTGGATGTTGCTTGTGGTTGTGAGGTCACTTGTGTCTCAGTTCCTGATAGGCCAGTGCTAGTTGCATGGCTGCTGTTTGTGGTTGTGAGGTCAGTGATTCCTCAGTACCTGATAGGCCGGTGCTGGTCATGTTTCTGCTGTTTGTGTTTGTGAGGTCACTGGTTCCTCAGTGCCTTATAGGCCAGTGCTGGTCATGTGTCTGCTGTTTGTGGTTGTGAGGTCACTTGTGGCTCAGTGCCTGATAGGCCAGTGCTAGGCCCATGGCTGCTGTTTCTGGTTGTGAGGTCGCTTGTGGCTCAGTGCCTGATAGGCCATTGCTAGGCGCATGGTTACTGTTTGTGGTTGTGAGGTCAGTTGTGGCTCAGTGCCTGATAGGCCAGTGCTAGGCCCATGGCTGCTGTTTGTGGTTGTGATGTCACTTGTGTGTCAGTGCCTGATAGGCCAGTGCTGGTCATGTGTCTGCTGCTTGTGGTTGTGAGGTCACTTGTGTCTCAGTGCCTAATAAGCCAGTGCCAGGCCCATGGCTGCTGTTTGTGGTTGTGAGGTCACTTGTGTGTCAGTGCCTGATAGGCCAGTGCTGGTCATGTGGCTGCTGTTTGTGGTTGTGAGGTCACTTGTGGCTCAGTGCCTGATAGGCCAGTGCTGGTCATGTTGCTGCTGTTTCTGGTTGTGTGGTCACTTGTGGCTCAGTGCCTGAAAGGCCAGTGCTAGGTGCTTGGCTGCTGTTTGTGGTTGTGAGGTCACTTGTGGCTCAGTGCCTGATAGGCCAGTGCTGGTCATGTGTCTGCTCCTTGTGGTTGTGAGGTCACTTGTGGCTCAGTGCCTGATAGGCCAGTGCTAGGCCCATGGCTGCTGTTTGTGTTGTGAGGTCACTTGTGGCTCAGTGCCTGATAGGCCAGTGCTGGTCATGTGGCTGCAGTTTGTAGTTGTGAGGTCACTTGTGTGTCAGTGCCTGATAGGCCAGTGCTGGTCATGTGGCTGCAGTTTGTAGTTGTGAGGTCACTTGCGGCTCAGAGCCTGATAGGCCAGTGGTGGTCATGTGTCTTCTGTTTGTGTTTGTGAGGTCACTGGTGCCTTAGTGCCTGATAGGGCAGTGCTAGGCCCATGGCTGCAGTTTGTGGTTGTGAGGTCACTTGTGGCTCAGTGCCTCATAGGCCAGTGCTAGGACCATGGTTACTGTTTGTGGTTGTGAGGTCACTTGTGGCTCAGTGCCTCATAGGCCAGTGATTGGTGCATGGCTGCTGTTTGTGTTGTGAGGTCACTTGTGGCTCAGTGCCTGATAGGCCAGTGCTAGGCCCATGGCTGCTGTTTGTGGTTGTGAGGTCACTTCTGGCTCAGTGCCTAATAAGCCAGTGCTAGTTGCATGGCTGCTGTTTGTGGTGGTGAGGTCACTTCTGTCTCAGTGCCTGATAGGCCAGTGCTGGTCATGTGGCTGCTGTTTGTGGTTGTGAGGTCACTTGTATCTCAGTGCCTCATAGGCCAGTGATAGGTGCATGGCTGCTGTTTCTGCTTGTGAGGTCACTTGTGGCTCTGTGCCTGAGAGGCCAGTGCTCATCATGCGGCTGCTGTTTGTGGTTGTGAGGTCACTTGTGTCTCAGTGCCAGATAGGCCAGTGCTAGGCCCATGGCTGCTGTTTGTGTTTGTGAGGTCACTTGTGGCTCAGTGCCTGATAGGCCAGTGCTAGGCCCATGGCTGCAGTTTGTGTTGTGAGGTCACTTGTGGCTCAGTGCCTCATAGGCCAGTGCTAGGCCCATGGCTGCAGTGTGTGGTTGTGAGGTCACTTGTGCCTCAGTGCTGGATAGGCCAGTGCTAGGCCCAAGGCTGCTGTTTGTGGTTGTGAGGTCACTTGTGGCTCAGTGCCTGATAGGCCAGTGCTGGTCATGTGGCTGCTGTTTGTGGTTGTGAGGTCACTTGTGGCTCAGAGCCTGATAGGCCAGTGCTAGGTGCTTGGCTGCTGTTTGTGGTTGTGAGGTCACTTGTGGCTCAGTGTCTGATAGGCCATTTGTAGGCCCATGGCTGCTGTTTGTGGTTGTGAGGTCACTTCTTGCTTCGTGCCTGATAGGCCAGTGTTGGTCATGTGGCTGCCTTTTGTCGTTGTGAGGTCACTTGTGCCTCAGTGCCTGATAGGCCAGTGCTAGGCCTATGGCTGGTGTTTGTGGTTGTGAGGTCACTTGTGGCTCAGTGCCTGATAGGCCAGTGCTGGTCATGTGGCTGCCATTTGTGCTTGTGAGGTCACTTGTGGCTCAGTGCCTGATAGGCCAGTGCTAGGCCCATGGCTGCTGTTTGTGGTTGTGAGGTCACTTGTGGCTCAGTGCCTGTTATGCCAGTGCTAGTTGCATGGCTGCTGTTTGTGGTTGTGAGGTCACTTGTGGCTCAGAGCCTGATAGGCCAGTGCTAGTTGCATGGCTGCTGTTTGTGGTTGTGAGGTCACTTGTGGCTCAGTGCCAGATAAGCCAGTGCTAGGCCCATGGCTGCTCTTTGTGGTTGTGAGGTCACTTGTACCTCAGTGCCTGATAGGCCAGTGCTAGTTGCATGGCTGCTGTTTGTGGTTGTGAGGTCACTTGTGGCTCAGTGCCTGATAGGCCAGTTGTAGGCGCATGGCTGCTGTTTGTGGTTGTGAGGTCACTTGCGGCTCAGTGCCTGATAGGCCAGTGCTGGTCATGTGGCTGCAGTGTGTGGTTGTGAGGTGACTTGTGGCTCAGTGCCTGATAGGCCAGTGCTAGGCCCATGGCTGCTGTTTGCGGTTGTGAGGTCACTTGTGGCTCAGTGCCTGATAGGCCAGTTGTAGGCGCATGGCTGCTGTTTGTGGTTGTGAGGTCACTTGTGGCTCAGTGCCTGATAGGCCAGTTGTAGGCGCATGGCTGCTGTTTGTGACTGTGAGGTCACTTGTGTCTCAGTGCCTCATAGTCCAGTGCTAGTGGCATGGCTGGTGTTTGTGGTTGTGAGGTCACTGGTGCCTCAGTGCCTGATAGGTCAGTACCAGGCCCATGGCTGCTGTTTGCGGTTGTGAGGTCACTTGTGGCTCTGTGCCTCATAGGCCAGTGCTAGGCCCATAGCTGCTCTTTGTGGTTGTGAGGTCACTTGTGGCTCAGTGCCTGATAGGCCAGTGCTAGGCCCATGGCAGCAGTTTGTTGATGTGAGGTCACTTGTGGCTCAGTGCCTGATAGGCCAGTGCTAGGCCCATGGCTGCAGTTTGTGTTGTGAGGTCACTTGTGGCTCAGTGCCTGTTATGCCAGTGCTAGTTGCATGGCTGCTGTTTGTGGTTGTGAGGTCACTTGTGGCTCAGAGCCTGATAGGCCAGTGCTAGTTGCATGGCTGCTGTTTCTGCTTGTGAGGTCACTTGTGGCTCTGTGCCTGAGAGGCCAGTGCTCATCATGCGGCTGCTGTTTGTGGTTGTGAGGTCACTTGTGTCTCAGTGCCAGATAGGCCAGTGCTAGGCCCATGGCTGCTGTTTGTGTTTGTGAGGTCACTTGTGGCTCAGTGCCTGATAGGCCAGTGCTAGGCCCATGGCTGCAGTTTGTGTTGTGAGGTCACTTGTGGCTCAGTGCCTCATAGGCCAGTGCTAGGCCCATGGCTGCAGTGTGTGGTTGTGAGGTCACTTGTGCCTCAGTGCTGGATAGGCCAGTGCTAGGCCCAAGGCTGCTGTTTGTGGTTGTGAGGTCACTTGTGGCTCAGTGCCTGATAGGCCAGTGCTGGTCATGTGGCTGCTGTTTGTGGTTGTGAGGTCACTTGTGGCTCAGAGCCTGATAGGCCAGTGCTAGGTGCTTGGCTGCTGTTTGTGGTTGTGAGGTCACTTGTGGCTCAGTGTCTGATAGGCCATTTGTAGGCCCATGGCTGCTGTTTGTGGTTGTGAGGTCACTTGTGGCTCAGTGCCTGATAGGCCAGTGCTGGTCATGTGGCTGCCATTTGTGGTTGTGAGGTCACTTGTGGCTCAGTGCCTGATAGGACAGTGCTGGTCATGTGGCTGCCATTTGTGCTTGTGAGGTCACTTGTGGCTCAGTGCCTGATAGGCCAGTGCTAGGCCCATGGCTGCTGTTTGTGGTTGTGAGGTCACTTGTGGCTCAGTGCCTGTTATGCCAGTGCTAGTTGCATGGCTGCTGTTTGTGGTTGTGAGGTCACTTGTGGCTCAGTGCCAGATAAGCCAGTGCTAGGCCCATGGCTGCTCTTTGTGGTTGTGAGGTCACTTGTACCTCAGTGCCTGATAGGCCAGTGCTAGTTGCATGGCTGCTGTTTGTGGTTGTGAGGTCACTTGTGGCTCAGTGCCTGATAGGCCAGTTGTAGGCGCATGGCTGCTGTTTGTGGTTGTGAGGTCACTTGCGGCTCAGTGCCTGATAGGCCAGTGCTGGTCATGTGGCTGCAGTGTGTGGTTGTGAGGTGACTTGTGGCTCAGTGCCTGATAGGCCAGTGCTAGGCCCATGGCTGCTGTTTGCGGTTGTGAGGTCACTTGTGGCTCAGTGCCTGATAGGCCAGTTGTAGGCGCATGGCTGCTGTTTGTGGTTGTGAGGTCACTTGTGGCTCAGTGCCTGATAGGCCAGTTGTAGGCGCATGGCTGGTGTTTGTGGTTGTGAGGTCACTTGTGTCTCAGTGCCTCATAGTCCAGTGCTAGTGGCATGGCTGGTGTTTGTGGTTGTGAGGTCACTGGTGCCTCAGTGCCTGATAGGTCAGTACCAGGCCCATGGCTGCTGTTTGCGGTTGTGAGGTCACTTGTGGCTCTGTGCCTGATAGGCCAGTGCTAGGCCCATAGCTGCTCTTTGTGGTTGTGAGGTCACTTGTGGCTCAGTGCCTGATAGGACAGTGCTGGTCATGTGGCTGCAGTGTGTGGTTGTGAGGTGACTTGTGGCTCAGTGCCTGATAGGCCAGTGCTAGGCCCATGGCTGCTGTTTGCGGTTGTGAGGTCACTTGTGGCTCAGTGCCTGATAGGCCAGTTGTAGGCGCATGGCTGCTGTTTGTGGTTGTGAGGTCACTTGTGGCTCAGTGCCTGATAGGCCAGTTGTAGGCGCATGGCTGCTGTTTGTGACTGTGAGGTCACTTGTGTCTCAGTGCCTCATAGTCCAGTGCTAGTGGCATGGCTGGTGTTTGTGGTTGTGAGGTCACTGGTGCCTCAGTGCCTGATAGGTCAGTACCAGGCCCATGGCTGCTGTTTGCGGTTGTGAGGTCACTTGTGGCTCTGTGCCTGATAGGCCAGTGCTAGGCCCATAGCTGCTCTTTGTGGTTGTGAGGTCACTTGTGGCTCAGTGCCTGATAGGACAGTGCTGGTCATGTGGCTGCAGTGTGTGGTTGTGAGGTGACTTGTGGCTCAGTGCCTGATAGGCCAGTGCTAGGCCCATGGCTGCTGTTTGCGGTTGTGAGGTCACTTGTGGCTCAGTGCCTGATAGGCCAGTTGTAGGCGCATGGCTGCTGTTTGTGGTTGTGAGGTCACTTGTGGCTCAGTGCCTGTTATGCCAGTGCTAGTTGCATGGCTGCTGTTTGTGGTTGTGAGGTCACTTGTGGCTCAGAGCCTGATAGGCCAGTGCTGGTGATGTGGCTGCTGTTTGTGGTTGTGAGGTCACTTGTGGCTCAGTGCCAGATAAGCCAGTGCTAGGCCCATGGCTGCTCTTTGTGGTTGTGAGGTCACTTGTACCTCAGTGCCTGATAGGCCAGTGCTAGTTGCATGGCTGCTGTTTGTGGTTGTGAGGTCACTTGTGGCTCAGTGCCTGATAGGCCAGTTGTAGGCGCATGGCTGCTGTTTGTGGTTGTGAGGTCACTTGCGGCTCAGTGCCTGATAGGCCAGTGCTGGTCATGTGGCTGCAGTGTGTGGTTGTGAGGTGACTTGTGGCTCAGTGCCTGATAGGCCAGTGCTAGGCCCATGGCTGCTGTTTGCGGTTGTGAGGTCACTTGTGGCTCAGTGCCTGATAGGCCAGTTGTAGGCGCATGGCTGCTGTTTGTGGTTGTGAGGTCACTTGTGGCTCAGTGCCTGATAGGCCAGTTGTAGGCGCATGGCTGCTGTTTGTGACTGTGAGGTCACTTGTGTCTCAGTGCCTCATAGTCCAGTGCTAGTGGCATGGCTGGTGTTTGTGGTTGTGAGGTCACTGGTGCCTCAGTGCCTGATAGGTCAGTACCAGGCCCATGGCTGCTGTTTGCGGTTGTGAGGTCACTTGTGGCTCTGTGCCTGATAGGCCAGTGCTAGGCCCATAGCTGCTCTTTGTGGTTGTGAGGTCACTTGTGGCTCAGTGCCTGATAGGCCAGTGCTAGGCCCATGGCAGCAGTTTGTTGATGTGAGGTCACTTGTGGCTCAGTGCCTGATAGGCCAGTGCTAGGCCCATGGCTGCTGTTTGTGGTTGTGAGGTCACTTGTGGCTCAGTGCCTGTTATGCCAGTGCTAGTTGCATGGCTGCTGTTTGTGGTTGTGAGATCACTTGTGGCTCAGAGCCTGATAGGCCAGTGCTAGTTGCATGGCTGCTGTTTGTGGTTGTGAGGTCACTTGTGGCTCAGTGCCAGATAAGCCAGTGCTAGGCCCATGGCTGCTCTTTGTGGTTGTGAGGTCACTTGTACCTCAGTGCCTGATAGGCCAGTGCTAGTTGCATGGCTGCTGTTTGTGGTTGTGAGGTCACTTGTGGCTCAGTGCCTGATAGGCCAGTTGTAGGCGCATGGCTGCTGTTTGTGGTTGTGAGGTCACTTGCGGCTCAGTGCCTGATAGGCCAGTGCTGGTCATGTGGCTGCAGTGTGTGGTTGTGAGGTGACTTGTGGCTCAGTGCCTGATAGGCCAGTGCTAGGCCCATGGCTGCTGTTTGCGGTTGTGAGGTCACTTGTGGCTCAGTGCCTGATAGGCCAGTTGTAGGCGCATGGCTGCTGTTTGTGGTTGTGAGGTCACTTGTGGCTCAGTGCCTGATAGGCCAGTTGTAGGCGCATGGCTGCTGTTTGTGACTGTGAGGTCACTTGTGTTTCAGTGCCTCATAGGCCAGTGCTAGTTGCATGGCTGGTGTTTGTGGTTGTTAGGTCACTTGTGCCTCAGTGCCTGATAGGTCAGTACCAGGCCCATGGCTGCTGTTTGCGGTTGTGAGGTCACTTGTGGCTCTGTGCCTGATAGGCCAGTGCTAGGCCCATAGCTGCTCTTTGTGGTTGTGAGGTCACTTGTGGCTCAGTGCCTGATAGGCCAGTGCTAGGCCCATGGCAGCAGTTTGTTGATGTGAGGTCACTTGTGGCTCAGTGCCTGATAGGCCAGTGCTAGGCCCATGGCTGCAGTTTGTGTTGTGAGGTCACTTGTGGCTCAGTGCCCGATAGGCCAGTGCTAGTTGCATGGCTGCTGTTTGTGGTTGTGAGGTCACTTGTGGCTCAGTGCCTGATAGGCCAGTGCTAGTTGCATGGCTGCTGTTTGTGGTTGTGAGGTCACTTGTGGCTCAGTGCCTCATAGGCCAGTGCTAGGCCCATGGCTGCAGTTTGTGGTTGTGAGGTCGCTTGTGCCTCAGTGCCTCATAGGCCAGTGCTAGGCCCATGGCTACTGTTTTCAGTTGTGAGGTCACTTGTGGCTCAGTGCCTGATAGGCCAGTGCTAGGCCCATAGCTGCTCTTTTTGGTTGTGAGGTCACTTGTGGCTCAGTGCCTGATAGGCCAGTGCTGGTCATGTGATTGCTGTTCTTTTTTGTGAGGTCACTTGTGGCTCAGTGCCTGATAGGCCAGTGCTAGGCCGATGGCTGCTGTTTTCACATGTGAGGTCACTTGTGGCTCAGTGCCTGATAGGCCAGTGCTGGTCATGTGGTCACTACTTACCGAGTACCTCATAGGCAAGGAGCAAGCACATTCTTTTGTTGTTGACTGTGACATCACTTTTTCCCGAGTACCTGATAGGCCAGTAGAAGGCACCTGGCTTGGATCTGGATTCTGAGGTCACTGTTGCCTTAGCATGGTGCATCAGGGACACAGAGGGGACATGACTAGACATGGCACCAAGTAGGGCCCCCCAAGCGCCTGAAAACACAGCAAGGCCAACTCTCCATCCCTGGAAGTTCCTTTTACTCCCCCAAAGGCTTTGAAAATGGACTTTCTGGGAACATCCATTTTCAGCCCTGGTCATGTTCACTTC
The DNA here is from genome assembly GCF_036417845.1 of Apteryx mantelli. Lineage (NCBI taxonomy): Eukaryota > Metazoa > Chordata > Aves > Apterygiformes > Apterygidae > Apteryx > Apteryx mantelli. The sequence continues at coordinate 15,908,739 of NC_089997.1, forward strand.
CCACCTCAAGGAAGCAGATGAAGTGGTCTCAAGGGGCTTCACCTGGCTGAATCTTCCCTCTCTCTTGTGCCCAATCTGCTGCCAAAGAGAGGCCTCTGTGGGGATTTTTCTTATGCCTTTCTTTGGGGCTCACATTACCTCTGTCTCCTCCAAGAGCCTTTGCACCCATTCTCCAATCAGCACATACTTGGACAGAGAATCGGAGACCTCTAACATGTGAGAGCCCCGAAGGTGATATTAAAGCAGGTGTACACACGAAGAACAGAGACCCAGTACGGACCTTGCAGGAAAATCTCACAAGCTCCCTGCTGTTGGACAGGGGTAATTTCTACAGCACACAGACCCTGGAAATCAGACATTACTAATGCTGCAGATCTGTATGCTGCTGGGACAGGAGTGACCTCAAAGTAGATTCCCAGCCATGTGCTTGTTGCTGGCCTATCAGGGACTCAGAAAGACATGACCTCACAGGCACCTGCAGAACAGTTTCTGTCACAGGCCTATAAGCCTCTGAGACAGAAGTGATCTCAAAAGCTCATACCCCAGCCATGGACCTGCTGCGGCCCTATCAACCGCTCAGGTAGAAGTGACCTCACAATCACTTTTCCAGACACATCTCTGCTCCTATCCAATCAGTTCAGCACTCACAAGTGACCTCACAAGCAACAGACAAGCCTTCTTCCTCCAGATGGCCTATCAGGTACTCAGGTAGAAATGACCTCATCATCATCAACTGAGCCATGTGCCTCCTGCTGGCCTGTCAGCTACTTAAAAAGACTTAATTTGACACTGGTGATTTTCTGGCATAGCTCTCATAGACAGTGGTGACCTCTCTACCCACACCCTGACCAGGTGCCTGGTGCCATCTGCAGCTCCCCCTGCCTTCCCCCAAGGCTGAGACAGCTCCTGTGCGGCCTCCCTGATTCACCTCGTGGATTCACAATGCTCATAGTGCAGCAAAACACCCATCACGTACCAGTTACTACCTCAAAAGAACATTAGCTTTTGCCTAGGTAGTCCCTACACGTAGCCCATAAAACTTAGGAATTGGAAAAAGGCCTGCAAGTAATTCTTGGCAACATTTTCGAAAAAGATGATTTCATGGGATGAGCAATTATGAACCTGAAGACAGCAGGGCCTCCTGTCCCAGGCAGAGGGAGAAGCCTTCCCACAACTCAGAAGTCTGCTTCCTCCCCAATGCTGAACAAACCCAGCAAATCACGTCCAGGACAACGAGCATTCTCCTATTTCATGGTTTCACCTTCTGGAGCTCCTGCAGGAAAGCAGCCCCGCTGCTGGTGTGAGGGCACCTGCCGCATTTGAACACACCAGCAGCCCCCACCAAACCCACTCGCACCGCTCTCTCGCCCGATCGCTTCTCTCCTTTCCTCCCTCTCCTCTTCCCCACCGGCTCCCTGGGGACCTGCCATGGTTCAGGGCATGGCCTTCCTCTCCCCGGGGGTCGCTGCAGAGCAGCGCAGCGTGCTGCTCTGGGCGCAGGCCTGGCTGCGGAGGAAGCTGCCCTTCCAGCTGCTGGCGTGGGGAGCTGCCTCGCTCCTGACGCGCTGCCTGAGGGTGCTGTTTGCGCCCTGCCCTGAGCGACCCGCCTTGCGGGGCCGCGGGGCACCGCTGCTGCGTGGTTGCGCCCTGCTCTCCGCGCTGCCCTGCTCTCCCGCTCCTCCGCTCTCCTCTCCTCTCCTCTCCCCCTTCCCTTTTGTGATATGTGCTAATTTGTTGCATCAAAGTGAGAAACAGCCTTGGGAACATCTGTGGGAACATCCTACAGCCTGTGGTGGGGGGCATGTACTCTGCCTGAGAAAATTGAGTTGAGCTAGCGAAGCGGCAATGTTAGTTTAGATAGCCTAATATGGCACACAATGCAGAGGAAGACTCCAGCCTTCATCCCCACGACCACCAGAGGGCTGAAGAAGACCCCCTAGCAACAGCCGGCGCAACCGCAGAAGTTACAGGAGGTGCCCCGTATACCCGGGACTGGAATCGCATATAAGGAGACTGTGAGGGGGGATTGCGCGCGCCGTTGGTGGAGCAGGAGACTCCCCCCGGCCGCCCAGCGCTGTTTTGCTTACTTGTGACTTGCTCAATTATTCTATTAAATTGGGATTTATGCAACCCGGCCCGAGTGGTTGCCAATTTGTCACGTTTACCTATAACACTGGTTATGTGGCTGCTGTTTGTGCTTGTGAGGTCACTTGTGCATTCTGGGTTGGGGAAACGTCCCCCCAGCACGGTCCCCATGATGGGGCCTTTGGTGCCCCATCCCTCCACAGCCCTCTTGCTCTGGCAGCCTCCCCCAGCACCCGGCGCCTGCCCAGCCCCAGCTGTGTCCCAGGCAGGGGTGAGCACAGTGCCATCCTCCAGGGTCTGCCGGGGTCTGGGCCAGGAGAGAGGTCGGGCAGGGCTGGCTGTTCCCTTCGATACAAGCCCTGACCCAGCAGGACAGAGCTGTCCAGGCAGCAAAATGCACCCATAAACCTGGGGTGCGTAGCCAGTGCTGGAAACGGCCAATGTGAGAAGCTGGTCCGTGATGAATGTCCTGGGGCACCTTCCCGGCCAGTCCACACAACCAAGGGCACAGGCTGGTCTCCTCTCTTCTGTGCCTGGCATGTCTTGGTTCCCCTCCGCAAGACCTGGCTCTGCACCACAAACCCACTGCTGTGTGTCCTCACCCTGCCTCTTCACACAGATTAGCTAATATTGGCATTTTCCTCTCCTAGGCCCTTTCCAGAACAGAACAGCCCCTCCCTGGCTCTCCCCACCTCCCCCTGTCTTCTCCCCAGCCCACCCAGCACAGCAGCCCAGGCTGGGGTGGCCCCGCAGCAGTGCCCAATGCAGGGTGCTGCAGAGCTCGGGGCACTCACACCACAACCCAAGCCCCACTGTGGGCACAGCAGCTCCGGGGTGCAGGGGTGTGTGTCAGCTGCCCCATCAGCCTCCAAGCTGGAACTGGCTCTAGTGGCACAAGGACACAGAGGACAGTGACACTCTGTGTCCCTTGGTCTTGTGTCCAGGAGATTCCCTACCCCCAGACTGCCTGCAGCCCCCCGTGCCACTTGTCTCTCCAGGACAGCACAAGATTCCCCACGCTGGGGCTCCTCAGGCAGCTCCTGCTGCCCCAGGGACACAGCAGCCTGCCCTTAGTTGACAGGCAGAGAAACAGATTTATGTTTCTATTTTCTTCCTGCTTGCAATCACACAATTGCTCCTTTCCTCTTCTCCAGGGACATCCCTGCTCCCCAGAGAGCCTTTCCCCATGGTGAGTGCATCAGTGCTGGCCTGCTGGCCATTCCTGGACCCTCCCCTGTGCTTCCCACAGGGCCCTGAACTGGTGGTGCTGTTCTGCAGAGCGAGCAGGCTGTGGGGCCCCGGGGCCCTGAGGTGACTCCACACTGGCCATAGTGGTCAGGGTGGGGAGCAGACCCAACTGGATGCTCATCATTGCACATGACAAGCCCCTAGCAAGGGGGTTGTGGCTGTGGACGATGCTCTGAGCAATCACAGGGCATTTCAAATGGCTCAGGCTGTGTTCAGGTGTGTCCCTAGATCCAGCCCGTGGTTTTCCATTGAAGGTGACATGAACCACTCTCTAGGCTCCCTTCCCTATGCCTGCAGGGTCCACACTGCAGGCATCTGTCACCAGCCCTTCATACATGAGACAGTCCCAGGCAGATACCGCTTGGCCATTCAGCACCTCCAGGAGCACTGGGCACCCTCAAGTGAGAGCTGAATCCAGCCCTCATGCCCTAACACATCACCCCATGAGCTCATTACTTTGAGCCCACAGAGAGCTCTGGAAAAGGCCCTTTCCAGGTGAAAGTCCTTGAGTGCAATCTTGGCTCCAGCTTTGGAAGAAGAGCCCAACCCTCAAGCACTAGACTGAAGAAATCCCCTTTTATTAGAGAGATGCCAGCTCTGACACAGTGATAGACAAATTCACAGAAGGACTCTGGGTCAGACCGACTGGGTTTGTGCCTCTGGAGAAGTGGGATGATTTCAAACACTTCTGCACAAACATCATTATCACAGCGAGAATGCCCAAAGCACAAGAGTTTTCTGAGATGAATTAGAAATCACTTCTGAAGAGTGATAGGCAGCTTATTGCTGCTGAACTAGTACCAATTGGATAAATTTCTTCAGTGTGTCCCTGAGCTCCTTGTTCCTCATACTGTAGATGAGAGGGTTCACTGTTGGAGGCACCACCACGTACAGAACGGCCACCACCAGATCCAGAGCTGGGGAGGAGATGGAGGGGGGCTTCACGTAGGCAAAAAATGAGGTGCTTACAAGCAAGGAGACCACTGCCAGGTGAGGGAGGCACATGGAAAAGGCTTTGTGCCTGCCCTGCTCAGAGGGGATCCTCAGCACGGCTGTGAAGATCTGCACATAGGACAGCACAATGAAAATGAAACACCCAAAGCCCAGACAAACACTAACCACAAGAACCCCAGCTTCCCTGAGGTAGGAGTCTGAGCAGGAGAGTTTGAGGATCTGGGGAATTTCACAGAAGAACTGGTCCAGGGCATTGCCTTGGCAGAGTGGTACTGAAAAGGTATTAGCAGTGTGCAGGGCAGCATAGAGAAAACCAGTGCCCCAGGCAGCTGCTGCCATTTTGACACAAGCTCTGCTGCCCAGAAGGGTCCCGTAGTGCAGGGGTTTGCAGATGGCAACAAAGCGGTCATAGGCCATGATGGTGAGAAGACAATACTCAGCTGAAATGAAAAAGACAAACAAAAATATCTGGGCAGCACATCCAGAGAAGGAAATGGCCCTGGTGTCCCACAGGGAATTGGCCATGGATTTGGGGACAATGGTGGAGATGGAGCCAAGGTCGAGGATGGAGAGATTGAAGAGGAAGAAGTACATGGGAATGTGGAGGCGGTGGTTACAGGCTACAGCTGTGATGATGAGGCCATTGGCCAGGAGGGCAGCCAGGTAGATGCCCAGGAAGAGTGAAAAGTGCAAGAGCTGCAGCTCCCGCATGTCTGCAAATGCCAGGAGGAGGAACACGTTTGGGGAGCTGCTGTTGAACATTTGCTCTTAGTTCAGGGCACTGTCCAAGGAGGAAAAGACATTGACAAGTTAGAAGAGGCTTCTCTGAGCAAAACCCATTCCACTTCTCGTAGTACCCTCCACATTTCCTCTCTCTTTTACCTTTGTTCAGCTTCGTTTCCTGACCTCTGGTTCATGCTGACTGGGTGTGCTGTGCAAAGCAGGAGCCTCTGCACATGGACTTCAGAGGAGTCAGGCCTGCTCTACTGGGGTGTGTAAATGGAGGTGTCAAACTGCCCTGTGTATTCGGTGGGGATACCTGGGGATGGGCACCGTGAACCGAGCGAAGGGGACTTGGTCCAGTGACCCAGTGGGAATATTCTCTGTTTACTATTGTGAGAGATGAATACAGCACTCATGCCAGCTGTGTTTGAAAGGGAAGATCTTTGTGAGGGATTCCTCCCCCCAACCTTGTCCTCTTGAACAGAGGTGTCCATATCTGAATCAGTCACACCAGCTCCCACTCCAGCAAGTGAGAGAAACAGTGCAGTGAAGGCAGGGGCTGACCTGACCCTTCCTAGACATCTCTGTCCCACTGAGATGGACCCTGCCCTCACATCAGTTCACTGTCTTCACTGTTGCTTCAGGCAATGTAGTGGGAGTGGGAAGTTACTGCCTTAACTGCAGCTGAAGCCCCTCCTTAACTCCAGAGAGCAAGAACCAGACCAGCACGGAGAGGAGAAGAAATGAAGAGCAATTCTATGACCCTTCTACCCAGGGGAAGTAAGGAGTGACAGACAGATGAGCACTCAGGAAAGCCTTCACCTCACCCAGCTGTGCACACCACCTCCTAGACAGCAACATCTCAGGACACAGTCACTCTCAGTCCCTTTGTCCTGCAGAGGGAAATGGGCACAACGCAGGAGAGATGCACCCCCTCTTCTACCAAGGAGGGGCTCATGGCCTGGACCCCATGGCCTTGAGGGCAGAGGCTCTGATGGGTGGGAGAGGAGACATGGGGCTTTGATTAGAGGAAGATGTCTGCGTTGCAGACACTGACTGGCAGTGTTCCAAATTCCCCCTCCCACAGCATTTATGTTTCAATTTTCCTCCCATTCACTGACCATATCTCCACTGCCCGGAGCTTTTCCTGCTGGCTGCTGTTTCTCTGTCCCATGTCTTTTCCCTGTCAGTGCTCACAGACCCCATCGCACCCTCTGAGCACTCAGTCTGAATTACAGCCCATGCAGACCTGGGGGCACTCCCTGGCTTCACAATCTTGCACCGTCCCTGGGAGAAGGCAGACGCGATGTCCCTGTCCCTCTGATGATGTGGCTGGGAATCCTTGCTCTAAAGCACCACCTGCTCCAAACAGGAGAAGCTGGCAGAGCCACCCTGACAGACCCTATCAGCTCTGGAAGGTGCCAGCTTCAGAAGAACCCTCCAGGAACCACGGCAGTGTTGCCCTGCAGCCAGAGACTTACTGTGTTAGGGGCTGTGAAGATTTCTCCCTGCAGTGAGCTCTCAGATGTCCTCCCATTCCTGACTGTCTTTAACTTCCGAGTGCCTCATCTCATCCTGGAGCCCGCAGGCAGTGCCCTGAGTCTTGCTGCTCTTCTAAGAGGAGCTGCTCCTGGACAGAGCTGTCTCTCTTCAGCACCTGCCAGGTTGCCATGGGCTCCCGCAGTCCCAGGAGCCAGACTCAGCTCAGGAGCAGAGGCCCAGCTGAAGATGTGACATTTTCTTTCCCCTCTGCACCCTCAAGGTGTTCCCAGGGCTCCAGGGCTGACAGTTCCTGAAAGGCAGCAGGGTCACCCCTGGGAAATGTCCATTGAAGTAGACTAAAATAATCACTGATGGTCCCTCTGTAAGCAGTGGAGTGAGACTGAGTCCACCATTGCAGTTGGTCTCATCAGAGGATGGTTATCTAAGACAGGTGGAAATGTCCCACTCTAGAAGGCCCTTTTCCCATCTCATAAGAAGACAGGACACCTGCACAGGGACGAGAAGGGAGTTCATTTATTTGTGCTTCAAGGACTTATTTAGAGGAATTAATCAATACATCTATTGCCCATTGAGAATCCCCTGGGAAAGTGTGGGATTCAGTTTCCTCCCACGCACTCCACAAGCTCACAGGAGGTTTCCCCTTGCCCAAGTTTTGGGGTGCACACAGTGGGTGTCTGTATACGAGCTCCTTGTCTCAGCTCTCACTGTAATCAATGGAGATGGAGGGAGGGAGTCAGCCGTACACACTCACACCCCCTTGGACTCTGAAGGGACAGAGGTGGTCCAACACATGTGCAATTGTCTTCTTGCTCTAATGGAACAACTAGGAGACCCACATCCTTCTAGAGCATCAGATGGGGACCAGGTGGAGAATCTCCTTGGCCATCTGAAAGGACACTTGATGCCTGCTACCCCCAGAGCTCCACTCACTAAGGAGCTCAGACCTATGCAAATCCAGACATTGCAAATAGCTTATGTAATTCAGTGCAGACACTTGATTTCATGCAATGACAATAGGCCTGCAGGGCCATGTCACATGCATGGGGTTTCTGACACAACCACCATGTTTCTTATAGATACGGCATGGGACCCACAAGAAAATCAGGCCTTTTTGGAGTGGCTGGTGAACAAACACCCCAGGGCATCTCAGATTTCCTACCTGTTCCCAAACAAGGGATTCCTACCACTGCCTTTAGGCAAAGTCTATCCCATCTACATCTGAGCACGCTGCCAAGATGGAAGGCACATCACACCAAGGTCTCCACACGTATGCCTACACTTTCAAACCCCACTAGCTCTCCTCTCCCGAAACCTTTGCTCACCCACAGCGTGGCTGCATTGCAGGCTGTTCAGACCCAGGGACTTTCACAGGGGCAGCTTGTCCTTCCTGGATATCCAGTCTTCTCTGTCACAGGCCCTAAGGTGCTGCAGAGTCAGGTCAGGAGCCAAACACCTCTCCTGCCATAGCTGCATGGCCCAGCTCTGTTTCTCTCTGGCCTTGGATACTGCAGGGCCTCTGTTGCCCAGGGGAGCTGTGCCATCTCCATCCCTGGAGGTTTTCAAGACTGGATCAAGCCCTCAGCAACCTGGTCTCACCCCAAAGCTGACCCTGCAGGGAACACAAGGCTGGGCTAGAGGCCACATGAAGTCCCATCCAGCCTCCAACATTATTGCATTCCTTCCACCAAGGATCTTCTCTTGGCAGTGTTAGGAAAAGCACTCAGTTCTCCTGACCATGGAAGTAAGTTAGACACAAGTGATCAGATCAGCTAGCTTTCCTGTCCTGTTCCAGTCAGAGAGGTTCAGAAGCAGAGCTGCTTGGCAGGTACCCCTGAACAGCCCTGATCACTCCTTTGCTTCACCTTTTAGTGTGTTTTTCTTTCCTTTACTCTTTCCAAGTTCTGTCTTCTTACCATCCTCATACTCTCCCATACAAACAGCCCACCTCTCTTCACCCTTTCCCCGTAGGCCTTGGTTGTGCTTGCTTTGTACGCTCACTTGGCATTTCTGAGATGGTCACCGTGGTAATTGCTACCTAGGTCAGCAATTCCATTCAACTGGTACCTCCTTTTAGTACTTGTAGTGTCCTGCAATTCCTCGTGCTGTTGTCTTCTTAGAGGCACCACAAGTCCAGGTGAGCCATCTACATACACACATTAACAGCTGACACAATGAACTTCACTATGGGGGACCTAGAGAAACTTGGAGATTCAGCCAACAGAAACCTCAGGAAGCTTTACAAAGAGAAGTGGCAAGTCCTGCACAAGGGGAATAATGACCCCATGCATCAGGACAGGTTGGGACCTGACCAGCTCAGGAGTGGCCTGAGGAGAAGGGCCTGGGTGTTACGAGGGATGCCATATGAGCCAGTGGTACATGCTCACTGCAAATAAGGCCAGACACCTATGGGGCTGCATTAGGAGGAAGGTGGCCACCCAGACAAGGGGAGTTATTATCCCCCTCACCTCAGCCCTAGTGTGTCCTATTTGGGGGCTGCCAGGAGCTTTCCTTGGTACTGGGAACCTGCATGAAAAGAGGAAAGAGCCCCAAACTGTAGCTTGGGAAGTTCAGACTGGACATTAGGATGAAGAAATATCACTTGAAGGGTAGTGCTGTGGTGGAGCAGGCCACCCAGAGGGAGTCTGTGATCAGCCCTTGGCTTTGTGTTTCAAGGAATAGCCAGTGAGGATGGAGAGACATCAGTGAAGGGAGGGAGATCTCAGGGTGAGAGCAAGGTGGGGAAGCAGGTTGGGGGTCTACAGTCTTCAGGGACACAGGCACAGGTGTGGGACAGCACAGGATGGCCTGTGGTGGAGATGGCCAAGGGCGCTGCCAAGGCTGAAGGGCCCCGACAGAACTGAGGTCTTTGTCCTCTTGGCTATGGCTGTTGTCTCTGCCACCGAGGCCTACCAGGAGACACCAGGGCCTTGCTCCCCCTCACCCTTCAGGGGACCCTGAGAAGTGTTGTGTGTTTGTCCTGCACTCAGCATTGCACACCCTCACCCTCACACTGACCCCAGGAAGAGCCCTGGGCAATGCATGGGGGAAAGTATCTCCCTTTCCAGGGGTTCGCTGTCCGTGCTTGGCCATTTTCCTTGATCAAATACATGAAGGGTTTATGTGGCATCAGAGCCACCTGCACATTGCCTTTGCCTACCTGTAACCAGTGATTACAATTTTCTGCTCTAATCAGCCCCTGGGGAGCCTTTGTTGCTAATGGCCCTCAGTGGGACCCAGTCATGCTCTACAAAACTTTGGGGTTTAGTTCTGACTTTGATATCTTCGATGTTTTGTTCAGTCTCCTGGCAGTAGCTGAGGTCCATGGACTCAGCACCAAATATACCATGGGACCTATTAAAAAGCAAAAAGCCCTGACAAACCAGGTCTCTCCCTATAATTTTCTTCAAGTCTTGCATGGCTAATTGGAGAGGTTTCTGGCGTGTACCTGAAAGATGGAGACTTCAAAAAGATACAAGTACTTCTGCTTTTAAAGGTTTATTATTATTATCATTCAGCTTTCAGAATAAGTGAAGGCAACATTCTCCAACTGATATCAATCCAGAGTGTCTCCTAATGAAGTCTGGACATGTAGGAAAAGCAGTGTTCCAGAGGTCAGGCACTGTATGGACAATCTTCCTCCCCATCTCCCCAACCCTACTGTTTCTCTCATCAGCCACCTGGGCTTTACATCACTCTGGTTAAAAGCTACCCTTATTCCACTGAAGTCTGCAACTGAATGTTATAGTTCCTATGCCCCAATTCCCACCTGCTGTACTTAGAGAACTACCTGCAAACAGACGCAGAAGGATTTTCTTTTAATTGCAAAGAAACAAAAAATAAAGCCTGATATAGTTTCATAAAAAAGAATTACCCTCTTTGACTGTATGCTAAGTCCAAGCTGCCTCCAATGAGGACTACTTTCCACAAGGGATTGTCTTACTGGAAATCTTTTTGATAGATAGGAAAGGCTAAATGTAAGCAGAATTTAGGACTTGGCTAAAGGGACACACTACTGAAAGACAGAGCAAACTTTAAGCTCCCTGAAGTGCAAACCAACAGCTCATGGGAATGAGCAAAGAGTTAGGGGAGGAGTCACAATGTTACAATGTTGCAATGTCCAGATAGTGCTGTAAAGGTGATGTTAGACTTTGTCAATTTAGTCAGCACATGTGGAAATGGGAGAGAGAGATGTACAGCTCCTGGGGTCCTGGGCTGTGCCAGGGGCTGTGCTACTCTTGGAGATCTTGGACCAGGCTGTGTTTCTGTAGAAAAGTCTGGAAAACCTTTGATGCAAGCCCACAGAGAAGAGGGATTCTCCTGGGCACTCAGAGCAACCCAGGCAGGACCCAGGAATGTCGAGGGAAACCCATCCCACCCATATGAAACTCACTGCTCTTCCCGGAGACCTTTCTTGACCCTCGGGCTGGGAGCAGGAGGGGGCATGGGGGCACAGTCATGTCCCAGACTTGCCTCCATCAGGCCTTCAGCTCCACAACATGTCACAGCTTCAAGTGAGCTCCCTAAAGCAACACTTCCCATGCCCTCGGTGCTTAGAGAAGCCTTTAGGTAGACACACAGGAGAGAATGGGGAGAAAGGGCAGAGATGCCAGGGTGCAGAGCTGGGGCTCCCAGCATCATAGCTGTGGTCTCACAGGCTGAGTAAGCAAACCAGCTCCTTCTGCAGTGACTTGAAAAGCCACATTTCTGACAGGATTCAAGGTGAATGGAGTCTTCCTTCTGCAAGATTTGCCCCAGGACTGTGCAGAGACTAGGAAGAGCAGGAAGGTCGGTTGTAGGGACGCTCTCAAGCTTCAGCAGCTGCAGAGCTGGGAGCTGGTCATCTCACACACTTCTGAGTGAGTCAAAATGCAGGTCCTGAGGCATTGCACTGCCTCATAAGCTCTGCACCGGAGCCAGGACAGCAGCACAGCAGTGTGTGGGCATGTTCTGAGAAGCCCAGAGTCATAAAATGTGGGAGATCCAGGATGTCAGGGTCGTACAGACCCCGGGAGAGCAAGGATGCCTGCGGGGAGGAGGGCAGGGGGCTGAGGAGCGTACTCAGGGGAGAAGTACAGCCCCAAGGCGACACTGAAAACCACAAGGACCAAATGAGGCCCAGGGATGAGAAATGGCTTTCCCCAGGCTCAGCCAGAAGGAAAGATGGGCAAATTTCATGGGAAATGGGAAAACTTCCCCACATTTGCTACCTGGCCTCGTCCATGGCTTTGGAGCCTGGCAGGGACCAGGGTCCTGGATAAGGGCTTCTGGAAGATGTGTGTTAAGGATACGTTTGCTCTTTTCTGGCATAGCATCTCTATCTCAAGCACTGCAGACCGAGAAACCTTGCTGAGGACTTCTGAAAGCAAAGAGCCTGCCTTGGTGTCTAAAGGAGGAAGGCTACGTCCTGTCCCACATTGTCCTACATCCTGCTTCCACAAAAAGAGTGACCCACAGCAGAAACCAGTTTTGAGGCTCACCAAAGCATTTCTCAGCCTGTGGCCACGCTTTGTGCTGTTTCATCCCACATGACTTTGATCTCAGCTTCGAAAAATGCCAACCCCCAAACCCCAGATTCCTGCACAGATCTGCCCAGTGCAGTGACCTGTCAGTGCAGGGGCGCAGAAGTGACGTCTCCAATGCCCCATTTGAGATATTTCACAGTCTTTGACAGTGTCTGGAGACATTCCTGAAGGATTTATCAGAAAAATATGGAAAATAACTGGGGTGAAGGGAGGTGGCTGCTTTCCAGGACATGAGGGGAAATCTCTCTGCTCTCTCCCTAGCTGTGCCATCTCCATGACAGTGACCTACTGAGCCCCCAGATGACACAAGCTGAGGTCACAATGGGATGTGTCACATCACAGAGAGGTCTCCCTGGTGTTGTGGCAGGGAGGCCTCACTTCCCTGTGAAGCCCAAGCACTCCTGGGCACTGCTCACACTCTCCCCACGGCTGCCCTTCATAGTGGCTCCATGGCAAGCAGAGGGGACAGGAGGCCACGATGGGGCCCCTCACCAACAGGCAGAGGAGCAGGGGCATGTTGGAAAGGAGTTGTGGGTGATGAGAAGGGAAGAGCATCCCTCCTTCCTGGCTGGAGAGGTGATCTGAGGGCAAGGGGGCAAGCAAGATGGAAGGTTGCTGGATGGACACCATCAGCCTGGACCACAGTTCCTTGTTCCCAACGCTTGTGTGGCTCTCCACTGAAGGTAAGGGCTTTGGAAGCTCCTTCCTGAGGTGTCGCACTGAGACTGTTAACTGCAAAAACTGCTGTGGTGGATCCCAGGCTGTGGGGGTGGCTGAACAGGGCTTGGGGCTGCTGTGAGAGCCCTGCCTGAGGGTCCCGTCTGGCTTGGGGGACAATGTGGCAGCCAAGACTCCTGGGTCCTGCAGCTGGGGTTGCCCTGAGCCCCAAGGCTTCTCTGGGCCAACTCCATCGCCTCTTGGGTGGGGGCGAGGAATCTATGGCCAGGTTTCCCTGGGAGTGGGTCCCCCTTTGGGATCTGCCTCTGGGAGGAAAGGGGTCCTGCATCCCACAGGCTGCGGTGTCCTGCAGCTCCCGTAGGGCTCTCAGGAGCCTGCTGGAAATGCCTTTGCTGGAAATGGATCCTTCACCTCATAATAAATCCAAGTCGTCTGCTTGTTTGGGAGAACCTCTGATCCTTCTCCCTGGATCCTCTTGTGCCTCCAACTTGGCACAGCATGTTTTGAGCTGAGATGCCATTACAGATGGCCACAGCCCCTGTCCTCCTGCAAATTGGGCTCCAACTTCTGCACCCAAAGATAGCATGTTTGGGAAAGCAGCTTGGAAACAGGTGGAGGCACAATCCCCACTGCAAAGGTCCTGGCTGACCCCAAGGATTTTTCTCTGAGCTGTGCTGGGCAGTGCTGGGGTGAGCCCAACACAGCCATCTCCCCCAGCCCCCTCACAACCCCACACCACTGCTCCCTAGTTGAGTCCCGGGGCTGCCGTGGGCAGGGGGCCAGGGCAGCAGGGGCGAGAGGACACTGCCCTGCCCTGCCCTGCCCTGGGGGCAGCAGGATGCTGCCCGCGGGCTGCGCCAACCTGGCCAGCCCAAGGGCCCCCACACCGGCGCCACGGCTGCCACCAGCACACGCCCCAGCGCTGCCCCCCCACACCCCGCACGGCCCCCAGGGCACAGGGCAGCCAGCAGCCCCGCGGGGACCCTGCCACACAACCCAGCCATGCCGCGGCAGCGGCCGCGCCCCGGGGCCCCGCACTGCCCGCCCACACGGCGCCGCGCTGCCCCCAGGCCCCGCCGCGCCCCGCGCTGCCGCCCACAACATGGCGCCCGACCGCGGGGGAGGGGGCGGAGCTGGCCGCCAGGGCAGGAGGGCCCAGGGTTGCCATGGCATCGCCCCAGTGCAGCCCTTCTATTGGCTGTCAGGAGGAGGAGGGCGGGCACCAGTTTCACTGATGGCTCTGTCAGCCAATTGCAGTCCAACATGGGGAAAGAAAAGACATCAAAGAAAGAGGTGTAAGTGGAGCGGGAGCAAAGGAGGCGAGAAGGGATCGGGAGAGAGATCGGGTGCGAGTGGGTTTGGTGGGGTCTGCGGGTGCGTTCAAAAGGCGGCGGGTGCCCTCCTGCCGGGGCGGGGGCAGCGGTGCTGGCGCTGGGGCTGCTTTGCTGCAGGGAGCTCCAGAAGGTGAAACCATGAAATAGGAGAATGCTTGTTGTCCTGGATGTGTGGAGGATTTGCTGGGTTTGTTCAGCACTGGGGAAGGAACCAGACTTTTGAGTTGTGGAAGGCTTCTCCCTCTGCCTGGGACATGAGGCCCTGCTGTCTTCAGGTTCATAATTGCTCATCCCATGAAATCATCTTTTTCAAAACTGTTGCCAATAGTTACTTGCAGGCCTTTTTCCAATTCTCTTGTTTTATGGGCTATATGTAGAGACTACCTAGGCAAAAGCGAATCTTTTTGGGGGGGTAGTAACTGGTATGTAAGGGGTGTTTTGCTGCACTATGAGCATTGTGAATCCACGAGGTGAATCAGGGAGGCCGTTGAGGAGCTGGCTGAGCCTTGGGAGAAGGCAGGGGAGCTGCAGGTGGCACCAGGCACATGGTCAGGGTGTGGGTAGAGAGGTCACCACTGTCCATGAGAGCTATGCCAGAAAATCACCAGTGTCAAATCAAGTCTTTGTAAGTAGCTGACAGGCCAGCAGGAGGCACATGGCTCGGCTGTTGATGATGAGGTCATTTTTGCATGAGTACCTGATAGACCAGCTGCAGGAACAAGGCTTGTGCTTTGTGAGGTCACTTCTGAATGCTGAACTGATTGGATAGCGGCAGAGATGTGTCTGGAAAGGTGATTGTGAGGTCACTTCTACCTGAGTGGTTGATAGGGCAGCAGCAGGTCCATGTCTGGGATGTGTGTTTTTGAGATCATTTCTGCCTGAGCAGCTGATAAGGCAGGATTTGGTTCATGGCTGGGGAAGTTATAGTGAGGTAATTTCTGTCTTAGAGGCTTCTAGGCCAGTGACAGAGACATGGCTGTGAAGGTGAGTGTGAGGTGATGTCTTTCTGAGTCCCTGCTAGGCCAGCAGCAGGCAGTTAGGCATGGGCGTTGCTTGTGAGGTCTCTCTTGTCAGAGTAGCTGCTAGGCCAGCAGTAGTTGATGGCTGGGGAAGTTATTTGGAGGAAAGTTCTGCCTGTGAAGCCCATAGGCCATCAGCAGGCATGTGGTGGGGGTATGGACTTGTGAGGTCACCTCTATGTGAGCAGCTGAGAGGAGAGGAGAAGACACATGGCTTGGCTGTTGGCGGTGAGGTCACTTCTGGGTTTCCGGGAGATGAGTAGTTAATCAAAGCAGTCAGAGCCATTTCTCCACTTTACGCCTACGCAGACCCTTGCAGACAGGCGAGATGCCCCCTCAGGCCTCTCATGGCAATGGGTGGCTCTGAGACACCTGTCCTTGTTCAGCGGTGGAGGCAGCATCTCCAAAGCCTCTGGTGCCTTTGGCAAGAGTCTCAGAATAGCAGATTCCTTGAGGCTGCAATGGGGGAGACATCTGGAGGTAGGGCTCCATCACCCTGCTCAAGGCAGGTGCCAGTAGAGGAGGTATCTTGGGGCCTTTTCCAGTGAAGTTTTGATTATCTCCAAGGATGGAGATCTGAGAACCTCTCTCGATCCCTGTGCGGCAGTTGGGCCACCCCCACGGAGAAAAAGGTTTCTTCTTAACATCTAAGAAGCATTTCCCATTGTGCAATTTGTCCCTTTTGCCTCTCATGCTATTAGTGTGCACCTTCAGGAAAATCCAACTCCGTCTTCTCTGTGCCCTCCATAAGGTAGCTGTGCACAGCATGAAGATCCCCCTTGGCCTTCTCTTGTCTAGGCTGGAGAAACCCAGCTCTCGCAGCCTCTCCTTATATGGCCCCACGGTCCAGGCCCTGACCATCTTGGTGTCCCTGTGCTGGACTCCCTGCAGTGTGTTAGTGCCTTTGCAGAATTGGAGAGACCAAACAGGAGCCGGAATACAGACATGGTGTCACCTGTGCCAAAAAGAGGGTTAGAAGGTCTTGGTAGCCCTGCTGGCTGTGCTCTCACCAGTACAGCTCAGCATGGAGGGGAGACATTTTCCCCTGACTGTTGTGACTCTGTAAGGCCAGCAGAACTGACAGTAACACTCCGATTCTTTCTTTCTTTCTAGGTTGTTCCACTCATGAGGTTCCCAGTGCAGTCCTAGAGCCCCTGAGGGTGGAGGCAGGATGCCAGGCTGTGTCCGTGTACCTGTTGACACCTTGGCCAACATCGTGAGCCCTGTGTGAAAGCAGCTGCAAGTGACTGACAAGAGGCTACGTATGGATGTGAAGGCTTCCATAAATGTGCCTGGCTTGCCTGGGTGACTTGGGGTGTGGGTTCACCTCCTGGTACCTCTGCTGTGCTGCAAATTCTGCCTCCCACAACTGCTGTTACTGCCAGCCTGCTCAGCAAATGCTACTGTGCCCCCTCCTTTTCCTAGGAGGTTGTGGTGCCATATAGGACGAGTCCAAGACCCTTATAATAAATGCCAGCATCTCCTGAGTGCCTTTGTGGGAGTGGGCAGGCTGAAAGAACATTGCAGCTGTTGTGCTTCTGAGCTCACTTCTGCCTCAGTACGTAGTAGGGCAACAGTAGGAGCATGGTTTTGGGGCATATTGTGAGGTCCCTTCTGCCTTAGTACCTTGGAGGGCAGCAGCAGGGACACAGCTGCTCTTTGTGCTTGTGAGGTCACATTTTCCTGAGTATGTTACAGGCGAGCAGCTAGCTGATAGCTTCAAGGCTGATAGTGAGGTCACTTGTGCCTCATTACTGGATACCCAAGCAGAAGGCATATTGCTACTGTTTGCGCTTGTGAGGTCATTTGTGACTCAGACACTTGTAGGGCAGCTTCAGGCATATGGCTTTGGAATTGACTGTGAGGTAACTACTGCATCAATACTCGATAGACCAGAAGCAGGAATTGGCTGCTGCTTGTGGTTGTGAGGTCACTTGTGCCTCAGGACCTGCTAGGCCAGTGCTAGGCCCATGGCTGCTGCTTGTGGTTGCGAGGTCACTTGTGGTTCAGTGCCTGATAGGTCGCTGTTAGGCCCATGGCTGCTGTTTGTGGTTTGTGAAGGCTGGAAATTCCACCTGAAGGCTGGAAACGCATCCTTACAGGAGTAGAAATAATTATCGGTACAGGGAACGTGCACCCTACCAGAGCTGCAAGTGGTCTAGCAAGCAGTGCTGGTTTGAACCAGTGGCTTGCTGCTTTCCCAGAGAAATACAATCTGACAATGGATCACATTTGAAGAATAAAGAAGTGCAAACCTGGTGTGCTTCAAATGGAGTTCGGCGGACTTTCCACCTATCGTATTGATCTCAAAGTAGTGGGGTAGTAGAAAGATGGAAAGGACAACGGAAACAACAGCTACACCAGAGTGACTCTTCTCTCGTAGAACACTTCTAAGTGGGGATCCCGGTTGTGGTAGGTTGGCTAAACAAGTGACAAACACCCATGGGAAGTCTCATAGATAAGGCATTTGTGTCATGAATTCCTGTTAAAACAGAAGTGAAACTCTCTCAAAGTTCTGGAGATGAGGTTGTGGTTAAACACCCAACTCAGGGATCAGTCAGGGTGACTCTGCTGTTTTACAAAGCAAAAGGGGTATGGGATGCTGTAGACACTAAAGGAAGCAAGTGAACCATAAGTGAGGCTTGGATGATGTCCGAGACCTAAGTGTCTTCTCTTGCAGTGAAGCGTGGTGTTACCTTCTTGCTGTGGGAACACTGATAACTGCAACAGACACCTGAAACCTGTCTCTCACAGGTTCTGCCTTTTCACATGGCCCATGGGAGAGCTCAAGTATTGAAGGTAGGTCGCAACCCATCTTTAAAACTACAGTATCAAGAGGAATACCAGCTGTAATAGCACGAGGTCAAGGACTGAGAGGAGGCAATAATGTTACACTAACTATGATTACATTTAACTATATTTACATTTAACTATATTTTCATTTAACTATAATTACATTTATGTCCAAATGTAACTATATGTAATAACACACTGGATGGGAAGCTGCAGGCGGTTTTGCAGTAGAGTGAAATGGGTACTACAGACATGAAAAGCAGCATTTGCCATAGTAATGTGACTTATATTTTTGACCAAATCGCCAGGCAGACTTACTGGTTAACTTCTCACTTGACTGAACAAACGATGTGTTATTTCTGCACCATTTAATACATCAGTAACACTTGGAGTAACCTTCCCTCAACTCAACAACTTTCGCAAACAAAACACCAAGGTTACTCAACATCTGTCTAAAACGGGAACATGCTTAGAAGAAAGAAAAGGAAAAATGATATATGATAATAATGAACCCATTCTGTTAGTAAAAGTGGAAAGCGGCCTTACTGAACATCACGAGTACGATATCTTCAAAGGTTTTTCCCCCAAAGCTACAAGTGTATTGCAACTGATGTTATGTCCTGTGCTCGTACTGTTAATGATCCCTGTATTGATCCCCACCTCTCCTTATGCCAGGGATCCAGCCCCAGGCTAGCAGTGGGACATTGGCCTCCCCCCAGCCTGTTCCCCCCGTGCCGCTTCCCCCTCTTGGGGGGCTGGAGCTGCCCCAGCCCAGGGCAGCTGGCCAGCACCAGGGCTGGGACAGGGCATGGAGGGGACAGGAGTGTGGAGGGCAGTGAGAGAAGGCAAGCAGGCCTGCTTGGGGCCCCACTGCTGGGCTGGGGAGGGCTGAGGCCTCTGGGGCTGGCTGAGCTCCAGATGCTGCTTCAATGTCAGCTCTGTGCAGGGAACATCGGGGTTTCCTCCTTTTACAGAGGAGCAGCCTGCGGTGGAGGCCCCTCCATCCAGCACTTGTGAGCTGCATGTGGAGTGCTATGTCCAGTTGTGGCTCCCCCAGGCAAGAAGGATGGTGACAGATGGGAGTGAGAGCAGCAGAGGCCAGAATGATGGTTTGGGCCTGGAGCCCATCAGGCATTAGGAGATGCTGAGAGACCGGGGTGTGTTGAGCCTGGAGAAGGGAAGGCTCAGGGGAGACATTATTGCTGTTTACAGTGACCAGCTGGGAGGGTGTAGAGAAATCAGAGGCAGGCTCTGCTAGAAGATACCCAGTGGAAGGACAAGAGGCAACAGGCACAAGCGGGAGCAGAGGGAATTCCACTTGACAGAAGGAAAAACATTTTCTCCTTAAGGGATCAAACCAGTCCAGCCCCTCCCCGGCTCTCCCCACCTCCCCTGCCCTCTCCCCAGCCCTGCCTAGCAGACCAGCTCAGGCTGGGGGTGGAACCACAGCAGCACCCACCACAGGGTGCTGCAGTGCTCTGGGCACTCACAGCACAGCTGCAGCCCCCCTGAAGGGCACAGCAGCTCCTGGGGGGCAGAGAGGGATGTCACCCTGTCTCCACTGCTCTCTCATCTGGGAGACCTTAACCCGGACTACATGCAGCCACTCTGTGCCAGCCCTTCTCCCCAGGAGGGCACAAGAGTCCTGGTCCCAGGGCTCCTCAAGCAGCTCCAGTTGCTCCAGCAGTGGAGCAGCCTGCCCTGAGTTGACACACATAGAAAGAAGTTTTCATTTATTCTTCCCTGCAAGCACACAATTGCTCCTTTACTCTTCTCCAGACATGGGATGAATTCAAACCTTTGAGTACAAACATGATTATCACAGAACGCCCGAAGCACAAGAGCTGAGTAAAGAGAGGTGGGCAGCCTATTGCTGCTGAAATAGTACCAGCTGGATCAGTTTCTTCAGTGCCTCCTTGAGCTCCTTGTTCCTCATGCTGTAGATGAGGGGGTTCACTGCTGGAGGCACCACCGAGTACAGAACAGCCACCACCAGATCGAGAGCTGGGGAGGAGAAGGAGGGGGGCTTCAGGTAGGCAAACACTGTGGTGCTGACAAACAGGGAGACCACGGCCAGGTGAGGCAGGCACATGGAAAAGGCTTTGTGCCTGCCCTGCTCAGAGGGGATCTTCAGCACAGCTGTGAAGATCTGCACATAGGACAGCACAATGAAAACAAAACACCCAAAAGCTAAACAAATACCAACCACAAGAACCCCAACTTCCCTGAGGTAGGAGTCAGAGCAGGAGAGCTTGAGAATCTGGGGAAGTTCACAGAAGAACTGCTCTACAACATTGCCTTGGCAGAGTGGAATTGAAAATGTATTAACAGTGTGCAGGGCAGCATAGAGAAAACTGCTGCCCCAGGCAGCTGCTGCCATTTTGACACAAGCTCTGCTGCCCATGAGGGTCCCATAATGCAGTGGTCTGCAGATGGCAACAAAGCGATCATAGGCCATGACAGTGAGAAGTGAATACTCTGCTGAAAATAAGAAAAAGAGGAAAAAGACCTGGGCAGCACATCCCCAGTAGGTAATGGCCCTTGTGTCCCACAGAGAATTGGCCATGGATTTGGGGACAGTGACAGAGATGGAGCCAAGGTCGAGGAGGGAGAGGTTGAGGAGGAAGAAGTACATGGGGGTGCGGAGGCGGTGGTCGCAGGCTACAGCTGTGATGATGAGGCTGTTGGCCAGGACAGCAGCCAGGTAGATGCCCAGGAAGAGGGAGAAGTGCAAGAGCTGCATCTCCCGCGTGTCTGCAAATGCCAGGAGGAGGAACCCAGTGAGGGAGCTGCCATTGGACATTTGGTCCTTTGGGGCACAGGAGGCCTGTCCAAAGAAGAAAAGAAAGTACCAAGTTAGAGCAGGCTTCTCTGAGCAAATCCCTTTCCACTCCTCATAGTACCCCCCACATTTCCTCTGTCCTTTACCTTCTTTCAGCTCCCTTTCTGGAGCTCTGGTCTGTGCTGGCTGAGTGGGCCGTGTGCAGCAGGGGCCTCTGCCCATAGCTCCAGAGAAGTCGGTTCTGCTTTGCCACAGGTGCAAATGGAGGTGTCAAACAGGCCCAGGGATTTGGTGGGATACCTGGGAACGGGTACTGTGAGCTGGGTGGAGGGGACTTGGTCCAGTGCCCCAGTGGGAATATTCTCTATTCACCATAATGAGAGCGGATTACAGCACTCATGCCAGCTGTCTCGGAAAAAGAAGACCCTTGTGAGGGATTCATCCCCCCCAGTCTTGCCCTCTCGAACAGAGGTGTCTGTATCTGAGTCAGTCACACCAGCTCCCACTCTAGCAAGGGTGAGAAACAGGCAAGTGAAGGCAGGGGGTGACCTGACTTTTTCTAGACATCTTCATTCCAATGAGATAGACCATCTCCTCACATCAATTTACCATCTGTGCTCTCTCTCTAGGAACTGTAGTGAGAATGGCAAGTGACTGGTTCTGATGTACACATCCTGCAGCAAATTATGTCCACCCCTTGTGTGGAAGGGCTGTTCAACATTTTGATACCTATTATCTCCAGAAAATAATCTGCAGCCAGCAGAGAAGTCTGATTATATATGGATTTAGATTTTAGATGCCTCCATTACACTGTGGGAGCATTCTTTGACGGGGTAGAAATCTTTGGCATTTCAGTTGCTCTCAGCATGAGCACTTGTGCATCCCAAGAAGAAAAATGGGCTCACTGTGACTTTATAAAGAGTCATGGGATCTGGTCTGTCAATGAGTCTTGTCCCTCACTGCCCTGCACTTGTGCCTCTCCCAGCTAAACGACACTCACACTCACAAGTTCCTCTCAGAAAAAAAAAAAAGACTGAGGTGAGAGCAGAGGGCTCCAGTTTTAAAGGGAAGATTTCCAAATTCTTCTCTCTCATCCCAGATGTGGAGAGAGTGATGAAGAGTGTGACAAGGTTTCTGACTCAGAGGATCAGACCAAGGACCCCCAGATATCACAAAATGCTACAGGAAAGTTGTGCTCTTCTGGAGGACAGCTTGGAGCTTGGCAGGACACCCCAGAGAAACAGTCAAGGGTCCTGAAGATGGGCTCTTCTTAAGAGATAGACAGCTCATGAAGAGTCAGTTCCCTCTTTTAAGAGAGAGACAGATCAAAAAGTTTGTGAGAAACCTCAGCAAGTCCCTTCCTCCCCACTTCAGCCTACAGACAGCACCAGCATCACCTTCATGGCCTCATCAGGGTTTTTCTGATCTGCTCCTTAGGACCTGCGAGCACAGAGATGCTCCTGGCCAGGGCCCTGACCCAAGAGGTTTCTGTAGAGCAGAACTGAGCACAGAGAGGGTGAGATGGGGTCTGTGAGCACTAACTGGGAAAAGACATTGGGACAGAGAAAAAGCTCTTGACAGGAACAGCTCCAGGCAACAGGGATGGGCAGGGAATGATAGAGAATTGCTAATGGATACATCATGGAAGGATAGATACGAGCAAGTCATGGTCAGTCATGCAACACCAAAGCCTTCCCCAGTGTGCTCAGGTCTGCCTTGCAGAAACCTCCCAGCAGCAGGGCACTTTCCAGGGGCATCCCTCTGTGTGCAGGTGAGAAGGGGCAGGTCCCTGAGGAGGCCACTGTCAAAGGGGAATTTGGTGCTGTCTGTAGGCTAAGGGGTTGGTGAAGGGTCTTCCAGAAGTTCCTAGCAGAACTCCTGATTGTTAATTAAAACTGTTAATGAGCCTCAGTCCCTTGTCAGGCCCTAAATGTGACAGCTCCATTTCCATTTTCCCCTTGCCAGGTGGAAGGAAACTTAAAGCACTATCTCAGGGAATTGCCTTTTCTTTCACTAAACACCTGCCTTCATCTTCCTTTTGAAAAGTCCCCTCTGAAATGTCCTGTGCATGAGCTAGAGCTGTGAGCAGCCCTGACCCATGCAGCACCCTCTCAACAGCAGAATGAACCTGCCCGGACAGGGGCTGATCCTTCCACCCAGACTTTCTCCCCACAGTGCCATGAGGAGTTCCCCGGGCAGGCTGAGTGCTGACCCTCGCAAGTGGCAGAGTCACTGCCCCGGGCACACAGCACCCTGCGGTGCAGGGCACTGCTCAGAATTACAGCCCTGAGCAGGCTTGTGTGCATGACCCAGCTTCACACCCCTGCAGCGTCCCTGGGAGAAGGTAGCAGCATGTCCTGTCCCTCTGACGGTGGGGCAGGGAATCTGTGCTCTAAAGAACCTCCTTTTCCTCCACACTGGAAAAGCCAGGAGTGTGATCCTTAAAAAAAAAAATCATGGGATGGGATGGGTTTAGAAGATCCCTCCAGCATCGCTCTCCAGCCAGAGACTTACCGTGTAAAGGGCTCTTAAAGTTTCTTCCACAGTGAGCTGTCTGCTGTCCTCCCACTCCACACTGCCTTTCACTTCTCTCTGTCTTCTCTCATCTTGTCAGCAACAGCAGGCAGTGCCCGGAGCCCTGCTGCTCTTTGCAGAGGAGCTGCTCCTGGACACAGCTGTCTCTCAGCAGTGCTGCCAGGTTGCCATGAGCTCCCTCTGTCCCAGGAGCCTGGGCCTGTCAGGACCAGAGGCCCAGCTGCAAGCATGAATTTCTCTGTCCCTTGCACTCCGTCCTCCTGGGAAATGGTCACTGAGGTAGACAAAATAATCACTGATGGTCCCTCTCTAAACACTGGAGGGAGACTGATCCAGCATTGCAATTTGTCTCATCAGAGGATGGTTATCTGCGAGAAGTGGAAATGTCCCATTCTGTAAGCCCCTATTCCCATCTCTTAACTAGGCAGGAAACCTAGAAAAGGGACAAGAAGAGAGCTGATTTACCCATGATTCAGGTATTGATTCAGATGAGTCAATCTAGGCATCTCATGCTGATTTAGAAGCCCCTGAGCTGGAGTGAGGTTCAGCTCTCTCCTGTGAACGCTACAAATATACGGGAGGTGGGATTCCCCTTGCCCAAGCAGAAGTGTGCACAACATAGATGCCTGCAGGCAAGCTCCTTGTTTAAGCTCTCATTATAACCACTGGAGATGGAGGGTGGGAGCCAGTTGCCCACACACAAACACCTGGTGACATCTGCAGAGACAGAGGTGGTCCAAGATATGTGCCAGTGTCTGCTTGCTCTGACGGAGCAAGTGTGAGACCCACATCCTTCATCAGGTGGGGGCCAGGTGGGGAATTTCTTTGGCCATCTGAAATGACCCTCGATGCCTACTGCTACTACTAGAGCACCACTCACTGTCAAGCTGAGGATCAAGCAGATCCCTACAGTGCAGACAGGTAATGCAATTCAGTGCAGACCCTTGATTTAATGACATAAAAATAGGCCGGCAGGGCCATGTCAGATGCCTGGGGTTTCTTCCACAACCGCATGTTTCTAGCAGATCCAGCATGGGACCTACAGGAAAACCATGTCTTTCTGGAAGGGTTACTGGGCAAGTGCCCCAGGGCTTCTCTGGTTTCCTGCCTGTGCCCAAACATCTTAATCCTACCTCTGCCTTTAGGCAAAGTCCATGCCGTCTACATCCAAGCATGCTGCATAAATGGGAGGCACATCACACCAAGGTCTCCACTTACATCCCTGCACCCTTAAAAGCTTCCAACTCTCCTCTCCCTGAACCTCTTCTCACCGCCAGATGATATGAACAGGGACTGTGGTAATGATGTCCACAGGATGGCTGCATTGCAGGCTGTCCAGGCCCAGGGACTTCTTCACTGGCACCTTGTCCTTCCTGGAGATCAGTTCACCTCTGTCACAGGCCCTAAGGTGCTGCAGAGTCAGTTCAGGCAGCAAATCCCTTTCCTGCCATTTCTGCACAGCCCAGCTCTGTTTCTCCCTGGCCTCAGATACTGCAGGATTTGGTCTCTCAGTGGGAACCTTGTTTCACCATTACATTGCCACCTGCTATCTATGCCAGCATGTCTCTGCTCTGAAGTGGGGCCATTGCACACATGGTGTCCTTGGCTCTTGATAACAGGTTTCACCACGACAAATCTGCACTCCGCGCCACAGCTGAGGTCTTGCAGCACAAATATACATAAGTGCATGCAGCCTGGGGCACAGACAGGAGCAGATGGAGATGCACAAGCTGTCACAGAATGGTCACGTTGTATGAACAACTGAGATGTTGTGGGACCGCTCATGTGACTCGAGCGCTGTGATTGTAGGATACAAGCTGTTCAGAAGAAACTGTCAAGGAAGATGAGGAGAGAGGATGCCCTTTGTGTGA
Organism: Apteryx mantelli; assembly: GCF_036417845.1. NCBI lineage: Eukaryota > Metazoa > Chordata > Aves > Apterygiformes > Apterygidae > Apteryx > Apteryx mantelli. The sequence continues at coordinate 15,933,786 of NC_089997.1, forward strand.
AGGGGCAGTTTGGATATATGGAGCTCTTCCAAGGGATGGAAAGGGGCTGGGTGAGAGCTTGTGAGTGAGCATCAGAGTAAGGGTGACATTGTGATGGGAGTTTCAGACAACCTGATCAGGGTGAGGAGGTGGACACGGTCTTCTTAAGCAACCTGATGAAGTCTGTGGATCGTAGGGCCTGGTTCTGATGGGAGGGGGGACTTTAATCTCCCTGACATTCACTGGAAGGGAAAACAGCAGGACACTGCAAGCAGTCCAGGAGGTTTCTGGAGGGTGTTGGGGAGAGCTTCTAAGCACAGCTCTCTGATGGGCCAATAAGGGCAATGCTCACCCGGATCTAGTACTTGCAGACAAGGAAGAACTGATCAAGGATGCAGTCATCAGTGGAAACCTTGGCTGCAATGACCATGAAATAGTGGAGTCCCAGATTGTAAGGGCGGTGAGTAAAGACAATAGCAGGGTACAGATTCTGGCCTTCAGAGAAACAGACTTTGATCTCTTCTGGGGAGTGCTGTGGGATCCCACGGGAGACAGCTAGGAAGGACAATGGAGCTTAGGAAAGCCAGCTGGTCTATAAGGACAGCAGCCACCAAGCACAAGGATGGTTCATACCGATGCTCAGGAGACCACCTTGACTAAGCATGGCACCATTGTCCAGGGAAGTAGGGATGGTGCTGGGGAAGCCAAAGCTCCCCTAGGATACACACATGCAGGGGATGCCAAGGGCCTGAAGAAGAGCTGCTAATGCTTCAATTACAGTGAAAGAATAAACAAAGAAAATGTGGTCTCACTGCTGAATGGGGCAGGGAATCCAGAAACAGCAAATGCAAGTAGGTCTGAGGAATTCAAGTCCTTCTTGACTTCCATCTTCACCAACAAGGTCTCCTGGGCTGCTGTGCCTGGATTCAGGACTGCAGAGGAGAAAAACAACCAGCTGTAGACGAAGTTTGAGTGAGGGATTACTTGCAAGAATTCAACCCCTACAAGTCTATGGGACTGGATGGGCTGCATCTTGTCATAGCAAGGCCACTTTCTGTCATCTTTGAAAGGTTTTGGAGATCAAGAGAGGTCCCACTGACCAGAAAAAAGAATATGTTGTGCACATTTTCAAAAAAGGCCACAAGAACAACCCCAGGAGCTGCAGGCTGTTCAGTCTCACTTTGGTGAGGAGTGTGTCATGGATCCAGTCCTCTCGCATCACATTCCTGGGCCCATGAAGAAGGTGACTGGCAGAAAGTCATGGCATGAGGGTGACTGCACTCTTAACATGTCTAAGATCCTTTGCAGATTCAGCAAAATCCAGAAGGACTGGAAGAGCCTTAAACATCCTAGGCACATATTTGTACGGTTGACTTTGTCACTAGGGGAGGCTGAGGGAGCTGAGTTTGTTCAGCCTGGAGAAGAAAAGGTTTTGGGGAGACCTAATAACAACCTACTCATAACTACCAGGAGGTCATCAAGAAGATGGAACCAGGCTCTTCACCATTGTGCATGATGCAAGGATGAGGCCCAACTGAGCGGTAGCTAAAACAAGAGACATTCAGGCTGGGGATAAGAAAACACATTTTAACCAATCAAGACAGTTAAACACTGGGGCCAGTTGCCCAGAGAGGTTGTGCCATCTCCATCCTCAGAGGTTTTCAAGTCATAAATGAATAAAGCCCTGAGTAACCTGGTCAGACTTGATAGCTGACCCTGCTGTGGGAAGGAGGTTGGGCTAGAGACCTCCTGAGGTCCCTGTCACATCCCACCTCTGAAAAGGAGGGGCGGGGGGGCAGAGTAACTCAGATTTCCAAATCTCCTTCAGTGTGGACTAAGGCGAGATAATGCTTGAGGTCCTTACATAAGCATCAACTTTAATGGAACAAATATCCTGCAAACATTGGCCCTCTCACAGTTATATCTAAACCAAAGTAGGCTTTGCATTACTTAGAGAAGAGAAGAAGAGCGAAAGAGAGAAAGAGAGAAAGAAAAAAAGAAATAGGGAGATCACCAGTCCTGGGTCCAGGATCAGACATGCCAACAGGGGTGTTCAGTGTAAAGCGCCCACCCTGTGCTTGTGCATGCCCCCAGTTATTGACCCAGTTCCCGGGCTTCCAGAACCTTCCCCTGCCCCGGTTCCAGGAGTGGTTGAGACACCAGTCAGTCAAGAGATGTGACACCAGGCCCCTCCCCGTGACTTTCTGGGGCTTTCTCCCGTTTCAGGAACCTTTTTCCAGGGCATTATTCAGGCTCACAGCACAGCCATTTGGGTCTCATCCCTTACAGTCCCTTCCAGCCTGAATGATTCTGCATTCCTTTGATCCCAGGTCTTCTCTTGCTGATCTTAGGGAAAACATTCAGCTTCCCCATGACCATGGAGTAAGCCAGACAGAAGTATTATCCGATCAAGTACATGTTTCTTGTCCTGCTCCAGTCAGAGGAGTTCAGATGAGGGCTGCTTGGCAGGTACCCCCAAATAGACCTGATTTTTCTTTTGCTTCATGTTCTATTCCTTTTTCCCTCTTTTCTACCTTCTAAGGTCTTCTCTTTTACCATCCTGATCCCATTGCATACAACCAGCCATCCCTGTGTGCACTTTCCCCATTGGCCCTGGTCTTGCGTGCTTTCTACCCTCATTTGGGTAGAGGGTATCTTTTCTGAGATGCTTGCCATACTAATTTCTACCTTTGCTAGCAACTCCATTTAACTAGTATTTCCTTTTATTGTGTGTAGTGTCCTGCAGTTCCTCATACTGTCATCCTGTCAGAGGCACTGCAAGACAGGATGAACCATCTCCATGCCCACACACACATTAAGAGCTGACACAAGGGAGTTTTGATCCAGAGGGGCCTTGAAAGACTTGGGGATTTGGCTAACAGAAACCTCATGACATTGTACAAGGAGAAGTGGCAGGTCCTGCATTGGAGGGTAGAATAGCCCGTGCATCAGGACAGGCTGGGACCTGACTGGTAGAGAAGTGACCCTGAGGAGAAGGGCCTGGACCTTACGAGGGATGCCATATGAGCCAGTGGTGCGTGCTCACCACAAATCAGGCCAGCTTCATATGGGGCTGCATTAGGAAGCGAGTGGCCACCCAGACAAGGTGAATTAATATCCCCCTCGACTCAGCACTGGTGTGGCCATATCTGGAGCAGTGTGTCCCAATGTGGGAATGCCAGTGCTGGCGGAATGGAGAGGAACTGGATAGTGTCCAGAGGAGGTCTGCCAAGATGGGGTTAGGGGCCTAAAGCACATGGCCTATATGGAGAAGCTGAGGGACCTGCACTTCCTTAGCCTGGTGAAGTGGAGACTAAGGGCAGTAGTGTAGTAGCCTGTGACTGCTCGAAAGGTGGTTCCAGAGATGATGGAGCTTTTCTTGGCAGTGGGAAACAGCATGAGAAGGGGAAAGAGGCACAAACTGCAGCTTGACAGGTTCCTACTGGACTTCGGGAAAAGAAAATGTCACTTGAAGGGTAGTGCCGTGGTGCTACAGATCACCCAGAGGGAGTCTGTGATCAGGCCCTGGCTTTGCATTTCACGGAAGGGTGGAGAGGCATCAGTAAAAGTGGGGAGATGCCAGGGTGAGATCAAGGTGGGAAAGCAGGCTGGGTGTCTATAGTCTGCAGGGAAACAGGCAGAGGATTAGGACAACACAGGACAGCCTGTGGTGGAGACAACAAAGGGCACTGCCAAGGCTGAAAGCCTCCAAAGGTCTTTGTCCCCCGGCTATGGATGTTGTCTCTACCACCAAGGCCTCTGAGAAGGTGCTGTTTCCGTAAAGCATGGTGGCCTCAATGCCTCCTCATCCCCGGGGAGTTCAGGAGGTGCCATATTGTTGTCCTGCACTTGGCACTGCACACCCCCACTCTCACACTGCCCCCAGGAAGAGCCCTGAGCAAAGTGTGAGGGAAAGGATCACCCTACCCAGGGGCTGGCTGACAGTGGCCTGGCCATTCTGCTTGATAAAACACATCAAGGTTCACTTGGCATCAGAGCCACCTGCACATTGCCTTTGCCTACCTGGAGTCAGGGCCTCCAACTTTCTGCTCTCATCAGCCCCTGGGGAGCCTTCTTTGGTAACGACCCTCAGTGGGACCCATTAACACTCCAAGAAACTTTGGGATTTACTTCTGACTTTAACTTCTTGAGAAGTTTGTTCAGTCTCCTTTCAGCATCTGTGGTTCATGGGCTCAGCACTAAATACACCAGAAGCACCATTAAAATGCCAAAAGCCCTAACATGTCATGTCACTCCCCATAATTTTCATCAGTTCTTGTGTGACTAATTGGAGAGGTTTCAGGAGTGTATTTACAAGAGCAAGATTTCAATGAGCACCTAAAAAAAAAAAAAAAAAAAGGTTTTTTGCTTCTTAAGTTTTAATTTCCAGCTTACAGAATAAGTGATATCCACATTCTCCAATTCTTACTGACCCAGAGGGTCTCCTAATGAAGTCTGGACATATAGGAAAAGCAGTATTTTCAATATGAAACCTGTATGGACAACCTTCCTCCTCACCTCCCCAACTGTGTCATTTCTCTCATCAGCCACTGGGGACTTACCTCACTCCTGTTAAAATCTAACCTTTTTCCACTCTAGTTTGTAGCTGAATGTTATATCTCCTACGCACCAATTCCCACCTGCTTTCCTTAGAGAAATAGTTGCAGACAAAGGAGGATTTTTCTTAACTGCAAACAAGCAAAAATAGAATATGATACAGTTTAATCAAAAGTCAAATACACTCCTCAACTCTATGTTAAATCCAAGCTGCTTCCAGTGAGGTCCACTTTCCACAAGACATAACCTTCCCTGAAATGTTTTTGACAGATAGATAGGAAATGATAAATGGAAACACAACTAAGGAGCTGGCTAAGGAGACAGTAAGACTACTGAAAGACGAGGCAAGCTTCAGACTTAAGCTCAGAGCAGCAACTGGAGAGTTGAGAGGTATCGGAATGGATAAAGAGTAAAGGGAGGAGAAAAACTGGAAAGAAATGGGAAGTGCATATGTCCAGATAGTCCGATGCAAAGATGCCTTTAGAAATGGTCAATTTAATCAGGACATGATGATATGTGAGAGATTACTGAGACCATATACACAGCACAGCAGACAGAGCAGTGGTAACAGAAGTTGACAGGGACAGATCAATATTTCTTCGCCTGAGATTAATATCCTTCCTGAAAATTTGCACTATTTCATCATGGGATGATGAAAGTGTGTTCAAATTTTTTAAAATGTTGAAAACAGTTCTTCACCTTTTCAGGCAGACCTCAGGTGTCTAACCATAAGCATCTAGGGACATTTGGTGTTAAAGAATATTGGACTGAAGCTGCCTAGAGCTGATCACTTAGCATATCTTGCTTAGCAATAGCAGCTAAATTTGCTGAAGCCTTAGGCTGCAAGCTGTGAACTTTCTCCTAGCTATCACCTAGTTATGGGAAAGAGGGCCCCAGAGCTGGTTCAAGCTAGAAAGATAAAGAAGTTACAACCGAGAGCAGAAGCTGCAACCTTGAAAATAGGATAAGAAGCAGCCTGCCTAGAGACAATGAAGGAGCCCAATGAAGAAGGGGAAGACCCCAGATCTGAGGGGTTCGGAACTTAGATTGTAAGGGTATAATTGCCCAGGAATTTCTTTGTTCGGGGTCCCTCTTCGGAGGCACCCAGCTCGAGCTGTAATTATTGCATGCGTGTCATTAAAATTTATTTCGTTCCAATCTGACTTCAAACTTCTGCCTCAGTGGGAACCTAGGATCAGACCCTGTTATGGTGGCTGGTGAGCTTAATTTTCCATAACAGCTCTTGCTGCTGCCCATGGGCACACAACCAGACAACAATGCCTGCAGTCCAGGTCATGACTGATTTCAGATCCCTCCTGCTGGCAATAGCGTATCCTGTCATATTCACTCAGCACAGACAATATCATGCCTAGGACTAGCCCCCACGACACCTCCTCAGGCCCCTGGCTGCACAGACAGTCACAAAGAGAAAAGAATGGATGAAAAAAAACACACTTACAGTAACAGTGATTTAGGAGAAGAAACAGACACTTCTGGGATGGTCACCAACCGCAACAGGGATCTATAATCACATGTTGCACCCAACAGTAGTTGTGTTAAGTTTAACCATGTTATGCCTATTATTTACAATCGTATTGTACATAAAATTATGGAGAGTGATAGTACGCCTCGAAAGGCTTCAAGAACTCTGCTTAACATGTTAGCAGGGATGCTTAATAAAAACAAAGGGAGGACTGTCAGAGAATATTGGACTGAAGCTGTCTAGAGTTGATCACTTAGCATAACTTGCTTAGCATTAGTAGCTAAATTTGCTGAAGGCTGAGGCTGCAAGCTGTGAACATTCACCTAGATATGTTGAACTTTTAGCTAGTTAAGTAAAAGAAGGCCCCAGAGCCGGTTCAAGTTGGAGAGATAAGGGCGCTGGGGGGGTGGGGGGAGACTGTAGAGAGAAATAAGCAGTTTAGCATTAATGAGCACCAGCAGGGAGATGGACTTTAACCTAGGACACAGAAGGAAGAAACAAAGGAACCACAAGACTGATTCTGGAAGACAAGATAAGGAAGTAGAAGAGCCAGACAACTTGCAAGAAAGAAGTACCCACAAAGACTGGTTCCGAGGGACAAGATAAGGGAGTAAAAGAGCCATCAACACTTATGCAGAAGTGCGATAAGAAGTAAAGAACACACCTGGAAACTACAGAAAGGACCAACCAGGAGCTGGAAGACCCCAAACTCTAATATTATGATTGGTTCAGAACTATGGGGTGGATACTAGACTGGAAGGGTATAATTACCCAGGGATTTGTTCAAATGGGGTCCCTCTTCGAGGCACCCAGCTCGAGCTGTAATTACCGCATGTGTGTCATTAAAATTTATTTCGCTCTGATCTGACTTCGAACTTCTGCCTCAGCAGGAGCCTGGGGTCGGACCCTGTTATGGTGGCCGGCGAGCCTAATTGTCCATAACAGTAAGGCAGCAGTTGCCATTGTAATGTGACATATGTTTTTGCCCAAATCACAGAGCAGACCTACTTCTCATATGACTGAACAACTGATGTCTTATTTTTGCACTGTTTAATGCATCAGGAACACTTGGAGTAACCTTCCATCAACTAGACAATTTTCTCAAACAGAACACCAAGCATCTGTCTGAAATCGGAACATGCTTAGAAGAAAGAGAAGGAATGATGATCTGTTATAATAGTTAATGGATTTGCTTAGCAAAAGTGGAAATCAGCCTTACTGAACACCATGGGTATGATATCTCTAAAGGTTGGTCACCAAAAGCTACCACTGTATTGTGATTGATGTTACATCCTGTGCTCATCCTGTTAATGATCCATGTATTGATCCCCACCTCTGCCCAAGCTGGGGCTCCAAGCTGACCTCCCCCCAGCTCCCGGGACTGCTCCCCCCATGCCCCTTCCCCCTCCTGGGGGGCTGGAGCTGCCCCAGCCCAGGGCAGCTGGCCAGCACCAGGGCTGGGACAGGGCATGGGGCAACAGGGAGTGTGGGAGGGTTTCAGGGCAGGGTGAGCAGCCCCGCTCGGGGCTCCCTGCTTCCCAGAGAGCCTTTCCCCAGGTGAATGTGCCTGTGCTGGCCTGGCCAGCTGTTTCTTCACCCCTCCCCGGCTCCCCACAGGGCCCTGGGCTGTCAGTGCTACTCTGCAAGCTGTGGGGCCATGGGGTGACTCTGCACTGGCCATGGCAGACCCAGCTGGCCCAGCAGCATTGCACCTGACACCCCCCTCCCCAGGGTCTGTGGCTGTGGAAGATGCTCAAAGCAAACACGGTATTTCAAATGGCTCAGGATGGGTTCAGGTGTGTCCTTGCACCCAGCCCGTGGTTTGTAGGTGGATGACAAGAACCGCTCTGGAGTGTCCCTTCCCTGGGCCTGCTGAGTCCCTGCTGGCTCTGCTGAGCTTGCAGAGCCCTCACTCAGTGCATTCTTTGGTTTAGCCCTTTGCTTTGGGTGCCTGCACTTGCTTCTGTGAGTCTCCACTCACTGCCCATCGCAGGCACATGCTGACCCTGGGAATGCCCTGTGCTCCCCTGGTGACTCCATATTCCCTTCCAGAAGAACCGGCATCTGTCACCAGCCCTGTAATATGTGAGACAGTCCCTGGCAGATACCACTCACCCTCTCCAGGGGTACTCAGCACCCACAAGTGAGGGCAGAATCCTGCCCTCATTTCCTAACACATCACCCTATGAGCGCATCCCCCTTAGCCCATGGAGAACTCATGTGCAGCAAAAGGCCTTTTTGGGTGCAACTCCCTCAGTGCATTCTTGGCACCAGCTTTGGAAGACGAGCCCAGCGTTCAGGCACTGTCCTGAGGAAATCCCCTTTTATTACAGAGATGCTACTTGGGAGGCCAGCTCTGATGCAGTGGTAGACAGATGGACAGAAGGCCTCTGGGTCAGACAGATGGACTTTGTGCCTGTGGAGATGAATTCCAGCAGTTGTGTACAAACATGAGTGTCACAGACAGAACAGCCAAAGCACGAGTTGCCTGAGAGAGCCTGGATATTGCTTGTGACTAGAGCTGGGCAGCTTCTTGCTGCTAAAATATTAGCAACTGAATCAGTTTCTTCAGTGCCTCCTTGAGCTCCTTGTTCCTCATGCTGTAGATGAGGGGGTTCACTGCTGGAGGCACCACCACGTACAGGACAGTCACCACCAGATCCAGAGCTGGGGAGGAGAAGGAGGGGGGCTTCAAGTAGGCAAACCCTGCAGTGCTGATGAACAGGGAGACGACAGCCAGGTGAGGGAGGCACATGGAAAAGGCTTTGTGCCTGCCCTGCTCGGAGGGGATCCTCAGCACAGCAGTGAAGATCTGCACATAGGACAGCACAATGAAAATAAAACACCCAAAAGCTAAACAAACACTAACTACAAGAATCCCAGCTTCCCTGAGGTAGGCGTCTGAGCAGGAGAGCCTGAGGATCTGGGGAACTTCACAGAAGAACTGGTCCACGACATGGCCTTGGCAGAGTGGTATTGAAAATGTGTTTCCAGTGTGCAGCGCAGAATAGAGAAAACCACTGGCCCAGGCAGCTGCTGCCATTTTGACACAAGCTCTGCTGCCCATGAGGCTCCCATAGTGCAGGGTTTTGCAGATGGCAACAAAGCGGTCATAGGCCATGACAGTGAGAAGAGAATACTCTGCTGTCAACAAGAAGAGGAACAGAAAGACCTGGGCAGCACATCCTGAGTAGGAAATGGCCCTTGTGTTCCAGAGGGAATTGGCCATGGATTTGGGGACAGTGGTGGAGATGGTGCCAAGGTCGAGGAGGGAGAGATTGAGGAGGAAGAAGTACATGGGGGTGTGGAGGCGGTGGTCACAGGCTACAGCTGTGATGATGAGGCCGTTGGCCAGGAGGGCAGCCAGGTAGATGCCCAGGAAGAGTGAGAAGTGCAAGAGCTGCAGCTCCCGCATGTCTGCAAATGCCAGGAGGAGGAACTCGTTTGGGGAGCTGCTGTTGAACATTTGCTCCCCCTGGGCATGGGGGTCTGTCTGAGGAAGAAAAGACAGTAAAACGTTAGAGCAGGCTTCTCCGAGCCAAACCCATTCCATTTCTCATAGTACCCCCACATTTCCTCTGTCCTTCACCTTCTTTCAGAATTCTTGCTTGAGCTCTGTTTGTGCTGGCTGTGTGTGCCACGCTGAGCAGGGGCCCATGCCCGTGGTCTCCAGAAGTGTCTGTTCTGCTCTGCCGGGGGTGTAAATGGAGGTGTCAGACAGTGCCAGATATTCGGTGGGATACCTGGGGATCAGTGCCGTGAGCTCGGCAGAGGGAACTTGGTGCAATGACCCCGTGGGACTATTCTCTATTTGCCATAATGAGAGGTGAATACCGCACTCATGCCAGCTGTCTCGGAAAGAGAAGACCCTCGTGAGGGCTTCATCTCCCCCAGCCTTGCCCTCTTGAACAGAGGTGTCTGTAGCTGAACCAGTCACACCGTCACCCACTCTAGCAAGGGAGAGAAGCAGTCACGTGAAGGCAGGGGGTGACCTCACACTTTCTGGACGTCTCTGTTCCAATGAGATAGACTCTGTCGTCATGTCAATTTACCATCCGCACCCTTCCTCCAGGCACTGCAGCGGGAATGGGAAGTGACTAGCTCTGATGTGCACATCCTGCAGCAGATTACATCCACTCCTTATGTGAAAGGGCTGTTCAACATTTTGAAACCCATTTTCTCCAGAAAATGATCTTCTTGGAGGTGTCAGTTTATATATTTATTTAGTTTTTAGGTGCCTCCATCTTACCGTGGGAGCATTCTCTGACGGGGTAGAAATCTTTGGCATTTCCATTGCTCTCAGCATGAGCACTTGTGCATGCCAAGAGGAAATAAAGAGCTCACTGTGACTTTGTACAGAGTCGCAGGATCTGGTCTGTCAATAAGTTTTTCCCCTCGCTGTGCTGCACTTGCCCCTCCCTCAGCTAAAGGACAATCACACTCACAAGTTCCTCTAAGAAAGAAAGTGGACTGAGCTGAGAGTGGAGGAGTTCAGTTTCACAGTGAAGATTTCCAAATTCTTCTCTCAGCCCAGAGATGGAGAGAGTGGAGTGTGCCAGGGTATCTGACCACTCACATGACCAGACTCTCACCTATCACAGAAATGCTAGAGGGAAGCTGTGTTCTGCTGGAGGGCAGCTTCCAAGTTGGCAGGACACCCCAGAGAAACAGTCAAGGGTCCAATGGTGGACTGTCCTTAAAGAAGAGTCAGCTGATTACCCAACCTGATGAAATGCATTGCCAGGAGCCTCACGGGTTGGAAAGGGACTGGCGCTTCTCACTACCATGAAGACCACACCACCCAGGACACACAGGGTCGGTGTCTTAACTGCAGCTGAATACCCCCATCATTTTGAGAGATCAAAAGGTCTGAGAGAAACCACAGCAAGTCCCTTCATTTCCACCTCAGCCTACAGACAGCACCAGCATCGCCTTCTCCGGCCTTATGAGGGTTTGTCTGACCTGCTCCTTAGGACCTGCAAGCACAGAGATGCCCCTGGACAGTGCCCTGCCTGTGGGAGCTTTCTGTAGGGCAGAACCAAGTGCACAGAGCATGGGATTGGGTCTGTAAGCACCAACGAGGAAAAGACATTGGGACAGAGAAACAGCTCCCAGCAGGGACAGCTCCAGGCATCAGAGCTGGGCAGTGAATGAGAGGGAACTGCTTCTAGAAACATCATGGGAGGATGGATTTGGGCAAGTCATGGTCAGTCCCTGCAATGCCCACACCTTCCCCAGTGTGATCACTTCTACCCTAAAGAAACCTCCCAGCAGCAGGGCACTGTCCAGAGGCATTTCCATTTTTGGAGGTGCTAAGGAGCAGGGCAGATAAATGCTGATGAGGCCAGCAAAGGGGAAGCTGGTGCTGTCTATAGACTAAAGGAATGGGTGCAGAGACTTTCAGAAGTTTCTAGCAGACCCATTGACTGCTCATTGAAACTGTTAAGGAGTTTCAGTCCTTTGTTCAAAGCTGACAGCTCCATCTCCATTTTCCCCTTGCCAGGTGGCAGGAAAGTTAAAGCACCACCTCAGGAAATTGGCTTCTCTTTCAGGAAATCCCTGCCTTCACCTTCCTCTTGAAAAGTTCCCTCTGAAATGTTCTGTGCATGAGCTAGAGCTGCAAGCAGCCCTGACCCATGCAGAACCCTCTCAACAGGATAATGAACCTGCCCTGCCAGAGGTCAGTCCTCTCACCAGGAACATCTCCTCTCAGCACCAAGGGGAGTTCCCCAGGCAGGCTGAGTGCTGACCCTCGCAGGCAGAAGAGTCAGTGCCCCAGGCACACAGCACACTGGGGTGCAGGGACACTGCTCTCAATTACAGCCCTGGGCAGACCTGGGTGCACTCCCTGGCTTCACACCCCTGCAGCATCTCTGGGAGAAGGTAGCAGCATGACCTGTCCCTCTGACAGTGTGGCAGGGTATCACAGCTTGGAAGCATCTCCTTCTCCTCTGCACTGGAGAAGCCACGAGAGCGATCCTTAAAAATCCTGTCAGTCATGGACTGGGTTTAGAGGACCTGTCCAGAAACCTCAGTAGCATTGCCCTGCAGCCAGAGACTTACTGTGTCAGGGGCTGTGAAGATTTCTTCTACAGTGAGCTCTCCTCTGTCTCCACACTGCCTTTTGCTTCTCTCCGTCTTGTCTCAGCTCATGTCAGCAAGAGCAGGCAGTGCCTGGAGCCCTGCTGCTCTTTGCAGAGGAGATGCTCTTGCACAGAGCTGTCTCTCAGCAGTGCTGACCGGTTGCCATGAGCTCCCTCTGTCCCAGTAGACTGGCCCCACTCGGGAACAGTGGCCTAGCTGAAGGTGTGACTTCATTTCTCCTTTGTACTCCCTCCTCTTGGGAAATGTTCACTGAGGTAGACCAAAATAATCATCTATGATGTCTCTCTAAAGACTGAAGAGAGACTGATTCCAGCATTGCAATTTGTCTCATCAGAAGATAGTTATCTATTAGAGGTGGAAGCGTCCCACTCTGGAAGCCCCTATTCACATCTCTTACTAGGCAGGACACCTAGAGAGGGACAAGAAGAGAATTCATTTACCCATGGTTCAGGTGTTAATTCAGATGGGTCAGTCTGGACATCTCATGCCAGTTCAGAAACCCCTGGGCTGGAGTGGGATTCAGATCCCTCCCGTGAACTCCACAAACACACAGGAGGTGGGATTGCCCTTGCCAAAGCTGAAGTGTGCACAACAGAGATGTCTGCATGCGAGCGCCTTGTCTAAGCTCCCATTGTAATCAGTGGCGATGGAGGAGGGGAGTCAGTTGGTTACACACAAACACCTGGTGACATTTGAAGAGACAGAGGTGGTGCAAGGCATGTGCCAGGGTCTGCTTGCTCTGATGGAGCAACCAGGGGACCCGCCTCCTTCTAGAGCATGAGGTTGGGGCCAGGTGGGGAATTTTCTTGGCAATCTGAAATGACACCACATGCCTACTACTGCTCCTAGAGCTCCACTCACTGGGAAGCTGAGACTCATGCACATCTCTACATTGCAAACAGTTAATGTAATTTGGTGCACAGCCTTGATTTAATGACATAAAAATCAGCCATAGGCAGGGCCATGTCAGATGCCTGGGGTGTCCAGCACAAGCACACATCTCCAGCAAATACAGCATGGGACCTACAGGAAAACCATGTCCTTTTGGAGTGGTTGCTGGACAAACAGCTCAGGACCTCTCTGGTTTCCTACCTGAGCCCAAACAACTGCATCCCACCACTGCCTTTAGGCAAAGTCCATCACATCTACATCCAAGCAGCTGCATAAATGGGAGGTACATCACACCAAGGTCTCCACTTATGTCCCTGCACTCTCAGACCCTTCTATCTCTCTTCCTCCTAAACCTTTTCTCACTCCCAGATGATATGGAAAGGGACTGTGCTAATGATGTCTACAGGGTGGCTGCATCACAGGCTGTCCAGGCCCAGGGACTTCTTCAGTGGCACCTTGTCCTTCCTGGAGATCAGTTCACCTCTGTCACAGGCCCCAAGGTGCTACAAAGTCAGAGCAGGGCTGTGCAGAAATGGCAGGAGAGGGCTTTGCTGCCTGAACTGTTTCTCCCTGGCCTCAGATACTGCAGATTTTGCTCTCTCAGTGGGAACCTCCTTTCGCCATTGCATTGCCACCTGCTATCTATGCCAGCACATCTCTGTTCTTCGGTGGGGCCATTGCATGTACGGTGTCCTTGACTCTTGGTAACATGGTTCACCATGATCAGTCTGCGCTCTGTGCCACAGCTGAGGCTCTGCAGCACAAATGTGTGCAAATGCATGCAGCTTGGGGCACAGACAGGAGCAGATGGAGATGTCCAAGCTGTCACAGGACTGCCACATGGTTGGAACAACTGAGATGTGGTGGGATCACTCACCTAGCTAGAAGGCTGTGTTGGCAGGGTACAAGCTCTTCAGGAGAGATGATCACGGGAGATGAGGAGGGAGGATGCCCTTTGTGTGAAGGGGCAGCTCAGATGTACGGAGCTCTTCTCTGGGATGAAAAAGGGGCTGGATGAGACCTTGTGGGTGAGCATGAGAGGAAGGGCGACGTTGTGACTGGAGTCACAGACCACATGATCAGGATGAGGAGGTGGATGCAACCTCCTTTAAGCAAGCTGAGGAAGTCTGTGGGTCACGGGCCCTGGTCCTTATGGGGAGACCTTAATGGCCCTAACATTCACTGGAAGGGAAAACAACAGAGTGCAAGGAGACCAGTGGTTTCTGCAGGGTGTCAGGAACAACTTCTTAGCACAGCTAAGACTGCTCAATAATGGTGATGCTTTCCTGGATGTGGAAATTGCAAATAAAGAGGAACTGGATCAGGGTTGGATCAGGGTCTGCCTTGCCTACAGTGACCAATAGTGAAGTCCCAGATTCTGAAGGGACTGAGGAAGGACAGTAGCAGAGTACAGACCATGGACTTCAGAGGAGCAGACTTGGGCCTCCTCAGGGGCCTGGTAGAGAATACCATGGGAGGCAGCTCTGAAGAGCCCAGGAAAGCCAGCAGGCCTTTAAGGACAGCACCCGCCAAATGCAAGAATGGTCCATCCCAATACTCAGTAAAGCTAGCAGACATGTCGGGGACCAGCTTGGCTAAACAGGGAACTCGCACCTGAACTCCAGGCTTTGGAGGGATCTCATGACAGCCTTCAAATGGCTACGAGGAGATCACCAAGAAGATGGAGCCAGGCTCTACACCACAGTACATGAGGGGAGGATGTTTATGCAGGAGATAAGGAAAAGCTTTTCTGCTAAGAAGATGGTCAAGCATCGGAACTGGCTGTCCAGAGACGCTGTGCAGTCTCCTCCCTTGGAGGAAACTTGTGTGATCTGGACAACAGGCACCTCACAAAGATTTACAAGAGAAGTGTCAAGTCCTGCACCTAGGGGGGGAATAATCGCACCTAGGAGGAGAGGTTGAGGGTCCTGGACTGCTTTGTCCTGCTGAAGTGGAGGTGAAGGGCAGTAGAGTAGGAGCCTGTGAGTGCTTGAAAGTTGGTTTCAGAGATGATGGAAAGTGGGAAACAGCGTGAGAAGGGGAAACAGCCACAAACTGCAGCTTGTGGGGTTCAGATGCGACTTCAGGAAAAGGAAGTGTCACTTGAAGGGTAGAGCTGTGGTGCTACAGGTCACCAGAGGGAGTCTGTGATCAGCTACTGGCTTTGTGTCTCAAGGAAAAGCAAGTGAGGGCAGAGAGACATCAGTAAAGGTGGGGAGATCCTGGGGTGGGAGTGCACACCCCCACATTCACACTGCCCCAGGAAGAGCCCTGAGCACAGCGTGACGGAAAGGATCACCCTACCCAGGGCCTGGCTGTCAGTGTCTGGCCATTCTGCTTGACAAAACTCATCCAGGTTTACGTGGCATCAGAGTCACCTGCACGTTCCCTTTGCCTGCTTGCAATCAGTGCCTCCAACTTTGTGCTGTAATCAGCCTCTGGGGAGGCTTTGTGAGTAACGACCCTCAGTGGGACCCATTAACACTCCAAGAAACTTTGGCATTTGCTTCTGACTTTAACTTCTTGAGAGGCTTGTTCAATCTCCTCCCAGTATCTGCGGTTCATGGACTCAGCACCAAATACACCAGAAGCACCATTAAAATGCCAAAAGCCCTAACAACCAATCTCACTCCCCCTAATTTTCTTCAGTTCTTCAGTTCTTGTGTGGCTAATTGGAGAGGATTCAGGGGTATATTTACAAGAAGAAGATTTCAGTGAACACCTGAAAAAGAAAGGATTTCTGCTTTTTAAGCTGTCTTTATTTTTCAGCTTACAGAATAAGTGATATCCACACTCTCCAATTCATACTGACCCAGAGGGTCTCTACCATAACGAAGTCTGAACATGCAGGAAAAGCAGTATTTTCGATATGACACCTTTACAGACAACCTTCCTCCACGCCTCCCCAACTGGGTCATTTCTCTCATCAGCCACTGGGGACTTACCTCACTCCTGTTAAAACTTAACCTTTTTCCACTTGAGTCTGTAGCTGAATGTTACAGCTCCTATGCACCAATTCCCACCTGCTTTCCTTGGACAACTACTTGCAGACACAGGAGGATTTTTCTTAATTGCAAACAGACAAAAATAGAATATGATACAGTTTAATAAAAAGTCAAATACACTCCTCAACTGTATGTTAAATCCAAGCTGCCTCCGGTGAGGGTCACTTTCCACAAGGAGTAACCTTCTTTGAACTGTTTCTGACTGATAGATAGGAATGGATAGACAGAAACACAACTAAGGAGTGGTCTAAAAGAGACAACACGACTCCTGAAAGACGAGGCAAGCTCAGACTCCCTGAAGCTCAGAGCAGCAACTGGAGAGTTGAGAGGTATCTGATGGATAAAGAGCAAGGGGAGGAGGAAGACTGGAAAATTACAGAAAGTTTTCCAGATAGTTTGATATAATGGAAACTTTATAAATGATCACTTTAATGAGGACAGGTGAAAATATGTGAAAGATCAGTGAGACTACATCCACAGCATAATAGACAGAGCAGTGGTAATGTGAAGCCAGGGGCAGGTCACTATTTCTCCTGAGATTCATACCCTTCCTGAAATTTTCCATTATTTTTTTCATGGGAAAATGTTGACATTTTATTAAAAATATTCTTCCATTTTAGCTGAGGGAAAGGTGCTCCTATTTTTCCATTAAATGTTGAAAACGGTTCTTCACCTTTTCGGGCAGAGCTCAGGCGTCTCACCACAAGCATCCGGTGGCACTTGGAGAGGTCCTGGTGTATCGGAGGTACCTGCCTGGGCCTGGCGGCTCTCACAGGGGACCTGCGGGAGACCAGAGCCCCTTGGAGCTGCAGATGGAGGCTGGGCAGAGGGGACCAGGGAACCTACAATGGCACCAGCTGTTGGTGACCCTGTGACTGCATCCCACCCCAATACTGGAAATCACTTTCCTTTTCAAAAAAAAAAACCCCGAATACAAACAAAAAAACAGGGTATTAAAAAAAAAGACAACAAAGCAAAGAAAGACAAAAAGAACACACACAGAAAAATTAAAAGCTGGAAAGTGTAACAAAACATTTCTTCGCTTTACATCATTTTCTTAATTTCTCCCTTCTTTCATTTTTTATTGACATTTTCTAAATATCTCTGGTATTATCAGGCCTGCACCATTAAAAAAGATATTTCCGTGTCTCGCATAGAGCCCAGTGGCCCAAAACCACTCATGGCCCAGGGCTGTCCATGCCACTCCTCACTCTGTACAGAGCGAGTGGCACTCCCCAGAGACAGGAGTGACCACAAAACCCACATCCTAGCCCTGTGCCTGTTGGTGGCCTATCAGGTCCTCAGGCAGACAGGACCTCACAACCCCTTACCCCAGACAGGAGTCAAGGGCTGGCCTGTCAGCTTCACCCATAGAAGTCACCTCACAGCCACTTTCCCACCCATGTGCCTGCTCCTGGTCCATCACCTGCAGAGACAGAAGGGACCTCACTTTCACTCTTATGGTCATGGGCCTCCTACTCTCCTATGAGCTTCTGAGAAATGATTAATCTCATAAAAATGTCCCCAGCCAACAGCCTCCTGGTGGCCCATCAGCTGATCAGACACAACTGACCTCATAATCACCCACCAAGCCAATGGGCCTGCTGCTGGTCTTTCACCTGCCCTTATGGAAATGACCTCAGCATGGTCTTGGCTTCCATCCAGTCAGGTATTCATGCAGCAATGACCTCACAATCATCACCTGAGCCATGGGCCTGCTGCTGGCCTATCAGAGGCTGAGAGAGAGGTGACCTCACAGTCACCATCCAAGCCATGTAACTGTTTCTGGCCTATCAGCTACTCAGTTGTGAATGACCTCACAATCAACATCCTAGAGCTGTGCTGCTTGGAGGCCTATCAGGTCCTCAGGCAGAAGTGACTTCACAAACAATTACCTTAGGCATGAGCCATAGGCTGACCTATCAGCTGCTCCAATTGGGTGACCTAACAATCATCTACCAAGCCCACATGGCTGCTGATGGCCTTTCCTCTTCTCTGATGGACAAGGCTCATGTTCTTGCTTGGGAGGTCACTTCTGACTCAGCCTCTGATAGGCTACCAGCAGCCTCATGGCTGGGGCATGGGCATGTGAGGTCACTCCTGCCTTAGCAGCTCATAGACCAGCAGCAGGCACGTGGCTTGGATGATGATGGTGAGGTCAGTTGTATGTGCTCAGCTGAACGCGGGGGTTGAGTTAGCATCCTGGCTGGAGATCCTGGCAAGAATCTCAGAAATTGCAGGCCTCCAACAACCTAGTGACACACTGCAAAATGTGCTCAGCTGAGGTGGACACCTGAACTGTCAGGCTAGAAATGACTCCCTTAGGGAAGAGAGGAGCATGTGGGAAGGTGAGGACCATAACACGGAAGGGTCTTGCAGAGTTATTTCCATAAAACCACTGCAACTTTGCAAGCTGATTCTCAGCTATGACCCTTCATGTATTTCCTGCCAGCTTACAGGAAAGTGCTTGAGCATCAGGCGATGATTCTTAGGGTCCAAAAGCAATGTTGTGATTTGCTTCATTTTCAGCACAAAAAATAAGCTCTGAACCCTTGAAACATCACTCACTGTTGTATGTGCATCTGGTAGTAGTGGTTATAAGAGGCCAATTATTTACTGAAGAAATACTTTGTCTTGGGAAGTTTTCCTTATTTACCCGTTTCAAAAGGTAATGACTGTGGCACTGCTGCTCGAAAGAGGACCTCTGAGCGCTCCGTCATGGCAAGACCATTTCCTTGTTAACTATGCCAGAGAAAAAAGTCCCACCATGTCAAAGCTGCTCTCTGAGGCCTCCTCCTGGAAGTCAGCCCTGGATGTCTTGTTTCAGGGCCTGGGGCAGTGTGCGGTGTGTGGGTTGCAGCAGAGATCCGCAAGGAAGGGAGACCTTTGGCAGGAGGAGATTAGGACCACCCCCCCCCCCCCGCCCTTAATTCACTGAATTGGGGGGTTACTCGGATGGTTAATTAAGAGCAAAGAGTTTCTAGGATACTGCCATGTTAGAAGAAAAGAGAGTCTGCACCAATTATGCTTATTGGTAGTAACCCCCCCCATAAGACTGTATTAGCAGGAGATAGAGGCAGCTACTCTGCCTCTAGTCTAAGCAAACTTGGGATTCGACAGATCTCAGAAGTGTTATCTTCAAGAAACTCCTCCAAGGAAGCCTTTCTGAAAGATGACCTCTTCTAATCCTAATACTCTAAGCTGCATATTTGTGTGTATTTCACAAGAGATTTGGGATATCTTACAGCTTTGGTTAAACATGGGACAGGAAAGCCCAAATCAAATAAGGGATGGAATTCATGGTGAATATAAAGAAAAAAAAAAAAGAAAAGACAAAGCGTTCTGTAAACATTAAAATTTATTTCACTCTGCTTTGTATTTCCCAGCACCTGTGAATTACCTTTGATATTAGCTTCCATGGGTTTTCTTTCTCAGATAGCCTGTATTTCAGCTGCAGAAGATGGTGCTTCTGAGCCCTTGTTTTTATGCTTTCCAATTTTAGTTGTATAAAGAAGTTACCATTAAACAGAAATGCATGGGGTTTTTTTGCTTCATACACTGTCATTCTAAAAGTGGTACAGACTCACATTGACTCTGGTTCAGTATACCATAATAATCACAGATGTTGCTTTTCCATTTTTCATTTCTTTTCATCCAAAAGGGTGCATTTGGTATTATAAAGTGCATTTATGAATACTTGGGAAAAGACCCATCTGTTTCCTTTCTGAAATATATTTGAAAAATTAGAAGTGGTGAATGAATATTTGGGATGGCAATATCTGGGACCCCAATGAACTCCCCAGTTTGGAGTCAGACACTGAGCCTGAGGGGGAGGCAGCTGCCCGGCTGGTGGCAGAGCAGCGGCTCACCGCACCGAATGCAGCCAGGTTGAAGGAATCACAACTCCTGGTGATTTTAAAGCATCAGAGCTGCAGGATACGCAGGGACGCTACAGGCAGCAGCCCTGTGACGGATTGTTAGAGTGGCTGTTGAGGCTGTGGGACGATGGGGCAGATGCAGTTCATTTTACTAGAGAGGAGCTCGGTCGGATGGAGGTTCTGCCCCAGGGTCCCAGGCTGCACAATAAGGGTGTGTGTGTGGGGGGGGTCCTAATGTCTCCCTGCCAAAGGCCTCGCTGCCTTGTGGATCTCTGCTGTAACCTGCACACCACATACTGCCCCAGGCCCTGAAACAAGGCACCCAGGGGCTGACTTCCAGGAGGAGGCCTCAGAGAGCAGCTTTGACATGGTGGGACTTTTTTCTCTGGCATAGTTAACAAGGAAATGGTCTTGCCATGACGGAGCGCTCAGAGATCCTCTTTCGAGCAGCAGTGCCACAGTCATTACCTTTCGAAATGGGCAAATAGGGAAAACTTCCAAAGACAGAGTATTTCTTCAGAAAATAATTGGCCTCTTACAACCACTACTACCAGATGCACATACAACAGTGAGTGATGTTTCAAGGGTTCAGAGCTTATTTTTTGTGCTGAAAATGAAGCAAATCACAACATTGCTTTTGGACCCTGAAATCATTGCCTGATGCTCAAACACTTTCCTGTAAGCTGGCAGGAAATACATGAAGGGTCATAGCTGAGAATCAGCTTGCAAAGATGCAGTGGTTTTATGGAAATAACTCTGCAAGACCCTTCCGTGTTATGGTCCTCACCTTCCCACATGCTCCTCTCTTCCCTAAGGGAGTCATTTCTAGCCAGACAGTTCAGGTGTCCACCTCAGCTGAGCACATTTTGCAGTGTGTCACTAGGTTGGTTGAGGCCTGCAGTTTCTGAGGTTCTTGCCAGGATCTCCAGCCAGGATGCTAACTCAACCCCCGCGTTCAGCTGAGCACATACAACTGACCTCACCATCATCATCCAAGCCACGTGCCTGCTGCTGGTCTATGAGCTGCTAAGGCAGGAGTGACCTCACATGCCCATGCCCCAGCCATGAGGCTGCTGGTAGCCTATCAGAGGCTGAGTCAGAAGTGACCTCCCAAGCAAGAACATGAGCCTTGTCCATCAGAGAAGAGGAAAGGCCATCAGCAGCCATGTGGGCTTGGTAGATGATTGTTAGGTCACCCAATTGGAGCAGCTGATAGGTCAGCCTATGGCTCATGCCTAAGGTAATTGTTTGTGAAGTCACTTCTGCCTGAGGACCTGATAGGCCTCCAAGCAGCACAGCTCTAGGATGTTGATTGTGAGGTCAGTCAGAACTGAGTAGCTGATAGGCCAGAAACAGTTACATGGCTTGGATGGTGACTGTGAGAACACGTCTCTCTCAGCCTCTGATAGGCCAGCAGCAGGCCCATGGCTCAGGTGATGATTGTGAGGTCATTGCTGCATGAATACCTGACTGGATGGAAGCCAAGACCATGCTGAGGTCATTTCCATAAGGGCAGGTGAAAGACCAGCAGCAGGCCCATTGGCTTGGTGGGTGATTATGAGGTCAGTTGTGTCTGATCAGCTGATAGGCCACCAGGAAGCTGATGGCTGGGGACATTTTTATGAGATTAATTGTGTCTCAGAAGCTCATAGGACAGTAGGAGGCACACAGCCATGAAGGTGTCTGTGAGGTCGCTTCTGTCTCTGCAGTTGATGGACCGTGAACAGGCACATGGGTGGGAAAGTGGCTTTGAGGTGACTTCTATGGGTGAAGCTGATAGGCCAGCACTTGACTCCTGTCTGCAGTAAGGGGTTGTAAAGTCCTATCTCCCTGAGAACCTGATAGACCACCAACAGGCACAGAGCTCGGATGTGGGTTTTGTGGCCATTCCTGTCTCTGGTGAGTGCCACTCGCTCTGTACAGAGTGAGGAGTGACATGGATAGCCCTGGGCCGTGAGTGGTTTTGGGCCAATGGACTCTGTGCGAGGCACAGAAATATCTTTTTTAGTGGTGCAGGCCTGATAATACCAGAGATATTTAGAAAATGTCAATAAAAAATGAAAGAAGAGAGAAATTAAAAAATGATCTAAAGTGGAGAAATGTTTTGTTACACTTTCCAGCTTTTAAATATTTGTGTTCTTATTGTCTTTCTTAGCTTTGTTGTCTTTTTTCTTAATATCCTGGTCTTTTTTTTTTTTTTTTTTTGAAAAGGAAAGTGATTTCCAGGATTGGGGTGGGATGCAGTCACAGGGTCACCGATGGCTGGTAGGTGCCCTGGTCTCCTCTGCCCAGCCTCCATCTGCAGCTCCAACGGGGTTCTAGTCTCCCGCAGGTCCCCTGTGAGAGCTGCCAGGCCCAGGCAGGTACCTCCGATACACCAGGACCTCCCCAAGTGCCACTGGATGCTTGTGGTTAGAACAGAGCTCTGCCTGAAAAGGTGAAGAAGAGTTTTCAACATTTAAAAAATATGAACACACTTTCACCAGCTAAAAGGACTGACTACTTTTAAAGTCCACTTTTCCCATGATAAAATAGTGGAGATGTTCAGGCAGGGTGTGAATCTCAGGAGAAGAAATACTAATCTGCCCCTGAACTTGTGTTACCACCGTTCTGAATATTACGTTGTGGATGTAATCTCCGTAATTTCTCACATATTTTCACGTCTTGATTAAACTGATCATTTCTAAAGGCATCTTTGCATCAGACGAAGTGGACATATCTTACTCTTGATCCATCCGATACCTCTCAACTCTCCAGTTGCTGCTCTGAGCTTCAGGGAGTCTGAAGCTTGCCTCGTCTTTCAGGATGCTCATTGTCTCTTTGTCCAACTCCTCAGTTCTGTTTCTATCTATCCTTTCCTAGCTATCTGTCAAAAAACACTTCAAGGAGGGTTATTCCTTGTGCAAAGTGGCCCTCACTGGAGATAGCTTGGACTTAACATACAGCTGAGGAGTGTATTTGACTTTTTATTAAACTGTATCATATTTTATTTTTGCTTGTTTGCAATTAAGAAAAATCCTCCTGTGTCTGCAGCTAGTTCTCTAAGGAAAACAGGTGGGAATTGGTGCATAGGAGCTGTAACATTCAGCTACAGACTTGAGTGGAAAAATGTTAGGTTTTAACAGGAGTGAGGTAAGTCCGCAGTGGCTGATGAGAGAAATGGCAGGGTTGGGGAGGTGAGGAGGAAGGTTGTCCATACAGGTCTCATATCGAAAATACTGCTTTTCCTGCATGTTCAGACTTCATTATGGCAGAGACCCTCTGGGTCAGTATGAATTGGAGAGTGTGGATATCACTTATTCTGTAAGCTGGAAAATAAAGGAAGCTTAAAAAGCAGAAATCCTTTCTTTTTCAGGTGCTCATTGAAATCTTGCTGTTGTAAATACACTCCTGAATCCTCTCCAATTAGCCACACAAGAACTGAAGAACTGAAGAAAATTAAGGGGAGTGAGATTGGTTGTTAGGGCTTTCTGCATTTTAATGGTGCCTCTGGTGTATTTGGTGCTGAGTCCATGAACCTCAGATACTGAGAGGACATTGAACAAGCCTCTCAAGAAGTTAAAGTCAGAAGCAAATGCCAAACTTTCTCGGAGTTGTAATGGGTCCCACTGAGGGTTGTTACCAAAGAAGGCTCCCCAGGGGCTGATGAGAGCAGAAAGTTGGAGGTCCTGATTGCAGGTAGGCAAAGGCAATGTGCAGGTGGCTCTGATGCCACATAAACCTTGATGTGTTTTATCAAGCAGAATGGCCAGGCACTGACACCCAGCCCCTGGGTAGGGTGATCCTTTCCCTCACACTTTGCTCAGGGCTCTTCCTGGGGGCACTGTGTGGGTGGGGGTGTGCAATGCCGAGTGCACGTCAACAATACAGCACCTCCTGAGTCCCCGGGGACAAGAAGGCAGCGAGGTCACAGTGCTTTAAGGAAGGATCTTCTTGAGGGCCTCAGTGGCAGGGACAACAGTCATAGTCAAGAGGACAAAGAACTCATTTCTGTTGGCATCTTTCAGCCTTGGCAATGCCCATGACTGTCTCCACCACAGGCTGTCCTACGCTGTCCCACACCTGTGTCTGTTTCCCTGCAGACTGCAGACACCCAACCTGCTTTGCCACCTTGCTCTCACCCATGGATCTCCCCACCTCTACTCATGTCTCTCTGTCCTCACTTGGTTTTCCTTGAAACACAAAGCCAGGGGATGATCACAGACTCCCTCTGGGTGACCTGTAGCACCACAGCACTACCCTTCAAGTGACACTTCCTTTTCCTGAAGCCACATCTGAAACCTGAGAGCTGCAGTTGGTGGCTCTTTCCCCTTCTCATGCTGTTTCCCACTACCAAGAAAGGCTCCACCAGCTCTGAAACCACCCTTCAAGCACTCACAGGCTCCTACTCTCCTGTCCTTCACCTCCACTTCACCAGGCCAAAGAAGCCCAGGTCCCCCAACCTCTCCTCATGGGCGCAGTTATTCCTCCCTACTCACAGGACTTGACACTTCTCTTGTAAATCTTCATGAGGTGTCTGTTGTCCAAATCACCCAAGTTTCTTAAGGGCCTTCAGGACTGAAGTTCCTCTGTGTCAAAAAAAAAGGAAAAAACACAAAACACAAACCAGCACCTATGGGGAAAGCTATCTTGAGGGCCCTCTGCCAAACTCACTTCCAGTTACCAACCTCTTTCTTCTTCTGGGGACCCAAACTGGATGCAGCACTCTAGACGTGGTCTAATGAATACTGACTAGAGGGGGATCATCATTTACCTCCACCTCCTGACTATGCTCCTGGTCATACAGCCCACAGTGCTTTTTGGCCTTCTTTGCTGCCAGGGAATGATTCTGGCTCATATTTTGCCTCCTGTCCACCAGGACCCTCACGTCCTTTTCCACAGAGCTGCTCCCCAGGCACTCAGGCCCCAGCTTGTAACACTGTGGGATGCTGGTCTATGCTAGGTGCAAGACCTGGCCTTTGTCCTTGCTGGATTTAGTGAAGTTTCTGAAGCTTATTCCTCCTGCCTGTCTAGGTCCCTCTGAATGGCAGCCCTCAAGCATATGACTGGTCTCCCCCTTCCAGTCTAGAAGCATGGTGAGTGTTGTCTCCTCTGTGTCACTAATAAAGATGATAAACAGGACTGGTTCCTTGGGGAGATCAGTGGTGCTCCACTGCTCTCTTGGCTCCAGGAAGAGTACTACCCATTCGCCACTGCCCTCTGAGCCTCATCATCCAAGCAGCTTTCTACCCATCCGGTTGTCTATCCCTCTAGACAGTAAGGTTCTAACTTGCATACAAGAATATTGTGGGAAACAGTGTCAAACACCTTGCTAAAGTCCAGATAAAAGTCATTTACTCTTCTCCAGCCGCAGATACAGTTATTTAATCATAGAAGTCAGTCATGTTGGTGAGGCACAATCTACCCTGGGTAAATCCATGCTGACTGTTCCCTATCACCTTCTTCTCCTTCATGTGCCCAGAAATGTGATCCGAGAGGATTCACTCCATGACATGCTCCTCACCAAAGAGAGGCTGAACTGCCTGCAGCTTCCCAGGTAGTGCTGTGGGCCTTTCTTGAAGATGGATGTAACATTTGCCTTTCTCAAGTTATTGGGACCTCGCCCAGTCTACACAACCTTTCAAAGATGATAGTGAGTGGCCTTGCTATGACAGCAGTTAGCTCTCACAGCACCCTCGTATGCAGCCCATCCAACCCCACTGACTTGCATAGTTTGTTCTCGCTAACGTCATCCACTGCTTGTTGTTTTTCTCCTCAGGAGTCCTGACTCCAGGCACAACAGTCTGTGAGACCTTGTTTGTAAAGACGGAAGCTAACAAGGCATTGATTTCTTCAGACCTATCTGCATCTGCTGTTACTACATTCCCTGCCCCATTCAGCAGTGAGCCCACCTTCTCCTTTTTCTACTTACTGAAGAAGTAGCAGCTCATCCTCATGCTCTTGACATCCACCACAAGTGTCAATACTAGGGGTGCTACGGCTTCCCTAACACCACACCTACCTTGCCAGACAGTATTTCTAAATTCCTCCTTTGCAGCCTCTCCCTCCTTCCCCTTCCCCTATGCTGCCTTATTGCCCTGGAGCTCAGGCACAAGTCCCCTGTTTAGTCAAGGTATTCCTCTGACATGTCTGCTAGTTTTACTGAGTATTGCTATGAACCATTCCTGTGCTTGGCGGGTGCTGTCCTTGAAGGCCTCCTGCTTTTCCAGAGTTCCTGGACCCTTTAGAGTTCCCTCCCATGGGACCCCCCACCAGTCCCCTGGAGAGGCCCAAGTCTGCTCCCCTGAAATCCACAGTCTGTAATCTGCTACAGTTCTTCCTCACTCCCTTCAGGATCTGGGACTTCATTTTTTCATGGTCACTGTAGGCAAGGCTGACACTGACTATCCCAACCCCGATCAGTTCCTCCTTGTTGCAATTTCCAGGTCAAGGAAAGCATCATTCTTATGGGCCCATTGTGCAGCTGTGCTAAGAGGTTGTCCCTGACACCTTCCAGAAACCTCCAGGACCCCTTAAGCACTCTGCTGTTTGGCCTTCCAGTGAATGTCAGGGAGAAAAAGGTCTCCTGATAAGAACCAGAGCCTGTGATGCACAGACTTCCTCAGGTTGCTTAAGGGAGACTGTGTGCACTTCCTCACCCTGATCAGGTGGTCACAATGCCACCCTTCCTCTCATGCTCACCCACAAGAGCTCACTCAACCCCTGACCATCCCAGGGAAGAGCTCCATACATCTGAGCTGGCCCTTTACACAAAGGGCATCCTCCCTCCTAATGTTCCTGAAGATCTTGTACCCTGCTTTTACAGTCCTCCAGTTGTGTGAGTGATCCCACCACATCTCAGTTATTCCAGCAGTGCTGTAGTCCTGTGACAGCTTGTGCATCTCCATCTGCTCCTGTCTGTGCCCCAGGCTGCATGCACTTGTGTACATTTGGGCTGCAGAGCCTCAGCTGAGACACAGAGCACAGACTGATTGTGGTGAAACATGTTGCCAAGAGCCAAGGGCACCATGTGTGCAGTGGCTCCACTTCAGAGCAGAGGCAAGCTGGCATAGCTAGCAGGTGGCAATGTGATGGTGAAATGAGGTTCCAACAGAGCTGGGTGGTGCAGAAATAGCCGGAAAGGGCTCTAATGCCTGAGCTGATTTGTAGCACTATGGGGCCCGTGACAGAGGTGAACTGATCTCCAGGAAGGACAAGGTGCCACTGAAGAGTGGAGACCTTGGTGTGATGTGCCTCCCATCTATGCAGGACAGTTGGATGTAGACGTGATGGACTTTGCCTCAAGGTAGTGGTGGCATTCATTTATTTGGGCACAGGCAGGAAACCTGAGGTGCCCTGGGGCACTTGCCCAGCAACCACTCCAAAAGGACATGGTTTTCCTGTAGGTCCCATGCTGCACCTGCTAGAGACATGTGGTTGTGCTGGACATGCCAAGCATCGGACATGATGCTGCTGGGCTATTTTTTGTCACTGAATCCAGTGTCTGCACTGAATTACATCAGCTGTTTGCAATGTAGAGATCTGCATGATTATTTTAGTCTGCCTCAGTGAACATCCCCCAGGAGGAGGGAGTGCAAAGGAGAAATGAAGTCATACCTTCAGCTGGGCCACTGTTCCCGAGTGGGGCCAGGCTCCTGGGACAGAGGGAGCTCATGGCAACTGGTCAACACTGCTGAGAGAGCTCTGTGCAAGAGCATCTCCTCTGCAAAGAGCAGCAGGGCTCCAGGCACTGCCTGCTCTTGCTGATGTGAGATGAGACAAGACAGAGAGAAGTGAAAGGCAGTGTGGAGTGGGAAGACAGAGGAGAGCTCTTTGTGGGAGAATCTTCACAGCCCTTGAAATGGTGAGTCTTTGGCTGTAGAGCAATACTACTGGAGTTCTTGGAGGGGCCTTCTAAACCCATCTCATCTCATGACTGATAGTTTTTTTAGGATGTCCCACCCGGCTTCTTGAGTGCAGAGGAGAAGGAGGTTCTTCAGAGTAGGGATTCCCAGCCACACCATCACAGGGACAGGGCATCCTGCTGCCTTCTCCCAGGGATGCTGCAGGGGTGTGAAGCCTGGGAGTGCGCCAAGGACTGCATGGTCTGTAATTGAGAGCAGTGTCCCTGCACCCCAGGGTGCTGTGTGCCTGGGACAGTGTCTCTGCTGCCTGCGAGGGTCAGCACTCAGCCTGCCTGGGGAACTCCCCACAGTGCTGAGAGGAGATGTTCCTGGTGAGAGGATGGACCCCTGGCAGGGCAGGTTCATTCTCCTGTTGAGAGGGTTCTGCATGGGTCAGGGCTGCTCACAACTCTAGCTCATGCACAGGACATTTCAGAGGGAACTTTTCAAGAGGAAGGTGAAGGCAGGGATTTCCTGAAAGAGAAGCCAATTTCCTGAGGTGGTGCTTTAACTTTCCTACCACCTGGCAAGGGGAAAATGGAGATGGAGCTGTCAGCTTTGAACAAAGGACTGAAACCCCTTAACAGTTTCAATGAGCACTCAATGGGTCTGCTAGAAACTTCTGAAAGTCCCTGCACCCATTCCTTAGTGTATAGACAGCGCCAGCTTCCCCTTTGCTGGCCTCAGCAGCGTTTATCTGCCCTGCTCCTTAGCACCTCCAAAAATGGGAATGCCCCCGGACAGTGCCCTGCTGCTGGGAGGTTTCTTTAGGGCAGAAGTGAGCCCACTGGGGAAGGTGTGGGCATTGCAGGGCCTGACCATGACTTGCCCAAATCCATCCTCCCATGATGTTTCTAGAAGCAGTTCCCTCTCCTTCCCTGCCCAGCTCTGCTGCCTGGAGCTGTCCCTGCTGGGAGCTGTTTCTCTGTCCCAATGACTTTTCCTGGTTGGTGCTTACAGACCCCATCCCATGCTCTGTGCACTTGGTTCTGCCCTACAGAAAGCTCCCACAGGCAGGGCGCTGTCCAGGGGCAACTCTGTGCTTGCAGGTCCTAAGGAGCAGGTGAGACAAACCCTCACGAGGCCAGAGAAGTTGCTGCTGATGCTGTCTGTAGGCTGAAGTGGGGATGAAGGGACTTGCTGTGCTTTCTCTTAGACCTTTTGATCTCTCAAAATGATGGGGGTATTCAGCTGCAGTTAAGACACTGACCCTGTGTGTCCTGCGTGGTATGGTCTTCATGGCAGTGAGAAGCACCAATCCCTTTCCAACCCGTTAGGCTCCTGGCAATGCATTTCATCAGGTTGGGTGACTGGCACAGCAGCTCCTTGGTGGAAGAGAGGGGTATCACCCTGTCTCCACTGCTCTCTCATCTGGGAGACCTTATGGGTGACTCAGGTTTGCTGACTCTCCTTTAAGGAGAGTCCACCTTTGGACCCTTGACTGTTTCTCTGGGGTGTCCTGCCAACTTGGAAGCTGCCCTCCAGCAGAACACAGCTTCCCTCTAGCATTTCTGTGATATGTGAGTCAGATACACTCTTCACTCTCTCCACCTCTGGGCTGAGAGAGAAGAATTTGGAAATCTTCACTGTGAAACTGAACTCCTCCACTCTCAGCTCAGTCCACTTTTTTTCTTAGAGGAACTTGTGAGTGTGATTGTCCTTTAGCTGAGGGAGGTGCAAGTG
Organism: Apteryx mantelli; assembly: GCF_036417845.1. NCBI lineage: Eukaryota > Metazoa > Chordata > Aves > Apterygiformes > Apterygidae > Apteryx > Apteryx mantelli. Next base: position 15,963,250 of record NC_089997.1, read on the forward strand.
CAGCACAGCGAGGGGAAAAACTTATTGACAGACCAGATCCTGTGACTCTGTACAAAGTCACAGTGAGCTCTTTATTTCCCCTTGGCATGCACAAGTGCTCATGCTGAGAGCAATTGAAATGCCAAAGATTTCTACCCCGTCAGAGAATGCTCCCACGGTAAGATGGAGGCACCTAAAAACTAAATAAATATATAAACTGACTCCTCTACTAAAGATCATTTAGTGGAAAAAATGGGTTTCAAAATGTTGAACAGCCCTTTCACAGAAGGAGTGGACGTAATCTGCTGCAGGATGTGTGCATCAGAGCTAGCCACTTCCCATTCCCACTGCAGTGCCTGGAGGAAGGGTGCGGATGGTAAGTTGACATGAGGACAGAGTCTATCTCATTGGAACAGAGACGTCCAGAAATTGTGAGGTCACCCGCTGCCTTCACTTGACTGCTTCTCTCCCTTGCTAGAGTGGGCGACGGTGTGACTGGTTCAGCTACAGACACCTCTGTTCAAGAGGGCAAGGCTGGGGGAGATGAAGCCCTCACAAGGGTCTTCTCTTTCCAAGACAGCTGGCATGAGTGCGGTATTCACCTCTCATTATGGCAAATAGAGAATAGTCCCACTGGGTCATTGCACCAAGTTCCCTCCGCCGAGCTCACGGCACTGATCCCCAGGTATCCCACTGAATACCTGGAACTGTCTGACACCTCCATTTACACCCCCGGCAGAGCAGAACGGGCTCTTCTGGAGACCATGGGCAGGGGCCCCTGCTCAGCATGGCGCACACAGCCAGCACAAACAGAGCTCAAGCAAGGATTCTGAAAGAAGGTGAAGGACAGAGGAAATGTGGGGGTACTATGAGAAATGGAATGGGTTTGGTTCAGAGAAGCCTGCTCTAACCTGGAACTGTCTTTTCCTCCTCAGACAGAGCCCCACAGCCCAGAGGAAGCAAATGTTCAACAGCAGCTCCCCAAATGAGATCCTCCTCCTGGCATCTGGAGATACACGGGAGCTGCAGCTCTTGCACTTCCGGCTGTTTCTGAGCATCTACCTGGCTGCCCTACTGGGCAATGGCCTCATCATCACAGCCATAGCCTGTGACCACTGCCTCCACACCCCCATGTACTTCTTCCTCCTCAACCTCTCCCTCCTCGACCTTGGCTCCATCTCCACCACTGTCCCCAAATCCACGGCCAATTCTCTGTGGGACACAAGGGCCATTTCCTACTCGGGATGTGCTGCCCAGGTCTTTCTGTTTCTCTTTTTGTTGACAGCAGAGTATTCTCACTGTCATGGCCTATGACCGCTTTGTCGCCATCTGCAGACCACTGCACTACGGCACACTCATGGGCACCAGAGTTTGTGTCAAAATGGCAGCAGCTGCCTGGGCCACTGGTTTTCTCAGTGCTGCCCTGCACACTGGAAACACATTTTCAATACCACTCTGCCAAAGCAATGTCCTAGAGCAGTTTTTCTGTGAAATTCCCCAGATCCTCAAGCTCTCCTGCTCTGACAGCTACCTCAGGGAAGCTGGGGTTATTGTGGTTGGTGCCTGTTTAGCTTTTGGGTGTTTTGTTTTCATTGTGCTGTCCTATGTGCAGATCTTCAGTGCTGTGCTGAGGATCCCCTCTGAGCAGGGCAGGCACAAAGCCTTTTCCATGTCCCTCCCTCACCTGACTGTCATCTCCTTGCTTGTAAGCACTGCAGGGTTTGCCTACCTGAAGCCCCCCTCCATCTCCTCCCCAGCTCTCCATCTGGGGGTGGCTGTCCTGTACACGGTGGTGCCTCCAGCAGTGAATCCTCTCATCTACAGCATGAGGAACAAGGAGCTCAAGGAGGCACTGAAGAAACTGATTCAGTTGCTGATATTTTAGCAGCAAGAAGCTGCCCAGCTCTAGTCACAAGCAATATCCAATCTATCTCAGGCAACTCGTGTGCTTTGGGTGTTCTATCTGTGACACTCATGTTTGTACACAACTGCTGGAATTCATCTCCGGAGGCACAAAGTCCATCTGTCTGACCCAGAGGCCTTCTGTTCATCTGTCTACCACTGCATCAGAGCTGGCCTCCCAAGCAGCATCTCTGTAATAAAAGGGGATTTCCTCAGGACAGTGCCTGAAGGCTGGGCTCTTCTTCCAAAGCAGGAGCCAAGAATGCGCTGAGGGAGTTGCACCCAAAAAGGCCTTTTGCTGCACATGAGTGCTCCATGGGCTGAGGGGGACGCACTCATAGGGTGATGTGTTGGGAAATGAGGGCAGGATTCTGCCCTCACTTGTGGGTGCTGAGTACCCCTGGAGAGGGTGAGTGGTATCTGCCAGGGACTGTCTCACATATTACAGGGCTGGTGACAGATGCCGGTTCTTCTGGAAGGGAATAGGGAGTCACCAGGGGAGCACAGGGCATCCCCAGGGTCAGCGTGTGCCTGCGATGGGCAGTGAGTGGAGACTCACAAAAGCAAGTGCAGGCACCCAAAGCAAAGGGCTAAACCAAAGAAGGCACTGAGTGAGGGCTCTGCAAGCTCAGCAGAGCCAGCAGGGACTCAGCAGGCCCAGGGAAGGGACACTCCAGAGCGCTTCTTGTCATCTACCTACAAACCACGGGCTGGGTGCAAGGACACACCTGAACCCATCCTGAGCCATTTGAAATACCGTGTTTGCTTTGAGCATCTTCCACAGCCACAGACCCTGGGGAGGGGGGTGTCGGGTGCAATGCTGCTGGGCCAACTGGGTCTACCATGGCCAGTGCAGAGTCACCCCATGGCCCCACAGCCTGCTCGTGCTGCAGAGAAGCACTGACAGCCCGGGGCCCTGCGGGGAGCCGGGGAGGGGTGAAGGAACAGCCGGCCAGGCCAGCACAGGCACATTCACCTGGGGAAAGGCCCTCTGGGAAGCAGGGAGCCCTGAGCAGGGCTGCTCACCCTGCCCTGAAACCCCCCACACTCCCTGTCCCCCTGTGCCCTGTCCCAGCCCTGGTGCTGGCCAACTGCCCTGGGCTGGGGCAGTTCCAGCCCCCCAGGAAGGGGAAGGGGCATTGGGGGAGCAGTCCAGGGAGCTGGGGGGAGGTCAGTGTCCCACTCTTTGGCTGGGAATGGAGCCCCAGCTTGGGCAGAGGTGGGGATCATTAACAGGATGAGCGCAGGATGTAACATCAATCACAATACTGTGGCGTTTGCTGACCAACCTTTAGAGATATCATACCCATGGTGTTCAGTAAGGCTGGTTTCCACTTTTTCTAACCAAATCCATTAACTATTATAATAGATCATCATTCCTTCTCTTTCTTCTAAGCATCTTCCAATTTCAGACAGATGCTTGGTGTTCCGTTTGAGAAAGCTGTCTAGTTGATGGAAGGTTACTCTAAGTGTTCCTGATGCGTTAAACAGTGCAAAAATAAGACATCATTTCTTCAGTCATATGAGAAGTAGGTCTGCTTCGTGATTTGGGCAAAAACATATGTCACATTACAATGGCAACTGCTGCCTTACTGTTATGGACAATTAGGCTCGCTGGCCACCATAACAGGGTCTGACCCGAGGTTCCCACTGAGACAGAAGTTCAAAGTCAGATCAGAGCAAAATAAATTTTAATGACACACGTGTGGTAATTAGAGCTTGAGCTGGGTGTCTCCAAAGAGGGACCCTGTTTGAACAAATCCCTGGGTAATTATACCCTTCCAATCTAGTATCCACCCCATACTTCTGAACCAATTATAATATTAGAGTTCGGGGTCTTACAGCTCCCAGTTGGTCCTTTCCATAGTTTCCAGGTGTGTTCTTTACTTCTTATCACACTTCTGCATAGGTGTCGATGGCTCTTTTACTCCCTTATCTTGTCCCTCAGAACCAGTCTTTGGGGTTACTGCTTTCTTGCATAGTTGCCTGGCTCTTCTACTTCCTTATCTTGTCCTCCAGAATCAGTCTTGTGGTTCCTTTGTTTCTTCCTTCTGTGTCCTACGTTAAAGTCCATCTGCCTGCTGGTGCTCATTAATGTTAAACTGCTTGTTTCTCTCTACAGTCCCCCCTCCTGCCCTTCTCTCTCCGACTTGAACCTGCTTTGGGGCCTTCTTTTACTTAACTAGCTAAAAGTTCAACATATCTAGCTGAATGGTCATAGCTTGTGGCCTCAGGCTTCAGCAAATTTAGCTACTAACGCTAAGCAAGTTATGCTAAGTGATTAATTCTAGACAGCTTCAGTCCAATATTCTCTAACAGTCCTCCCTTTGTTTTTATTAAGCATCCCTGCTAATATGTTAAGCAGAGTTCTCGAAGCCTTTCGAGGCGTACTGTCACTTTCCATAATTTTATGTATGATCATAATAACAATGATGTATGTATGTATCGTAGTAACAGATTATGTATGATCACAATAATATGATCATAAATAATAAGCATAACATGGTTAAACTTCACACAACTACTACTGGGTGCCACGTGATTATAGGTCCCTGTTGTGGTTGGTGACCATCCCAGAAGAGTCTCCCACCAATGACATTCTCCATCCTTCTTCACTCTTTCCAAGATGTGGTGTATCTCTTCTGTAACATGTTGAACGGTGATTAGTTTTTTGTCTGTTGTTTCGGATGCATTTTAGCAGTTGATACAGGTCATCGTGTTGCAGTAGTTTCTTCACCAATGTAAGATTCATTCCGATGGGGGTAGGCAATAAATCTTGACTTAAGGTATAATTAGATTGTAATAATTGATAAGGCACAACAGGAGCTGAATAATTAAAGTCACATTCCATAATTCTAGTAAAATTGCAAACACAAATATTTGAGTGATAACTTGTGTCTACAGTAATGTTATCTACAAATACAAGATCACAGAGGATTCTCATACAAACACATCCTTTTCCAATATATACAAGTAAGGTTTCAGGGGTTTCTTCGGGATGTATTTCAAAATGACAAACATTTTGTTCAGTATCAAGACAAATGTCTTGGGCTTTGATGGTATTACTCTCACAAATAAATCCTTGTTGTTCCCATACAACACATGTGTTAACATCAACAGTTTGCCATTTGTTTCTGTTTTGTTGGGCCCACACTCTATGTTCTATCAGATTCAGTATAGCTCCATTGTGGTTTAATCCCAGCACAATGATTGGGTACATGGTGTATACCAAAGCATTGCGTATTGTTAAGACAAAAGCTATAGCCTTATTGTTGATGGGGTCATAAGTAAAATTGACTAGACGCCACCAAGAGTGCAATTCCTTTTCAAATTTAGTTGCATTATCCCAAATTACCTTTCGAATTTCAGTGGGTAAGGTGCCCTCTTCACCTTCTCTAATAATTGCTGCTACCACAGATTGCATTCACAGCTGAGCTTGGATACAACTAAGAGCTAGAGAAACATTATATTGGGCTACACCAAGCGCATTTACAATTAACTGGTGGTCTCTTTCATTAATTCTTTCCCATTGAGGTAATACATCAGATAAGAGCCATTGGTTAGTTCCTAATGCTAATAAAGAGGAATGCAATGGATGTTCTAATCTGTGCAAATCACTTGTTGCTGTACTTAGTTTATTCATGAGCACTTCGGCATCTATACTATTTAAAACTCCTAACCCTGCCCCTATCACACCGGTCACATCCCTCCTCGTTCGTTTGGGAGAGGTGAGGGTTCGCCTATGCAACCGTGCTGACCATCCCGCATAGGAGGTACTTAGAAATGGTGAACAGGCTGGTTTGACTGTAGAGATGTTAATTTGCATCAATAGTTCTACTCGTTTAAGAGACCAGGATGGATTAAATAACACTCGTTGTTGGCCTGTATTTCTAACTACATGTGGTCCTGCCTTTACTATTATGGGAGACATTTTACTCGAGGGAGTCATTCTTGATCGATCCAGGGGGGTCGGTTTGGATTGATCCGAGCTAACACAGGAGACCTGGGCTTCTATTTCTCTCTTGGCGGATACAGATATACACCACTTTTGGTCAGTTTTACACTGTTTTTTACAGCATCTGCTTTTAGTTTCTGTCAATACTGTTTCATGTAAATTTGCTGACATACAACAAAAGGTTAAACTGAATTCACTCACTCCTAGCCCTGAATAGTTAAACCAAATTTGGTTTCCTTTGGTATTGTTTGCAGTATAACTTTGTGTATCATAATTATCTCATCTTATTAACTGTATACAAATCCATCCAGAACCTGTCGTTAGAAACAATATTAGGCACATCCAGGGAGCATGTGTGGTTGTCTTCATTGCTCCATAGTGACACTTGCCGTACTTGCTTCTTATTCCACTATTCGTTTCATGTATGAGCGGTGAATCCAATTCTCTTTTCCTAAAACTTTAACAGCAAAATAAGAACTTAACAATACAGTGTAGGGTCCTTCCCATTTTGGTTCCAACTTAGTTTTTCCTAAGAATACTTTTACCAGTACTCCATCTCCAGGTTGTATATCGTGCACTTGTATTTCAGGTGGTGTGGATTGATACCATTGAGCATATTTTTTAAGATTTGCAAACCTTTTTTGGATACCTAGAACATATTGGGTTAGCTGTTCATCTCCGTCCAACAGGCTGGTCTTAGCTGGGATATAAGTCCCTGGTATGGCTAAATGTCTCCCAAAGAGAATTTCTGCTGGTGTTAGTCCTATGGGTTGTTGCGGAGCATTTCGAACATCCCATAGGACTAAATCTAGGGCTTCGGGCCATTTTAGGTTAGTGTGTGTGCATACTTTTGCTATTTTTTTCTTTTAGTGTTCTGTTCATTCTTTCTACCTGTCCTGAAGGCTGTGGGTGGTAAGGGGTATGTAGGTTTTTCTCTATTCCCAGTGATTTATATAATTGATCGATTATGTTTGCTGTAAAATGGGCGTCCCTGTCGGAATCAATGGCTTCTGGAACCCCATACCTGGGTATGATTTCTTTTAGTAAGGCTTTTACTACCCCTCCTGCATCAGCCTTTCTTGTTGGGAAAGTCTCTACCCAGCCTGATAACTGATCTGCTATACCTAACAAATATTTTTACCCACTGGCAGCTGGCATATCCGCGTAATCTATTTGTAGCCTTTGAAAAGGGAAGTAGGCCCACGGTTGTCCCCCTAACTCTGACTTTGGTTTGATGCTTGAGAACTTTTGGCAGGTTGGGCAGCTCTTGGTTATCCTTTTCGCAGCAGCATGAATTCCTGGAGCTGCCAATATTTTTGGTACCTGCTTAGCTACTGCCTCTGTTCCCCCATGAGCTTTATCGTGGAACCACCTAGCTACAGTAATTACATATTTCTTTGGTAGAATTGGTTTTCCTCCAACTGTCCATATTCCATCATCATTTTGGTTTGCTTCCCACTTTTCCCATTGTTTTTTCTCTTCTGCCAAGCAGTCTTTTTCATACATGGTTTTAGGGTCTATTAAATTTGGCCATTTGCTCTGGTCCATCATTGGAATTGCAACCATACAGTCCCTCAAAAGTTGTCAGGTGGCCACTTTCACAGCGGCATCGGCATCAGCTAAAGCATTTCCTTTACTAATTTCTCCAGTGCCTTTAGTATGGGCTGGGCAGTGTATTATAGCAATTTCTTTGGGCAGTTGGACTGATTCTAGCAAATTACGTATTTCTTCTCCATTAGCTATTTTCTTTCCTGATGATGTAAAACATCCTTGTTCTTTCCATAACATCTCAGTTGCATGACATACTCCAAATGCATATTTTGAGTTGGTATATACATTTACTCACAGGTGCTTACCTACCTTTGTTGTTTGGGTTAATGCTATTAATTCTGCCCCTTGAGTGCTTACAGACGAAGATAAGGGATTAGCCTCAAGTACCTCAAAGAGGTTGGTGACAGCACAGCCTGAATGGCGTTTTCTGTCCAAATAATAGGATGATCCATTGATCCATCTGTAAACAGAACTAAGTCTGGGTTTCCCAAAGGGTCATCTTTGAGATCCTCCCGGGGCTTGCTCCAACTGACAACCACCTGTTCACAGGAATGATAAGGCTCTCCATCTTCAGGTGGAGGTAATAGCATCACTGGATTTAAGATGTTGCATCTCTTTAAGGTCACATTATCTGCGAGTAATATTATTAGTTCATAGTGGTGAGCTCTCTGTGGGGATAGTGCTTGAGTAGCATATTGTTTCATTAACAGTTCCACTTCATGTGGCACATACACAGTCACTGGGTGACCCAAAAGTACAGGTCGTGTTTTTTCAATAAGGGCTGCTGTAGCTGCTATCGCTCTGATGCATCCTGGTGTGCCTTTGGTTACCGCATCCAGTTGGGTGGAGCAACAGGCCACTGGCCTACGGTGAGGATCTAGTTTTTGGTGAGTACTCCACTTGCTACTCCCTGTTGTTCATGAATGAATAATTCAAATGGTTTACTATAATCTGGTAGTCCCAGAGCTGGGGCTGAGACCAGCGCCTTTTTCACAGATACGAAAGCTTTCTCTTTTTCTGGACTCCAGGTCAAAGGCTCTATCTCCTCCTTCTTTGTTGCTCGGACCAAAGGTTTGCTAAGTTCTCCCAACCCAGGAATCCATCGTTGGCAAAATCCTACAGCTCCTAAAAATCCCCTAAATTGCTTTTTTGTTATAGGACGGGGCATATCAAGAATTGGCGTTACCCATTCTGGATCAATTAATCTATGCCCTTCCTTCAACATAAACCCCAAATATTTTACCTCTTGTTGACACAGCTGGAGCTTGGATGGAGATGCTCAATGCCCTTTCTCTGCAAGAGCATTACATAGAGAAATAGTGTCTTTCAAACAAGTCTCGTAATCTTTACTCACTATTAACAAATCATCCACATATTGAATTAACACTGAATGTACTGGAAGCTCAATATCCACAAAATCATTTTAAAGCATACGTGAAAAACTAGGTGGAGACCCCGTAAATACCTGTGGTACTCTAGTCCAAGTTAATTGTTGTCCCTTCCAAGTGAAGGCAAAAAGAACTTGGCTGTCCACAGCTGTCCTCCAAGGAGGCACAATTGACCTGACAAACACAAACAGCAGCCATGCAACTAGCACTGGCCTGTCAGGCACTGAGCCACAAGTGACCTCACAAACACAAGCAGCAGCCATGCAACTAGCACTGGCCGATCAGGCACTGAGCCACAAGTGACCTCACAACTGAAAATATCTGCCATGCGCCTAGCACTGGTCTATCAGGCACTGAGACACAAGTGACCTCACAAACACAAACAGCAGCCATGCGCCTAGCACTGGCCTATCAGGCACTGAGACACAAGTGACCTCACAAACACAAACTGCAGCCATGCAACTAGCACTGGCCTATCAGGCACTGAGCCACAAGTGACCTCACAACCACAAACTGCAGCAACATGACCAGCACTGGCCTATCACCCACTGAGCCACAAGTGACCTCACAAACACAAACAGCAGCCATGCAACTAGCACTGGCCTATCAGGCACTGACACACAAGTGACCTCACAACTGAAAATATCTGCTATGGGCCTAGCACTGGCCTATCAAGCACTGAGACACAAGTGACCTCACAACTGAAAATATCTGCTATGGGCCTAGCACTGGCCTATCAGGCACTGAGACACAAGTGACCTCAGAAACACAAACAGCAGCCATGCAACTAGCACTGGCCTATCAGGCACTGAGCCACAAGTGACCTCACAACCAAAAACAGCAGCCATGGGCGTAGCACTGGCCTATCAGGTACCGACGCACAAGTGACCTCACAACCACAAAGAGCAGCCACATGACCAGCACTGGCCTATCAGGCACTGAGACACAAGGGACCTCACAAACACAAACTGCAGCCATGCAACTAGCACTGGCCTATCAGGCACTGAGACACAAGTGACCTCACAAACACAAACGGCAGCCACATTACCAGCACTGGCCTATGAGGCACTGAGACACAAGTGACCTCACAACCACAAACTGCAGCCATGGGCCTAGCACTGGCCTATCAGGCACTGAGACACAAGTGACATCACAAACACAAACAGCAGCCATGCAACTAGCACTGGCCTATCAGACACTGAGACACAAGTGACCTCACAACCACAAACTGCAGCCATGCAACGAGCACTGGCCTATCAGGCACTGAGCCACCAGTGACCCCACAACCACAAACTGCAGCCATGCAACTAGCACTGGCCTATCAGGCACTGAGGCACAAGTGACCTCACAACCACAAACTGCAGCCATGCAACTAGCACTGGCCTATCAGGCACTGACACACAAGTGACCTCACAACCACAAACAGCAGCCATGCAACTAGCACTGGCCTATCAGGCACTGAGACTCAAGTGACCTCACAACCAGAAACAGCAGCCACGGGCCTAGCACTGGCCTATCAGGCACTGACACACAAGTGACCTCACAACTGAAAATATCTGCTATGGGCATAGAACTGGCCTATCAGGCACTGAGCCACAAGTGACATCACAACCACAAACAGCAGCCATGCAACTAGCACTGGCCTATCAGGCACTGACACACAAGTGACATCACAACCACAAACAGCAGCCATGGGCGTAGCACTGGCCTATCAGGCACTGAGACACAAGTGACCTCACAACCACAAACAGCAGCCATGGGCCTAGCACTGGCCTATCAGGCACTGAGACACAAGTGACCTCACAAACACAAACAGCAGCCATGCAACTAGCACTGGCCTATCAGGCACTGAGACACAAGTGACCTCACAACCACAAACAGCAGCCATGCAACTAGCACTGGCCTACCAGGCACTGAGGCACAAGGGACCTCACAACTGAAAATATCTGCTATGGGCCTAGCACTGGCCTATCAGGCACTGAGAAACAAGTGACCTCACAAACACAAAGAGCAGCCACATGACCAGCACTGGCCTGTCAGGCACTGAGCCACAAGTGACCTCACAAACACAAACTGCAGCCACATCCTAGCACTGGCCTATCAGGCACTGAGACACAAGGGACCTCACAACCACAAACAGCAGACACATGACCAGCACTGGCCTATCAGGCACTGAGCCACAAGTGACCTCACAACCAAAAACAGCTGCCACATGACCAGCACTGGCCTATCAGGCACTGAGCCACAAGTGACATCACAAACACAAACTGCAGCCATGCAACTAGCACTGGCCTATCAGGCACTGACACACAAGTGACCTCACAAACACAAACTGCAGCCATGCAACTAGCACTGGCCTATCAGGCACTGACACACAAGTGACCTCACAAACACAAACGGCAGCCACATTACCAGCACTGGCCTATCAGGCACTGAAACACAAGTGACCTCAAAACCACAACTGAAAATATCTGCTATGGGCCTAGCACTGGCCTATCAGGCACTGAGAAACAAGTGACCTCACAAACACAAAGAGCAGCCATGGGCGTAGCACTGGCTTATCAGGCACTGAGAAACAAGTGACCTCACAAACACCAACAGTTGCCACATCCTAGCACTGGCCTATCAGGCACTGAGGCACAAGGGACCTCACAAACACAAACTGCAGCCATGGGACTAGCACTGGCCTATCAGGCACTGAGACACAAGTGACCTCACAAACACAAACAGCAGCCATGCAACTAGCACTGGCCTATCAGGCACTGAGACACAAGTGACCTCACAACTGAAAACAGCAGCCATGCAACTAGCACTGGCCTATAAGGCACTGAGACACAAGTGACCTCACAACCACAAACAGCAGCCATGCAACTAGCACTGGCCTATCAGGCACTGAGCCACAAGTGACATCACAAACACAAACAGCAGCCATATGACCAGCACTGGCCTATCAGGCACTGAGACACAAGTGACCTCACAAACACAAACAGCAGCCATGCAATTAGCACTGGCCTATCAGGCACTGAGACACAAGTGACCTCACAAACACAAACAGCAGCCATGCAACTAGCACTGGCCTATCAGGCACTGAGAAACAAGTGACCTCACAACCACAAACAGCAGCCATGGGCGTAGCACTGGCTTATCAGGCACTGAGACACAAGTGACCTCACAAACACAAACTACAGCCATGGGCCTAGCACTCGCCTATCAGGCACTGAGACACAAGTGACCTCACAACCACAAACAGCAGCCATGGGCCTAGCACTGGCCTATCAGGCACTGAGCCACAAGTGACATCACAAACACAAACTGCAGCCATGCAACTAGCACTGGCCTATCAGGCACTGAGACACAAGTGACCTCACAAACACAAACTGCAGCCATGGGACTAGCACTGGCCTACCAGGCACTGAGCCACAAGGGACCTCACAACCACAAACAGCAGCCATACAACTAGCACTGGCCTATCAGGCACTGAGACACAAGTGACCTCACAACCACAAACAGCAGCCATGCAACTAGCACTGGCCTATCAGGCACTGACACACAAGTGACATCACAAACACAAACTGCAGCCATGCAACTAGCACTGGCCTATCAGGCACTGAGACACAAGTGACCTCACAAACACAAACAGCTGCCACATCCTAGCATTGGCCTATCAGGCACTGAGCCACAAGTGACATCACAAACACAAACTGCAGCCATGCAACTAGCACTGGCCTATCAGGCACTGAGACACAAGTGACCTCACAACTGAAAACAGCAGCCATGCAACTAGCACTGGCCTATCTGGCACTGAGCCACAAGTGACCTCACAAACACAAACAGCAGCCATGGGCCTAGCACTGGCCTATCAGGCACTGAGCCACAAGTGACCTCACAACTGAAAACAGCAGCCATGCAACTAGCACTGGCCTATCAGGCACTGACACACAAGTGACCTCACAAACACAAACTGCAGCCATGCAACTAGCACTGGCCTATCAGGCACTGAGACACAAGTGACCTCAAAAACACAAACTACAGCCATGCAACTAGCACTGGCCTATCAGGCACTGAGACAAAAGTCACCTCACAACCACAAACTGCAGCCATGCAACTAGCACTGGCCTATCAGGCACTGAGACACAAGTGACCTCACAACCACAAACAGCAGACACATGACCAGCACTGGCCTATCAGGCACTGAGCCACAAGTGACCTCACAACCAAAAACAGCTGCCACATGACCAGCACTGGCCTATCAGGCACTGAGCCACAAGTGACATCACAAACACAAACTGCAGCCATGCAACTAGCACTGGCCTATCAGGCACTGACACACAAGTGACCTCACAAACACAAACTGCAGCCATGGGACTAGCACTGGCCTACCAGGCACTGAGCCACAAGGGACCTCACAACCACAAACAGCAGCCATACAACTAGCACTGGCCTATCAGGCACTGAGACACAAGTGACCTCACAAACACTAACTGCAGCCATGCAAGTAGCACTGGCCTATCAGGCACTGACACACAAGTGACCTCACAAACACAAACAGCACCCATGGGCCTAGCACTGGCCTATCAGGCACTGAGACACAAGTGACCTCACAAACACAAACGGCAGCCACATTACCAGCACTGGCCTATCAGGCACTGAGACACAAGTGACCTCAAAACCACAACTGAAAATATCTGCTATGGGCCTAGCACTGGCCTATCAGGCACTGAGAAACAAGTGACCTCACAAACACAAAGAGCAGCCATGGGCGTAGCACTGGCTTATCAGGCACTGAGAAACAAGTGACCTCACAAACACAAACAGCAGCCATGCAACTAGCACTGGCCTATCAGGCACTGAGAAACAAGTGACCTCACAACCACAAACAGCAGCCATGGGCGTAGCACTGGCTTATCAGGCACTGAGACACAAGTGACCTCACAAACACAAACTACAGCCATGGGCCTAGCACTCGCCTATCAGGCACTGAGCCACAAGTGACATCACAAACACAAACTGCAGCCATGCAACTAGCACTGGCCTATCAGGCACTGAGACACAAGTGACCTCACAACTGAAAACAGCAGCCATGCAACTAGCACTGGCCTATCTGGCACTGAGCCACAAGTGACCTCACAAACACAAACAGCAGCCATGGGCCTAGCACTGGCCTATCAGGCACTGAGCCACAAGTGACCTCACAACTGAAAACAGCAGCCATGCAACTAGCACTGGCCTATCAGGCACTGACACACAAGTGACCTCACAAACACAAACAGCAGCCATGCAACTAGCACTGGCCTATCAGGCACTGAGACACAAGTGACCTCAAAAACACAAACTGCAGCCATGCAACTAGCACTGGCCTATCAGGCACTGAGACACAAGTGACCTCACAACCACAAACAGCAGACACATGACCAGCACTAGCCTATCAGGCACTGACACACAAGTGACCTCACAACCAAAAACAGCTGCCACATGACCAGCACTGGCCTATCAGGCACTGAGCCACAAGTGACATCACAAACACAAACTGCAGCCATGCAACTAGCACTGGCCTATCAGGCACTGAGACACAAGTGACCTCACAAACACAAACAGCAGCCATGCAACTAGCACTGGCCTATCAGGCACTGAGCCACAAGGGACCTCACAACCACAAACAGCAGCCATGCAACTAGCACTGGCCTATCAGGCACTGACACACAAGTGACCTCACAAACACAAACAGCTGCCACATCCTAGCATTGGCCTATCAGGCACTGAGCCACAAGTGACATCACAAACACAAACTGCAGCCATGCAACTAGCACTGGCCTATCAGGCACTGAGACACAAGTGACCTCACAACTGAAAACAGCAGCCATGCAACTAGCACTGGCCTATCTGGCACTGAGCCACAAGTGACCTCACAAACACAAACAGCAGCCATGGGCCTAGCACTGGCCTATCAGGCACTGAGCCACAAGTGACCTCACAACTGAAAACAGCAGCCATGCAAGTAGCACTGGCCTATCAGGCACTGACACACAAGTGACCTCACAAACACAAACAGCAGCCATGCAACTAGCACTGGCCTATCAGGCACTGAGACACAAGTGACCTCAAAAACACAAACTGCAGCCATGCAACTAGCACTGGCCTATCAGGCACTGAGACACAAGTGACCTCACAACCACAAACAGCAGACACATGACCAGCACTAGCCTATCAGGCACTGACACACAAGTGACCTCACAACCAAAAACAGCTGCCACATGACCAGCACTGGCCTATCAGGCACTGAGCCACAAGTGACATCACAAACACAAACTGCAGCCATGCAACTAGCACTGGCCTATCAGGCACTGACACACAAGTGACCTCACAAACACAAACTGCAGCCATGCAACTAGCACTGGCCTATCAGGCACTGAGACACAAGTGACCTCACAACCACAAACAGCAGACACATGACCAGCACTAGCCTATCAGGCACTGACACACAAGTGACCTCACAACCAAAAACAGCTGCCACATGACCAGCACTGGCCTATCAGGCACTGAGCCACAAGTGACATCACAAACACAAACTGCAGCCATGCAACTAGCACTGGCCTATCAGGCACTGACACACAAGTGACCTCACAAACACAAACTGCAGCCATGCAACTAGCACTGGCCTATCAGACACTGAGACACAAGTGACCTCACAAACACAAACGGCAGCCACATTACCAGCACTGGCCTATCAGGCACTGAGACACAAGTGACCTCAAAACCACAACTGAAAATATCTGCTATGGGCCTAGCACTGGCTTATCAGGCACTGAGAAACAAGTGACCTCACAAACACCAACAGTTGCCACATCCTAGCACTGGCCTATCAGGCACTGAGGCACAAGGGACCTCACAAACACAAACTGCAGCCATGCAACTAGCACTGGCCTATCAGGCACTGACACACAAGTGACCTCACAAACACAAACAGCAGCCATATGACCAGCACTGGCCTATCAGGCACTGAGACACAAGTGACCTCACAAACACAAACAGCAGCCATGCAACTAGCACTGGCCTATCAGGCACTGAGACACAAGTGACCTCACAAACACAAACAGCAGCCATGCAACTAGCACTGGCCTATCAGGCACTGAGAAACAAGTGACCTCACAACCACAAACAGCAGCCATGGGCGTAGCACTGGCTTATCAGGCACTGAGACACAAGTGACCTCACAAACACAAACTACAGCCATGGGCCTAGCACTGGCCTATCAGGCACTGAGACACAAGTGACCTCACAACCACAAACAGCAGCCATGGGCCTAGCACTGGCCTATCAGGCACTGAGCCACAAGTGACATCACAAACACAAACTGCAGCCATGCAACTAGCACTGGCCTATCAGGCACTGAAACACAAGTGACCTCACAACTGAAAACAGCAGCCATGCAACTAGCACTGGCCTATCTGGCACTGAGCCACAAGTGACCTCACAAACACAAACAGCAGCCATGGGCCTAGCACTGGCCTATCAGGCACTGAGCCACAAGTGACCTCACAACTGAAAACAGCAGCCATGCAACTAGCACTGGCCTATCAGGCACTGAGCCACAAGTGACCTCACATCAACAAACTGCAGCCATGCAACTAGCACTGGCCTATCAGGCACTGAGACACAAGTGACCTCAAAAACACAAACTACAGCCATGCAACTAGCACTGGCCTATCAGGCACTGAGACAAAAGTCACCTCACAACCACAAACTGCAGCCATGCAACTAGCACTGGCCTATCAGGCACTGAGACACAAGTGACCTCAAAAACACAAACTGCAGCCATGCAACTAGCACTGGCCTATCAGGCACTGAGACACAAGTGACCTCACAAACACAAACAGCAGACACATGACCAGCACTGGCCTATCAGGCACTGAGCCACAAGTGACCTCACAACCAAAAACAGCTGCCACATGACCAGCACTGGCCTATCAGGCACTGAGCCACAAGTGACATCACAAACACAAACTGCAGCCATGCAACTAGCACTGGCCTATCAGGCACTGACACACAAGTGACCTCACAAACACAAACTGCAGCCATGCAACTAGCACTGGCCTATCAGACACTGAGACACAAGTGACCTCACAAACACAAACGGCAGCCACATTACCAGCACTGGCCTATCAGGCACTGAGACACAAGTGACCTCAAAACCACAACTGAAAATATCTGCTATGGGCCTAGCACTGGCCTATCAGGCACTGAGAAACAAGTGACCTCACAAACACAAAGAGCAGCCATGGGCGTAGCACTGGCTTATCAGGCACTGAGAAACAAGTGACCTCACAAACACAAACAGCAGCCATGCAACTAGCACTGGCCTATCAGGCACTGAGAAACAAGTGACCTCACAACCACAAACAGCAGCCATGGGCGTAGCACTGGCTTATCAGGCACTGAGACACAAGTGACCTCACAAACACAAACTACAGCCATGGGCCTAGCACTCGCCTATCAGGCACTGAGACACAAGTGACCTCACAACCACAAACAGCAGCCATGGGCCTAGCACTGGCCTATCAGGCACTGAGCCACAAGTGACATCACAAACACAAACTGCAGCCATGCAACTAGCACTGGCCTATCAGGCACTGAGACACAAGTGACCTCACAAACACAAACTGCAGCCATGGGACTAGCACTGGCCTACCAGGCACTGAGCCACAAGGGACCTCACAACCACAAACAGCAGCCATACAACTAGCACTGGCCTATCAGGCACTGAGACACAAGTGACCTCACAACCACAAACAGCAGCCATGCAACTAGCACTGGCCTATCAGGCACTGACACACAAGTGACATCACAAACACAAACTGCAGCCATGCAACTAGCACTGGCCTATCAGGCACTGAGACACAAGTGACCTCACAAACACAAACAGCAGCCATGCAACTAGCACTGGCCTATCAGGCACTGAGGCACAAGTGACCTCACAAACACAAACAGCAGCCATGGGCCTAGCACTGGCCTATCAGGCACTGAGGCACAAGGGACCTCACAAACACAAACAGCAGCCATGGGCCTAGCACTGGCCTATCAGGCACTGAGACACAAGTGACATCACAACCACAAACAGCAGTCATGCAACTAGCACTGGCCTATCAGGCACTGAGACACAAGTGACCTCACAAACACCAACAGTTGCCACATCCTAGCACTGGCCTATCAGGCACTGAGACACAAGTGACCTCACACACACAAACGGCAGCCACATTACCAGCACTGGCCTATCAGGCACTGAGCCACAAGTGACCTCACAAACACAAACTGCAGCCATGCAACTAGCACTGGCCTATCAGGCACTGAGACACAAGTGACCTCACAAACACAAACAGTAGCCATGCACCTAGCACTGGCCTATCAGGCACTGACACACAAGTGACCTCACAAACACAAACTGCAGCCATGCAACTAGCACTGGCCTATCAGGCACTGAGACACAAGTGACCTCACAAACACAAACAGCTGCCACATGACCAGCACTGGCCTATCAGGCACTGAGACACAAGTGACCTCACAAACACAAACAGCAACCATGCAACTAGCACTGGCCTATCAGGCACTGACACACAAGTGACCTCACAACTGAAAACAGCAGCCATGCAACTAGCACTGGCCTATAAGGCACTGAGACACAAGTGACCTCACAACCACAAACAGCAGCCATGGGCCTAGCACTGGCCTATCAGGCACTGAGAAACAAGTGACCTCACAAACACAAACAGCAGCCATGGGCGTAGCACTGGCTTATCAGGCACTGAGACACAAGTGACCTCACAAACACAAACTACAGCCATGGGCCTAGCACTCGCCTATCAGGCACTGAGACACAAGTGACCTCACAACCACAAACAGCAGCCACATGACCAGCACTGGCCTATCAGGCACTGAGACACAAGTGACCTCACAAACACAAACTGCAGCCATGCAACTAGCACTGGCCTATCAGGCACTGAGACACAAGTGACCTCACAAACACAAACTGCAGCCATGGGACTAGCACTGGCCTACCAGGCACTGAGCCACAAGGGACCTCACAACCACAAACAGCAGCCATGCAACTAGCACTGGCCTATCAGGCACTGAGCCACAAGTGACCTCACAACCACAAACTGCAGCCATGCAACTAGCACTGGCCTATCAGGCACTGACACACAAGTGACCTCACAAACACAAACGGCAGCCACATGACCAGCACTGGCCTATCAGGCACTGAGACACAAGTGACCTCACAAACACAAACTGCAGCCATGCAACTAGCACTGGCCTATCAGGCACTGAGACACAAGTGACCTCACAAACACAAACTGCAGCCATGGGACTAGCACTGGCCTACCAGGCACTGAGCCACAAGGGACCTCACAACCACAAACAGCAGCCATGCAACTAGCACTGGCCTATCAGGCACTGAGCCACAAGTGACCTCACAACCACAAACTGCAGCCATGCAACTAGCACTGGCCTATCAGGCACTGACACACAAGTGACCTCACAAACACAAACGGCAGCCACATTACCAGCACTGGCCTATCAGGCACTGAGACACAAGTGACCTCAAAACCACAACTGAAAATATCTGCTATGGGCCTAGCACTGGCCTATCAGGCACTGACACACAAGTGACCTCACAAACACAAACAGCTGCCACATCCTAGCACTGGCCTATCAGGCACTGAGACACAAGTGACCTCACAACCACAAACAGCAGCCATGGGCCTAGCACTGGCCTATCAGGCACTGAGACACAAGTGACATCACAACCACAAAGAGCAGCCATGGGCGTAGCACTGGCTTATCAGGCACTGAGACAAAAGTCACCTCACAAACACCAACAGTTGCCACATGACCAGCACTGGCCTATGAGGCACTGAGACACAAGTGACCTCACAAACACAAACAGCAGCCACATGACCAGCACTGGCCTGAAAGGCACTGAGCCACAAGTGACCTCAGAAACACAAACAGCACCCATGGGCCTAGCACTGGCCTATCAGGCACTGAGACACAAGTGACCTCACAACCACAAACAGCAGCCATGCAACTAGCACTGGCCTATCAGGCACTGAGACACAAGTGACCTCACAACCACAAACAGCAGCCATGCAACTAGCACTGGCCTATCAGGCACTGAGACACAAGTGACCTCACAACCACAAACAGCAGCCATGCAACTAGCACTGGCCTATCAGGCACTGAGCCACAAGTGACCTAACAACCACAAACAGCAGCCACGGGCGTAGCACTGGCCTACCAGGCACTGAGGCACAAGTGACCTCACAAACACAAAGAGCAGCCATGCAACTAGCACTGGCCTATCAGGCACTGAGCCACAAGTGACCTCACAACCACAAACAGCAGCCACGGGCGTAGCACTGGCCTACCAGGCACTGAGGCACAAGTGACCTCACAAACACAAAGAGCAGCCATGGGCCTAGCACTGGCCTATCAGGCACTGAGACACAAGTGACCTCACAACCACAAACTGCAGCCATGCAACTAGCACTGGCCTATCAGGCACTGAGCCACAAGTGACCTCACAACCACAAACAGCAGCCATGCAACTAGCACTGGCCTATCAGGCACTGAGACACAAGTGACCTCACAAACACAAACTGCAGCCATGCAAGTAGCACTGGCCTATCAGGCACTGACACACAAGTGACCTCACAAACACAAACAGCTGCCACATCCTAGCACTGGCCTATCAGGCACTGAGACACAAGTGACCTCACAACCACAAACAGCAGCCATGGGCCTAGCACTGGCCTATCAGGCACTGAGACACAAGTGACATCACAACCACAAAGAGCAGCCATGGGCGTAGCACTGGCTTATCAGGCACTGAGACAAAAGTCACCTCACAAACACCAACAGTTGCCACATGACCAGCACTGGCCTATGAGGCACTGAGACACAAGTGACCTCACAAACACAAACAGCAGCCACATGACCAGCACTGGCCTGAAAGGCACTGAGCCACAAGTGACCTCAGAAACACAAACAGCACCCATGGGCCTAGCACTGGCCTATCAGGCACTGAGACACAAGTGACCTCACAACCACAAACAGCAGCCATGCAACTAGCACTGGCCTATCAGGCACTGAGACACAAGTGACCTCACAACCACAAACAGCAGCCATGCAACTAGCACTGGCCTATCAGGCACTGAGACACAAGTGACCTCACAAACACAAACAGCAGCCATGCAACTAGCACTGGCCTATCAGGCACTGAGCCACAAGTGACCTCACAACCACAAACAGCAGCCACGGGCGTAGCACTGGCCTACCAGGCACTGAGGCACAAGTGACCTCACAAACACAAAGAGCAGCCATGGGCCTAGCACTGGCCTATCAGGCACTGAGACACAACTGACCTCACAACCACAAACTGCAGCCATGCAACTAGCACTGGCCTATCAGGCCCTGAGGCACAAGTGACCTCACAAACACAAACAGCAGCCACATGACCAGCACTGGCCTGTCAGGCACTGAGCCACAAGTGACCTCAGAAACACAAACAGCACCCATGGGCCTAGCACTGGCCTATCAGGCACTGAGACACAAGTGACCTCACAACCACAAACAGCAGCCATGCAACTAGCACTGGCCTATCAGGCACTGAGGCACAAGTGACCTCACAACCACAAACAGCAGCCATGCAACTAGCACTGGCCTATCAGGCACTGAGCCACAAGTGACCTCACAACCACAAACAGCAGCCATGGGCCTAGCACTGGCCTACCAGGCACTGAGGCACAAGTGACCTCACAAACACAAAGAGCAGCCATGGGCCTAGCACTGGCCTATCAGGCACTGAGGCACAAGGGACCTCACAACCACAAACAGCAGCCATGCAACTAGCACTGGCCTATCAGGCACTGAGACACAAGTGACATCACAACCACAAACTGCAGCCATGCAACTAGCACTGGCCTATCAGGCCCTGAGGCACAAGTGACCTCACAAACACAAACAGCAGCCACATGACCAGCACTGGCCTGTCAGGCACTGAGCCACAAGTGACCTCAGAAACACAAACAGCACCCATGGGCCTAGCACTGGCCTATCAGGCACTGAGACACAAGTGACCTCACAACCACAAACAGCAGCCATGCAACTAGCACTGGCCTATCAGGCACTGACACACAAGTGACCTCACAACCACAAACAGCAGCCATGCAACTAGCACTGGCCTATCAGGCACTGAGGCACAAGTGACCTCACAACCACAAACAGCAGCCATGGGCCTAGCACTGGCCTACCAGGCACTGAGGCACAAGTGACCTCACAAACACAAAGAGCAGCCATGGGCCTAGCACTGGCCTATCAGGCACTGAGGCACAAGGGACCTCACAACCACAAA
This sequence comes from Apteryx mantelli, assembly GCF_036417845.1. NCBI lineage: Eukaryota > Metazoa > Chordata > Aves > Apterygiformes > Apterygidae > Apteryx > Apteryx mantelli. The sequence goes on from NC_089997.1 coordinate 15,985,430, forward strand.
CAGCAGCCATGGGCCTAGCACTGGCCTATCAGGCACTGAGACACAAGTGACCTCACAACCACAAACAGCAGCCATGCAACTAGCACTGGCCTATCAGGCACTGAGACACAAGTGACCTCACAAACACCAACAGTTGCCACATCCTAGCACTGGCCTATCAGGCACTGAGACACAAGTGACCTCACACACACAAACGGCAGCCACATTACCAGCACTGGCCTATCAGGCACTGAGCCACAAGTGACATCACAAACACAAACTGCAGCCATGCAACTAGCACTGGCCTATCAGGCACTGAGACACAAGTGACCTCACAAACACAAACAGCTGCCACATGACCAGCACTGGCCTATCAGGCACTGAGACACAAGTGACCTCACAAACACAAACAGCAACCATGCAACTAGCACTGGCCTATCAGGCACTGACACACAAGTGACCTCACAACTGAAAACAGCAGCCATGCAACTAGCACTGGCCTATAAGGCACTGAGACACAAGTGACCTCACAACCACAAACAGCAGCCATGGGCCTAGCACTGGCCTATCAGGCACTGAGAAACAAGTGACCTCACAAACACAAACAGCAGCCATGGGCGTAGCACTGGCTTATCAGGCACTGAGACACAAGTGACCTCACAAACACAAACTACAGCCATGGGCCTAGCACTCGCCTATCAGGCACTGAGACACAAGTGACCTCACAACCACAAACAGCAGCCACATGACCAGCACTGGCCTATCAGGCACTGAGACACAAGTGACCTCACAAACACAAACTGCAGCCATGCAACTAGCACTGGCCTATCAGGCACTGAGACACAAGTGACCTCACAAACACAAACTGCAGCCATGGGACTAGCACTGGCCTACCAGGCACTGAGCCACAAGGGACCTCACAACCACAAACAGCAGCCATACAACTAGCACTGGCCTATCAGGCACTGAGACACAAGTGACCTCACAAACACAAACAGCAGCCATGCAACTAGCACTGGCCTATCAGGCACTGAGCCACAAGTGACCTAACAACCACAAACAGCAGCCACGGGCGTAGCACTGGCCTACCAGGCACTGAGGCACAAGTGACCTCACAAACACAAAGAGCAGCCATGCAACTAGCACTGGCCTATCAGGCACTGAGCCACAAGTGACCTCACAACCACAAACAGCAGCCACGGGCGTAGCACTGGCCTACCAGGCACTGAGGCACAAGTGACCTCACAAACACAAAGAGCAGCCATGGGCCTAGCACTGGCCTATCAGGCACTGAGACACAACTGACCTCACAACCACAAACAGCAGCCATGCAACTAGCACTGGCCTATCAGGCCCTGAGGCACAAGTGACCTCACAAACACAAACAGCAGCCACATGACCAGCACTGGCCTGTCAGGCACTGAGACACAAGTGACCTCAGAAACACAAACAGCACCCATGGGCCTAGCACTGGCCTATCAGGCACTGAGACACAAGTGACCTCACAACCACAAACAGCAGCCATGCAACTAGCACTGGCCTATCAGGCACTGAGGCACAAGTGACCTCACAACCACAAACAGCAGCCATGCAACTAGCACTGGCCTATCAGGCACTGAGCCACAAGTGACCTCACAACCACAAACAGCAGCCATGGGCCTAGCACTGGCCTACCAGGCACTGAGGCACAAGTGACCTCACAAACACAAAGAGCAGCCATGGGCCTAGCACTGGCCTATCAGGCACTGAGGCACAAGGGACCTCACAACCACAAACAGCAGCCATGGGCCTAGCACTGGCCTATCAGGCACTGAGACACAAGTGACCTCACAACCACAAACAGCAGTCATGCAACTAGCACTGGCCTATCAGGCACTGAGACACAAGTGACCTCACAAACACCAACAGTTGCCACATCCTAGCACTGGCCTATCAGGCACTGAGACACAAGTGACCTCACACACACAAACGGCAGCCACATTACCAGCACTGGCCTATCAGGCACTGAGCCACAAGTGACCTCACAAACACAAACTGCAGCCATGCAACTAGCACTGGCCTATCAGGCACTGAGACACAAGTGACCTCACAAACACAAACAGTAGCCATGCACCTAGCACTGGCCTATCAGGCACTGACACACAAGTGACCTCACAACCACAAACTGCAGCCATGCAACTAGCACTGGCCTATCAGGCACTGAGACACAAGTGACCTCACAAACACAAACAGCTGCCACATGACCAGCACTGGCCTATCAGGCACTGAGACACAAGTGACCTCACAAACACAAACAGCAACCATGCAACTAGCACTGGCCTATCAGGCACTGACACACAAGTGACCTCACAACTGAAAACAGCAGCCATGCAACTAGCACTGGCCTATAAGGCACTGAGACACAAGTGACCTCACAACCACAAACAGCAGCCATGGGCGTAGCACTGGCTTATCAGGCACTGAGACACAAGTGACCTCACAAACACAAACAGCAGCCACATGACCAGCACTGGCCTATCAGGCACTGAGACACAAGTGACCTCACAAACACAAACTGCAGCCATGCAACTAGCACTGGCCTATCAGGCACTGAGACACAAGTGACCTCACAAACACAAACTGCAGCCATGGGACTAGCACTGGCCTACCAGGCACTGAGCCACAAGGGACCTCACAACCACAAACAGCAGCCATACAACTAGCACTGGCCTATCAGGCACTGAGACACAAGTGACCTCACAAACACAAACTGCAGCCATGCAAGTAGCACTGGCCTATCAGGCACTGACACACAAGTGACCTCACAAACACAAACAGCTGCCACATCCTAGCACTGGCCTATCAGGCACTGAGACACAAGTGACCTCACAACCACAAACAGCAGCCATGGGCCTAGCACTGGCCTATCAGGCACTGAGACACAAGTGACATCACAACCACAAAGAGCAGCCATGGGCGTAGCACTGGCTTATCAGGCACTGAGACAAAAGTCACCTCACAAACACCAACAGTTGCCACATCCTAGCACTCGCCTATCAGGCACTGAGACACAAGTGACCTCACAACCACAAACAGCAGCCACATGACCAGCAGTGGCCTGAAAGGCACTGAGCCACAAGTGACCTCAGAAACACAAACAGCAGCCACATGACCAGCACTGGCCTGAAAGGCACTGAGCCACAAGTGACCTCAGAAACACAAACAGCACCCATGGGCCTAGCACTGGCCTATCAGGCACTGAGACACAAGTGACCTCACAACCACAAACAGCAGCCATGCAACTAGCACTGGCCTATCAGGCACTGAGACACAAGTGACCTCACAACCACAAACAGCAGCCATGCAACTAGCACTGGCCTATCAGGCACTGAGACACAAGTGACCTCACAACCACAAACAGCAGCCATGCAACTAGCACTGGCCTATCAGGCACTGAGCCACAAGTGACCTAACAACCACAAACAGCAGCCACGGGCGTAGCACTGGCCTACCAGGCACTGAGGCACAAGTGACCTCACAAACACAAAGAGCAGCCATGCAACTAGCACTGGCCTATCAGGCACTGAGCCACAAGTGACCTCACAACCACAAACAGCAGCCACGGGCGTAGCACTGGCCTACCAGGCACTGAGGCACAAGTGACCTCACAAACACAAAGAGCAGCCATGGGCCTAGCACTGGCCTATCAGGCACTGAGACACAAGTGACCTCACAACCACAAACTGCAGCCATGCAACTAGCACTGGCCTATCAGGCACTGAGCCACAAGTGACCTCACAACCACAAACAGCAGCCATGCAACTAGCACTGGCCTATCAGGCACTGAGACACAAGTGACCTCACAAACACAAACTGCAGCCATGCAAGTAGCACTGGCCTATCAGGCACTGACACACAAGTGACCTCACAAACACAAACAGCTGCCACATCCTAGCACTGGCCTATCAGGCACTGAGACACAAGTGACCTCACAACCACAAACAGCAGCCATGGGCCTAGCACTGGCCTATCAGGCACTGAGACACAAGTGACATCACAACCACAAAGAGCAGCCATGGGCGTAGCACTGGCTTATCAGGCACTGAGACAAAAGTCACCTCACAAACACCAACAGTTGCCACATGACCAGCACTGGCCTATGAGGCACTGAGACACAAGTGACCTCACAAACACAAACAGCAGCCACATGACCAGCACTGGCCTGAAAGGCACTGAGCCACAAGTGACCTCAGAAACACAAACAGCACCCATGGGCCTAGCACTGGCCTATCAGGCACTGAGACACAAGTGACCTCACAACCACAAACAGCAGCCATGCAACTAGCACTGGCCTATCAGGCACTGAGACACAAGTGACCTCACAACCACAAACAGCAGCCATGCAACTAGCACTGGCCTATCAGGCACTGAGACACAAGTGACCTCACAAACACAAACAGCAGCCATGCAACTAGCACTGGCCTATCAGGCACTGAGCCACAAGTGACCTCACAACCACAAACAGCAGCCACGGGCGTAGCACTGGCCTACCAGGCACTGAGGCACAAGTGACCTCACAAACACAAAGAGCAGCCATGGGCCTAGCACTGGCCTATCAGGCACTGAGGCACAAGGGACCTCACAACCACAAACAGCAGCCATGGGCCTAGCACTGGCCTATCAGGCACTGAGACACAAGTGACATCACAACCACAAAGAGCAGCCATGGGCGTAGCACTGGCTTATCAGGCACTGAGACAAAAGTCACCTCACAAACACCAACAGTTGCCACATGACCAGCACTGGCCTATGAGGCACTGAGACACAAGTGACCTCACAAACACAAACAGCAGCCACATGACCAGCACTGGCCTGAAAGGCACTGAGCCACAAGTGACCTCAGAAACACAAACAGCACCCATGGGCCTAGCACTGGCCTATCAGGCACTGAGACACAAGTGACCTCACAACCACAAACAGCAGCCATGCAACTAGCACTGGCCTATCAGGCACTGAGACACAAGTGACCTCACAACCACAAACAGCAGCCATGCAACTAGCACTGGCCTATCAGGCACTGAGACACAAGTGACCTCACAAACACAAACAGCAGCCATGCAACTAGCACTGGCCTATCAGGCACTGAGCCACAAGTGACCTCACAACCACAAACAGCAGCCACGGGCGTAGCACTGGCCTACCAGGCACTGAGGCACAAGTGACCTCACAAACACAAAGAGCAGCCATGGGCCTAGCACTGGCCTATCAGGCACTGAGGCACAAGGGACCTCACAACCACAAACAGCAGCCATGGGCCTAGCACTGGCCTATCAGGCACTGAGACACAAGTGACCTCACAACCACAAACAGCAGTCATGCAACTAGCACTGGCCTATCAGGCACTGAGACACAAGTGACCTCACAAACACCAACAGTTGCCACATCCTAGCACTGGCCTATCAGGCACTGAGACACAAGTGACCTCACACACACAAACGGCAGCCACATTACCAGCACTGGCCTATCAGGCACTGAGCCACAAGTGACCTCACAAACACAAACTGCAGCCATGCAACTAGCACTGGCCTATCAGGCACTGAGACACAAGTGACCTCACAAACACAAACAGTAGCCATGCACCTAGCACTGGCCTATCAGGCACTGACACACAAGTGACCTCACAACCACAAACTGCAGCCATGCAACTAGCACTGGCCTATCAGGCACTGAGACACAAGTGACCTCACAAACACAAACAGCTGCCACATGACCAGCACTGGCCTATCAGGCACTGAGACACAAGTGACCTCACAAACACAAACAGCAACCATGCAACTAGCACTGGCCTATCAGGCACTGACACACAAGTGACCTCACAACTGAAAACAGCAGCCATGCAACTAGCACTGGCCTATAAGGCACTGAGACACAAGTGACCTCACAACCACAAACAGCAGCCATGGGCGTAGCACTGGCTTATCAGGCACTGAGACACAAGTGACCTCACAAACACAAACAGCAGCCACATGACCAGCACTGGCCTATCAGGCACTGAGACACAAGTGACCTCACAAACACAAACTGCAGCCATGCAACTAGCACTGGCCTATCAGGCACTGAGACACAAGTGACCTCACAAACACAAACTGCAGCCATGGGACTAGCACTGGCCTACCAGGCACTGAGCCACAAGGGACCTCACAACCACAAACAGCAGCCATACAACTAGCACTGGCCTATCAGGCACTGAGACACAAGTGACCTCACAAACACAAACTGCAGCCATGCAAGTAGCACTGGCCTATCAGGCACTGACACACAAGTGACCTCACAAACACAAACAGCTGCCACATCCTAGCACTGGCCTATCAGGCACTGAGACACAAGTGACCTCACAACCACAAACAGCAGCCATGGGCCTAGCACTGGCCTATCAGGCACTGAGACACAAGTGACATCACAACCACAAAGAGCAGCCATGGGCGTAGCACTGGCTTATCAGGCACTGAGACAAAAGTCACCTCACAAACACCAACAGTTGCCACATCCTAGCACTCGCCTATCAGGCACTGAGACACAAGTGACCTCACAACCACAAACAGCAGCCACATGACCAGCAGTGGCCTGAAAGGCACTGAGCCACAAGTGACCTCAGAAACACAAACAGCACCCATGGGCCTAGCACTGGCCTATCAGGCACTGAGACACAAGTGACCTCACAACCACAAACAGCAGCCATGCAACTAGCACTGGCCTATCAGGCACTGAGACACAAGTGACCTCACAACCACAAACAGCAGCCATGCAACTAGCACTGGCCTATCAGGCACTGAGACACAAGTGACCTCACAACCACAAACAGCAGCCATGCAACTAGCACTGGCCTATCAGGCACTGAGCCACAAGTGACCTAACAACCACAAACAGCAGCCACGGGCGTAGCACTGGCCTACCAGGCACTGAGGCACAAGTGACCTCACAAACACAAAGAGCAGCCATGCAACTAGCACTGGCCTATCAGGCACTGAGCCACAAGTGACCTCACAACCACAAACAGCAGCCACGGGCGTAGCACTGGCCTACCAGGCACTGAGGCACAAGTGACCTCACAAACACAAAGAGCAGCCATGGGCCTAGCACTGGCCTATCAGGCACTGAGACACAAGTGACCTCACAACCACAAACTGCAGCCATGCAACTAGCACTGGCCTATCAGGCACTGAGCCACAAGTGACCTCACAACCACAAACAGCAGCCATGCAACTAGCACTGGCCTATCAGGCACTGAGACACAAGTGACCTCACAAACACAAACTGCAGCCATGCAAGTAGCACTGGCCTATCAGGCACTGACACACAAGTGACCTCACAAACACAAACAGCTGCCACATCCTAGCACTGGCCTATCAGGCACTGAGACACAAGTGACCTCACAACCACAAACAGCAGCCATGGGCCTAGCACTGGCCTATCAGGCACTGAGACACAAGTGACATCACAACCACAAAGAGCAGCCATGGGCGTAGCACTGGCTTATCAGGCACTGAGACAAAAGTCACCTCACAAACACCAACAGTTGCCACATGACCAGCACTGGCCTATGAGGCACTGAGACACAAGTGACCTCACAAACACAAACAGCAGCCACATGACCAGCACTGGCCTGAAAGGCACTGAGCCACAAGTGACCTCAGAAACACAAACAGCACCCATGGGCCTAGCACTGGCCTATCAGGCACTGAGACACAAGTGACCTCACAACCACAAACAGCAGCCATGCAACTAGCACTGGCCTATCAGGCACTGAGACACAAGTGACCTCACAACCACAAACAGCAGCCATGCAACTAGCACTGGCCTATCAGGCACTGAGACACAAGTGACCTCACAAACACAAACAGCAGCCATGCAACTAGCACTGGCCTATCAGGCACTGAGCCACAAGTGACCTCACAACCACAAACAGCAGCCACGGGCGTAGCACTGGCCTACCAGGCACTGAGGCACAAGTGACCTCACAAACACAAAGAGCAGCCATGGGCCTAGCACTGGCCTATCAGGCACTGAGACACAACTGACCTCACAACCACAAACTGCAGCCATGCAACTAGCACTGGCCTATCAGGCCCTGAGGCACAAGTGACCTCACAAACACAAACAGCAGCCACATGACCAGCACTGGCCTGTCAGGCACTGAGCCACAAGTGACCTCAGAAACACAAACAGCACCCATGGGCCTAGCACTGGCCTATCAGGCACTGAGACACAAGTGACCTCACAACCACAAACAGCAGCCATGCAACTAGCACTGGCCTATCAGGCACTGAGGCACAAGTGACCTCACAACCACAAACAGCAGCCATGCAACTAGCACTGGCCTATCAGGCACTGAGCCACAAGTGACCTCACAACCACAAACAGCAGCCATGGGCCTAGCACTGGCCTACCAGGCACTGAGGCACAAGTGACCTCACAAACACAAAGAGCAGCCATGGGCCTAGCACTGGCCTATCAGGCACTGAGGCACAAGGGACCTCACAACCACAAACAGCAGCCATGCAACTAGCACTGGCCTATCAGGCACTGAGACACAAGTGACATCACAACCACAAACTGCAGCCATGCAACTAGCACTGGCCTATCAGGCCCTGAGGCACAAGTGACCTCACAAACACAAACAGCAGCCACATGACCAGCACTGGCCTGTCAGGCACTGAGCCACAAGTGACCTCAGAAACACAAACAGCACCCATGGGCCTAGCACTGGCCTATCAGGCACTGAGACACAAGTGACCTCACAACCACAAACAGCAGCCATGCAACTAGCACTGGCCTATCAGGCACTGACACACAAGTGACCTCACAACCACAAACAGCAGCCATGCAACTAGCACTGGCCTATCAGGCACTGAGGCACAAGTGACCTCACAACCACAAACAGCAGCCATGGGCCTAGCACTGGCCTACCAGGCACTGAGGCACAAGTGACCTCACAAACACAAAGAGCAGCCATGGGCCTAGCACTGGCCTATCAGGCACTGAGGCACAAGGGACCTCACAACCACAAACAGCAGCCATGGGCCTAGCACTGGCCTATCAGGCACTGAGACACAAGTGACCTCACAACCACAAACAGCAGCCATGCAACTAGCACTGGCCTATCAGGCACTGAGACACAAGTGACCTCACAAACACCAACAGTTGCCACATCCTAGCACTGGCCTATCAGGCACTGAGACACAAGTGACCTCACACACACAAACGGCAGCCACATTACCAGCACTGGCCTATCAGGCACTGAGCCACAAGTGACATCACAAACACAAACTGCAGCCATGCAACTAGCACTGGCCTATCAGGCACTGAGACACAAGTGACCTCACAAACACAAACAGCTGCCACATGACCAGCACTGGCCTATCAGGCACTGAGACACAAGTGACCTCACAAACACAAACAGCAACCATGCAACTAGCACTGGCCTATCAGGCACTGACACACAAGTGACCTCACAACTGAAAACAGCAGCCATGCAACTAGCACTGGCCTATAAGGCACTGAGACACAAGTGACCTCACAACCACAAACAGCAGCCATGGGCCTAGCACTGGCCTATCAGGCACTGAGAAACAAGTGACCTCACAAACACAAACAGCAGCCATGGGCGTAGCACTGGCTTATCAGGCACTGAGACACAAGTGACCTCACAAACACAAACTACAGCCATGGGCCTAGCACTCGCCTATCAGGCACTGAGACACAAGTGACCTCACAACCACAAACAGCAGCCACATGACCAGCACTGGCCTATCAGGCACTGAGACACAAGTGACCTCACAAACACAAACTGCAGCCATGCAACTAGCACTGGCCTATCAGGCACTGAGACACAAGTGACCTCACAAACACAAACTGCAGCCATGGGACTAGCACTGGCCTACCAGGCACTGAGCCACAAGGGACCTCACAACCACAAACAGCAGCCATACAACTAGCACTGGCCTATCAGGCACTGAGACACAAGTGACCTCACAAACACTAACTGCAGCCATGCAAGTAGCACTGGCCTATCAGGCACTGACACACAAGTGACCTCACAAACACAAACAGCACCCATGGGCCTAGCACTGGCCTATCAGGCACTGAGACACAAGTGACCTCACAACCACAAACAGCAGCCATGCAACTAGCACTGGCCTATCAGGCACTGAGCCACAAGTGACCTCACAACCACAAACAGCAGCCATGCAACTAGCACTGGCCTATCAGGCCCTGAGGCACAAGTGACCTCACAACCACAAACAGCAGCCATGGGCCTAGCACTGGCCTACCAGGCACTGAGGCACAAGTGACCTCACAAACACAAAGAGCAGCCATGGGCCTAGCACTGGCCTATCAGGCACTGAGGCACAAGGGACCTCACAACCACAAACAGCAGCCATGGGCCTAGCACTGGCCTATCAGGCACTGAGACACAAGTGACATCACAACCACAAACTGCAGCCATGCAACTAGCACTGGCCTATCAGGCCCTGAGGCACAAGTGACCTCACAAACACAAACAGCAGCCACATGACCAGCACTGGCCTGTCAGGCACTGAGCCACAAGGGACCTCAGAAACACAAACAGCACCCATGGGCCTAGCACTGGCCTATCAGGCACTGAGACACAAGTGACCTCACAACCACAAACAGCAGCCATGCAACTAGCACTGGCCTATCAGGCACTGAGCCACAAGTGACCTCACAACCACAAACAGCAGCCATGCAACTAGCACTGGCCTATCAGGCACTGAGGCACAAGTGACCTCACAACCACAAACAGCAGCCATGGGCCTAGCACTGGCCTACCAGGCACTGAGGCACAAGTGACCTCACAAACACAAAGAGCAGCCATGGGCCTAGCACTGGCCTATCAGGCACTGAGGCACAAGGGACCTCACAACCACAAACAGCAGCCATGGGCCTAGCACTGGCCTATCAGGCACTGAGACACAAGTGACCTCACAACCACAAACAGCAGCCATGCAACTAGCACTGGCCTATCAGGCACTGAGACACAAGTGACCTCACAAACACCAACAGTTGCCACATCCTAGCACTGGCCTATCAGGCACTGAGACACAAGTGACCTCACACACACAAACGGCAGCCACATTACCAGCACTGGCCTATCAGGCACTGAGCCACAAGTGACATCACAAACACAAACTGCAGCCCTGCAACTAGCACTGGCCTATCAGGCACTGAGACACAAGTGACCTCACAAACACAAACAGCTGCCACATGACCAGCACTGGCCTATCAGGCACTGAGACACAAGTGACCTCACAAACACAAACAGCAACCATGCAACTAGCACTGGCCTATCAGGCACTGACACACAAGTGACCTCACAACTGAAAACAGCAGCCATGCAACTAGCACTGGCCTATAAGGCACTGAGACACAAGTGACCTCACAACCACAAACAGCAGCCATGGGCCTAGCACTGGCCTATCAGGCACTGAGAAACAAGTGACCTCACAAACACAAACAGCAGCCATGGGCGTAGCACTGGCTTATCAGGCACTGAGACACAAGTGACCTCACAAACACAAACTACAGCCATGGGCCTAGCACTCGCCTATCAGGCACTGAGACACAAGTGACCTCACAACCACAAACAGCAGCCACATGACCAGCACTGGCCTATCAGGCACTGAGACACAAGTGACCTCACAAACACAAACTGCAGCCATGCAACTAGCACTGGCCTATCAGGCACTGAGACACAAGTGACCTCACAAACACAAACTGCAGCCATGGGACTAGCACTGGCCTACCAGGCACTGAGCCACAAGGGACCTCACAACCACAAACAGCAGCCATACAACTAGCACTGGCCTATCAGGCACTGAGACACAAGTGACCTCACAAACACTAACTGCAGCCATGCAAGTAGCACTGGCCTATCAGGCACTGACACACAAGTGACCTCACAAACACAAACAGCTGCCACATCCTAGCACTGGCCTATCAGGCACTGAGACACAAGTGACCTCACAACCACAAACAGCAGCCATGGGCCTAGCACTGGCCTATCAGGCACTGAGACACAAGTGACATCACAACCACAAAGAGCAGCCATGGGCGTAGCACTGGCTTATCAGGCACTGAGACAAAAGTCACCTCACAAACACCAACAGTTGCCACATGACCAGCACTGGCCTATGAGGCACTGAGACACAAGTGACCTCACAAACACAAACAGCAGCCACATGACCAGCACTGGCCTGAAAGGCACTGAGCCACAAGTGACCTCAGAAACACAAACAGCACCCATGGGCCTAGCACTGGCCTATCAGGCACTGACACACAAGTGACCTCACAAACACAAACAGCAGCCATGCAACTAGCACTGGCCTATCAGGCACTGAGACACAAGTGACCTCACAACCACAAACAGCAGCCATGCAACTAGCACTGGCCTATCAGGCACTGAGACACAAGTGACCTCACAAACACAAACAGCAGCCATGCAACTAGCACTGGCCTATCAGGCACTGAGCCACAAGTGACCTAACAACCACAAACAGCAGCCACGGGCGTAGCACTGGCCTACCAGGCACTGAGGCACAAGTGACCTCACAAACACAAAGAGCAGCCATGGGCCTAGCACTGGCCTATCAGGCACTGAGACACAAGTGACCTCACAACCACAAACTGCAGCCATGCAACTAGCACTGGCCTATCAGGCACTGAGCCACAAGTGACCTCACAACCACAAACAGCAGCCATGCAACTAGCACTGGCCTATCAGGCACTGAGCCACAAGTGACCTCACAACCACAAACAGCAGCCATGGGCCTAGCACTGGCCTACCAGGCACTGAGGCACAAGTGACCTCACAAACACAAAGAGCAGCCATGGGCCTAGCACTGGCCTATCAGGCACTGAGGCACAAGGGACCTCACAACCACAAACAGCAGCCATGGGCCTAGCACTGGCCTATCAGGCACTGAGACACAAGTGACATCACAACCACAAACAGCAGTCATGCAACTAGCACTGGCCTATCAGGCACTGAGACACAAGTGACCTCACAAACACCAACAGTTGCCACATCCTAGCACTGGCCTATCAGGCACTGAGACACAAGTGACCTCACACACACAAACGGCAGCCACATTACCAGCACTGGCCTATCAGGCACTGAGCCACAAGTGACCTCACAAACACAAACTGCAGCCATGCAACTAGCACTGGCCTATCAGGCACTGAGACACAAGTGACCTCACAAACACAAACAGTAGCCATGCACCTAGCACTGGCCTATCAGGCACTGACACACAAGTGACCTCACAAACACAAACTGCAGCCATGCAACTAGCACTGGCCTATCAGGCACTGAGACACAAGTGACCTCACAAACACAAACAGCTGCCACATGACCAGCACTGGCCTATCAGGCACTGAGACACAAGTGACCTCACAAACACAAACAGCAGCCATGCAACTAGCACTGGCCTATCAGGCACTGACACACAAGTGACCTCACAACTGAAAACAGCAGCCATGCAACTAGCACTGGCCTATAAGGCACTGAGACACAAGTGACCTCACAACCACAAACAGCAGCCATGGGCCTAGCACTGGCCTATCAGGCACTGAGAAACAAGTGACCTCACACACACAAACGGCAGCCACATTACCAGCACTGGCCTGAAAGGCACTGAGCCACAAGTGACCTCAGAAACACAAACAGCACCCATGGGCCTAGCACTGGCCTATCAGGCACTGACACACAAGTGACCTCACAAACACAAACAGCAGCCATGCAACTAGCACTGGCCTATCAGGCACTGAGACACAAGTGACCTCAGAAACACAAACAGCAGCCATGCAACTAGCACTGGCCTATCAGGCACTGAGACACAAGTGACCTTACAACCACAAACAGCAGCCATGCAACTAGCACTGGCCTATCAGGCACTGAGACACAAGTGACCTCACAACCACAAACAGCAGCCATGCAACTAGCACTGGCCTATCAGGCACTGAGACACAAGTGACATCACAAACACAAACAGCTGCCACGGGCCTAGCACTGGCCTATCAGGCACTGAGACACAAGTGACCTCACAAAAAAAAACAGCTGCCACATGACCAGCACTGGCCTATCAGGCACTGAGACACAAGTGACCTCACAACCACAAACAGCAGCCATGCAACTAGCACTGGCCTATCAGGCACTGAGACACAAGTGACCTCACAAACACAAACAGCAGCCATGCAACTAGCACTGGCCTATCAGGCACTGAGACACAAGTGACCTCACAAACACAAACGGCAGCCAAGCAACTAGCACTGGCCTATCAGGCACTGAGACACAAGTGACCTCACAAACACAAACTGCAGCCATGCAACTAGCACTGGCCTATCAGGCACTGAGACACAAGTGACCTCACAAACACAAACTGCAGCCATGGGCCTAGCACTGGCCTATCAGGCACTGAGACACAAGTGACATCACAACCACAAAGAGCAGCCATGGGCGTAGCACTGGCTTATCAGGCACTGAGACAAAAGTCACCTCACAAACACCAACAGTTGCCACATGACCAGCACTGGCCTATGAGGCACTGAGACACAAGTGACCTCACAAACACAAACAGCAGCCACATGACCAGCACTGGCCTGTCAGGCACTGAGCCACAAGTGACCTCAGAAACACAAACAGCACCCATGGGCCTAGCACTGGCCTATCAGGCACTGAGGCACAAGGGACCTCACAACTACAAACAGCAGCCATGCAACTAGCACTGGCCTATCAGGCACTGAGCCACAAGTGACATCACAACCACAAACAGCAGTCATGCAACTAGCACTGGCCTATCAGGCCCTGAGGCACAAGTGACCTCACAACCACAAACAGCAGCCATGGGCCTAGCACTGGCCTACCAGGCACTGAGGCACAAGTGACCTCACAAACACAAAGAGCAGCCATGGGCCTAGCACTGGCCTATCAGGCACTGAGGCACAAGGGACCTCACAACCACAAACAGCAGCCATGGGCCTAGCACTGGCCTATCAGGCACTGAGACACAAGTGACATCACAACCACAAACTGCAGCCATGCAACTAGCACTGGCCTATCAGGCCCTGAGGCACAAGTGACCTCACAAACACAAACAGCAGCCACATGACCAGCACTGGCCTGTCAGGCACTGAGCCACAAGGGACCTCAGAAACACAAACAGCACCCATGGGCCTAGCACTGGCCTATCAGGCACTGAGACACAAGTGACCTCACAACCACAAACAGCAGCCATGCAACTAGCACTGGCCTATCAGGCACTGAGCCACAAGTGACCTCACAACCACAAACAGCAGCCATGCAACTAGCACTGGCCTATCAGGCACTGAGGCACAAGTGACCTCACAACCACAAACAGCAGCCATGGGCCTAGCACTGGCCTACCAGGCACTGAGGCACAAGTGACCTCACAAACACAAAGAGCAGCCATGGGCCTAGCACTGGCCTATCAGGCACTGAGGCACAAGGGACCTCACAACCACAAACAGCAGCCATGGGCCTAGCACTGGCCTATCAGGCACTGAGACACAAGTGACCTCACAACCACAAACAGCAGCCATGCAACTAGCACTGGCCTATCAGGCACTGAGACACAAGTGACCTCACAAACACCAACAGTTGCCACATCCTAGCACTGGCCTATCAGGCACTGAGACACAAGTGACCTCACACACACAAACGGCAGCCACATTACCAGCACTGGCCTATCAGGCACTGAGCCACAAGTGACATCACAAACACAAACTGCAGCCCTGCAACTAGCACTGGCCTATCAGGCACTGAGACACAAGTGACCTCACAAACACAAACAGCTGCCACATGACCAGCACTGGCCTATCAGGCACTGAGACACAAGTGACCTCACAAACACAAACAGCAACCATGCAACTAGCACTGGCCTATCAGGCACTGACACACAAGTGACCTCACAACTGAAAACAGCAGCCATGGGCCTAGCACTGGCCTATCAGGCACTGAGAAACAAGTGACCTCACAAACACAAACAGCAGCCATGGGCGTAGCACTGGCTTATCAGGCACTGAGACACAAGTGACCTCACAAACACAAACTACAGCCATGGGCCTAGCACTCGCCTATCAGGCACTGAGACACAAGTGACCTCACAACCACAAACAGCAGCCACATGACCAGCACTGGCCTATCAGGCACTGAGACACAAGTGACCTCACAAACACAAACTGCAGCCATGCAACTAGCACTGGCCTATCAGGCACTGAGACACAAGTGACCTCACAAACACAAACTGCAGCCATGGGACTAGCACTGGCCTACCAGGCACTGAGCCACAAGGGACCTCACAACCACAAACAGCAGCCATACAACTAGCACTGGCCTATCAGGCACTGAGACACAAGTGACCTCACAAACACTAACTGCAGCCATGCAAGTAGCACTGGCCTATCAGGCACTGACACACAAGTGACCTCACAAACACAAACAGCTGCCACATCCTAGCACTGGCCTATCAGGCACTGAGACACAAGTGACCTCACAACCACAAACAGCAGCCATGGGCCTAGCACTGGCCTATCAGGCACTGAGACACAAGTGACATCACAACCACAAAGAGCAGCCATGGGCGTAGCACTGGCTTATCAGGCACTGAGACAAAAGTCACCTCACAAACACCAACAGTTGCCACATGACCAGCACTGGCCTATGAGGCACTGAGACACAAGTGACCTCACAAACACAAACAGCAGCCACATGACCAGCACTGGCCTGAAAGGCACTGAGCCACAAGTGACCTCAGAAACACAAACAGCACCCATGGGCCTAGCACTGGCCTATCAGGCACTGACACACAAGTGACCTCACAAACACAAACAGCAGCCATGCAACTAGCACTGGCCTATCAGGCACTGAGACACAAGTGACCTCACAACCACAAACAGCAGCCATGCAACTAGCACTGGCCTATCAGGCACTGAGACACAAGTGACCTCACAAACACAAACAGCAGCCATGCAACTAGCACTGGCCTATCAGGCACTGAGCCACAAGTGACCTAACAACCACAAACAGCAGCCACGGGCGTAGCACTGGCCTACCAGGCACTGAGGCACAAGTGACCTCACAAACACAAAGAGCAGCCATGGGCCTAGCACTGGCCTATCAGGCACTGAGACACAAGTGACCTCACAACCACAAACTGCAGCCATGCAACTAGCACTGGCCTATCAGGCACTGAGCCACAAGTGACCTCACAACCACAAACAGCAGCCATGCAACTAGCACTGGCCTATCAGGCACTGAGCCACAAGTGACCTCACAACCACAAACAGCAGCCATGGGCCTAGCACTGGCCTACCAGGCACTGAGGCACAAGTGACCTCACAAACACAAAGAGCAGCCATGGGCCTAGCACTGGCCTATCAGGCACTGAGGCACAAGGGACCTCACAACCACAAACAGCAGCCATGGGCCTAGCACTGGCCTATCAGGCACTGAGACACAAGTGACCTCACAAACACCAACAGTTGCCACATCCTAGCACTGGCCTATCAGGCACTGAGACACAAGTGACCTCACACACACAAACGGCAGCCACATTACCAGCACTGGCCTATCAGGCACTGAGCCACAAGTGACCTCACAAACACAAACTGCAGCCATGCAACTAGCACTGGCCTATCAGGCACTGAGACACAAGTGACCTCACAAACACAAACAGTAGCCATGCACCTAGCACTGGCCTATCAGGCACTGACACACAAGTGACCTCACAAACACAAACTGCAGCCATGCAACTAGCACTGGCCTATCAGGCACTGAGACACAAGTGACCTCACAAACACAAACAGCTGCCACATGACCAGCACTGGCCTATCAGGCACTGAGACACAAGTGACCTCACAAACACAAACAGCAGCCATGCAACTAGCACTGGCCTATCAGGCACTGACACACAAGTGACCTCACAACTGAAAACAGCAGCCATGCAACTAGCACTGGCCTATAAGGCACTGAGACACAAGTGACCTCACAACCACAAACAGCAGCCATGGGCCTAGCACTGGCCTATCAGGCACTGAGAAACAAGTGACCTCACACACACAAACGGCAGCCACATTACCAGCACTGGCCTGAAAGGCACTGAGCCACAAGTGACCTCAGAAACACAAACAGCACCCATGGGCCTAGCACTGGCCTATCAGGCACTGACACACAAGTGACCTCACAAACACAAACAGCAGCCATGCAACTAGCACTGGCCTATCAGGCACTGAGACACAAGTGACCTCAGAAACACAAACAGCAGCCATGCAACTAGCACTGGCCTATCAGGCACTGAGCCACAAGTGACCTTACAACCACAAACAGCAGCCATGCAACTAGCACTGGCCTATCAGGCACTGAGACACAAGTGACCTCACAACCACAAACAGCAGCCATGCAACTAGCACTGGCCTATCAGGCACTGAGACACAAGTGACATCACAAACACAAACAGCTGCCACGGGCCTAGCACTGGCCTATCAGGCACTGAGACACAAGTGACCTCACAAAAAAAAACAGCTGCCACATGACCAGCACTGGCCTATCAGGCACTGAGACACAAGTGACCTCACAACCACAAACAGCAGCCATGCAACTAGCACTGGCCTATCAGGCACTGAGACACAAGTGACCTCACAAACACAAACAGCAGCCATGCAACTAGCACTGGCCTATCAGGCACTGAGACACAAGTGACCTCACAAACACAAACGGCAGCCAAGCAACTAGCACTGGCCTATCAGGCACTGAGACACAAGTGACCTCACAAACACAAACTGCAGCCATGCAACTAGCACTGGCCTATCAGGCACTGAGACACAAGTGACCTCACAAACACAAACTGCAGCCATGGGCCTAGCACTGGCCTATCAGGCACTGAGACACAAGTGACATCACAACCACAAAGAGCAGCCATGGGCGTAGCACTGGCTTATCAGGCACTGAGACAAAAGTCACCTCACAAACACCAACAGTTGCCACATGACCAGCACTGGCCTATGAGGCACTGAGACACAAGTGACCTCACAAACACAAACAGCAGCCACATGACCAGCACTGGCCTGTCAGGCACTGAGCCACAAGTGACCTCAGAAACACAAACAGCACCCATGGGCCTAGCACTGGCCTATCAGGCACTGAGGCACAAGGGACCTCACAACTACAAACAGCAGCCATGCAACTAGCACTGGCCTATCAGGCACTGAGCCACAAGTGACATCACAACCACAAACAGCAGTCATGCAACTAGCACTGGCCTATCAGGCACTGAGACACAAGTGACCTCACAAACACCAACAGTTGCCACATCCTAGCACTGGCCTATCAGGCACTGAGACACAAGTGACCTCACACACACAAACGGCAGCCACGTTACCAGCACTGGCCTATCAGGCACTGAGCCACAAGTGACATCACAACCACAAACAGCAGTCATGCAACTAGCACTGGCCTATCAGGCACTGAGACACAAGTGACCTCACAAACACCAACAGCTGCCACATCCTAGCACTGGCCTATCAGGCACTGAGACACAAGTGACCTCACAAACACAAACAGTAGCCATGCACCTAGCACTGGCCTATCAGGCACTGACACACAAGTGACATCACAAACACAAACTGCAGCCATGCAACTAGCACTGGCCTATCAGGCACTGAGACACAAGTGACATCACAAACACAAACAGCTGCCACATGACCAGCACTGGCCTATCAGGCACTGAGACACAAGTGACCTCACAAACACAAACAGCAGCCATGCAACTAGCACTGGCCTATCAGGCACTGACACACAAGTGACCTCACAACCACAAACAGCAGCCATGCAACTAGCACTGGCCTATCAGGCACTGAGACACAAGTGACCTCACAAACACAAACAGCTGCCACATGACCAGCACTGGCCTATCAGGCACTGAGACACAAGTGACCTCACAAACACAAACAGCAGCCATGCAACTAGCACTGGCCTATCAGGCACTGACACACAAGTGACCTCACAACCACAAACAGCAGCCATGCAACTAGCACTGGCCTATCAGGCACTGACACACAAGTGACCTCACAAACACAAACTGCAGCCATGCAACTAGCACTGGCCTATCAGGCACTGAGCCACAAGTGACCTCACAACCACAAACAGCCGTAATGTGCTTGATGCTGTCTAATCAGATACTGAAGCAATAGACACCTCACAAGTACAAAAAGGACCAATGTGGCTGCCAGTCGCCTAGCAGATACTTCGGCCGAATGACTCCACAAACATAAACAGCAGGAATATGCAGCAAGCTGCACTGTCAGGTGCTGAGGCTGAATTGACCTCACCATCAGCCATGAAGCCATATCGCTGCTCCTGGTCTGTTAGCGACTGAGGCACAATTGCCCTTTGAGACACAAGGCACCTCACCATCATCACCAAAGCTATGGCCATGCTGTTGGCCTACCAGCTGCAGAGGCACAACTTACCTCACAAGTGCAAATGGCATCAACCTGCCTGCTGCTGCCCTATCTGGTACTGAGTCACAAGGGATCTTAAAAGTGCAAACCTTCACAGAGGAGAAGCTCACCTGGGACACTCACACGTCCCTCGATTACACTGTTATCACTCCATACAGAACAGTCTTCTGCAAACGGCTTTCATCTCCTGGCAAGACTCTCTCCAGATCATGGCACAGCTCCACTCTGGCACCCTGGCGACAAATCACAAAAGGGAACCATTGGTCTTGCTCTTCCTTTAGTACCATCAAGTCCCAGCTGGGAGCCTTTGCACTGCAGCACCTACACAATGACAGCAGGATGCCACTTCCATTTCTAGTGCATTTCTAGGGACAGAGATCAGCTGAGGCAGCAGCTCCACTGCAAAGGGTTTCTGACACTGTCACATCAACTCAGCACTGCACCAGCCATCAACCTGACACCAGACCTCTGCTCTGCCACCTACTCTACAAACACACTGTCTCGGCCCCACACACCTGGCTATTCTCCTCAATACAACCAAGTGCCAGCAAGAAGAGATGCATGCAGGACACTCGCCACTTGCACACTCCCCAGACACTGCTCTGCTCGCTGCCTTCCCTTGCCTCCTCAACCCAGACACACAGGGAAGCTCTTGCGGTAACACCACAAGGTGGCCAAGGCACTCTAGGCTCACAAGGCCTCTGCAAATGAGCAGCACAAGATCAGGCAGGGACAGAGATGGCTCCATGGACAATGCTGCTCTTTTCAGAGGGAAGGAGCTGGCTTGCTTTGGGCACAGCACGCTGCTGCTTTCCACTTCCATCCCCTCACGAACATCCAGCTAGGGATGGGGGCATGGGGATTTTCTGTATTAATACAAAAGATACAGATACAACGCAAAAACAGTTGAGAGTCCTGAAGGCCTCCTGAGCCCAAAGTAAACTCCCTTCCTTTCCTTTAGTTACTTGCACAAGGAGCCCTGGGGAAGGGGAAAAGGGTGCAGAGGCTTTGACATGAGGCCCAAGCAACGAGACAGCCCCACACCGGACGGCTGCTGAAATGACAGCTGTCCTGGCTGCGCAGCCTCTGCAGCAGCAGTCCCGGCTCCACAGCTGCATTCACAGAGCACTGAGGGCTGGGCGACCTGGCCCTGGGCACATCTTCACCCCTCGCAGAGCCAGCAGCCCAAGAACTCTGAGACTTCCTCAGGTCAAGCTACAGAGCCTTTGGGGCACTCACACAAAGGCACTCAAGACATGCTGGCATCTATTATAAGGGTCTTGGACTCATCCTATATGGCACCACAACCTTCGAGGAAAAAGAGGGGGCACAACAGCATTTGCTGAGCGGGCTGGCAGTAACAGCAAATGTGGGACGTGGAATTTGCAGCACAGCAGAGGTACCAGGAGGTGAACCCACACCCCAAGTCACCCAGGCAAGCCAGGCGCATTTATGGAAGCCTTCACATCCACACGTAGCCTCAGCTCATTCACTTGCAGCTGCTTTCACAGAGGGCTCACGATGTTGGCCAAGATGTTGACAGGTACAGGGACACACCCTGGCATCCTGCCTCCACCCTCAGGGGCTCTAGGACTGCACTGAGAACCTCCATGAGTGGAGCAACCTAGAAAGAAAGAAAGAATCGGAGTGTTACTGTCAGTTCTGCTGGCCTTACATAGTCACAACAGTCAGGGGCCAATGTCTTCTCTCTGTGCTGAGCTGTATTGGTGAGAGCACAGCCAGCAGATCCACCGAGATGTTCCACCCCTCTTTTTCGCACAGGTGAGACCATGTCTGTATACCAGTGCTCGTTTGGGAGACATCATTCAGACCTTGCAAGAAAATCTCACATGCTCCCTGCTGTTTTGACAGGGGCAAGTTCTAAAGCACACACACCCTCAGAATAAGACATTACTAACACCACTGCTCACACCAGCACTAGATTCATTTAGCAGCCTCAAAAGTCTAGCTGGACTCCCTAGATGACCGGGACAAGGCTGCAAGCTTCCACTTAGCAACAAGTGGAAAGGCAAACTCCATCTCCATGTTCACCACAGAACATCATCCACATTTGAAATGTAGCAGTACTAACTCAGGATGACGGAGTGGAACAAAATGTGTGTCAGATGATGTGGAACATCTACTTCTGCTTGATTAATTAGTTGCATTTCTGTATTGCTGGAGAGCTCTGCAGGGGTCAAGCCCTCCTCTGAGCACACGCAACAGACCCAGAACTGACCTCACCACCAACATCCAAGACATCTGTCTTCTCCTCACCTCTCAGCTGCTCACATAGAGGTGACCTCACAAGTTCATACCCCCACCACATGCCTGCTGATGGTCTATGCCCTTCAGAGACAGAACTTTCCTCCAAAGAACTTGCCCAGCCACCAACTACTGCTGGCCTAGCAGCTACTCTGACAAAAGAGACCTCACAAGCAACGCCCATGCCTAACTGCCTGCTGCTGGCCTAGCAGGCACTCAGAAAGACATCACCTCACACTCACCTTCACAGCCACGTCTCTGTCACTGGCCTAGAAGCCTCTAAGACAGAAATTACCTCACTATAACTTCCCCAGCCATGAGACAAATCCTGCCTTATCAGCTCCTCAGGCAGAAATGATCTCAAAAACACAGATCCCAGCCATGGACCTGCTGCTGCCCTATCAAACGCTCAGGTAGAAGTGACCTCACAATCACCTCTCCAGCCACATCTCTGCTGCTATCCAATCAGTTCAGCACTCACAAGTGACCTCACAAGCAACAGACAAGCCTTCTTCCTCCAGATGGCCTATCAGCTACTCAGGCAGAAGTGACCTCATCATCAATAGCCGAGCCATGTGCCTCCTGCTGGCCTATCAGCTACTTACAAAGACTTGATTTGACAATGGTGATTTTCTGGCATAGCTCTCACAGACAGTGGTGACCTCTCTACCCACACCCTGACCATGTGCCTGGTGCCACCTGCAGCTCCCCCTGCCTTCCCCCAAGGCTGAGCCAGCTCCTCAGCGGCCTCCCTGATTTACATCGTGGCTTCACAATGCTCACAGTGCACCAAAACACCCATTACGTACTAGTTACTACCCGAAAAAGTAGATTAGCTTTTGCCTAGGTAGTCTCTACACATAGCCCATAAAACTTAGGAATTGGAAAAAGGCCTGCAAGTAATTCTTGGCAACATTTTCGAAAAAGATGATTTCATGGGATGAGAAATTACGACACTGAAGACAGCAGGGCCTCATGCCCCAGGCAGAGGGAGAAGCCTTCCCACAACTCAGAAGTCTGGTTCCTTCCCCAGTGCTGAACAAAACCAGAAAATCCTCCACACATCCAGGACAACCAGCATTCTCCTATTTTATGCCCTGAACAATTGGAGACACGCGGAAGGACTCAGGCCAGGGCATCTCAGTGAAACCAGCAGAGCCACAATTCAGCAACTCTTCCCCTGACCTAGGAGCATGGAAATAACAACGGCAAGTGCAAGCACTGGCCGTTCATCAGCTTTCAAGGCCCCTGACAAGCAAAACAGCTCACACTTACAGAGCTCTTCTGGAAACACCCTTCACACTGCTGCCAGGGTCACAGGTCTCAGGGCAAAGCAAGAGGCAGGGAGCAAAAACAATGGCTAAGGCACGACATGACATGCAGGGACAGCCTCTCTCAGAGCCACTTGGAAATGCCATTTTCACAACAAAAGACACCATTGGGAAGGGCACCTCGCGAGGACACCAGCAGCCTGCTCACACTTTGCCCAGCACCTCCCAAACGCAGCTACGAGCAGCACCTGGGGCTGCGCTGGCAGCAGCAGCTCAGGGAAACGCTTTAACAGGGATCCCAGACCTACCACAGGGCCAAAGGTTCCTGCCCCCAAACCCCACCGAGCCGCCCCGGCCCAGCTGCTCGCGGCAGGCCGCCACGTCTGGCTGCAGGGCAGCTCCCCCCTCTGGCCCACGTCGCTCTGGCCCCTGCTCACGGCCCCACCAGCCCCTGCTGCAGCCCCTGCTGCAGCTCCTGCAGCAAAGCAGCCCCGGCACCAGCACCGCTGCCCCCACCCCAGCAGGAGGGCACCCGCCGCCATTTCAACGCACTCGCAGCCCCCACCAAACCCATTCGCTTCTCGCCTCCTTTGCTCCCGCTCCTCTTTCACCTCTTTCTTTGACGTTTTTTCCACATGTTGGACTGCCATTGGCTGACAGAGCCATCAGTGAAATCAGTGCCCGCCCTCCTCCTCCTGACAGCCAATAGGAGGGCTGAAATGGGGCGATGCCATGGCAACATTGGGCCCTCCTGCCCTGGCGGCCAGCTCCACCCCGTCCCCCGCGGTCGGGCGCCATGTTGTGGGCGGCAGCGCAGGGTGCGGTGGGGCCTGGGGGCAGCGCGGCGCCGTGTGGGCGGGCAGTGTGGGGCCCCGGGGTGCGGCCGCTGCCCCGGCATGGCTGGGCTGTGTGGCAGGGTCCCCGCGGGGCTGCTGGCTGCCCTGCGCCCTGGGGGCCGTGCGGGGCATGGGGGGGGCAGTGCTGGGGCATGTGCTGGTGGCCTCCGTGGCACCAGTGTGGGGGTCCTGGGGCTGGCCAGGGCACTGGAGCCTGCAGGCAGTGTCCTGCTGCCCCCAGGGCAGGGCAGGGCAGGGCAGGGCAGTGTCCTCTCGCCCCTCCTGCCCCAGCCCCCTGCCCACGGCAGCCCCGGGGCTCAACTAGGGAGTGGTGGTGTGGGGTCGTGAGGGGTCTGGGGTCATGGCTGTGTTGGGCTCACCCCAGCACTGCCTAGCATAGCTCAGAGAAAAATCCTTGGGGTCAGCCAGGACTTGTGCAGTGTGGATGGCACCTCGCTCTGATTTCAAGATGCTCACCCAAATATGCTTTTTTTTGTTTGCAGAGTTTTGAGCCCAGTTTGCAGGAGGACAGGGGCTGTGGCCATCTGTAATGGCATCTCAGCTCAAAACATGCTGTGCCAAGTTGGAGGCACAAGAGGATCCAGGGAGAAGTATCAGAGGTTCTCCCAAACAAGCAGATGACTTGGATTTATTACGAGGTGAAGGATCCATTTCCAGCAAAGGCATTTCCAGCAGGCTCCTGAGAGCCCTCCGGGAGCTGCAGGACACCGCAGCCTGTGGGATGCAGGACCCCTTTCCTCCCAGAGCCAGATCCCAAAGGGGGACCCACTCCCAGGGAAACCTGGCCATAGATTCCTCGCCCCCACCCAAGAGGCGATGGAGTTGGCCCAGAGAAGCCTTGGGGCTCAGGGCAACCCCAGCTGCAGGACCCAGGAGTCCTGGCTGCCACATTGTCCCCCAAGCCACAGGGGACCCTCAGGCAGGGCTCTTGCAGCAGCCCCAAGCCCTGTTCAGCCACCCCCACAGCCTGGGATCCACCACAGCAGTTTTTGCAGTTAACAGTCTATGTGCGACACCCCAGGAAGGAGCTCCCGAAACCCTTACCCTTG
Source organism: Apteryx mantelli (assembly GCF_036417845.1). Lineage (NCBI taxonomy): Eukaryota > Metazoa > Chordata > Aves > Apterygiformes > Apterygidae > Apteryx > Apteryx mantelli. Next base: position 16,011,386 of record NC_089997.1, read on the forward strand.
GTGGAGAGCCACACGAGCGTTGGGAACAAGGAACTGTGGTCCAGGCTGATGGTGTCCATCCAGCAACCTTCCATCTTGCTTGCCCCCTTGCCCTCAGATCACCTCTCCAGCCAGGAAGGAGGGATGCTCTTCCCTTCTCATCACCCACAACTCCTTTCCAACATGCCCCTGCTCCTCTGCCTGTTGGTGAGGGACCCCAACACAGCCTCACTGCCTCCTGTCCCCTCTGCTTGCCATGGAACCACTATGAAGGGCAGCCGTGGGGAAGGTGTGAGCAGTGCCCAGGAGTGCTTGGGCCTCACAGGGAAGTGAGGCCTCCCCGCCACAACACCGGGGAGACCTCCCTGTGATGTGGCACATCCCACTGTGACCTCAGCTCGTGTCATCTGGGGGCTCAGTAGGTCACTGCCATGGAGATGGCACAGCCAGGGAGAGAGCAGAGAGATTTCCCCTCATGTCCTGGAAAGAAGCCACCTCCCTTCACTGCATAATTTTCTGATAAATCCTTCAGGAATGTCTCCAGACACTGTCAAAGACTGTGAAATATCTCAAATGGGGCACTGGAGACGTCACTTCTGTGCCCCTGCACTGACAGGTCACTGCACTGGGCAGATGTGTGCAGGAATCTGGGGTTTGGGGGTTGGCATTTTTCAAAGCTGAGATCAAAGTCATGTGGGATGAAACAGCACAAAGCGTGGCCACAGGCTGAGAAATGCTTTGGTGAGCCTCAAAACTGATTTCTGCTGTGGGTCACTCTTTTTGTGGAAGCAGGATGTAGGACAGAATCACAGAATCGCTGAGATTGGAAGGGACCTCTGGAGATCATCTAGTCCAACCCCCCTGCTCAAGCAGGGTCACCTAGAGCACATTGCACAGGATCGCATCCAGGCGTGTTTTGAATATCTCCAGAGAAGGAGACTCCACAACCTCTCTGGGCAACCTGTTCCAGTGCTCTGTCACCCTCACAGTGAAAAAGTTTTTCCTCATGTTCAGATGGAAGCGTCTGTGTTTCAGTTTGTGCCCGTTGCCTCACGTCCTGTCGCTCGGCACCACTGAAAAGAGTCTGGTCCCATCCTCTCGACACCCTCCCTTCAGATACTTGTACACGTTGATAAGATCTCCTCTCAGCCTTCTCTTCTCCAAGCTAAACAGGCCCAGCTCTCTCAGCCTTTCCTCATAACAGAGATGTTCCAATCCCCTAATCATCTTAGTAGCCCTTCGCTGGACTTGCTCCAGTAGTGCCACATCCCTCTTGCACTGGGGAGCCCAGAACTGGACGCAGTACTGCAGATGTGGCCTCACCAGGGCTGAGGAGAGGGGGAGAATCACCTCCCTCCACCTGCTGGCAACACTCTTCCTGATGTAGCCCAGGATACCGTTGGCCTTCTTGGCCACAAGGGCACATTGCTGCCTCATGCTTAACTTGGTGTCCACCAGCACTCCCAGGTCCTTCTCGGCAGAGCTGCTTTCCAGCAGGTCAGCCCCCAACCTGTGCTGGTGCATGGGGTTATTCCTCCCTAGGTGCAGGACCCTGCACTTGCCTTTGTTGAACTTCATGAGGTTCCTCTCTGCCCACCTCTCCAGCCTGTCCAGGTCTCTCTGAATGGCAGCACAGCCCTCTGGGGTATCGGCCACTCCTCCCAGTTTTGTATCGTCAGCAAACTTGCTGAGGGTGCACTCTGTGCCTTCATCCAGGTCATTGATGAAGAAGTTGAACAAGACTGGACCCAGTACTGACCCCTGGGGGACACCGCTAGCTGCAAGCCTCCAACTAGACTCTGCACTGCTGATCACATCCCTCTGAGCTCTGCCATTCAGGCAGTTCTCAATCCGCCTCACCGTCCACTCATCTAACCCACACTTCCTGAGCTTGTTTGTCTATGAGGATGTTATGGGAGACAGTGTCAAAAGCCTTGCTGAAGTCAAGGGAGACAACATGCACTGCTCCCCCCTCATCTACCCAGCCAGTCATTCCATCCTAGAAGGCTATCAGATTGGTTAGGCATGATTTCCCCTTGGTGAAGCCATGCTGAGTACTCCTGATCACCTTCTTGTCCTCCACATGCTTGGAGATGGCCTCCAGGATGAGCTGCTCCGTCACCTTTCCAGGGATGGAGGTGAGGCTGACTGGCCTGTAGTTCCCTGGGTCCTCCTTCTTGCCCTTTTTGAAGACTAGGGTGACATTGGCTTTCTTCCAGTCTTCAGGCACCTCTCCTGTTCTCCATGACCTTTCAAAGATGATGGAGGGTGGCTTAGCAATGACATCCACCAGCTCCCTCAGCACTCATAGGTGCATCCCATCAGATCCCATGGATTTGCAGGTGTCAAGTTTGCTTAAATGATCTCTAACCCAATCCTCCTCAACCAAGGGAAAGTCTTCCTTTCTCCAGACTTCCTCTCTTGTTTCCAGGGTCTGGGGTTCCTGAGGGCTGGCCTGAGCAGTAAAGACTGAAGCAAAGAAGGCATTTAGTAAGTCTGCCTTCTCTGCATCCTTTGTCACCAGGGCACCCACCCCATTCAGCAAAGGGCCCACATTTTCCCTAGTCTTCCTCTTGCTACTGATGTATTTGAAGAAGCCCTTCTTGCTGTCCTTGACATCCCTTGCCAGATTTAATTCCAAATGGGCCTTAGCCTTCCTCGTCACATCCCTGCATACTCTGACAACGTTCCTATATTCCTCCCAAGTGGCCTGTCCCCCTTTCCACTTTCTGTAGACTTCCTTCTTCTGGTTGAGTTTTGCCAGGAGCTCCTTGCTCATCCATGCAGGTCTCCTACCTCCTTTGCTTGACTTCCTACTCATAGGGATGCACCGCTCTTGAGCCTGGAGGAGGTGATGTTTGAATATTAACCAGCTCTCTTGAACACCCCTTCCTTCTAGGGCCCTAACCCATGGGATTCCTCCAAGTAGGTCCCTGAAGAGGCCAAAGTTTGCTCTCCTGAAGTCCAGAGTTGCAATCCTACTTATTGCCCTGCCTCCTCCTCGCAGGATCTTGAACTCCACCATCTCATGGTTACTGCAGCCAAGGCTGCCGCCGACCTTCACATCTTCCACCAGTCCTTCTTTGTTTGTTAGTACGAGGTCCAGCAGCACACCTCTCCTTGTTGGCTCCTCCACCACCTGTGTCAAGAAGTTGTCACCAATGCTCTGCAGGAACCTCCAGGGCTGTTTGTGCCTAGCTGTGTTGTCTTTCCAGCAGATATCGGGGTGGTTGAAGTCCCCCATGAGAACCAGGGCCTGTGATCATGAGGCTACTTCCAGCTGTCTGTAGAAGGCCTCATCGACTTCCTCTTCCTGATCAGGTGGCCTGTAGTAAACACCCACAACAGTGTCACCCATGCTAGCCTGCCCTTTGATCCTTACCCATAAGCTCTCGACTCGCTCTTCATCCACCCCTAGGCACAGCTCAATACATTCCAGTTGCTCTCTCACATAAAGAGCAACTCCACCACCTCGCTTTCCTGGCCTGTCTTTTCTAAAAAGCACGTAGCCATCCATGACAGCACTCCAGTCATGCGAGCTATCCCACCATGTCTCTGTAACGGCAATGAGATCATGGCCCTGTGACCGCACACACATCTCTAGTTCTTCCTGTTTGTTCCCCATGCTGCGTGCATTGGTGTACAGGCATTTCAGAGAGGTGATCGAGCATGCTGGTTTCCCAGGAGGGATACAAGAGGGTCCTCCATAGCCACATCCCATGTGCACTTCCCTGGCTGCATTCACCTGCTGGAGGCATCCCAACTTGAGCCGTGTTTTACCAACTACCCTGGCACTATAACTCTCCCCTTCCCCCATCTTTCCTAGTTTAAAGCCCTCCTTACCAGGTAGGCCAACCTGTTGGCAAAGACCCGCGTGCCCCGCTTAGTGAGGTGGATCCCATCTCTTGCCATCAGTTGTCGATCTTCAAACAGGGTCCCATGGTCATAGAAACCAAAACCCTGTTGCCAACACCAGCGGCGCAGCCAGTCGTTAATTTGGAAAGTCCGTCTCCTCCTCCTCTCATCCATCCCCCTCACTGGCAGGATTGAGGAGAAGATGACCTGGGCTCCCAGACCCTTTACCACCATCCCCAGAGCTCTGAAATCCTGCTTGATGGTCTCCAGTTTGCCCTTGGTGTCATTAGGGCCCACATGGAAGAGCAGCAGTGGGTAATAGTCCAAAGAATGGATGAGCCTTGGCAGTCTTTGCATGACATCTCTCGCACGAGCCCCTGGCAGGCCACAAACCTCTCTAGACATGAGGTCAGGTCTGCAGATAGGTGCCTCTGTCCCCTGCAGCAGGGAGTCCCCCACAACAATCACCCACCACTTCTTCCGGGCGTTCCGGCAGGGCACAGGGTCTGTTGTCCCAGATACTTCCCTTGCAGCCATGCCCATCTCCTCCTCATCCTGGAGGGCACTATACCTGTTCTTCAGCTACAAGTCTTCGGGAGGAGTAGGAGCCTTTCTCCTCCCACAAGCAGTGACCAGTTTCCAGCCTTCTCCTACGGTGTTATGTACCATTTCACACGGCACAGAGCCCTCTGGCAACTCCACTGCTGTGGGGGGTTGGGACTCCCGAAGCTGCACAGTCTCCGAGAATACCCTGTCTATCTCTTGCTCCACTTCTTGGATGCTGCACAGCCTACTGACCTCCTCCTGTAACTCCCTTACCTGATGACACAACTCGTCAACAGCAGCACACCTCCTGCAGGAGAGCTGACTGCCAGCCCAGGTCTCCCGGAGAGGCCCCAAGCACCCCCTGCAGTCTGAGACCTGCAGAGCTGCATCTGCTGTCAGAGGGTGTAAAATGCTGCCGTTCAGCTCGTGTGTGTGAACGGGCAGTGTGGGAGGACACACCAGTGTGCTTGCAGGGCAGATGCAGGTCTCCTGGGAAAGGCACTGGGACATGGAGGGTGCAGGAGAGAAGAGCCCAGGTTGTTCCCTGTGTTGCATGGACACACTGGGGAAGCTGCCCCAGGGCCATTGTCCCTGACCAGCCCCTCACATCACCCCTTTCCAGTGCTGGCTGCTCACCCCAGGCATGGGGTGGTGCATGGCCAGCTCTGTCCTCCTGCAGGTCTCCGTATCATGACGGAGGGAAAAGACCAGCTTTGCACGATCTCTCTTCTGCACCAGACCCCGGCAGATCCCAGAGCACGGCTGTCTGCTGACCCCCACGTGGGGCCCAGCCTGGGCTGGGCAGGGGCTGAGTGCTCAGACCTCCCAGACTCTGGGGGATCATTTAACAGTCATTTAATAATAACCCTGCCCCACTGAGCAACAGACCCACATTTTCCTTAGCTGCCTTCCTTTTCCTGTGGATGTCCTGACAGGAGGCCTTCTCGTTGCCCTCTCCTTCCCTCACTGGTTCCAGTTCCATCCGAGCTCTGGCTTTCCTCACGCCATCCCTGTGTGCATGGACAAGGTCTTGATGCTCCCCCAGGGCAGCCCATGCCCCTTCCACTGTCTGTTCATGTCCACTCAAGCACCCTGAGGGCTGGTGCTGCCAGGGCAGAGGTGGAGGATCACCCAGAGCGGCTCTTCAAGGAGCTCCCCAGGGAAAAGCTGCGCCCAGCCACAGCCTCAGCCACAGCCCCAGCGTGGCAGAGGAGAGCTGCCCTCTCCCAACCCACCCTGGTGGTGCCAGCCCCACCTCAACCCTCTTCTCCAAGGCTTCAGCACAGCCCTCGAGGGAGCTGGAGCTGCCTCGGTCCCCGGGGCAGTCTGGTGGCAGGAGGGTTTGACATGGGCACAGCAGCAGCAGTGCTGGGAGTAGGGAAATTGGGGTAAAGACCCCTGCCCTCAGCTGCACGGCCAGGGCACTGGACAGGTGATGCCTTTGTGGCCAGCCAGGCTCCAGGTTTGGGGTGGATGCCAGCTCGAGGGTAGGAGCACCAGGATTTTCATGAGCTTCCAGTGCAGCCATGACTGTGGTGAAGGCAAGTGGGCAGAACCTGGCACATGCAACTGCAAAGGTCAGGGGTGGAAAAGTCAGTGTGGGGCTGGTGAAGGCCCTTCCTCTCCTTCCCATGGGGAAGGAAGTCCCCAGGTGATGCTGGACTCTGTTTTGGCTGATGGGAGGGGAGCACAGGGCAGGGTGGAAGAGGCAGGCAGAGCCTCTCGGGGTGCATGAGGGAGTTTTCCAAAGCCCAGGGCTGAGCCAGGGACCTTTGGGTCTTCCCTCAACGCTCTCCCAGCCGGGTTCATTCTGCCCTGCCCTAGGAGCTCTCGTCCCTGTGTCAGCAGTGCTGGAGCAGAGGCCGAGGAGCTGGAGGTGCCTCAGGCCAAGCTGTGCCAGCCCCGGGAGCTGGCCCTGAGCATGGGGCAAGCTGAGACCCTTCTCGCGTATCCTGTCCTGCTGGGAGGACAGCATGGGGATGGGGAACAGCCTGTGTCTGCCCAGGGGCAGTGCAGGACCTTTTGCAAGGGAGGTGACCGTGACAGCCGCTATGCGGCAGCAGAACCAGCTGCACCCCCTCCCTGCAGCCCCTGACACAGCCCTGCCCACCCCTGCCCCTGCCCAGCTCCTGCCCCCTCGCTCCCAGCCCCTTTCCTGGCACCACAGGGACCAGCTCTGCAGCCAGAAGCTCCCCGACCCCTGGCCCTCCCCACCTTTCTCCATGCTGGGGATCCAGCCGCAGCCAGGCAGCAGGACGCCAGCCTCCCCCCGGCCCACCAGCCTGCTCCCCCCATGTCCCTTCTCTCTCTTGGGGGTGGGAGCTGCCCCAGCCCAGGGCAGCCGGCCAGCACCAGGGCTGGTATGGGGCACGGGGGGATGGGGGGCATGGGGCAGTGGGGCAGGGCAAGCAGCCCCACTCAGGGCCCTGCAGCTGTGCTGGGGAGACCTGAGGCCACTGGGGCCAGCCAGGCTCTGGATGCTGCTTTGACATCAGCTCTGTGCTGGGAGCGTCAGGGTTTCGCCCTTTGCAGGGAGCAGCCTGTGGTGGGGCCATGAGCGGGGCCCTATCCCGGACCCAGGCTCTGTCCTGCTCAGAGGCAGAGGAGGACGAAGGAGCGTGGGGCTGGCCAAGGGCTCTGCCTCTCGCCCACCAGGAGTGCGGCCCATGGGCCAGGCAGAGCCTGTCTCTGTGCCCAGGGTCTTTCCATTCACGGAGCTGCAGAGATGTTTTGGTGGGAAGGGACCTCTGGAGGTCTCCAGTCCATCCTCCCATGCAAAGCAGAGCTGGCTGGAGCCCTACAGTCTTGTCTGGAGATTGCTGGACTGTGCCCGAGCCCGGTTACCATCCCCAAACCTGCTCTCTTCCTCTTGTTTGGGCACTGTGGAACAATGCCTCTCGTTGGTGGGTCACTGCCCTGCCTGCCTTGCCGTCACCCTCAGCTCCCGGCTCTGTACGGAGCAGCCCTGCTCTTGCTGTGCCCAACAATATACTTTTTGTAGGAGGAACCCAGTCACAAATGGTGCATAAACAGTCGAGCTGTGATATAGGAAAACTTGCTCTCCTATATATGCATTATAAAATCAGACCCAAGTGGCTGCCCTCGCTTTTTCATCCAGCTAAGACTGTGTGTCCAGTGTTACCTGGGTAGGGTGTCCAAAACTGAAGCACTCCTTACACCTTTAGTTTGACTGTCAGGCAAGTGTTGCTGCTGTGGAAATAGGGTCACCTTTTGTACCTACAACCTCCTCTGGGTTCTGCTTGGATCCCAGCTTCCCTTGCCAAGGCTTTCTTGGCTGTAGTTAGGGGGCAGCTCTGAGGTAGAGACGGGGAATCAGATCAACAGGACGGGGACAGGGTCAGGTCAGGACCCGAGAGGTGCAGGACCAGGCACAGGCATGTCCACAGCATAACTCAAGCCAGGCCCAAGGACAAGGGGAGCAGCTCCCCGGCAAGGGGAGGAGGCCCTGTAACAACGCTGGTCACTCTCTCTCTTCCCTGCTCTTGTGTCCAGGAGATCCCCCTCCCTATCTGCCTGCAACCCCTCCATGCCCACCCTGTTGTCCAGGACAGCCCGAGAGCCCCAGTCCTGCTGCCCCTCCGGCAGCTCCTGCTCTCCCAGGGACAAAGCAGCCTGCCCTGAGCTGGTGCACGGAGAAACCTGTTTCTCGGTCTCATTTTCTATATCCGAATGCTGTCCTGCTTTTCACCTGGGATGTCCTTGCTCCACAGAGAGCCTTTCCCCAGGGGAGTGTGTCTGTGCTGGCCTGGCCGGCCATTCCTGCACCCCTTCCCGGTGTTCCTCACAGGGCCCCGGGGTGGTGGTGCTGTTCTGCAGTGCGAGCGGGCTGTGGGACCATGGGGCCACAGGGTGACTCCTGACTCCGCACGGGCCATGCTGGTCAAGGCAAGAAGCAGACCCAGCTGGACAGAGATCACGACCGGTGACATTGTTGGCATGGGTCATGGACAGTGCTCAGAGTGACATTGCATTTGCAATGGCACAAGAGGTGTTCAGGTATGCACTAGCTCCAGCCTGTGGTGTTTCACTGAGGGTGAAAGAATCACTCTCCAGTGCCCCTTCCCTGGACCTCCTGGGTCCCCACCGCCTCTCTGGGGATTGCAGAGCCCTCATTTCCCCATGCATACCTGGATTTAGTGTTTTATCTTCTGGTGACTCCACCGTGGACTGTCCCTCACTTTGTGAGGCTCCACTCACTGCCCCCCCTCCAGGCACATGCTGTTCCTGGAGATCCCCTGCCCTCTCCTGGTGGCTCAGATTCCTCTCCAGAAGGATGGCCATGAATGAGAAAAGTAAGAAAGAAAGAAATGAACAACACATATCCTTTGTAGTGAGAACACATGTGGAAGATCTGGTGAGGAGTCAGGTGGATGGCAGAGCATGTGATAGCAGCCCCGCAGTATGCTCTCTGCACACTGATGGAAACCCATCAAGGCTGGACATGCATATTCCGTTCTGTCAACAATGTCTAGCTGCTCTGCAGCCAGTACCTACCCAAGGTTAGCACAGTTGAGATAAGGAAATAGTTCTAGTAAATGTAAGGGGCGTTTAGGATACAACAAAGAGAGTCCTGCCTTGGTGTCTGACCCATGCGTCCAGCAGTTGCCCATCAGCGATCCCTCCATGCAGTCCTTGGGGGTCGCTACACAGTTTGGAGTGTAAGTAAGTCCTTTATTAAATCAATCCTGTTTAACCCCTCATGAACCTTGAGTGTCTCTAAATGCCAGTATCTGACCCTCCCTTTCCCACCTTGTGGTCAGGTCCTTGATGCCCCATACCCTGATAAAGGGAAGCAGATGCACATGAGACAGTTATTGGTGTGTACATTGTGCCCACTGAAGCATTTTCCTCAGCGCATCCTTGAACTCCTTGTTCCTCATGCTGTAGATGAGGGGGTTCAGTGTTGGAGGCACCACCACGTACAGAACTGCCACCCCCAGATCCAGAGCTGGGGAGGAGATGGAGGGGGGCTTCAGGTGGGCAAACATGAGAGTGTTGACAAAGAGGGAGACGACAGCCAGGTGAGGGAGGCATGTGGAAAAGGCTTTGTGCCTGCCCTGCTCAGAGGGCATCCTCAGCACGACTGTGAAGATCTGCACGTAGGACAGCACAATGAAAATGAAACACCCAAAGATTAAAAAAAAACTAACCACAATAAGCGCAACTTCCCTGAGGTAGGAGTCTGAGCAGGAGAGCTTGAGGATCTGGGCGACTTCACAGAAAAACTGCTCCACGACATTGCCTTGGCAGAGTGGCATTGAGAATGTGCTTCCAGTGTGCAGGACAGCATGGAGAAAACCACTGGTCCAGGCAGCTGCTGCCATTTTGACACAAGCTCTGCTACCCATGAGAGTCCCATAGTGCAGGGGTCTGCAGATGGCAACAAAGCGGTCATAGGCCATGATGGTGAGAAGAGAATATTCTGCTGTGAACAAGAAGACAAGCAGAAAGACCTGGGCAGCACATCCTGAGTAGGAAATGGACCTGGTGTCCCAAAGGGAATTGGCCATGGATTTGGGGACAGTGGTGGAGATGGAGCCAAGGTCGAGGAGGGAGAGGTTGAGGAGGAAGAAGTACATGGGGGTGCGGAGGCGGTGGTCACAGGCTACAGCTGTGATGATGAGGCCATTGCCCAGGAGGGCAGCCAGGTAGAGGCCCAGGAACAGCGAGAAGTGCAAGAGCTGCAGCTCCCATGTGTCCGTGAATGCCAGGAGGAGGAACTCAGTGGGGGAGCTGCTGTTGGACATTTCACTCACTGCAGTCACGGGGGACTGTCAAAGCAGGGAAAGACATTGACAAGTTAGAACAGACTTCTCTAAGCAAAACTTTTTCATAACCTCCCCCAAACACACACACATTACCTCTCCCAATCTTGGCAGGACCATCACTGAGCTCTGTGGCTGGAGCTCTGGTTTGTGCTGGCTGAGTTTGCCATGAGGAGCAGGGACCTGTGCCCATGGGCTCCAGAGGAGTCAGTCCTGACCTACAGCAGTGGGTGCATGGGAACAGGGGTGACTAAACTTCTATATTCACAGTTTTAGTCACATTTAGTCTGCTCATAAGGTAGAAGGGCTTTTCAGCATCTTCCTTCCGAGTTCTAAATAATATGGGTTCATGAATAATTTTAAGGCTTGTTTTGTTTTCTTTTAGATGCCCCTGTCACACCTGAGGAGGATTCTTGGAGGTAGAAATCCTCAGCATTGCTACTGCACTCAGAGTGACCAGCTGTGATTCCTGAGAGGCAAAAGGATTCACTCTTGCTTTAGCGCAGAGTGAGGAGAGCTGGTTGGTCCGTCTTGTTCCCAGCTGCCCTGTGCTCACACCTCTGAGGTGGAGGACGATCACACTCACTTTACCCTTGAAAAGAAATGACACTGCTGAGAGCAGAGGAAGCCAATTTCAAAGTGCAGATGAACACATACAGCACTCTTTCTGAGAGTATCTGAGGGAGGTCTCAGCCCTCCCCTTCTAGCCAGTAACACATTGGGATCATTCCAGTTGCCCACATCCAGCTGCCTGGCAGTATTTGTGTGGCTTTAGTATCTAGGTGGCTTTTCCATGGATCACCTAGATAACACGCAGATGCAATGGGAAAGCTTTGACCTCCTTGAGAGCAGCTTGCAGCCCAGTCAGGCACCCCAAGAAAATAGTCAGATGTCCTAACGATGGGGTGCCTTGAAGAGAGAGTTGGCTCATTCCCAGCCCCCCCATTGCATTACCCAGAGCCCCACAGGTTAGAGGGGGACTTGGGCACCTCGACATTGAGGATACATCTGCATGGCAGGACCTGCAGGGTTGGTGCCTGAACTGCATCAGAAATTCCCCTGCCCAGAGAGTCCAAGGGGAAGGACAAGGGCAGCATGGACAGGTGGGAAACACGGAGCATTACCACGATATTTCTGCCAAGGGAGGACGGGACAGGGAGAGACAGAGGTGAACTCAGGAGTTTCTCCTCTCCTGGATGTCTGGCTGCTGAGGAAATGACTCCTGCCCTGGACCCCACAGCCTTGAGGGCAGAGGGCTGTGCTGGCTGCGAGAGGAGAGGAGACACTGAAGTCTGTAGTTTCCTCTCACACTTTGACCAGTGCTTTGACTCTGCTGCCTGGAGCTGTCCCTGTGGGGAGCTGTTTCTCTGTCCCCACGTCTCTCCCCTGTCAGTGCTCACAGACCCCATCCCACCCACTGGGTGCTCAGCTCTGCCCTGCAGAAATTTCCCAGGAACAGGGCACTGCCCATAGCACCTCTGTGTTTGCTGGTGCTATGGAGCAGGTGAGACAAACCTTCATGAGCCTGGAAAAGTGATGCTGGTTCTGTCTGCAGACTGAGGGGTGGGTGAAGGGATGAAGAGGAACTTCTCCTCTCTCAGTGTCACTGTTTCAGTCTCAGTCCGCTCTCTAAACCTGGCAGACAAAATACCATTTCACCCCACCCAAAGAGAATCAAACTGAAAGCAGAGATTCGTGAAAGCTCCTTCCCTTTCAGGTATCCCTTGCCTTGACCTTCCTTTTGGAAAGCCCCCTCCAGAAATGTCCTGGGTGTAAGCTGGAGCTGTGAGCAGCCCTGACCCATGCAGCATCCTCTCAATGGGAGAATGAAGCTGCCCTGCCAGGGGTCACTCCTCCCACCCAGAGCTTTGCCCCGCAGCGCTGTGGGGGGGTTCCCTGGGCAGGCTGAGTGCTGACCCTTGCAGGAGGCAGAGTCACTGCCCCAGGCACACAGCACCCTGCGGTACAGGGACACTGCTCTGAACTACAGCCCTGGGCAGACCTGGGTGCACACCCTGGCTTCACACCCCTGCAACCACCCCTGGGAGAGAACAGCAGGATGCCCTGTAGCTCTGATGGTGTGGCAGGGAATCCCTGCTCTGAAGTACCTCCTCCTCCTCCTCCACACTAGAGGAGCCAGGAGAGTGATCCTTAAAAAAACAGTCATGGGATGGGATGGGCTGAGAAGACCTTTCCGGGAGCCTCAGTAGCGTTGCCCTGCAGCCAGAGACTTACCATGTAAAGGGCTGTGAAGATTTCCCCAACAATGAACTCTCCTTCGTCCTCCCAATCCACACTGCCTTTCGCCTCCCTCTGTCTTCTCTCATCTTATGTCAGCAACAGCAGACAGTGCCCGGAGCCCTGCTGCTCTTTGCAGAGGAGCTGCTCCTGGACAGAGCTGTCTCTTGGCAGTGCTGCCAGGTTGCCATGAGCTCCCTCTGTCCCAGGAGCCTGGCCCCACTCAGGAGCAGAGGCCCAGCTGAAGGCATAAAATTCTCTCTCCCTTGTGCTCCCTCCTCCTGGGAAAAGTTTACTGAACTAGACTAAAATAATCACCGATGGCCCTGCTCTAAACAGTGGAGAGAGACTGATTCCAGCACTGCAATTTGTCTCATCAGAGGATGGCTATATACAAGAGGTGGAATTGTCCCACTCCTGAAGCTCCTATTCCCTTCTCTTAACTAGGCAGGACGTTTCGACAGGGACAAGAAGGGAGGGCATTTACCCATGGTTCAGCTGTTGATTCAGATGAGTTAATCCAGGCATCTTATGCCAGGTTAGAAACCCCTGGGGCGGAGTGCGATTCAGATCCCTCCTGTGAACTCTACAGACTCACAGGAGGTGGGATTCCCCTTGCCAAAGCTGAAGGGTGCACAACAGAGACGTCTGCAGGAGAACTCGCTGTCTAAGCTCCCACTGTAACCAGTGCAGATGGGGGGTGGGAGTCAGCTGCTCACACACAACACCTGGTGACATTTGAAGAGACAGAGGTGGTCAAAGGCATATGCCAGTGTCTGCTTGCTCTGATGGAGCAACTAGGAGACCCACATCCTTCTAGAGCATCAGATGGGATCCAGGTGGGGAATTTCCTTGGTCATCTTAAATGACACTAGAGGCCTACTACTGCTCCTAGAGCTCCACTCACTAGGAAGCTGCGACAAAAGCAGATCTGTATAGTACAAACAACTAATGTAATTCAATGCAGACACTTGATTCAGTGACATAAAAATAGACCTGCAGGGTCATGTCAAATGCCTGGGGGGGTCCAGAAAAACCACATGACTCTAGCAGATACAGCATGGAACCTGTAAGAAAACCATGTCCTTTTGGAGTGGTTGCTGAGCAAATATCCCAGGGCCTCTCAGGTTTCCTACCTGTGCCAAAACGACTGCATCCCACCACTGCCCTTAGGCAAAGTCCAGCCCATCTACAGCCACATGTGCTGCATAAATGGGAGGCACATCACACCAAGGACTCCCCTCTAGTCTCTGCACTCTCAAACCCTTCTAGCTCTCCACCTGAACCTCTTCTCACCCCCAAATGATATGAACAGGGACTGTGCTAATGATGTCCTCATGGTGGCTGGATCACAGGACATCCAGGCCCAGGGACTTTCCCAGTGGCACCTTGTCCTTCTTGGAGATCGGTTCACTTCTGTCACAGGCCCTGTGGAGCTACAAAGTCAGCTTGGGCAGAAAACCCATCCTGCCATTTCTGCACAGCCCAGCTCTGTTTTCCTCTGGCCTCAGGCATTGCAGGATTTGCAACTCTCGTTTCACCATTACATTGCCACCTGCTGTCTGTGACAACATGTCTCTGCTGTGAAGCGGGGCCATTGCACACACAGTATCCTTGGTTCTTGGTTACATGGTACACGAAGACCAACCTATACACTGTGCCACAGCTGAGGCTCTGCAGCACAAATACACGCAAATGCATGCAGCCTGGGGCACAGACAGGAGCAGATAGAGATGCACAAGCTGTCACAGAACTGCCACATGGTTGGGATAACTGAGATGTGGTAGGACTGCTCACATGACTGGAGGGCTGCAAGAGCACAGTACAAGCTCTTCAGGAGAGACCATCAGGGAAGATGATGAGGGGGGATGCCCTTTGTGTGGCAGCTCACATGTATGGAGCTCTTCCCTGGCATGGAAAAGGGGCTGGGTGAGAGCTTGTGGGTGAGCATGAGAGGAAGGGCGACACTGTGACTGGAGTTACAGACCACCTGATCAGGGCGGGGAGATGGACACAGTCTCCTTTAAGCAACATGAGGAAGTCTGTGCATCACAGGCTCAGGGAGACCTTAATCTCCCTGACATTCACTGGAAGGGCAAACAGCAGCAGTCCAAGAGGTTTCTGGAAGGTGTCAGGGACAACTTCTTAGCACAGCTGCATGATGGGCCAATAAGGGTGATGCTTTCCTGGACCTGGAAATTACAAACAAGGAGGAACTGATCAGAAGTGGGGTGGTCAGTGTCCACCTTGCCTACAGTGACCACGAAATAGTGAAGTCCCAGATCTTGAAGGGAGTGCGGAAGGACAGCAGCAGAGTACAGCACAAGAACGGTTCATATCAATACCCAGTAAAACTGGTAAAACAGGGAACTCATGCCTGAGCTCCAGGGCAATAAAGCAGCATATCGGAGCGGGAAGGAAGGACAGGCTGCAAAGGAGGAATTTAGAAATATTGTCTGGCAATGTTGACACGGTGTTATGGAAGACAAAGCTCCCCTGGGATTGACACTTGCAGGGGATGTCAAGGGCATGAAGATGAGCTGCTACTGCTTCAGTAAGAATAAAAAGGAGAAGGTGGGCTCACTGCTGAATGGGGCAGGGAATGTAGTAACAGCAGATGCAGATAGGTCTGAGGAACTCCACACCTTGTTAGCTTCAGTTTTCACCAAGAAGGTCTCCCAGGCTGTTGTGCCTGGAGTCAGGACTCCTGAGGAGACAAACAACTAGCAAAGGATGAGGGTTGGGTGAGGGATTACTTGTGAGAACTTGACCCATACAAGTCTATGGCACTGGATAGGCTGCATCTGAGGACACTGAGAGAGCTGGCCACTGTCATAGCAAGGCCACTCTCTATCATCTTTGAAAGGTTTTGGAGGCTGGGCAAGGTCCCAGTGACTGGAAAAAGGCAAATGTTACATCCATCTTCAAAAAAGGCCAACAGGACAACTTGGGAGCTGCAGGCAGTTCAGCCTCGCTTTGGTGAGGAGTGTGTCATAGAGAGAATTCTCTCAGATCACATTTCTGGGCACATGAAGGAGAAGGTGGTGATAGGGAACAGTCAGCATGGCTTTACCCAGGGTAAATTGTGCCTCACCAGCACGACTGACTTCTATGATTAAATAACTGTATTTGTGGATGGAGAAGAGTAAATGTCTTTTACCTAGACTTTAGGATGTTGTTTGACACTGTCTTCAACAGCATTCTTGTATGCAAGTTAGAATATTGAAGTCTAGAGGGTAGACAACCAGATGGGTAGAAAGCTGCTTGGATGATGAGGTTCAGAGGGCAGTGGTGAATGGGTAGTACTCTTCCTGGAGGTCAGGGAGCAGTGGAGCACCACTGATCTCTCCAGGAACCTGTCCTGTTCATCATCTTGCTTAGTGACATGGAGGAGACAACACTCATCATGTTTGTAGATGACCCCAGACGGGAGGGGAGGGTCCAGTGATATGCTTGAGGGCTGCCATTCAGAGGGACGGAGACAGGCAGGAGGAATGGGCTGTCAGAAACATTGCAAAATTCAACAGGGACAAATGCCAGGTCTTGCACGTGGGATAGGCCAACACTCCGTAGTGTCACAGGCTGGGGCCTGTGTGCCTGGGGAGCAGCACTGCAGCAAAAGTCCTGAGGGCCCTGGTGGTCAGAAGGCAAAATATGAGCCAGCAGAGTTCCCTGGCAGCAAAGAAGGCCTTAAGCATCCAGGGCTGTATGACCAGGAGCACAGCCAGGAAGTCGAGGGAAATGATGATCCCCCTCTAGTCAGTATTCATTAGACCGTGTAGAAAATACTGCATCCAGTTTTGGGTCCCCAGAAGAAGAAAGAGGTTGGTAACTGGTGGTGGGTTTGGTGGAGGGCCCTCAAGATACTCAGGGTGCTGGGGCACATGCTCTTTGAGGAAATGGGACTTTTTTAACCTAGAGAAGAGATGGCTTTGGAGGGATTTCACAGCAGCCTTCCAGTAGCTATGAGGAGGTCATCAGGAAGATGGAGGCAGGCTCCTCATCCTGATGCATGGTGGGAGGACAAGAGACAATGGGCATAAGCTGAAAGAAGAGACATTCACGCAGGAGATGAGGGAAAGCTTTTCCACTAAAGGATGGCCAAGCACTGGACCTGGTTGCCCAGAGAGGCTCTGCAGTCTCCTCCCTTGGAGGTTTCCAAGACCAGACTGGATCAAGTCCAGAGCAACATGATCTGACCACAGCTGACCCTGCTGTGAGCAAGGAGATTGGGCTAGGAATCTCCTGAGGTCTCTTCCACCCTGAAGGAGTACATGATTCTTCCCCCTCTGGCTCTTCACTTATGGATGTCGGGGAAGCAAGCAGGTTCCCTTTGACAGTGGAAGTAGGTCTGCTTCCTTGTCCTCCTACATTCAGAATGGTTCAAGATGCAGAGCTTCTTGGCAGGAATCCCCAACACAGCCCTGATCAACCCTTTGCTTCACTTTTAATTTCCTTTTTTTTTTTTTTCTCCTTTAAGTTTGTCTCTTTTACCATCCTGATCCTCTCCCTTACAACCAGCCCACCCCTGCTTACTCTTTCCCCATTGGCACTGTTTTGTTTTGTTTTGTTTTGGACACAGAGGTGCTTCATTCCAGAAGGCCCTTGAGAAACTTGGGTGATTGGGCAACAGACACCTCATGAAGCTTTGCAAGAGAAGTGTCAAGTCCTGTGCCTGGGGGGGGGGAATAACCCCATCTATGAGGAGAGGTTGAGGGAGCTGGGCTTCTTTGTCCTGCTGAAGTGGAGGTGAAGGGCAGTAGAGTAGGAGTGTGTGAGTGCTTGAAGGGTGGTTTCAGAGATGATGGAAAGTGGGAAACAGCGTGAGAAGGGGAAACAGCCACAAACTGCAGCTTGTGGGGTTCAGATGTGACTTCAGGAAAAGGAAATGTCACTTGAAGGGTAGAGCTGTGGTGCTACAGGTCACCCAGAGGGAGTCTGTGATCAGCCCCTGGCTTTGTGTTTCAAGGAAAATCAACCTCCCAATAAACTGAGGTCTTTGTCCTCTTGGCTATGGATGGTGTCTCTGCCACCAAGACCTATGAGAAGACACTGTTTCCCTATGGCACTGTAGTCTTGCTGCCTCCTTGTCCCCAAAGAGCCCAAGAGGTGCTGTACTGTCCTGCACTCGGCATTGCACACCCCCACTCTCACACTGCGCCCAGGAAGAGCCCTGAGCAAAACGTAAGGGAAAGGATCACCCTACCCAGGGGCTGGCTGTCAGTGCCTGGCCATTCTGCTTGATAAAACACATCAAGACTTACTTGGCATCAGAGCCACCTGCGCATTGTCTTTGCCTACCTGCAGTCAGGGCCTCCAACTTTCTGCTCTCATCAGCCCCCAGAGAGGCTTTGTCAGTAATGGCCCTCAGTGGGACCCATTAAAACTCCGAGAAACTTTCGGATTTACTTCTGACTTTAACTTCTTGAGAGGCTTGTTCAATCTCCTCTCAGTAGCTGAGGTTCACGGACTCAGCACCAAATACACTCAAGGGGCCATTAAAATGCAAAAACCTCTAAGGAGCCATGTCTCTCCCCCTAATTTTCTTCAGTTCTTCAATTCTCATGGGGCTAATTGGAGAGGATTCAGGAGTGAATTGAAAAGAATAAGATGGGGAGCACCTGAGAAAGAAGGATTTCTGCTTCTTAAGTTTTTTCAGCTTACAGAATAAGTGATATCCACACTCTCCAATTCATACTGACCCAGAGGGTCTCCTAATGAAGTCCAGAGTTGTAGGAAAAGCAGTATTTTCAATATGAGACCTTTATGGCCAACTTTCCTCCTCACCTCCCCAACCCTGCCATTTCTCTCATCAGCCACTGGGGACTTACCTCACTCCTGTTAAAACTTAACCTTTTTCCTCTTGAGTCTGTTATTCCTTTGATAGCTGGCTCACGCTGACTTTGGCAAGGCTGTTGCAGATATTTTTTGCTAGATAGGCCTGCAAAGGCCTATGAGGTGTTAACTATTTTACTTCCACACAGCTGTGCCTAAAAGTGCCTGGAGGGGATTTGTGGAATTGTAGAATGGTTGAGGTGGAAGGAGACCTCTGGAGATTGTCTAGTCCAACTGCCCTGCTCAAAGCAGGGTCAACTAGAGTGGTCACTAGAGTGACCATTTCCAGTTGGGTTTTGAATATCTCCAGACATGGAGATTCCACAACTTCTCTGGGCAGCCTGTTCCAGTGTTTGACCACCCATACCGTAAAAAAAATTTTTCTTAAGTTTAAATGGATTTTCTTGTATTTCATTCTGTGCCTATTGCCTCTTGTTCTGTCCCTGGATACCCCTGAGAAGAGTCTGGCTCCATCTTCTTTACTGCCACCCATTAGGTATTTATACACTTTGGTAAGAACCCCCTGGAGCCTTCTCTTCTCCAGGCTAAAGAGTCCCAGCTCTCAGCCTCTCCTCGTACGACAGATGCTCCAGGCTCTTAAGGATCTCTGTGGCCCTTACCTGGACTTGCTCCAGCATGTGCATGTCCGTCTTATACTGGGGAGCCCAGGACTGGACACAGTACTCCAGATGTGGTATCACCAGTGCTGAGGAGAGGGGAAGGATCACCTCCTCTGACCTGCTGGCAATGCTCTTCCTAATGAAGTCCAAGATGTGGCTGTCTTCTTTGCTGCAAGGGCACATTCCTGGCTCATACTGAACTTGTACTGGGCCCAGTACCAACCCCTGGTGTACATTGCTGGTGACTGGCCTCCAGCTGGACTCCATGAGGCTGATCACAACCTCTGAGCTTGGCAGTTCAGCGAGAGTGACCACTGTCATGGGCCCTCCTTGAATCCTCCTTCTGCAGGCTCAAGGGTGGGAATGTGAAACAGGCCCTGAGAGTGGAGCGCTGCCTGAGGACTGCCAGACTTTTCCTCCTGTGGTGACTCAGTCCCATACAGATGAGCGTGCAAGAAGCAAGGAAAACTTTCAGGTAATGTAACATAATTTGCATATAGATAGACAGATACAACATCACTTTTTTTTAGAGGTTACAGAATTTTTTTGAGGCTTCAGTGTAATTAACCATATCTTTTGCAATTACATGCCTGCCACTATCATGCACTGACTCCTAACCATTTTTGTGAACTTGTTCCCCTCCTCCATTGCAACCCTCCTTCCATTTCCCTTAACCCCAACCAGCTGGGCATGTGTCATCCCCAGCATCCTGAGGATTCCTTTCACCCTTGGGATACAAATTGCTTCCCACCTGCTCCTCTCACTTCTTGGTGGCAACAGTTTTCTGTGGCTCCTGGAAAGTCCCTACACACTGACAAAGACCAACACACATTCTTAAAACAATAGTCTCCATCTTGTGCATGGTTGGGACTTCCCTGGTCAATCTGCTCACCTATAGGTTGAGGAGCGTGAGGTCCAGGAGGCACTGTGGAAGGTCAGTCTGACCACCCTTGCTCTCACAGATGTTGCCATCCAGCCTGGCTGCCTTTGGTGCAAAGTGTGTTGGGGACAGTGGGTGGGTTTTACCTGACTCCATCAAGAAAGTTGCAATGTTGGCAACTCCCTCTGCGTGCAGTTATCCTGAACTTAAATGAAAAACCCAGAGGAAGGGGAACAGCACAAAGGCATAATGGGAGAAAATCACATGGCCATGTAGATTCCCAGGCCAGAAATGGTTCAGGTCAACTTCCAACACTTCATACAAAGACAAGCAGATGCAAGGGAAGCGTATGGCTCTTGGGCGAGACAAAGCACCCCCATAAACTTCAGACAGCCTCAGGTGCATGGAATGGTGGGCTAGCTCAGGTGTGCAAAAGGGGCATCTTGGAGAGCAGAGTTCCTCTGGACAACATTGCACAGTGGGAGTGGTGGGGGGATGTGGCACAGCTGAGCAGGCAACACCCCGGATAAGGTGGCCTGCCATGAAGTGCCTGCCCCAAAGCCTCTTCAGGAATCTGCTCTAGACAAATCCCAAGGAATACAGCCCTGGAGGGAAGACGGGTCCAGGAGAGCTGGTTGATTTTCAAGGATCATCTCTCCAAAGCTCAAGAACGATCTATCCCGACAAGCTGAAAATCAAGAAGTGTCAGGAGGCCTGCATGTACGAGTCAGGAGCTCCTGACAAAACTCAGACGTAAAAAGGAAGCACACAATAGGTGGAAGCAGGCACAGGTGACCCAGGAGGAACAGAGACACTGTCTGAGCGTGCAGGGACGGGGTTAGGAAAGCCAAAGCCCACCTGGAGTTGAAACTGGTGAGTGACATGAAGGGCAACAAGAAAGGCTTCTAGAGGTCCATCAGCAGCAAAAGGAAGGCTAGGGAAAATGTGGCCCTGCTGCTAACTGGGGCAGGGGCTCTGGTGACAAAGGACAGGGGAAAGGTGGAGGTATTGCCCTCCTGCATTGTTCCTCTTGCAGATATGAGGGTAGGTCAAGCCCTCCTGAGGACCAGGGCCTGTGAATGTGAGGTTTCTTCTGGTTGTCTGAAGAAGGCCTCATCTACCCCTTCCTGATCAGGCAGTCTAGAACAGACACCCACAAAAACATCATCTGTGATCTGCCCATTAATCCTGACCCATCAGCTCTCCACCAGCTCATCGTCCATTGTCCATCCCCAGGCAGAACTCCATGGTTTCCCACTGCTCTCTCACATAAAGGACAACTCCCCCTCCTCGCCGTCCCAGTCCATCCTTCCTAAAAGCCTCTATCCATCCCTCACAGCATTCCAGTTGTGTGAGTTGTTCCACCACATCTCTGTGATCCCAATGAGATCGCAGCCCTGTAACTGCACGCAGACTTCTTACTCCTCCTGTTTTTTCCCCCAGTTCCTGGCAGGGTCCAGCAGCAGCTCTAAACTGAAAACCCACCTTCCCTCCCCAAGTGGGCACACAGCACTTTGGTGTTGTCTCTCTCAGCAGCAGTTGAATATCTGTGATACTGTGTTGGGGCTTTTTCACCAATGTATCAAGTCCCTGCCACTGGGCACCACTGAGAAGATTGTGGCTCCATCTTCTTTAGTCCCTCCAGTCAGATATTCATAAACATTGATAAGATTCCCCCTGAGCCTTTTCTTCAGCAGGCTAAACAATCCCAGGTCTCGCAGACTCTCCTCATACAGGAGATGCTCCAGTCTCTTAGTCATCTTTGTGGCTCTTTGCTGGACTTGCTCCAATATGTCCATGTCTCTCCTGTACTGGGGAGCCCAGAACTGGATGCACCAGTCCAGATGTGGCCTCACCAGTTCTGAGGGGAAGGATCACCTCCCTCAACCTGCTGGCAATGCTCTTCCTAATGCAGCCCAGGATACTGCTGACTTTTGCTGCAAGGGCACATTGCTGGCTCGTGGTCAACTTGGTGTCCACTGGAACCCCCACATCCTCCTCTGCAAAGCTGTTCTCCAGGCAGTCGGCACTAGCCTGTACTGGTGCATGGGGTCATTCTTCCCCAGATGCAGGACTTTGCATTTCCCTTTGCTGAACTTCATGACATTCCTCTCTGCCCTTTTCTCCAGCCTGTCAAGATCACTCTGAATGGCAGCACAACCATCTGGTGTATCAGCCACTCCTCCCAGTGTTGTATCATCAGCAAACTTGCTGAGGGTGCACTCCTGAAGCCAAGGGCATGGGACACAGCTCCATAAGCTCCTGACAGGGTTATCCTCCTCAAGGAAATGGTCTTCTGGTTGGGCACCAAAGTCCTCTCAGAAGGCCAGTGTCTCTGTAGCCTCCTTCTCACAAGGAGGACCAGGGAGGTGCCATGACTTTCTCTGGGTCAAGCCCCAGCCCCTGCTGGAGAGACATGTGACCTGGAAGACCTTAGAGCCAGCCTCCAGAAACAGAGCAGCAGGAAGTCAAGCTTCCAGATTCTGGTTGAAAGCCAGTTCATGCTCAAAGCTAACAGGTGTGTTTCCAGGAAACATTTGAAGCACAAGGACAGCAGTTGCCTCAATGATGAAAGCTTCACACTTGCTCTACAGACAGTGAAAAAAATGAAGAAAACCCTAGCTGACTAGTTCAGTAATGAACTCCATCTCTTGGTCACTTCTTTGGGTGTCATGTGTCCTCCTCCTGCTCCTCGCTCAGTTCTGCCTAGCCACAGCCTTCTCAACCCTCCCCCACTCTTTCTGTCTCCCCATCAGATTCCCCAGAGCCCCTTGGGCCCCTTGTCCCCCCGGTCTGGCCCCATGGGGGAAGAGGGGCCCCATCACTGCTTGTGCACACTCCTGTGCACCCAGAGCTGTGAGCCGTGGTGGCTGGTGCTTCCCCACCACCCAGCAGCACCAGGCCTGACCCCACGTGGTGGCTGTGGTGGTGCCCAATGCTCTCACAGCCAGGGTCACATCCAGAGCAGCACTCCAGGTGTGCTTGGAGACTGGCACAGCAGAGACCCCCACCAGGAAAAACTGTTCTCTGTTCAACCTTACAGTTACAGAAGGATGCTGACTGTGGATAAAATGCCACCCTGACTGATGTACATGATCACATTCTCTAGAGATGGATGGATATATTTCATATGGACAATTACTCATATCACACTCTCAGCATTCTTCAGAATTCCTTCACGCAAATCCTTTGCAAGCAAAGCGCTGTGATCAAAATGGATCCCAAGACGGGGTGAGACTGGCCAAATGTCTCCGTGCATCAGCTCTACATGAGGTGATACATCAGCTGGAAATGCAAAAACATGGGTACGTGTTTCCTGAAAGACTGGTGAGGAAACACTGGGCTACGTCAGCCACTACTCTACACCCCCTGGATGTACCGGAAAACGAAGAAACGAGTTGAAATGAGAAGTGATCTAGAGCCCAGCTTAGACAAGAACAGGGTCAAATAGTTCCCTGTGAACACTAGAGTTCAGTAACAAGTTTATGCGTAGAGGCTTGTGCTCTGCTGGGGCTGTCCACGCCAAGTACAAAGGAGGTGGACTAAGAGCCTGCCTGTACTCAGGGAAAGGGAAAGCCTTGTTCAGTGTCATCACGGATGAGATTCCTCTCATTGAACTTTAGGGGAACAATTCAGATGTCAAAACAGAGGTGCCTAGTCCTGTTTTAGATGCATTAAGATGGTAAGAGAGGTCTGCATTATGGTGGCAGTTATAACACTGAACCCTCAGGTTCAAACTTCCTTTTGGAGTGGTAGAAGATAGTTAGATGGCCCTTAGACACCAATGTCTGACCCCTGAAGAACTCCCAGAGGTCTGCAATGAAGATGCCTAGGTGTCAGTCTGTCACTTAAGCCTCCCTCTGCAATTAAAGGAGAGGAATCTATTCCTCTCCTCTCCTTTAGAAATCCATTTTGTGAAAAATTAAATCATGCCCTAAACTCCACTGATGAACCTAAGGTGACTACTTTAATATTTAAAATCTATCCTTTAGATGTCCAACATTAGAAAGACAAGGCAGGGAGTATGACTAGCTCCACAGAAACTGTTTTCACAGATTACATTTCTTGGTAGCACCTTTTAAGATTTTGCCTTTCTCTCTCTTAGACTGCTTCACAAAATGGATCTACATTTCTGCAGAGGTTAGGTCACCTGGATACCAGCCATCATTTTAATTAATGTCCTATCACCCTCTCAGACTTACTCTGCTGAGGCACACCTCAGGAAAGCACAGAGGACCATGATTCTTCAGGGAATGTCAAAGGACTTTGGATGGTTTAACTAGAAAGGAAAAAAAAATCAGAGAGAACTTCTGTCTGGTAGCACAGTGCATCAGAACAAATGGCATTAGCAGCTGGCTCAAGAGGCTCTACAATAGCCTTGAAATGAGATATGCCAGATTGTCTCTAAAGGTTGCGGGAGGAGATGGTAGGAGATAATGGCTTGCAGAAATTCTGCTGGCCTTCTGTTTCCCCTTGATAGTGTTTCCTGCACATAGATTAAGGTAAGTAACTACTTTGCTGGATTTCACCTTATTTTTCACTGATTGTTATTGTTGTTGTTGTTGAGTTCCTAGACTGCCTGCCTGCCTGTCTGCCTGCCTGCCTGCCTGTGATTCTCCTCCTTTGCCTGTGAGTTTTTCTCAGGAAATGAGACCTTGCTGATCAGTCTATGTCTATGTGCCTGGGTTTCTACCCCTTCCTTTGCTTTAACTTCTTGGCCAGGTCCAGCTAAGCTGCACAGAGTAGTAGTGTTCTCTCTTTTAGGCTTATAGAAGTTTTGTGAGCAAAAGCAGCAGGATGGAAAGGAGATGGTCTACATAGGGGTAGACTGTCCTGAGAGGACTGCATAGAGAATTCGACATCTTCAAGAGCTCGGGTAATGAATTCAGGACTGACTCCACATCAAACCAAGCTTCATTTTTTCCAGTGTTCACAGAAAAAAAAAAAAAAAAGTCTTCTGGGTTTCTGTTTGTTTGTTTGTTTATTTGTTTTACAAGATAGGGCGCTTATTTTCTTTATCCCCAACTGATGAAATTCCCTACTTATCTTTTTATATCCTAGGATTTTCTTTCTCTCTCCTTTGTATTACTTGTATTACTTTTTTATTTTTCCTTCTGATGGCCAGCATGTTTTATCAAAACCATTTCTCAGCAACAAAGATTGCTGCAACTGAAGAAAAATCTGGTTACAAAGATTTCTGCTCTATAGAGAATAGTTCAAGCTTGGAGGGAAAGACCACAGTTTTAATCATAGAATATATGTCTTCCCTCTTTTTGGCTTTGTCCCTCCTATTACCTTTATTTCCCAGTGGCCTCCTCCTTTATCACCATCCTCTTTCTGCTTTCTCTCCATTCCTTACCTAATCAAAAAGTTAATGTCACTTTGAAGAGATGTTTTATCTTTCTCCAGGATGGATTTTATCTCATCCTAAAATATACGTTTAAGATAGGCTAGAGAAAGAATGATTGAGAAATGCCTATGTTTTCTCCATTTTCTCCATCCATCCCATATAAAGGGACACTTGGGTAAGGAGCTCAAATGCAAAAACTTACATGTTGTTAATAGTGAATTCCTACTCTAACCTAGAAACTAAGTTTGTTGTTACTGTTTAAAATGGTGTTTCCTTGCTCTATGTTGTTTCTCCACACCTCTCCTCTCTGTTTTCCTTACAGACATTTTGTGAGTAACCCCATGTCCCTCTTTTACTGTACTTTTACATTTTTCTACGTCTCCTCTTCCTCTAACCTTCTGAGGAATCGTTTCCTCCACTCACCATCTTCTCTTACTCACTGCAGCTCAGTTGCAGATATGTTGAACCATACGACTGTCACAGAGTTCCTTCTCTTGGGCTTCCCCTCCCTCCACCATCAGGAGTACCTAATAGCAATCGCTTTCCTGGCTTCCTACCTGGTGATCTTAGTTGGAAACCTGCTGATCATTGCCCTCGTTCTTTCTGACCGAAACCTCTACAGACCCATGTACTTTTTCCTCTGTAACCTCTCCTCTTCAGAGATCTTCTTCACTACATCCATCATACCAAAAACAGTAGGAAGCTTGTTGAGGGGAAGCAAAGCCATCTCCTACTCAGCTTGTTTAACTCAGTGCTACTTCTTCTCCCTCTTTGGTGACACTGAGTTTGTCCTTCTGGCTGTCATGTCCTATGACCGTTATGTGGCCATATGCTACCCTCTTCAGTACCCCATGCTAATGAACAGTCGGCTTTGTGTTCAGCTCCTGTTGGGGTCATGGACTGCAGGCTTCCTGGCCACCATTGCCCCCACTGTCCTAGTTGCCAGGCTGCCCTTCTGCAGTGACAATCGTATTGACCACTTCTTCTGTGACAGCGTGCTTTTGATCAAGTTGTCCTGTGCAGAAACACAGACTGTTGAGCTGGTAAGTTTTGTGACATTTTCCATCATCCTCCTTGGCTCACTGGTCATGACAGCAATGTCCTACCTATACATCATTAACACCATACTAAGGTTGCCCTCAGGTTCGTCGCGGAACAAGGCATTCTCTACATGCTCCTCTCATTTCACCTTTGTCATCATGGTGTATGGTAGCTGCATCTTCCTGTATGTGCAGCCTTCAAGTCACCACATTTCCTATAACAAAATGGTGGCCCTGCTTATCACAATGGTAGGTCCTCTGATGAGCCCCTTTATTTTCAGCCTGAGGAACCAGCAGATGAAAGAGGCTCTCCAGGTGGGGTTGAAGAGAAGCGTGATAATCTCCAGGATACGTTTTTCCTTCTGAGGAGTGATTCTGGAAGTGGAGGGCAGTGCAACAAATGATTATGGTTCATTTGCTGAAATTGCACCTTTCTTTCTTAGCAGTGTGAAGTTTCATGGAAGGGATATCACAGCAGTTTCTCTCCTGTAACATATCATCATAATAAGACCTAATCCTTAGATAGGGAGGCTTTTCAAATGGTCTGAAAACACTTTACAACCCCTAGTGAATACCCTGGTGATGGTGTTTTCTAAGTGTGGAAACAGACAGAAAGCAACAAGCTGAGGGAGCCCTTTCTGGGCACACCAAATTTTCAAGAAGGTTTACTTTCCTCCAGTTTGGATGCAGCTTCTCCTTGTTCCAAAATCTGTTTCCCTGCTTATTTTGGTGGCAGATCTTTGTTGAAGCTCTTTGCTTCCAGAAAGAGACAGAAAACAGGTAAAACACAAAAAAGAGAACAACAATGGCTTTATTTCTCTACCAAGCAACACTTACTTCTCCGCATTAGCCTCCTGGTTAGGACAAGAACATAGCCCAAATAAAGTCTAGATGACCCATCTAACATCAGCTCTCTTTTAAGGTGTAACAAAATCCAGAATATTGGCCACTAATTTATTTCTTGAGTAACAATGCAATTGTCCGCAGATCAAGCTTAATGAAATGTCCAGTCCTTATGACACAATACTGTCAGGGCCAATACTTCAGCTAATAGAACAGCTTCACGTGGTGGAATTAGTTTGTCCACATATAGACATTTGTAACTTAAATGTCCTAAGCTGAGTTCATACCCAACCTCCTTGGATAGTCAGTGGGGAATAATCAGTAGTCTAGCAAATGATATCACCTCCTCTTACATTAGATGTCTACAGTACTTTAAAGGACCTATACTGAGCATAGAATTGGAAGCTCAACTGTTTAATAGGAAATGTCAGGTGCACTTGACGGGCGAGTGAAGAGTTAACAGGACTGAAGAAGTTTGCCAGCTGATATGCACAAGAACTGATATGCGCAAAGCTGTTGAACAGAGGACTTAACAGGACTAAAGAAGTCTACCAACCGATAAGCACAAGGATTGATATGCGCAAGGCTGAGGAATAGAAGAATTAACAAGACTGAAGAAGTTTGCCACCTGGAATCTGCATGGACCCCCAGGGAGGGAAGAAACAATACGGAGGTGTTGTGGTCTTGCCTCGCTAGCAGGGTCCTCCCAGGCAGACAAACAGTCCTGTGATTGTGAAACTCGCAGAGGTCAGCAAAAGCATTGCTTGCCCAGAGCCCCAGCTGTATAAAAGGAGACTTGGGAGCTAGGAGAGTTGAGCAGGGACGGGAACGTGACCTGATCATCCTCTCTGGCTGGACCGTGAGTATTCCCCCCCCTCCCCTTTTCCTGGGACGCTGGGTTAAGGAAACTCCTCGAGGTTGAGAGCCCTCTCACTAAGAGAATGAACAAGAAAGCTTTCAAGTAGGGATAAGCAGTGCTTCCAATTAACAGCGCAGTAACCGAGGGTTTTGGGTTATCCTTTCTAAATTAGTAACTGATGGTTTTGTGTTATCCTTTCTAAATTAGTAATCGCATTATTTTAATGGATGCTACTAATCCAAGAACTTGCATGAGGAAATAAACATATTTTTTATTACGTTACTGTCTCAGTCATTGCTATCAAACCTTCATAGTGTGACAGCACTGAACCACATGCTGGGCAGTGTGTCATAATTTGTACAGGTGAGGGACTCTAGCTCAGAGAGTTCCATCCTCTGCAGCCCCAAGCATTAGATCTAGACCCTAAGGTCTTTCCAACCACCCCCCAAAAAACCCCAACAACAAAAAACCCTCTTCTCCAATCCTTGTCAAGGTGTTGCCATTTGGCAATTTCCGTGGATTAATTTTCACTCATGATTTGCAAGAAAAATATCTTGCTTTGGAAAGAGAATCGAAATCAGGATTTGTTTATTCATTTTAAATAAAAAGACTGAGATTGATATTTTATCTGAGAGACTTCTTTCATTATTTAAACCAATCCCTCCCAATAGTACAGAAAACCAAGATTTGGTTTAGTCTGAAATGAGTTGAGTCTTAAATTGAATTTAATCTTATATGCCTAACATTGAAATTTTGAAGTTAATTGGATGTCTCCTATCCCATTTAAGTCGGCAAAGAATCCCACCAATGCAGCTACAGTGAAGAGACTTTGGAATCACAAGCAGTGCTTTAACTTAGCTATCTTAGATATCTTACTCTGAAAAATCATCCTCAAAGTCACTGTGGCACTAACAGCTCTGATATTTCTGGGCAGATATCTTAGGTTTGACTATCTATGTCAGAGCCACAACTCTGCTTACAGCACAGAAATAACAGAAACTCACTGACTCTCCACTGGTGCCTCTACGCCGATATCTTAGGTGCTTGCTTTGCTCTGAATGGAATGGTCTCCAGACTGTTCACCTTATTTACACCAGGAAGAAGTCCAGGTGCAGTTGTAGGGATAGTTCATTCAGGAATTTGCTTCTTCAATTGAAGGAACAGGTCAGTCCAAGAGCTGCAACTTGCAAGGGGTACAAACAAGACTGTGCTGGGTGTTGCTTCCTCTACTCTATGCAGACATCAAACTGTATTTCATGCTGTAAGGCATGCAGCACATATCCTCACTGCCACACTACAAAACAAAACAAAGCACACATTTTGTCAATGGCGATCAACAGCCCTCACTTGATTTCATATACCTTGAATGGTAGAAACATACACAAAACTACATGACTCTCTCTCTGGGCTGCAGGGGCACTACATGGGACCAGCAGACACCCAGGAGGCCCTGAAGTTAAGCAGTATGAGCAGCATGGCCTAAGGACCAAGGTCTGCTTCCTGTAATGGATGTGCACAGTAAATAACAGACTTTCTTCTGTGGATAAAGGTCCTTTAAATAGCTATCCACCTCCCTGACACCTGAGTTGGGTGAATAATGGTTTTTTTTTATTAGTGGGTAAATTGAAAATCAAATAAGTAAATAAATAAATAAATAAATAAATAAGTTCACTTTGATGACTCTGCTAAATGAACACAGAAATATTCTGGTTCACTGCAAACCCTTTCTTAGATCTAAAAGGCTTTCTGAAAGTACTGACAACAGAAGTTGCATTCACACCAGGCAGAAAGAGGGTGGCCCTGAAGCTCTTGTGTTGCCTACTCCTGTAAAGGAGTCAGTAACATGCTCCATGAATGTGAAAGGAGAAAGTAAGTGCACAGAGTAAGTTTCTAAGATCTGCATGAGAGAACGTGGGCCAGGAATCATTTGCCTTCTTTCCAAAGGACTATGTCCATGCTGCTATCCAACAGAGTAGGCCTTCTTTCTGCACAAAACTTTCAAAAATTTTTGCTTCCTTCTACTGGAAAGATGATACTATTCCTTTTTAGTTTCATCCTAAATTATAAATCAGCTCAAGACAGATAAATAATGTTCTACAGCTGCCTATTCCTGTTACCCCATATAAAGGGAGGCCAGATGATTAACACAAACTAAGACAGCTCAACTCTACATGTGCAAAGGTCAGACTTCTAATAAACTACTGTTTTCACAGAGGGACTCCATGTGATCTTTTGATAATGCTTCCAATAAGCTTGGGAAGAGAGTTTCCCCTGTCTCAGTATGATTCCAGCACCCAGTCTGTTGTGTGATAAGCACAAAAGAACAATCTATTGATAAGTAACTTTTAATAGCATGGATCCCCTCTTCCCTTTCTGCTCCTGGGAAGGCATGCACCTGGCTGCATATTTCAAGCACTACACATTTTTAAGAGTGAGGTGTTTTCTGGAAAAGGAACTAAGGGATGGAAAGGGAGTGGTCATGAAGAGACAAGTGTTGAGAGAGGAAGATCCAATTAAAATTTTCAAAACTATCTCTTCATGCCATGATAGCTACTTCTTTACTCCTGTAAATTTTTATGCATCTGACACTGATTTGCTTTTGCTGTAGTTGTGAATATAATTCATGTACCTGCTTCCCAGCTATCCTAAGCACAAGATTTGTTCCAAAGTTACATTAGAACAGGAAAATATTAAAACTCAGTTTGCTGTTTCTCAGATCAGCTGACAACAATCTGCTCAGTTTTGGAGTCTATCTATCTCCTGAATACATCTACTTCGTGCAGATCACTTAACCAGCTTTCTTGGGCTGAAGACACACATTCAGACAGATGTGTGCATGCATGCTTAAATGCATATTTTCTATCATGATAGGAAAGACAAAAAAGAACTGGTTGGGGATGGGATTACCAATGGTAACCTGAGCATCTTGATTAGAAGAGTGAGGGCTGTGTAAAAGACAGAAAACCCTTTGCTTGGGTTTGTCAGGATGTTGGGTTTTGGTAAGGGATACACAATGATTAGGGTGCTGTAGAAAGTTTTTACTCAGTGAGGTGGAAGGAGATGGCTGAGAAAGCCTTCTGTCTTTCTGTGGTAGAAGGGGTTCCCAAAATAGTGAATAGGAGACTAACACATCCTATCTCAGAGTCGAAAGCAACAGGAATGCTGCTCAGCAATCACCATCATTCCCAAGGAGAGTCATAATACAGATAACTAGAAACAGCAGGAAGAGGAAAGTCTGAAATTCTGGGACATTAGTGTACTCTAGAAGGCCAAATTTCATAACAGATGTCTCACTGTCCCACGTACAATACATTGGATAGCACTAGATCGCCACTGGAAATGGACATTCATGAAGTTCATTTGAAACACGTTAGTGTAACTTTGTTAGGCTTAAACATGAGAAACAAATGAAACCAGATTACATCATGTGCTCATTAAAACCTTTGTGCTTAACAAAACTCTTAATTTCTCCTAGTAGCCACCCGGGCACTGATTAGACCAGACCATCAGAGGCACCACTTGCAGGAAGACAAAGCAAAGGGACAGAGGTTCTTCCCTCAAGTAGCACCTTTGATGTGGGGTGGCTCTTCCATTTTTGACACGCATGCACTCACAGAGTTTTAATGCTTTGCTTCAATGCAGTCTACACATCCCTGCAGCCCCAGCCCTGCGTAATTCTGCCCACATCATCCTCCATCCTCGAGCAGTGCCTCTTAGTCCTGAATTATAATCTTTGCAACCTCAATTTTCCTGATAGTCCCCAGTCCTAGCCTGCAGGCTTCCTGAAAACTGACCCCATTTGTTGGTATCCAGTGCCTTCACAAGGAACCACATGCTATCTTTCCTAAAACTGCTCCCCATCCCCCAGATCCCACTGTTTGAGTGGTGCCTCTTAATCATAAATCACAAGCCACACTACCTAACTCCTGTCCCCCTTATCCCTAAACTTTCACTCACCACCAAAAGTTTTAGTCTTTAGCTCCTTCTTCTCCCAGCTCTTAAAGTGGGCACTTGGGATGCTCTGTGGTGTGTAAAGTTATCTGCACATGGCTGATAAATAAAACCAGGGTATGCAGGAAACTTGCACCCATCTGCTGCATAGCTAGATAACAGGTTGGATATCCTAGGAAATGTAAAATGGCACTAGACAGCTGCTTAAGCAACTGAAGGCTGGTCTGTGCAATTACTCCCCAGACCTCTGCACTGAGTACATTTCCATGTGAGATTAACTACCCAGCTCATGGGGAGGTACCTCTGCATGAACACCTGCAGTTAGGTGTCTAACTCTGAACTGAATCTCCTCCTGGGCATCTTCCTTAGGATGAACTGCATCCCACTGGAAAATCAACTTATTCTCTTCATTGATGGCAAGAGGACATCAAGCTATGGCTATCTGCACTTAAACATCTCAATTTAGTCAAGGCAGAGCCTATTCCTGGGCTCTGCATTTTTCAAGGACAGAGAACACCTTTTCTGTTCAACACTTCCCTCCTCTCCCTGCCCTCCCCCACCCCCCCCCCAAAAAAAAAAAAGATTTGGGAGCTGGTGAAAATGCTTTGCTGGGAGGGTTTCAGATTCTGCCATAGACACAGGGACTTCCTCCCACAGAAACCCCTCCCCAGCTAGCAGGGAAGGGCAGGGATGGGGTGGAGTAAGGAAATGTAGCTTGTGAGCTGTATGGTAGGAGCTGTGAGAAGGGGTCAGATACCCGTGTACTGTTTAATAGACTACAGTCATGAAGCAATCAAGGGGACATTTTACCCTGAAGAACTTCAAAAAATGAACCCCGAAGAGAGCAGAATCTACAAAATTGAGAAGATCATTGCTGTAAAGGAAGAAAGAAACAGCTGCTGGTAAAGTGGCATGGCTGTTCCAGAAATTTAACAGTCGCATGGAAGCCACTCAAGTCTGCATGTCTAGTTTTGGGGGATGGAGTGAGGGAAAAAGAAGGATAGAGGAAAAAGGATAGAGGATACTAGCCCCCTGCAGCAAAGTTTCAACAATTGACTTTCCAGCCATAGTCCAGGTCTATGATGGTATGATTAAGAAAACAAAGCTTAAAATAGACAAAAATCTTCAAAGCTTATGTACAGCCAGGGAGCTAGTGCAGGGGGATTAGCTGCCTGACTTAGAGTTTACATCTCAGCTCAGACCTTAGGTTAGATTAAGCTCAGACCTAAGATTTAGACCCAAACTTGAACTAGATGCTCTGACAATTGAAATTAGGTGGAACATATCCACCTTCATATCTCTGTATTCATATTTCCTTATTTCTGGGGGTATCAGGACCTTAATATCCCACACCCAGATACTTGATACTTCCAGTCTTTTGGAATGCAGCCATTTCAGGCATTTTCTGAATGTCACACAACTGACGCAAGAGAAAACACTGAGTTACCTGCCAAGGCTTACACTGTGTAGCAGGCAGGAGGCCGAGGCAGGACCTATCAGCCGTTTTTGCAGTTGCATTATTGTTCTTCAAGTGTCCCCTAGGAACAGAGAGCAGCATGAATCTTCAACAAGCACATGGAACTGCAATGCGATCAAACTCCCCATGATGCACCGAGGAAGAGTACTAAACTGTCGCTTTTGTGTGGGCAATTTGCAGTGTGTTAACCAGACATGGAACTGGAATAAGGTGATGCCCAGAATGAGATGGGAGCTGGGGCATTTCTGAGCAAGAAAGGAACTATTTGGCACAAGCTTTTGCTTTTGCAAATTAAGTTCTTATATATTTCTTTGCTATATCCAAGCACTGTGTGAAGGGAAACCGGATATAATTTGTCCTGGGTGAATGCGTGTTAAGTCCCATTTCTAGAGCTGGAATGGCAGCTGTAATGGGGAATGAGAAACAGAAGTGATAACTGCAAATAGCTAAAAAATGAAGGAGATGCAATCAGTCTCAGGCAATTTTATACACCTTGGAGAAAGTTGCAAAGTCTAAGCTGTTCTTCTGCACTTCCTCTGGGGTCCATGGAGAGAGCCTTCCTTAAGGAAATCTATTGCTTTCTGATTGATTTGTGCAGAGCACCTCTGATAAATCACCCTCTTCATAATTTTTCCCACTGGCCAAGGGGACCATGTCTTCATCTGGAAGAAAGATGATGGTCCACAAAGGGACCAGATACTTCTAGAGTGATTTCAGCTGCCCAGATGAAGTGGGATAAGTTGTGCCTCCTAAATACTGTCTTTTCTTCCTGCAGAATCAGAAGAGAGAGTGCAGAATGCTCAGAATGGCACGGAAGCAGGAAACCTCTGGAAAAGTGCCATTTGTTGAAGAATGCACCCCTTCCCCTGGGAAAAACAGCTGGCAGGAGAGCATTTTTTACTCAACAGCATACAAGGAAGAATGCAAATATTTATAGTTGAAAGTACTCAATCAGCCTTCCCTAAAAAGGATATAATAAACAACGCAAGTTACCTCTGAACTGGCTTGCTTCACTGGTTGGCCCTGTTCATGGGCGTTTTCTGCTGGACTGTAATGCCTGAGAGAAGCAGAGAAAGACAGAAATGAGCTGTTTCAATGTTGTCACATTCAGTTCTGATGAATCCACCTCCTGGTTAAGAAAGGCTTTTGCAAAGCTGAATGTGGCTGCAACTTCCGCTGCACACATGAACAAGGGAAAACAGCATGTCAGCTTGCAGCACCACCCTTTTGGAGCAGCAAGACTGGAAGAGAAGGAAGGGCTGGAGTCCTTTCCCACTTTCTTCCATCAACACATGGCAAGAGCCCTTTTCTTTCTCTGCATCAGTTTCACTAGTTGGAAAATGGGGAAACCACCAGCACCTCCTCTCTAAAGGGCTTGGTGATCTACCGGTGAGGAATACTGAGAGCCAGGTGTTATCCTGCAAGGGAAAACAGGAACATTTCCAGCCATACTTGCATCCAAGCACAGTTAGCTCACTCAAACTAAAGACCAGCACACCAAGTTACAAATGGAAGTCTTAAAGATGCTCACTTGCATTTTAGAGGCTAGTCAGGAGGGTGACTATTCACTTTTGGAAAGGAGTATCATTAAAACCACACAAACTCTGAAGACCAAGCAAATACACAGACATTGAAGGTGTCTGTATATACATCCCTTCTCCTCCAAAAATGAGTATTTTCATTGTCACCAAAGATCCACCTTTTTGGGGGGAGACCTACAATGGACACTCATGGTATCCCACATTCATTGTGCTTTAAAAGCATTCAATCCAGTATGGTAATAGAGACTCTGCACCTGACCAGATCATTTCTCTGAGACCACCCGGGGCCCCAAGTATCACCACCCTCAATACCTGCACTGAAAGATGGGAAGGTGTTAAGAGAAGAACCACGAGTCAACTTTCAAGGACAATTAAATGTATGGGGCTGGGTGATAATGCAGACAACTTCCTAATACTGACTGGCTGAGTACGAAGTCTGAACTCTGACAAACAGGCCCTTCAAATATGTGAAAGTTTCTGAGAAATGAAGCAGGGAATTCCCTAGAGTTTCAAATCCAAGACTCCACACTTGCCCTCATCAGTCATTTTGTAATAACATATGCTGGTCCCAGGTCACAAGCAGAGCTTGTCATTTTGCAACACAAAACAAGCTTTCTCCAAATTCCAGGACCTACTCAGAAATAATTACAAAACTCATAAATTCGCATAGTAATGTGACAGCCATATAGAAAAAGTACTTGTGAGCTATTATTTAAGGAACAAACAAGAAAAAAAAAGCTCATTGGGACAACAGTAAGTATATACACATGACATTCGAACGAACTGCTGGATACAGAAGAAAACAAAACAAAAAATACCCCCAAACCCACACAGTTACAAAGGGATTATTTAAGAGTCTTGTCTATACTCAACATTAAATTAAGTAAAGGACACCTAAGGGTGCACAGGGAATTTATTATCTGGCGTTACTGAAAACAGCCAGACACTGCAAGGATCACTCCTATGAGAACAGAGATAAGACTACACCTAAGAAAGCCACTGGCACACTAAAGGCACTCCCATGCACTTTTAACATACATCTTACCTTTCACAAAAACCTTACAAAGCCACTTGTTTTATTCTACAGCTTCCGACAGAAGCTATATTAGCATAAATGCTCTGGCTGATTTAGACTTCCTCGACCTAAAGATCTTGGACTTTCAGCTGAAATGCTCTCTGTGCTGCCCATGGGGAGAGGAACACAACCGGACAACAATGCCTGGAGTCCAGGGCACTCTGCTGATTTCGGATCTCTCCTGCTGGCAATAGCGTATCCTGTCATATTCACTAAGCACAGACAATATCATGCCTAGGGCTAGCCCTCACGATACCTCCTTGGGCCCCTGGCTGCACAGACAGTCACAAAGAGAAAAGAATGGATGAAAAAACACACACTTACAGTAACAATGATTTAGGAGAAGAAGCAGAGTTTTCCAAAGTACATGACACCTAAGAACAATAAGGCATATTAATTACATGAATAATGGGTAACTCCTGATTTTCTCTTCCTTCCCTGACTCTGGCCAGGGTCCTTCATTCTTGGCTCAATGCTGAGGAAAGAACAGGGTTGCGCAGCCACAGGCAAGTCTCTCGGAGACCGAGTGCCCTGCACAGGGCCCTGACTCCCAACATTACCTTTCAGCTCCCAAAGTTCTCCCCTCCAAGTACCTCCCGGATCATCTCCACAGAAACACGGGAAGGTCTCTCCAGCAGCAGCTACTGCCACCACTGCAGCATCTCAGCAACCCCACACACCTCGCCCAGGCAACAGCCCGCTCACACACAGCTACTTCTCCCACCACAGCATCTTCGGCCTCTTTCTCACAGGCCTTCCAGTAACATCCCCTTCCAGCACCCAAGGTTTCTGGTGTTACTAGCAACAGCATACTGCCCTGGCCTAGACGTAAAGCTTGCTGCCTTCCTCAAGGAAAGCAACACACTAAAGGTTACTGAGCCATCTCAGATCATAAGCAAACATGTAAATCACTACCTCTGCAAGCTCCAGAAAAAAAAGAGTCCACCTAGGACAGCAAATAAAAGATAGAAAAGCAACTCAGACACTCACTGAAATAACATCCTGCTAAAGCAGGGCTCAGGATCTAGGTCTTTCAGCAAGTCGCAGCTGCACACTTCCTCACCAGGCACAAGGCAACAGTCAGGTGAAAGATTTCGTCAGCTGATGCAAAGATGGAGTCTTGCAAGTAGTTCTGCTTCACAAACAGAGACTGAAAGTGGTTTCTAAGGTTTCTTCTAGTTGCTTTCAAAAAGACTAGGCAACACTGTAAGGATTCTGCAATCTGCGTTCAACAAAAAACCACTTCTTGTCAAATCTTTTGCTCCCAAACCCAGCTGCTACCATCACTACTGGACCATCTCCCTTTTGTGTCAGGTGCACAAGAACTTCCTACAACAGAACTGAGATCCTTCACTGCACCTTTCACTGAACACATTCTCCTTCAGCATCGTCTGGAATTTCAGAAGGTTAAACTCAAGCAGGCAAAACATTTCTGTATCCTCCAGTTCAACTTTTAGCAAGACAGAAGTTTCCGCCGAGCCGTCTTCAGTCACAGCTTGCCAGCACCAACCTTCCAGCAGAGAGAAAGAACAAGTCAACATTCCCAATGTGACATTCAGAGAGAACTACAGTTTAAATACCTGGCTACAGTAACAATACCTGCTCTTAAACAGAGGCACATCCTGCTCCAGCTGCAGGAGAGCACTCACCATCCATGAGGCTCTTGTTCTGTCCGTCTTTACCAAGCACTTGGTGGGTTAGAAGTAGTTTGATCACACTGGAACATCCATTTTCTGTTCATAATTCAGAAATGAATGGGGAAAGCTTGGATTTGCTAAAGCAGCCAGAGCCAGGGGACATGGATGGACAGGAGGCAGAAGCAAAGAAAAAAAAAAATCCATCTATGCTTAGATACCTCTGTCTCCAACAGCAATGCAGACCTCCATGAGAGAGTTACGCTCTGGCTTTACCATTTAGGTTCAACCAAGGGCCTGGGAGAAAGGAATGAGGACACTGCTGTCGAGGAATATTGGAAACGAACTGGAAAAATGGGCCCTAACATGTAAATCCTTTGAAAACGCTCTCCATGCAAGGGTGAACTGAAGTCTGTCTCCTTGGTCTAGCGAGGACAGTGCCCATTTGTGGCATCCTTTTACTTTCCTCCTTAGCAACTGCACGAAGAAAGGAAGCTATCAAAAAAGCACCCGAACTCTACAAAGACTCGCATAAGCTCAGGCCCTGCTCTTTTCACAGCCCTCGTTTCTCCCCATCCCTGGACATGACACCTTGCTAATGTTCATAACTGAAAGCTGAAGAAAACAAGTCCAATTTTCACAGGGTAATCAAGAAAACTGAATGCTGCACTTCCCCGGCACAGCACAACAGCAGCTCAGGCCTATCGACTTCCCCCACCACTTTCCCCACCCGCACCCAGAGCGTTGCAGCTTCCCACCGCGGGAGGACACCAGGGGCAGCAGGAGCACAGAAAGCAGCTTCTCTGCTCCTCTCCCTCCTCACCTGCTGCCTGCGGTTTCACTAGTGATGGAGCTCGAACAGCTCAGGGCTCCTCTGCACCTGCCAGGCAGCAGCGCGGGCTGGAAACACCCCTCTGTGTCCCCAGGGTGCTCGCAGGCAGCACCTGCCCCCACCCGCAGCGCAGAGCTTTCTCTCCCGCCCCGTCCAGGCCCAGGCTCCCGGTGCGGGGCCGCCCGGAGCCTCGAGCCACAGCGCCGGGAGCTGCCACGCCGGGGCCGAGGGCCGAGGGCCGCGGGCTGGGCAGAGCGAGCGGATGTGTGCGCGGGGGCAGCCGGAGGCGCCGCGGCCCGGTGTGTGCGAGCAGCTGCTGGGGAAGGCCCGGCCCGGCCCGGCCTGGGCTGCCTCCGGCCCCGTGGGAGCCCTCGTTTCTTGGGCCCCTTCTCCTGTCGGGCCAGTGATGGCACCAGCTGGGTTTGGGAGCATAACAGTGGCAAAGGAATGATATTTTTGAAAAAAAATCACCTGGGTCCCTCTCCCCAGCACGTGGGACCCTCTTCCCAGTCCCTAGGTCCTTCTCCGTAACGCCTGGCTCCTTCTCCCTGGACCCCAAGTCCCTCTCCCCAGCCCCTGTGTTCCTCTCCCCAGCTCTAGGTCCCTGTCCCCAGCCCCAAATCCCTCTCCCCTGGCTTGGGTCTCGCATTGTGATGGGCTGTGTGCACCTAGGGCTCGCTGGGCAGCTCCTGGACTGGCATGGGGAGAAGCTGGAGGAGATGTGCAGCCGTGCGTAGGGCGCGCGGGGTTGTCCGGGCTTGGTGGGAGGAGGCCGGGCCTGGAGACGGAGGGAATTTCTGGAGCAATCGAGGAGATCCAAGGTTTTGGAGCAGGCAGGGAGCGTCCATGCCCTGCGCAAGGCCGGAAGGCTCTTGCAGACCTTCCTGAAGGGAATTTGGGGGACATTTGGGCTATCGCCGAGGCCACCCAGATCCCCTCGTGCTCTGCTCCCCCTTGGCCCTCTCTTGAGGACCCGTCGAGCAAGGCTGGGACTAAGGTCGGATCCAGCCGCGGAATGATGCGGAATCCGAACGGAAAACCGACCTTTTTTAGGGAAGACGGTGGAGGAGGAGGGATGCGCCCGCCTGCCGGACGAGCCGCTGGTCGGACGGTTTCGGTGCCGGCTCGGGGCGGGCAGGCGGGTGCTGGGTGCTGCCTGCCCACGTCCCCCGTGGGGAGCTCCACAGCTGCCCTTCCGGCTCGGAGGTTTGCTCCGGAGCGTCGGCGCACCGGCTGCCCTGGTGGCTCCTAGGCCAAGGCCAAGACTAAGGCCAAGGCCAAGGCCAAGACCAAGACTAACGCCAAGGCCAAGACTAACACCAAGACCAAGGCCATGACCAAGACCAAGGCCAAGACCATGGCCAAGCCTAAGACTAAGGCCAAGACCAAGGCCATGACGAAGACCAAGGCCAAGACTAAGGCCAAGACCAAAGCCAAGACCAAGACTAACACCAAGACCAAGGCCATGGCCAAGGCCAAGACTAAGGCCAAGGCCAACATCAAGGCCAAGAGCAAGGCCAAGGCCAAGACCAAGGCCAAGGCCAAGACCAAGACCAAGACTAAGGCCAAGACCAAGACCAAGGCCAACATCAAGGCCAAGACCAAGGCCAAGGCCAAGGCCAAGACTAAGGCCAAGTCCAAGATCAAGACTAACGCCAAGACTAAGGCCAAGACCAAGACCAAAGCCAAGGCCGAAACCAAGCCAAGGCCAAGGCCAAGATCAAGACCAAGACCAAGACTAACACCAAGACCAAGGCCATGACCAAGACCAAGGCCATGACCAAGGCCAAGGCCAAGATCAAGGCCAAGACCAAGAGCAAGAGCAAGGCCAAGACCAAGAGCAAGGCCAAGACTAAGGCCAAGGCCAAGACCAAGGCCAAGACCAAAGCCAATACCAAGGCCAAGACCAAGGCCAAGACCAAGGCCATGACCAAGACTAAGTCCAAGACCAAAGCCATGACCAAGGCCAAGGCCAAGGCCAAGACTAAGGCCAAGGCCAACATCAAGGCCAAGACTAAAGCCAAGGCCAAGGCCAAGACCAAGACTAAGGCCAAGACCAAGGCCAACATCAAGGCCAAGACTAAAGCCAAGGCCAAGGCCAAGACCAAGACCAAGACTAAGGCCAAGACCAAGGCCAACATCAAGGCCAAGACCAAGGCCAAGACTAAAGCCAAGGCCAAGACTAGGGCCAAGACCAAGGCCAAGACTAAGACCAAGATCAAAACTAAGGCCAAGACCAAGGCCAAGTCCAAAACCAAGCCAAGGCCAAGGTCAAGATCAAGGCCAAGACCAAGATCAAGACTAAGGCCAAGGCCAAGAGCAAGGCCAAGGCCAAAACCAAGCCAAGGCCAAGACCAAGACTAAAGCCAAGACCAAGGCCAAGAGCAAGAGTAAGGCCAAGACCAAGAGCAAGGCCAAGACTAAGGCCAAGGCCAAGGCCAAGACCAAAGCCAAGGCCAAGACCAAAGCCAAGGCAAAGGCCAAGGCCAACATCAAGGCCAAGATCAAGGCCAAGACCAAGACCAAGGCCAAGACTAAGGCCAAGGCCAAGGCTAAGTGACCTCGCCACCATCGCTGGAGCTTTTCTGCCTCCACCTCCACCTCTGGCTCCTCTTTCTCCATGCCCAAATGTCTCCCCGGCTCCTTCCTGCCGTCACCTTGTGCCCCATGGCTGCCCCACAGCTGCCTGCGGGAGGACTACAGCTCCCAGCATGCCCTGCGGCAACATGGCCGCCACAAGGCCGAGGTCGGGCAGGGCTCGGGGCCGTTGGGGCCCTGGAGCAGTTTGGGGCTGTTTTGGGTTCCAGGTCTGGGGGTGACCATAGAGACGGGGCTGAGGGTGTCCTAGATGGTCGCTCCTCCAGGTGACCATAGAGATGTGCTGGAGGCCAGACCGGAGGAGCCATCTGACCATAGAGATGAGGCAGAGGGTGTCCCGGATGTTCGCTCCTCCAGGCGACCATAGAGACACGCTGGAGGCTAGACCAGAGGTGCTGCCTGGCCATATAGATGGGGGGGCTGAGGGTGTCCCAAGACAGTCGCTCTTCCAGGTGACCATAGAGACATGCTGGAGGCCGGACCAGAAGAGCCACCTGCCCATAGAGACGGGCGGGTGTCCCAGACAGTTTTTCCTCCTGGCAACCATAGAGATGTGCCGGAGGCTGGACCAGAGGTGCCACTGGACCATAGAGATGGGGCAGAGGGCATCCCAGATGGTCGCTCCTCCAGGCGACCATAGAGATGTGCTGGAGGTCCGCCCAGAGGAGCCACTTGACCATAGAGACGAGGTTGGGGGGGGTCCCAGACGGTCGCTCCTCCAGGCGACCATAGAGACATGCTGGAGGCCAGCGCAGAGGTGCTGCCTAATCATAGAGCTGGAGCACACCGTGTCCTAGATGGTCGCTCCTCCCGGCAACCATAGAGATGGGCTGGCGGTCGGACCAGAGGTGCTGCCTGACCATAGAGATGGGGCCGAGGGTGTCCCGGACAGTCGCTCCTCCAGGCGACCATAGAGATGCGCAGGAGGCCTGCCCAGAGGAGCCACCTGGCCATAGAGACAGTGTGGGCAGAGCATCCCCAACCATAGAGCTGCAGCACCACCCCCAGCCCCCCCTCCCGCCATGGCCGCTCTGGTCCGCGCTCTCGGTGGCCAGGAGGGGGCGGGGCCGCGGGCAGGCGTTATGCAAATGAGGCGGCCGGGGGCGGGGCGTTTCCCGGCAGCCTTTGCGCGGCGCCAGCAGTGGCGGTATTGGGGCGGGGGGGTGGGGAGGGACCGGACGCCTGGGCCCTCTGGACACGGGGAAGGGGGGTCGGCTGGGGGCTGCCCCGGACGCCTGGGCCCCTCGGATGCCCCCGGACACCTGGGCCCCCTGCTCCCACCCGACCAAACCTTCCCACCCTTTGCCGCGAGGGGCCCAGGCGTCCGGGAGCCCCCACCTCCCCC
Organism: Apteryx mantelli; assembly: GCF_036417845.1. NCBI lineage: Eukaryota > Metazoa > Chordata > Aves > Apterygiformes > Apterygidae > Apteryx > Apteryx mantelli. Next base: position 16,053,670 of record NC_089997.1, read on the forward strand.
ACCGCCCTGTGGATGGAGGGCCCAGGCGTCCGAGGGGCCCAGGCGTCCGAGCGCCCTCCCCGTGCCCCCCCCAACCCATCTATAAGGGGCCCAGGCGTCCGAGGGGCCCAGGCGTCCGGGGCACCCAGACACTCCAGCGCCCCCTGAGCCATGTACTGGGGGCCCGGACGCCTGGGCCCCTCCGACGCCCCCAGACACCTGCATCCCCCCCAGGACGCCTGGGCCCCCTGAATGTCTGGGAGCCCCGGACGCCTGGGCCCTTCGGGTGGCCCCGGACGCCTGGGCCCCCTGCGCAGGTGCTGCGGGTTGGGGATGCACCCGGACGCCTGGGCCCCTCGTCCATGGGGTTGGGGCTCCAGGGGCATCAGAGGGGCCCAGGCGTCCGGGGCCCTCGTGACCACTCCCCCCAGCTACAAAGGGCCCAGGTGTCCGGGAGACCCAATTCTGTGAGGGGCCCAGGCGTCCTCTGTACATGGGGGAAGGGGGGGGCAGTTTGGGGGTGCCTGGACGCCTGGGCCCCTCGGTCATCTGAGTCCCCCTGGACTCCTGGGCCCTTCCAGGACGCCTGGGCCCCTCGGTCATCTGGATCTCCAGGACTCCTGGGCCCTTCCAGGACTCCTGAGCCCCTCGGACATCTGGGTCCCCCCGGACGCCTGGGCCCTTCCAGGATGCCTGGGCCCCTCGGACGCCTGGGTCCCCTGATGACCCCGGACGCCTGGGCCCCTCGGACGCCTCCAGACCCCCTAACCCCACAGCCAAGGGGCCCAGGTGTCCGGGGAATCCCTGCTCCCAACCGCCTTCCCCCATGCGCAGGGGGCCCAGGCATCCGGGGCCACCCGAAGGGCCCAGGCGTCCGGGCTCCCTCCCCAGCCCCTCGCTGCCTCTCTGCAGGGCCCAGGCGTCCGAGGGGCCCAGGCGTCCGGGAGACCTGGGCATTCAGGCAACACCTGACCCATGTACGGGGGCGCCCGGACGCCTGGGCCCTTCCAGTGCCTCTGAGCCTCGGATGCCCCCGGATGCCTGGGCCCCTCGGACGCCCCCGGACCCCCCCCCTCCCCCCCCATGTCCCAGGGGCCCAGGCGTCCTGCAGTGTCCCCAGCCGCCACCCTGCAGCACACGCGCAGGGGGCCCAGGCGTCCGAGGGGCCCAGGCGTCCGAGCCCCCCCCAGCCGCCTCCCCCTCAGCACGTGGACACGGCACCCAGGCAATGGAGGGGCCCAGGCGTCCGGGCGCCGCAGGCATTTGGGGGGCCCAGGCGTCCGGGTGCCCTCCAAGCCGCCCCCCCCCCTTCACCCCGTGTCCGAGGGGCCCAGGCGTCCGAGCGCCCTCCCCACCCCCCCCCAACTCGTCTCTAAGGGGCCCAGGCGTCCGGGCAACCTCCCACCTCATGCCACGGACGAGGGGCCCAGGCGTCCGGGAGCCCCTGTACATGGGTCAGGGGGCGCCTGAATGCCCAGGTCGCCCGGACGCCTGGGCCCCTCGGACGCCTGGGCCCTCCATCCACAGGGCGATGGGGGAGGTGGGGGCTCCCGGACGCCTGGGCCCCTCGCGGCAAAGGGTGGGAAGGTTTGGTCGGGTGGGAGCAGGGGGCCCAGGCGTCCGGGGGCATCTGAGGGGCCCAGGCGTCCGGGGCAGCCCCCAGCCGACCCCCCTTCCCCAGGTCCAGAGGGCCCAGGTGTCCGGGAGGGGCCCAGGCGTCCGGGCACCCCCAAAGCGCCCCCCCCATTCCCTTCTGTACAGAGGACGCCTGGATCCCTCCCGGACGCCTGGGCCCCCTGTGCCGGGTGGAAGGGGGTCGGGAGCGGGGATTCCCCGGACGCCTGGGCCCCTCGGCTGTGGGGTTGGGGGATCCGGGGGCATCAGAGGGGCCCAGGCGTCCGGGTGCCCCCATACGTGGTCGGGGGGCGCTGGAGTGTCTGGGTGCCCCGGACGCCTGGGCCCCTCGGACGCCTGGGCCCTGCAGAGAGGCAGCGAGGGGCTGGGGAGGGAGCCCGGATGCCTGGGCCCTTCGGGTGGCCCCGGACGCCTGGGCCCCCTGTGCAGGTGCTGCGGGGTGGGGGAGGGGGAGGACACACCCGGACGCCTGGGCCCTTCCAGGACGCCTGGGCCCTTCCAGGACGCCTGGGCCCCTTGGACATCTGGGTCCCCCCCCGGACACCTGGGCCCCTTGCGGCAAAGGGTGGGAAGGTTTGGTCGGGTGGGAGCAGGGGGCCCAGGTGTCCGGGGGGGGACCCAGATGTCCAAGGGACCCAGGCGTCCGAGGGGCCCAGGCGTCCGAGCCCCCCCCAGCCGCCTCCCCCTCAGCGCGTGGACACAGCACCCAGGCAATGGAGGGGCCCAGGCGTCCGAGTGCCCCCCAAGCCGCCCCCCCTTCACTCCGTGTCCGAGGGGCCCAGGCGTCCGGTCCCCTCCCCCCCCCCCCGCCCCAATACCGCCGCTGCTGGCGCCGCGCAAAGGCCGCCGGGAAACGCCCCCCCCGACCGCCTCATTTGCATAACGCCCGCCCGAGGCCCCGCCCCCTCCTGGCCACCGAGAGTGTGGACCAGAGCGGCCGTGGCGGGAGGGGGGGCTGGGGGCGGTGCCACAGCTCTATGGTTGGGGGACGCTCTGCCCACACCATCTCTATGGCCAGGTGGCTCCTCTGGGCGGGTCTCCTGCGCATCTCTATGGTCGCCTGGAGGAATGACTGTCTGGGACACCCTCGGTCCCATCTCTATGGCCAGGCAGCAACTCTGGTCTAGCCTCCAGTGTGTCTCTATGGTCGCCTGGAGGAGTGACCATCTGGGACACCCACTGCCTCATCTCTATGGTCAGACGGCTCCTCTGGGTGGGCCTCCAGCACGTCTCTATGGTCGCCTGGAGGAGCGAACATCCAGGACACCCTCTGCTCCATCTCTATGGTCCAGTGGCTCCTCCGGTCTGGCCTCCAGCACATCTCTATGGTCACCTGGAGGAGCGACCATCTAGGACACCCTCAGCCCCGTCTCTATGGTCACCCCCAGACCTGGAACCCAAAAAAGCCCCAAACTGCTGCAGGGCCCCAACAGCCCCGAGCCTCACCCGACCTCGGCCTCGTGGCGGCCATGGTGCCGCGGGGCATGCTGGGAGCTGTAGTCCTCCCGCAGGCAGCTGTGGGGCAGCCATGGTGCCACGGGGCATGCTGGGAGCTGTAGTCCTCCCGCAGGCAGCTGTGGGGCAGCCATGGTGCCATGGGGCATGCTGGGAGCTGTAGTCCTCCTGCAGGCAGCTGTGAGGCAGCCATGGTGCCATGGGGCATGCTGGGAGCTGTAGTCCTCCTGCAGGCAGCTGTGGGGCAGCCATGGTGCCCAAGGTGACGGCAGGAAGGAGCCGGGGAGACATTTGGGCATGGAAAAAGAGGAGCCAGAGGTGGAGGTGGAGGCAGAGAAGCTCCAGCGATGGTGGCGAGGTCACTTGGCCTTGGTCTTAGCTTTGGCCTTGGCCTTGATCTTGGTCTTGGCCTTGATGTTGGCCTTGGCCTTAGTCTTGGCCTTGGTCTTGGTCATGGCCTTGGTTTTGGCCTTAGTTCTGGTCTTGGGCTTGGTCTTGGCATTAGTCTTGGTCTTGACCTTGGTGTTAGTCTTGGGCTTGGCTTTGGTCTTGGCTTTGGCCTTAGTCTTGGCCTTGGTTTTGCCCTTGCCTTGGCCTTGGTCTTGGCCTTGATCTTGGCCTTGGCCTTGGTCATGACCTTGGTTTTGGCCTTGGTCATGGCCTTAGTCTTGGCCTTGGACTTGGCCTTAGTCTTGGTCTTGGCCTTGATCTTGGTCTTGGCCTTAGTCTTGGCCTTGGCCTTGATGTTGGCCTTGGCCTTTGCCTTGGTCATGGCCTTGGTCTTGGTCTTGGCGTTCGCCTTACTCTTGGCCTTGGCCTTGGTCATGGCCTTGGCCTTGGCCTTGGTCTTGGTGTTAGTCTTGGTCTTGGCTTTGGTCTTGGCCTTGGCCTTAGTCTTGGTCTTGGCTTTAGTCTTGGCCTTGGTGTTAGTCTTGGTCTTGGCCTTGGCCTTGGCCTTGGCCTTGGCCTTGGCCTTGGCCTTGGTGTTAGTCTTGGTCTTGGCCTTGGTCTTGGCCTTAGTCTTGGCCTTGGTCTTGACCTTGGTGTTAGTCTTGGGCTTGGTTTTGGTCTTGGCTTTGGCCTTAGTCTTGGTCCTGGTCTTGGCTTTAGTCTTGGCCTTGGTCTTGCCCTTGCCTTGGTCTTGCCCTTGGCCTTGGCCTTAGTCCTGGCCTTGATCTTGGCCTTGGCCTTGCTCTTGGCCTTGGCCTTGGTCTTGGCCTTGGCCTTGGTCTTGGCCTTGGCATTGCTCTTGGCCTTGATGTTGGCCTTGGCCTTAGTCTTGGTCTTGGCCTTGGTCTTGGCCTTAGTCTTGGTCTTGGCCTTAGTCTTGGCCTTGGCCTTGGCCTTGGTCTTGGTCTTGGCCTTGGCCTTGCTCTTGGCCATGGCCTTGCTCTTGGCCTTGATGTTGGCCTTGGCCTTGATGTTGGCCTTGGCCTTAGTCTTGGCCTTGGTCTGGGTGTTAGTCTTGGCCTTGGTCTTGGCCTTAGTCTGGGTCTTGGCCTTGGCCTTGGCCTTGGAGCCAGCAGGGCAGCCGGTGCGCCGACGCTCCGGAGCAAACCTCCGAGCCGGAAGGGCAGCTGTGGAGCTCCCCACGGGGGACGTGGGCAGGCAGCACCCAGCACCCACCCGCCCGCCCCGAGCCGGCACCGAAACCGTCCGACCAGCGGCTCGTCCGGCAGGCGGGCGCATCCCTCCTCCTCCACCGTCTTCCCTAAAAAAGGTCGGTTTTCCGTTCGGATTCCGCATCATTCCGCGGCTGGATCCGACCTTAGTCCCAGCCTTGCTCGACGGGTCGCGTCTAAAGGAGCGTGGGCGAAGGGAACCCTCCCGTTGAGGCGCGAGGGGCGGAAAGCGTCCTGGAAGGGCCCAGGCGTCCGGGGGGACCCAGATGTCCGAGGGGCCCAGGAGTCCTGGAAGGGCCCAGGCGTCCATGGAGACCCAGATGTCCGAGGGGCCCAGGCGTCCTGGAAGGGCCCAGGCGTCCGGGGGGACCCAGATGTCCGAGGGGCCCAGGCGTCCTGGAAGGGCCCAGGCGTCCGGGGGGACCCAGATGTCCGAGGGGCCCAGGCGTCCTGGAACGGCCCAGGCGTCCTGGAGTCCCAGATGTCCAAGGGGCCCAGGCGTCCTGGAGTCCCAGATGTCCAAGGGGCCCAGGAGTCCTGGAGGGGCCCAGGCGTCCGAGGGGCCCAGGCGTCCTGGAAGGGCCCAGGCGTCCGGGGAGACTCAGATGTCCGAGGGGCCCAGGCGTCCGGGGGGACCCAGGTGTCCGAGGGGCCCAGGCGTCCGAGCGCCCTCCCCGTGCCCCCCCCAACCCATCTCTAAGGGGCCCAGGCGTCCGGGGCACCCAGACACTCCAGCGCCCCCTGAGCCATGTACTGGGGGCCCGGACGCCTGGGCCCCTCCGACGCCCCCAGACACCTGCATCCCCCCCAGGACGCCTGGGCCCCCTGAATGTCTGGGAGCCCCGGACGCCTGGGCCCTTTGGGTGGCCCCGGACGCCTGGGCCCCCTGCGCAGGTGCTGCGGGTTGGGGGAGGGGGAGGACACACCCGGACGCCTGGGCCCCTCATCCATGGGGCAGGGAGGGGCCAGGAGCCCTCAGTGCCCCGGATGCCTGGGCCCCCTGTGCACGGGGACGGGGCAGGGCTGGCCGGGGGGGGGGGGGCTCGGACGCCTGGGCCCCTCGGGGATTTGGGTCTCCCCGATTCCCCTGGACGCCTGGGCCCCTCGCGCAGAGCCCTGGGGCTCCCGGATGCCTGGGCCCCTCGTCCATGAGGTTGGGGCTCCAGGGGCATCAGAGGGGCCCAGGCGTCCGGGGCCCTCGTGACCACTCTCCCCCCAGCTACAAAGGGCCCAGGTGTCCGAGGGGCCCAGGCGTCCGGGAGACCCAATTCTCTGAGGGGCCCAGGCATCCTCTGTACATGGGGGAAGGGGGGGGGGCAGTTTGGGGGTGCCCGGACGCCTGGGCCCTTCCAGGACTCCTGGGCCCCTCGGACGCCTGGGCCCCACGGACATCTTGGTCTCCCCGGACGCCTGGGCCCTTCCAGGACGCCTGGGCCCCTCAGACGCCTGGGCCCCTCGGACACCTGGGTCCCCCCGGACGCCTGGGCCCTTCCAGGACGCCTGGGCCCCTCGGACACCTGGGTCCCCCCGGACGCCTGGGCCCTTCCAGGACGCCTGGGCCCCTCAGACGCCTGGGCCCCTCGGACACCTGGGTCCCCCCGGACGCCTGGGCCCTTCCAGGACGCCTGGGCCCCTCGGACATCTGGGCTCTTCCAGGACGCCTGGGCCCTTCCAGGACGCCTGGGCCCCTCGGACATCTGAGTCTCCCCAGACGCCTGGGCCCTTCCAGGACGCCTGGGCCCCTCGGACACCTGGGTCTCCAGGACGCCTGGGCCCTTCCAGGACGCCTGGGCCCCTCGGACATCTGGGCCCTTCCAGGACTCCTGGGCCCTTCCAGGACTTCTGGGCCCCTCGGACACCTGGGTCTCCCTCGGACGCCTGGGCCCTTCCAGGACGCCTGGGCCCCTCGGACACCTGGGTCCCCCCGGACGCCTGGGCCCTTCCAGGACGCCTGGGCCCCTCAGACGCCTGGGCCCCTCGGACACCTGGGTCCCCCCGGACGCCTGGGCCCTTCCAGGACGCCTGGGCCCCTCGGACATCTGGGCTCTTCCAGGACGCCTGGGCCCTTCCAGGACGCCTGGGCCCCTCGGACACCTGGGTCCCCCCGGACGCCTGGGCCCTTCCAGGACTCCTGGGCCCCTCGGACATCTGGGCCCCCCCGGACGCCTGGGCCCTTCCAGGACGCCTGGGCCCCTCGGACATCTGGGTCTCCCCGGACATCTGGGTCTCCAGGACGCCTGGGCCCCTCGGACGCCTGGGCCCCTCGGACATCTGGGTCTCCCCGGACGCCTGGGCCCTTCCAGGACGCCTGGGCCCCTCAGACATCTGAGTCTCCCTCGGACGCCTGGGCCCTTCCAGGACTCCTGGGCCCCTCGGACATCTGGGCCCCTCGGACATCTGGGTCCCCCCGGACGCCTGGGCCCTTCCAGGACTCCTGGGCCCCTCGGACATCTGGGTCTCCCCGGACGCCTGGGCCCTTCCAGGACGCCTGGGCCCCTCAGACACCTGGGTCTCCCCGGACGCCTGGGCCCTTCCAGGACGCTTTCCGCCCCTCGCGCCTCACCGGGAGGGTTCCCTTCGCCCACGCTCCTTTAGACGCGACCCGTCGAGCAAGGCTGGGACTAAGGTCGGACCCAGCCGCGGAATGATGCGGAATCCGAACGGAAAACCGACCTTTTTTAGGGAAGACGGTGGAGGAGGAGGGATGCGCCCGCCTGCCGGACGAGCCGCTGGTCGGACGGTTTCGGTGCCGGCTCGGGGCGGGCGGGTGGGTGCTGGGTGCTGCCTGCCCACGTCCCCCGTGGGGAGCTCCACAGCTGCCCTTCCGGCTCGGAGGTTTGCTCCGGAGCGTCGGCGCACCGGCTGCCCTGGTGGCTCCAAGGCCAAGGCCAAGACTAAGGCCAAGGCCAAGGCCAAGACCAAGACTAAGGCCAAGACCAAGGCCAAGGCCAAGACCAAGGCCAACATCAAGGCCAAGGCCAAGGCCAAGACTAACGCCAAGACCAAGACTAACGCCAAGCCCAAGACCAAGGCCAAGGCCAATATCAAGGCCAAGACCCAGAGCAAGGTCAAGACCAAGGCCAAGACCAAGACTAAGGCCAAGGCCAAAGCCAAGAGCAAGGCCAAGGCCAACATCAAGGCCAAGACTAAGGCCAAGGCCAAGATCAAGACTAAGGCCAAGACCAAGACCAAGGCCAAGGCTAAAAGCAAGCCAAGGCCAATATCAAGGCCAAGACCAAGGCCAAGACTAAGGCCAAGGCCAAGATCAAGACTAAGGCCAAGACCAAGGCCAAGGCCAAGGCTAAAACCAAGCCAAGGCCAAGGCCAAGAGCAAGACCAAGGCCAAGAACAAGACCAAGGACAAGGACAAGACCAAGGCCAAGACCAAGACTAAGGCCAAGACCAAGAGCAAGAGCAAGGCCAAGACCAAGAGCAAGGCCAAGACTAAGGCCAAGGCCAAGACTAAAGCCAAAGCCAAGGCCAAGGCCAAGACCAAGACCAGACTACAGCCAAGACCAAGGCCAAGTGACCTCGCCACCATCGCTGGAGCTTTTCTGCCTCCACCTCCACCTCTGGCTCCTCCTTCTCCATGCCCAAATGTCTCCCCGGCTCCTTCCTGCCGTCACCTTGTGCACCATGGCTGCCCCACAGCTGCCTGCGGGAGGACTACAGCTCCCAGCATGCCCCGTGGCACCATGGCTGCCCCACAGCTGCCTGCGGGAGGACTACAGCTCCCAGCATGCCCCACGGCACCATGGCCGCCACGAGGCCGAGGTCGGGCGGGGCTCGGGGCTGTTGGGGCCCTGGAGCAGTTTGGGGCTGTTTTGGGGTCCGGGTCTGGGGGTGACCATAGAGACGGGGCTGAGGGTGTCCTAGACGGTCGCTCCTCCAGGTGACCATAGAGACACACTGGAGGCTAGACCAGAGGTGCTGCCTGGCCATAGAGATGGGGCTGGGGTTGTCCCAGACAGTCGCTCCTCCAGGTGACCATAGAGACATGCTGGAGGCCCACCCAGAGGAGCCATCTGACCATAGAGATGAGGCAGTGGGTGTCCCAGATGGTCACTCCTCCAGGCAACCATAGAGACACGCTGGAGGCTAGACCAGAAGTGCTGCCTGGCCATAGAGATGGGACCGAGGGTGTCCCAGACAGTCGCTCCTCCAGGCGACCATAGAGACGTGCAGGAGGCCTGCCCAGAGGAGCCGCCTGGCCATAGAGACAGTGTGGGCAGAACGCCCCAACCATAGAGCTGCGGCACCGCCCCCAGCCCCACCTCCCGCCGCGGCCACTCTGGTCCGCGCTCTCGATGTCCGGGAGGAGGCGGGGCCATGGGCGGGCATTATGCAAATGAGGCGACGGGGGGGGCGTTTCCCGGCGGCCTTTGCGCGGCGCCGGCAGCGGCGGTATTGGGGTGGGGGGGGGGGGGAGGGGACCGGACGCCTGGGCCCCTCGGACACGGAGTGAAGGGGGGGGGCGGCTTGGGGGGCGCCCGGACGCCTGGGCCCCTCCATTGCCTGGGTGCCGCGTCCACGCGCTGAGGGGGAGGCGGCCGGGGGGGGCTCGGACGCCTGGGCCCCTCGGACGCCTGGGCCCCTTGGACTCCTGGGCCCTCTGGACACGGGGAAGGGGGGTCGGCTGGGGGCTGCCCCGGACGCCTGGGCCCCTCGGATGCCCCCGGACGCCTGGGCCCCCTGCTCCCACCTGACCAAACCTTCCCACCCTTTGCCGCGAGGGGCCCAGGCGTCCGGGAGCCCCCACCTCCCCCACCGCCCTGTGGATGGAGGGCCCAGGCGTCCGAGGGGCCCAGGCGTCCGGGGCACCCAGACACTCCAGCGCCCCCTGAGCCATGTACTGGGGGCCCGGACGCCTGGGCCCCTCCGACGCCCCCAGACACCTGCATCCCCCCAGGACGCCTGGGCCCCCTGAATGTCTGGGAGCCCCGGACGCCTGGGCCCTTTGGGTGGCCCCGGACGCCTGGGCCCCCTGCGCAGTGCTGCGGGTTGGGGATGCACCCGGCCGCCTGGGCCCCTCGTCCATGGGGTTGGGGCTCCAGGGGCATCAGAGGGGCCCAGGCGTCCGGGGCCCTCGTGACCACTCCCCCCAGCTACAAAGGGCCCAGGTGTCCGGGAGACCCAATTCTCTGAGGGGCCCAGGCGTCCTCTGTACATGGGGGAAGGGGGGGGCAGTTTGGGGGTGCCTGGACGCCTGGGCCCCTCGGTCATCTGAGTCCCCCTGGACTCCTGGGCCCTTCCAGGACGCCTGGGCCCCTCGGTCATCTGGATCTCCAGGACTCCTGGGCCCTTCCAGGACGCCTGGGCCCCTCGGACATCTGGGTCTCCCCGGACGCCTGGGCCCTTCCAGGACGCCTGGGCCCCTCGGACATCTGGGTCTCCCCGGACGCCTGGGCCCTTCCAGGACTCCTGGGCCCCTCGGACATCTGGGTCTCCCCGGACGCCTGGGCCCTTCCAGGACGCCTGGGCCCTTCCCGGACGCTTTCCGCCCCTCGCGCCTCAACGGGAGGGTTCCCTTCGCCCACGCTCCTTTAGACGCGACCCGTCGAGCAAGGCTGGGACTAAGGTCGGCCCCAGCCGCGGAATGACGCGGAATCCGAACGGAAAACCGACCTTTTTTAGGGAAGACGGTGGAGGAGGAGGGATGCGCCCGCCTGCCGGACGAGCCGCTGGTCGGACGGTTTCGGGGCCGGCTCAGGGCGGGCGGGTGGGTGCTGGGTGCTGCCTGCCCACGTCCCCCGTGGGGAGCTCCACAGCTGCCCTTCCGGCTCGGAGGTTTGCTCCGGAGCGTCGGCGCACCGGCTGCCCTGGTGGCTCCTAGGCCAAGGCCAAGACTAAGGCCAAGGCCAAGGCCAAGACCAAGACTAACGCCAAGGCCAAGACTAACACCAAGACCAAGGCCATGACCAAGACCAAGGCCAAGACCATGGCCAAGCCTAAGACTAAGACCAAGACCAAGGCCATGACCAAGGCCAAGGCCAAGATCAAGGCCAAGACCAAGAGCAAGAGCAAGGCCAAGACCAAGAGCAAGGCCAAGACTAAGGCCAAGGCCAAGGCCAAGGCCAAGACCAAAGCCAATACCAAGGCCAAGACCAAGGCCAAGACCAAGGCCATGACCAAGACTAAGTCCAAGACCAAAGCCATGACCAAGGCCAAGGCCAAGGCCAAGACTAAGGCCAAGGCCAACATCAAGGCCAAGACTAAAGCCAAGGCCAAGGCCAAGACCAAGACTAAGGCCAAGACCAAGGCCAACATCAAGGCCAAGACTAAAGCCAAGGCCAAGGCCAAGACCAAGACCAAGACTAAGGCCAAGACCAAGGCCAACATCAAGGCCAAGACCAAGGCCAAGACTAAAGCCAAGGCCAAGACTAGGGCCAAGACCAAGGCCAAGACTAAGACCAAGACCAAAACTAAGGCCAAGACCAAGGCCAAGTCCAAAACCAAGCCAAGGCCAAGGTCAAGATCAAGGCCAAGACCAAGATCAAGACTAAGGCCAAGGCCAAGACCAAGGCCAAGGCCAAAACCAAGCCAAGGCCAAGACCAAGACTAAAGGCAATACCAAGGCCAAGAGCAAGAGTAAGGCCAAGACCAAGAGCAAGGCCAAGACTAAGGCCAAGGCCAAGGCCAAGACCAAAGCCAAGGCCAAGACCAAAGCCAAGGCAAAGGCCAAGGCCAACATCAAGGCCAAGATCAAGGCCAAGACCAAGACCAAGGCCAAGACTAAGGCCAAGGCCAAGGCTAAGTGACCTCGCCACCATCGCTGGAGCTTTTCTGCCTCCACCTCCACCTCTGGCTCCTCTTTCTCCATGCCCAAATGTCTCCCCGGCTCCTTCCTGCCGTCACCTTGTGCCCCATGGCTGCCCCACAGCTGCCTGCGGGAGGACTACAGCTCCCAGCATGCCCTGCGGCAACATGGCCGCCACAAGGCCGAGGTCGGGCAGGGCTCGGGGCCGTTGGGGCCCTGGAGCAGTTTGGGGCTGTTTTGGGTTCCAGGTCTGGGGGTGACCATAGAGACGGGGCTGAGGGTGTCCTAGATGGTCGCTCCTCCAGGTGACCATAGAGATGTGCTGGAGGCCAGACCGGAGGAGCCATCTGACCATAGAGATGAGGCAGAGGGTGTCCCGGATGTTCGCTCCTCCAGGCGACCATAGAGACACGCTGGAGGCTAGACCAGAGGTGCTGCCTGGCCATATAGATGGGGGGGCTGAGGGTGTCCCAAGACAGTCGCTCTTCCAGGTGACCATAGAGACATGCTGGAGGCCGGACCAGAGGAGCCACCTGCCCATAGAGACGGGCAGGTGTCCCAGACAGTTTTTCCTCCTGGCAACCATAGAGATGTGCCGGAGGCTGGACCAGAGGTGCCACTGGACCATAGAGATGGGGCAGAGGGCGTCCCAGATGGTCGCTCCTCCAGGCGACCATAGAGATGTGCTGGAGGTCCGCCCAGAGGAGCCACTTGACCATAGAGACGAGGTGGGGGGGGGGGGTCCCAGACGGTCGCTCCTCCAGGCGACCATAGAGACATGCTGGAGGCCAGCGCAGAGGTGCTGCCTAATCATAGAGCTGGAGCACACCGTGTCCTAGATGGTCGCTCCTCCCGGCAACCATAGAGATGGGCTGGCGGTTGGACCAGAGGTGCTGATTCACCATAGAGATGGGGCCGAGGGTGTCCTGGACAGTCGCTCCTCCAGGCGACCATAGAGATGCGCAGGAGGCCCGCCCAGAGGAGCCACCTGGCCATAGAGACAGTGTGGGCAGAGCGTCCCCCAACCATAGAGCTGCAGCACCACCCCCAGCCCCCCCTCCCGCCATGGCCGCTCTGGTCCGCGCTCTCGGTGGCCAGGAGGGGGCGGGGCCGCGGGCAGGCGTTATGCAAATGAGGCGGCCGGGGGCGGGGCGTTTCCCGGCAGCCTTTGCGTGGCGCCAGCAGTGGCGGTATTGGGGCGGGGGGGTGGGGAGGGACCGGACGCCTGGGCCCTCTGGACACGGGGAAGGGGGGTCGGCTGGGGGCTGCCCCGGACGCCTGGGCCCCTCGGATGCCCCCGGACACCTGGGCCCCCTGCTCCCACCCGACCAAACCTTCCCACCCTTTGCCGCGAGGGGCCCAGGCGTCCGGGAGCCCCCACTTCCCCCACCGCCCTGTGGATGGAGGGCCCAGGCGTCCGAGGGGCCCAGGCGTCCGAGCGCCCTCCCCGTGCCCCCCCCAACCCATCTCTAAGGGGCCCAGGCGTCCGGGGCACCCAGACACTCCAGCACCCCCTGAGCCATGTACTGGGGGCCCGGACGCCTGGGCCCCTCTGACGCCCCCAGACACCTGCATCCCCCCCAGGACACCTGGGCCCCCTGAATGTCTGGGAGCCCCGGACGCCTGGGCCCTTCGGGTGGCCCCGGACGCCTGGGCCCCCTGCGCAGGTGCTGCGGGTTGGGGGAGGGGGAGGACACACCCGGACGCCTGGGCCCCTCATCCATGGGGCAGGGAGGGGCCAGGAGCCCTCAGTGCCCCGGATGCCTGGGCCCCCTGTGCACGGGGACGGGGCAGGGCTGGCCGGGGGGGGGGGGGCTCGGACGCCTGGGCCCCTCGGGGATTTGGGTCTCCCCGATTCCCCTGGACGCCTGGGCCCCTCGCGCAGAGCCCTGGGGCTCCCGGACGCCTGGGCCCCTCGTCCATGAGGTTGGGGCTCCAGGGGCATCAGAGGGGCCCAGGCGTCCGGGGCCCTACTGACCACTCTCCCCCCAGCTACAAAGGGCCCAGGCGTCTGAGGGGCCCAGGCGTCCGGGAGACCCAATTCTGTGAGGGGCCCAGGCGTCCTCTGTACATGGGGGAAGGGGGGGGGCAGTTAGGGGGTGCCCGGACGCCTGGGCCCTTCCAGGACTCCTGGGCCCCTCGGACACCTGGGTCCCCCCGGACTCCTGGGCCCTTCCAGGACGCCTGGGCCCCTCGGACATCTGGGCTCTTCCAGGACGCCTGGGCCCTTCCAGGACGCCTGGGCCCCTCGGACGCCTGGGTCCCCTGATGACCCCGGACGCCTGGGCCCCTCGGACACCTCCAGACCCCCTAACCCCACAGCCGAGGGGCCCAGGTGTCCGGGGAATCCCTGCTCCCAACCGCCTTCCCCCATGCGCAGGGGGCCCAGGCGTCCGGGGCCACCCGAAGGGCCCAGGCGTCCGGGCTCCCTCCCCAGCCCCTCGCTGCCTCTCTGCAGGGCCCAGGCGTCCGAGGGGCCCAGGCGTCCGGGAGACCTGGGCATTCAGGCGCCCCCTGACCCATGTACGGGGGCGCCCGGACGCCTGGGCCCTTCCAGTGCCTCTGAGCCTTGGATGCCCCCAGATGCCTGGGCCCCTCGGACGCCCCCAGACCCCCCCTCCCCCCCATGTCCGAGGGGCCCAGGCGTCCTGCAGTGTCCCCAGCCGCCACCCTGCAGCACACGCGCAGGGGGCCCAGGCGTCCGAGGGGCCCAGGCGTCCGAGCCCCCCCCAGCCGCCTCCCCCTCAGCGCGTGGACGCGGCACCCAGGCAATGGAGGGGCCCAGGCGTCCGGGCGCCGCAGGCATTTGGGGGGCCCAGGCGTCCGGGTACCCTCCAAGCCGCCCCCCCCCCCTTCACCCCGTGTCCGAGGGGCCCAGGCGTCCGAGCGCCCTCCCCACCCCCCCCAACTCGTCTCTAAGGGGCCCAGGCGTCCGGGCAACCTACCACCTCATGCCACGGACGAGGGGCCCAGGCGTCCGGGAGCCCCTGTACATGGGTCAGGGGGCGCCTGAATGCCCAGGTCGCCCGGACGCCTGGGCCCCTCGGACGCCTGGGCCCTCCATCCACAGGGCGATGGGGGAGGTGGGGGCTCCCGGACGCCTGGGCCCCTCGCGGCAAAGGGTGGGAAGGTTTGGTCAGGTGGGAGCAGGGGGTCCAGGCGTCCGGGGGCATCCGAGGGGCCCAGGCGTCCGGGGCAGCCCCCAGCCGATCCCCCTTCCCCAGGTCCAGAGGGCCCAGGTGTCCGGGAGGGGCCCAGGCGTCCGGGCACCCCCAAACCGCCCCCCCCCTTCCCTTCTGTACAGAGGACGCCTGGATCCCTCCCGGACGCCTGGGCCCCCTGTGCCGGGTGGAAGGGGGTCGGGAGCGGGGATTCCCCGGACGCCTGGGCCCCTCGGCTGTGGGGTTGGGGGATCCGGGGGCATCAGAGGGGCCCAGGCGTCCGGGTGCCCCTGTACACGGTCGGGGGGCGCTGGAGTGTCTGGGTGCCCCGGACGCCTGGGCCCCTCGGACGCCTGGGCCCTGCAGAGAGGCAGCGAGGGGCTGGGGAGGGAGCCCGGACGCCTGGGCCCTTCGGGTGGCCCCGGACGCCTGGGCCCCCTGTGCAGGCGCTGCGGGGTGGGGGAGGGTGGGGACACACCCGGACGCCTGGGCCCTTCCAGGACTCCTGGGCCCCTCAGACATCTGGGTCTCCCCGGACGCCTGGGCCCTTCCAGGACGCCTGGGCCCCTCGGACACCTGGGCCCTTCCAGGACGCCTGGGCCCCTCGGACATCTGGGTCTCCCCGGACGCCTGGGCCCCTCGGACACCTGGGTCTCCCCGGACGCCTGGGCCCTTCCAGGACGCCTGGGCCCCTCGGACACCTGGGCCCTTCCAGGACGCCTGGGCCCCTCAGACATCTGGGTCCCCCCGGACGCCAGGGCCCTTCCAGGACGCCTGGGCCCCTCGGACACCTGGGTCTCCCCGGACGCCTGGGCCCTTCCAGGACGCTTTCCGCCCCTCGCGCCTCACCGGGAGGGTTCCCTTCGCCCACGCTCCTTTAGACGCGACCCGTCGAGCAAGGCTGGGACTAAGGTCGGATCCAGCCGCAGAATGATGCGGAATCCGAACGGAAAACCGACCTTTTTTAGGGAAGACGGTGGAGGAGGAGGGATGCGCCCGCCTGCCGGACGAGCCGCTGGTCGGACGGTTTCGGTGCCGGCTCGGGGCGGGCGGGTGGGTGCTGGGTGCTGCCTGCCCACGTCCCCCGTGGGGAGCTCCACAGCTGCCCTTCCGGCTCGGAGGTTTGCTCCGGAGCGTCGGCGCACCGGCTGCCCTGGTGGCTCCAAGGCCAAGGCCAAGGCCAAGACTAACGCCAAGACCAAGACTAACGCCAAGGCCAAGACCAAGACTAAGGGCAAGACCAAGGCCAAGGCCAAGACTAACGCCAAGACCAAGACTAACGCCAAGCCCAAGACCAAGACCAAGGCCAAGGCCAATATCAAGGCCAAGACCCAGAGCAAGGTCAAGACCAAGGCCAAGACCAAGACTAAGGCCAAGCCCAAGACCAAGACCAAGGCCAAGGCCAATATCAAGGCCAAGACCCAGAGCAAGGTCAAGACCAAGGCCAAGACCAAGACTAAGGCCAAGGCCAAAGCCAAGAGCAAGGCCAAGGCCAACATCAAGGCCAAGACTAAGGCCAAGGCCAAGATCAAGACTAAGGCCAAGACCAAGACCAAGGCCAAGGCTAAAAGCAAGCCAAGGCCAATATCAAGGCCAAGACCAAGGCCAAGACTAAGGCCAAGGCCAAGATCAAGACTAAGGCCAAGACCAAGGCCAAGGCCAAGGCTAAAACCAAGCCAAGGCCAAGGCCAAGAGCAAGACCAAGGCCAAGAACAAGACCAAGGACAAGGACAAGACCAAGGCCAAGACCAAGACTAAGGCCAAGACCAAGAGCAAGAGCAAGGCCAAGACCAAGAGCAAGGCCAAGACTAAGGCCAAGGCCAAGACTAAAGCCAAAGCCAAGGCCAAGGCCAAGACCAAGACCAGACTACAGCCAAGACCAAGGCCAAGTGACCTCGCCACCATCGCTGGAGCTTTTCTGCCTCCACCTCCACCTCTGGCTCCTCTTTCTCCATGCCCAAATGTCTCCCCGGCTCCTTCCTGCTGCCACCTTGGGCACCATGGCTGCCCCACTGCTGCCTGCGGGAGGACTACAGCTCCCAGCATGCCCTGCGGCACCATGGCCGCCCCACAGCTGCCTGCGGGAGGACTACAGCTCCCAGCATGCCCCGCAGCACCATGGCTGCCCCAGAGCTGCCTGCGGGAGGACTCCAGCTCCCAGCATGCCCCGCGGCACCATGGCCGCCACGAGGCCGAGGTCGGGCGGGGCTCGGGGCTGTTGGGGCCCTGGAGCAGTTTGGGGCTGTTTTGGGGTCCGGGTCTGGGGGTGACCATAGAGACGGGGCTGAGGGTGTCCTAGACGGTCGCTCCTCCAGGTGACCATAGAGACGTGCTGGAGGCCCACCCAGAGGAGCCATCTGACCATAGAGACGAGGCAGAGGGTGTCCGAGATGGTCGCTCCTCCAGGTGACCATGGAGACATGCTGGAGGCTGGCCCAGAGGTGCTGCCTGGCCATAGAGATGGGGCTGAGGGTGTCCCAGACAGTTGCTCTTCCTGGCGACCATAGAGATATGCTGGAGGCTGGACCAGAAGAGCCACCTGCCCATAGAGACGGGCAGGTGTCCCAGGCAGTTTTTCCTCCTGGCAACCATAGAGATGCGCTGGAGGCTGGACCAGAGGTGCCACCTGGCCATAGAGATGGGGCAGAGGGTGTCCTAGATGGTTGCTCCTCCAGGCGACCATAGAGACATGCTGGAGGCCCACCCAGAGGAGCCACATGACCATAGAGACGAGATGGGGGGGGGGGGGTCCCAGACGGTCGCTCCTCCAGGCGACCATAGAGACATGCTGGAGGCCCACCCAGAGGAGCCACATGACCACAGAGACGAGATTGGGGGGGGTCCCAGGCGGTCGCTCCTCCAGGTGACCATAGAGACATGCTGGAGGCCCACCCAGAGGAGCCACATGACCATAGAGACGAGATTTTTGGGGGGTCCCAGACGGTCGCTCCTCCAGGCGACCATAGAGACATGCTGGAGGCCGGCACAGAGGTGCTGCCTAATCACAGAGCTGGAGCACACCGTGTCCTAGATGGTCGCTCCTCCCGGCAACCATAGAGATGAGCTGGAGGTCGGACCAGAGGTGCTGATTCACCATAGAGATGGGGCCGAGCGTGTCCCGGACAGTCGCTCCTCCAGGCGACCATAGAGGCGCGCAGGAGGCCTGCCCAGAGGAGCTGCCGGGCCATAGAGACGGTGTGGGCAGAACGCCCCCAACCATAGAGCCGCAGAACTCCCCCCAGCCCGCCCCCCCTCCCGACGCGGCCGCTCTGGTCCGCGCTCTTGGTGGCCGGGAGGGGGCGGGGCTGAGGGCGGGCGTTATGCAAATGAGGCGGCCGGGGGGCTTTTCCCGGCAGCATTTGCGCAGCGCCGGCAGCGGCAGTATTGGGGTGGGGGGAGGGGAGGGGACCGGACGCCTGGGCCCCTCGGATGCCCCCGGACACCTGGGCTCCCTGCTCCCACCCGACCAAACCTTCCCACCCTTTGCCGCAAGGGGCCCAGGTGTCCGGGGGGGACCCAGATGTCCAAGGGGCCCAGGCATCCTGGAAGGGCCCAGGAGTCCTGGAAGGGCCCAGGCGTCCTGGAAGGGCCCAGGCGTCCGGGTGTGTCCTCCCCCTCCCCCACCCCGCAGCACCTGCACAGGGGGCCCAGGCGTCCGGGGCCACCCGAAGGGCCCAGGCGTCCGGGCTCCCTCCCCAGCCCCTCGCTGCCTCTCTGCAGGGCCCAGGCGTCCGAGGGGCCCAGGCGTCCGGGAGACCTGGGCATTCAGGCACCCCCTGACCCATGTACGGGGGCGCCCGGACGCCTGGGCCCCTCGTCCATGGCGGGGCTGGGGAGGCGCCCGGACGCCTGGGCCCTTCCAGTGCCTCTGAGCCTCGGATGCCCCCGGATGCCTGGGCCCCTCGGACCCCCCCGGACCCCCCCTCCCCCCCCATGTCCGAGGGTCCCAGGCGTCCGGGCGCCAACAGGCATTCAGGGGGCCCAGGCGTCCGGGTGCCCCCCAAGCCGCCCCCCCCCCTTCACCCTGTGTCCGAGGGGCCCAGGCGTCCGAGGGGCCCAGGTGTCCAGAGAGGCGGCTACCCGGACGCCTGGGCCCTCTGTGCATGCGCTGCGGGGTGGGGGAGGGTGGGGACACACCCGGATGCCTGGGCCCTTCCAGGACACCTGGGCCCCTCGGACGCCTGGGCCCTCCATCCCCAGGGTGACAGGGGAGGTGTGGGGGGTCCCCGGACGCCTGGGCCCCTCATCCAGGGGCTGCGTCAGAGGCAGCTGGGAAGGCACCCGGACGCCTGGGCCCCTCGGACGCCCCCAGACACCTGCATCCCCCCAGGACACCTGGGCCCCCTGAATGTCTGGGAGCCCCGGACGCCTGGGCCCCTCCAATGCCTCTGCTGCCTCCAATGCCCCCGGACGCCTGGGCCCTCTGTTCCCCGCGGGGTTGGTCAGGGCGTCCCGGACGCCTGGGCCCCTTAGAGAATTGGGTCGCCCTGATTCGCCCGGACGCCTGGGCCCCCTGCACACAGGGGGAGGGGGCAACTCTTGGCGGGAGCCCGGACGCCTGGGCCCCTCAGAGATGGGGGGAGCCCAGGGCCATTGGGGGGGCCCAGGCGTCCGGGAGACCCAGGGCTCTGCGCAAGGGGCCCAGGTGTCCGGGGGAATTGGGGGCACCCAATTCCCCGAGGGGCCCAGGCGTCCGGGGGCAGCGGAGGCAGCGGAGGCATTGGAAGGGCCCAGGCATCTGAGGGGCCCAGGCGTCCGGGCCCCCCCCGCCAAGCCCTGTGACCAGAGGGCCCAGGTGTCCGGGCCCCCTCCAGCTCCAACCACTCTTCCCTAGCTACAAAGGGCCCAGGAGTCCGAGGGGCCCAGGCGTCCAGGACATTCAGGCGCCCACTGACCCTGTACGGGGGCACCCGGACGCCTGGGCCCCCTGTGCAGGGTGGAAGGGGGTCGGGAGTGTGGATTCCCCGGACGCCTGGGCCCCTCGGCTGTGGGGTTGGGGGATCCGGGGGCATCAGAGGGGCCCAGGCGTCCGGGTGCCCCCGCACATGGTCGGGGGGCGCTGGAGTGTCTGGGTGCCCCGGACGCCTGGGCCCCTCGGACGCCTGGGCCCTGCATGGCGGCAGCAAGGGGCTGGGGAGGGAGCCCGGACGCCTGGGCCCTTCGGGTGGCCCCGGACGCCTGGGCCCCCTGTGCAGGTGCTGCGGGGTGGGGGAGGGGGAGGACACACCCGGACGCCTGGGCCCTTCCAGGACGCCTGGGCCCCTCGGACGCCTGGGTCCCTTGGACATCTGGGTCCCCCCCGGACACCTGGGCCCCTTGCGGCAAAGGGTGGGAAGGTTTGGTCGGGTGGGAGCAGGGGGCCCAGGTGTCCGGGGGGGGACCCAGATGTCCAAGGGACCCAGGCGTCCGAGCCCCCCCCAGCCGCCTCCCCCTCAGCGCGTGGATGCGGCACCCAGGCAATGGAGGGGCCCAGGCGTCCGAGTGCCCCCCAAGCCGCCCCCCCCCCTTCACGCCATGTCCGAGGGGCCCAGGCGTCCGGTCCCCTCCCCCCCCGCCCCAAAACCGCCGCTGCCGGCGCCGCGCAAAGGCCGCTGGGAAACGCCCCCCCCCCGGTCGCCTCATTTGCATAACGCCTGCCCATGGCCCCGCCCCCTCCCGGCCACCGAGAGTGCGGACCAGAGCGGCCGCGGCGGGAGGGGGGGCTGGGGGCGGTGCCACAGCTCTATGGTTGGGGGACGCTCTGCCCACACCATCTCTATGGCCAGGTGGCTCCTCTGGGCGGGTCTCCTGCGCATCTCTATGGTTGCCTGGAGGAATGACTGTCTGGGACACCCTCGGTCCCATCTCTATGGCCAGGCAGCAACTCTGGTCTAGCCTCCAGTGTGTCTCTATGGTCGCCTGGAGGAGCGACCATCTGGGACACCCACTGCCTCATCTCTATGGTCAGACGGCTCCTCTGGGTGGGCCTCCAGCACGTCTCTATGGTCGCCTGGAGGAGCGACCGCCTAGGACACCCTCGTTTCCGTCCTCGGAAAACGAAGGGGGAGGGGGTTTGGGGGTGCCCGGACGCCTGGGCCCCTCGGACGCCTGCGCCCCTCACATAGAACCCTGGGTCTCCAGGACGCCTGGGCCCCTCGGACACCTGGGTCTCCAGGACGCCTGGGCCCTTCCAGGACTCCTGGGCCCCTCGGACATCTGGGTCCCCTCGGATGCCTGGGCCCTTCCCGGACGCTTTCCGCCCCTCGCGCCTCAACGGGAGGGTTCCCTTCGCCCACGCTCCTTTAGACGCGACCCGTCGAGCAAGGCTGGGACTAAGGTCGGATCCAGCCGCGGAATGATGCGGAATCCGAACGGAAAACCGACCTTTTTTAGGGAAGACGGTGGAGGAGGAGGGATGCGCCCGCCTGCCGGACGAGCCGCTGGTCGGACGGTTTCGGTGCCGGCTCGGGGCGGGCGGGTGGGTGCTGGGTGCTGCCTGCCCACGTCCCCCGTGGGGAGCTCCACAGCTGCCCTTCCGGCTCGCAGGTTTGCTCCGGAGCGTCAGCACACCGGCTGCCCTGGTGGCTCCAAGGCCAAGGCCAAGACTAAGGCCAAGACCAAGGCCAAGACCAAGGCTAAGACCAAGACTAAGGCCAAGATCAAGGCCAAGGCCAAGACCAAAGCCAAGACCAAGACTAACGCCAAAGCCAAGGCCAACATCAAGACCAAGGCCAAGACTAAGGCCAAGGCCAAGGCCAAGACTAAGGCCAAGGCCAACATCAAGACCAAGGCCCAGGCCAAGGCCAGGACTAAGGCCAAGGCCAAAATCAAGGCCAAGACCAAGGCCAAGGGCAAGGCCATGACCAAGGCCAAGGCCCACATCAAGGCCAAGAGCAAGGCCAACATCAAGGCCAAGACTAAGACTAAGGCCAAGGCCAACATCAAGGCCAAGACCAAGGCCAAGGCAAAGACTAAGGCCAAGGCCAAGACTAAGGCCAAGGCCAAGGCCAAGACTAAGGCTAAGGCCAAGAGCAAGGCCAAGACTAAGGCCAAGACCAAGGCCAAGGCCAAAATCAAGCCAAGGCCAAGAGCAAGACCAAGGACAAGGACAAGACCAAGGCCAAGACCAAGACCAAGACCAAGAGCAAGGCCAAGACTAAGGCCAAGGCCAAGACCAAAGCCAAGGCCAAGGCCAAGACCAAGACTAAGACTACAGCCAAGACCAAGGCCAAGACTAAGGCCAAGGCCAAGACCAAAGCCAAGGCCAAGGCCAAGACCAAGACTAAGACTACAGCCAAGACCAAGGCCAAGTGACCTCGCCACCATCGCTGGAGCTTTTCTGCTTCCACCTCCACCTCTGGCTCCTCCTTCTCCATGCCCAAATGTCTCCCCGGCTCCTTCCTGCCGTCACCTTGGGCACCATGGCCGCCCCACAGCTGCCTGCGGGAGGACTACAGCTCCCAGCATGCCCCATGGCACCATGGCCGCCCCACAGCTGCCTGCGGGAGGACTACAGTTCCCAGCATGCCCCGCGGCACCATGGCCGCCATGAGGCCAAGGTCAGGCAGGGCTTGGGGCTGTTGGGGCCCTGCAGCAGTTTGGGGCTGTTTTGGGGTCCGGGTCTGGGGGTGACCATAGAGACGGGGCTGAGGGTGTCCTAGACGGTCGCTCCTCCAGGTGACCATAGAGATGTGCTGGAGGCCAGACCGGAGGAGCCACTGGACCATAGAGATGGGACCGAGGGTGTCCCGGACCTTTGCTCCTCCAGGCGACCATAGAGACATGCTGGAGGCTGGCCCAGAGGTGCCACTTGACCATAGAGATGGGGCAGAGGGTGTCCCAGATGGTCACTCCTCCAGGCGACCATAGAGACCCGCTGGAGGTTAGACCAGAGGTGCTGCCTGGCCATAGAGATGGGGCTGGGGGTGTCCCAGACAGTCACTCTTCCAGGCGACCATAGAGATATGCTGGAGCCTGGACCAGAAGAGCCACCTGCCCATAGAGATGCGCAGGTGTTCCAGACAGTTTTTCCTCCTGGCAACCATAGAGATGCGCTGGAGGCTGGACCAGAGGTGCCACCTGGGCATAGAGATGGGGCAGAGGGTGTCCCAGACAGTTGCTCCTCCAGGCGACCATAAAGACACGCTGGAGGTCTGCCCAGAGGAGCCACTTGACCATAGAGATGAGGTTTTGGGGGGGGGTCCCAGATGGTCGTTCCTTCAGGCGACCATAGAGACATGCTGGAGGCCGGCCCAGAGGTGCTGCCTAATCATAGAGCTGGAGCACACCGTGTCCTAGATGGTCGCTCCTCCCGGCAACCATAGAGATGGGCTGGCGGTCGGACCAGAGGTGCTGCCTGACCATAGAGATGGGGCCGAGGGTGTCCCGGACAGTTGCTCCTCCAGGCGACCATAGAGGCGCGCAGGAGGCCCGCCCAGAGGAGCCACCTGGCCATAGAGACGGTGTGGGCCGAGCGCCCGCAACCATAGAGCCGCGGCACTCCCCCCAGCCCGCCCACCTCCCGCCGCGGCCGCTCTGGTCCGCGCTCTCAGTGGCCGGGAGGGGGCGGGGCCGCGGGTGGGCGTTATGCAAATGAGGCGGCCAGGGGGGGGGCGTTTCCTGGCAGCCTTTGCACGGCGCCGGCAGCAGCGGTATTGGGGCGGGGGGGGGAGGGGACCGGACGCCTGGGCCCCTCGGATGCCTGGGCCCTTCGGACACCTGGGTCTCCCCGGACGCCTGGGCCCTTCCAGGACGCCTGGGCCCCTCGGACATCTGGGTCCCCCCGGACGCCTGGGCCCTTCCAGGACGCCTGGGCCCCTCGGACATCTGGGTCCCTCCCGGACGCCTGGGCCCTTCCAGGACGCTCTCCGCCCCTCGCGCCTCACCGGGAGGGTTCCCTTCGCCCATGCTCCTTTAGACGCGACCCGTCGAGCAAGGCTGGGACTAAGGTCGGATCCAGCCGCGGAATGATGCGGAATCCGAACGGAAAACCGACCTTTTTTAGGGAAGACGGTGGAGGAGGAGGGATGCGCCCGCCTGCCGGACGAGCCGCTGGTCGGACGGTTTCGGTGCCGGCTCGGGGCGGGCGGGTGGGTGCTGGGTGCTGCCTGCCCACGTCCCCCGTGGGGAGCTCCACAGCTGCCCTTCCGGCTCGGAGGTTTGCTCCGGAGCGTCGGCGCACCGGCTGCCCTGGTGGCTCCAAGGCCAAGGCCAAGACCAAGACCAAGGCCAAGACCAAGGCCAAGACCAAGACTAAGGCCAAGACCAAGGCCAAGACCAAGACTAAGGCCAAGGCCAAGGCCAACATCAAGGCCAAGACCAAAGCCAAGACCAAGACTAAGGCCAAGACCAAGACTAACGCCAAGACCAAGGCCAAGGCCATGACCAAGGCCAAGGCCAAGGCCAAGGCCAACATCAAGGCCAAGGTCAAGGCCAAGGCCAAGACTAAAGCCAAGGCCAAGACCAAGGCCATGACCAAGGCCAAGGCCAACATCAAGGCCAAGACCAAAGCCAAGACCAAGACTAAGGCCAAGGCCAACATCAAGGCCAAGGCCAAGACTAAGGCCAAGACTAAGGCCAAGACCAAGACCAAAGCCAAGGCGAAAACCAAGCCAAGGCCAAGGCCAAGATCAAGGCCAAGACCAAGGCCAAGGCCAAGATCAAGGCCAAGACTAAGGCCAAGGCCAAGGCCAAGGCAAGGGCAAGACCAAGGCCAAGACTAAAGCCAAGACCAAGACTAAGGCCAAAGCCAAGACCAAAGCCAAGACCAAGACTAACACCAAGGTCAAGACCAAGACTAACGCCAAGACCAAGGCCAAGACCAGGACTAAGGCCAAAACCAAGGCCATGACCAAGACCAAGGCCAAGACTAAGGCCAAAGCCAACATCAAGGCCAAGACCAAGATGAAGGCCAAGGCCAAGGCTAAGACTAAAGCCAAGGCCAAGGCCAAGGCCAAAGCCAAGACCAAGGCCAAGTGACCTCGCCACCATCGCTGGAGCTTTTCTGCCTCCACCTCCACCTCTGGCTCCTCTTGCTCCATGCCCAAATGTCTCCCCGGCTCCTTCCTGCTGCCACCTTGTGCCCCATGGCTGCCCCACTGCTGCCTGCGGGAGGACTACAGCTCCCAGCATGCCCCATGGCACCATGGCCGCCCTACTGCTGCCTGCGGGAGGACTACAGCTCCCAGCATGCCCCGCGGCACCATGGCTGCCCCACAGCTGCCTGCGGGAGGACTACAGCTCCCAGCATGCCCTGTGGCACCATGGCCGCCAGGAGGGCGAGGCCGGGCGGGGCTCGGGGCTGTTGGGGCCCTGCAGCAGTTTGGGGCTCTTTTGGGGTCCGGGTCTCGGGGTGACCATAGAGACGGGGCTGAGGATGTCCTAGACGGTCGCTCCTCCAGGTGACCATAGAGATGTGCTGGAGACCAGACCGGAGGAGCCACTGGACCATAGAGATGGGGCAGAGGGTGTCCCAGACGGTTGCTCCTCCAGGTGACCATAGAGACGCACTGGAGGTCTGCCCAGAGGAGCCACTTCACCATAGAGACGAGGTTGGGGGGGTCCCAGACGGTCGTTCCTCCAGGCGACCATAGAGACATGCCGGAGGCCAGCGCAGAGGTGCTGCCTAATCATAGAGCTGGAGCACACCGCGTCCTAGATGGTCGCTCCTCCTGGCGACCATAGAGACGTGCAGGAGGCCCGCCCAGAGGAGCTGCTGGGCCATCGAGATCGTGTGGGCAGAGCGCCCCCAACCATAGAGCTGCGGCACCCCCCCCAGCCCGCCCCCCCTCCCGCTGCGGCCGCTCTGGTCTGCGATCTCCATGTCTGGGAGGGGGCGGGGCCACGGGCGGGCATTATGCAAATGAGGCGACGGGGGGGGGCGTTTCCCGGCGGCCTTTGCGCAGCGCCGGCAGCGGCAGTATTGGGGCGGGGGGGGGGAGGGGACCGGACGCCTGGGCCCCTCGGACATGGCGTGAAGGGGGGGGGTGGCTTGGGGGGCGCCCGGACGCCTGGGCCCCTCCATTGCCTGGGTGCCGCGTCCACGCGCTGAGGGGGAGGCGGCTGGGGGGGGGCTCGGACGCCTGGGCCCCTCGGAAACCTGGGTCTCCAGGACGCCTGGGCCCCTCCAGGACTCCTGGGCCCCTCGGACATCTGGGTCCCCCCGGACGCCTGGGCCCTTCCAGGACGCTTTCCGCCCCTCGCGCCTCAACGGGAGGGTTCCCTTCGCCCACGCTCCTTTAGACGGGACCCGTCGAGCAAGGCTGGGACTAAGGTCGGATCCAGCCGCGGAATGCCGCGGAATCCGAATGGAAAACCGACCTCTTTTAGGGAAGACGGTGGAGGAGGAGGGATGCGCCCGCCTGCCGGACGAGCCGCTGGTCGGACGGTTTCGGTGCCGGCTCGGGGCGGGCGGGTGGGTGCTGGGTGCTGCCTGCCCACGTCCCCCGTGGGGAGCTCCACAGCTGCCCTTCCGGCTCGGAGGTTTGCTCCGGAGCGTCGGCGCATCGGCTGCCCTGGTGGCTCCTAGGCCAAGGCCAAGACTAAGGCCAAGACTAACGCCAAGGCCAAGACCAAGACTAAGGCCAAGGCCAAAGCCAAGACCAAGACTAACGCCAAGGCCAAGACCAACATCAAGACCAAGGCCAAGACCAAGGCCATGACTAAGGCCAAGGCCAAGATCAAGACTAAGGCCAAGACCAAGACCAAGGCCAAGGCTAAAACCAAGCCAAGGCCAAGATCAAGGCCAAGACCAAGGCCAAGACTAAGGCCAAGGCCAAGATCAAGACTAAGGCCAAGGCCAAGGCCAAGGCTAAGGCCAAGACCAAGACTAACACCAAGACCAAGACTAACGCCAAGACCAAGGCCAAGACCAAGGCCAAGACTAAGGCCAAGGACAAGGCCAAGACCAAGACCAACGCCAAGACTAATGCCAAGAGCAAGGCCAAGGCCAACATCAAGGCCAAGGCCAAGATCAAGGCCAAGGCTAAGGCCGAGACTAAAGCCCAGACCAAGGCCAATACCAAGGCGAAGGCCAATATCAAGGCCAAGACCAAGACTAAGGCCAAGGCCAAAGCCAAGACCAAGGCCAAGGCCAACATCAAGGCCAAGACCAAGGCCAAGACTAAGGCCAAGGCCAAGATCAAGACTAAGGCCAAGACCAAGGCCAAGACCAAGACTAAGGCCAAGGCCAACATCAAGGCCAAGAGCAAGGCCAAGGCCAAGGCCAAGACTAAAGCCAAGGCCAAGGCCAAGGCCAAGACCAAGACTAAGACTACAGCCAAGACCAAGGCCAAGTGACCTCACCACCATCACTGGAGCTTTTCTGCCTCCACCTCCACCTCTGGCTCCTCTTTCTCCATGCCCAAATGTCTCCCCGGCTCCTTCCTGCCGTCACCTTGGGCACCATGGCTGTCCCACAGCTGCCTGCGGGAGGACTACAGCTCCCAGCATGCCCCGTGGCACCATGGCTGCCCCACAGCTGCCTGCGGGAGGACTACAGCTCCCAGCATGCCGCACGGCACCATGGCCACCCCACAGCTGCCTGCGGGAGGACTACAGCTCCCAGCATGCCCTGCAATACCATGGCCGCCCCACAGCTGCCTGTGGGAGGACTACAGCTCCCAGCAGGCCCCACGGCACCATGGCTGCCCCACAGCTGCCTGCGGGAGGACTACAGCTCCCAGCAGGCCCCACGGCACCATGGCCACCCCACAGCTGCCTGCAGGAGGACTACAGCTCCCAGCATGCCCTGCAGCACCATGGCCGCCATGAGGCCGAGGACGGGCGGGTCTCGGGGCCGTTGGGGCCCTGGAGCAGTTTGGGGCTGTTTTGGAGTCCGGGTCTGGGGATGACCATAGAGACGGGGCTGAGGGTGTCCTAGACGGTCGCTCCTCCAGGCGACCATAGAGACATGCTGGAGGCTAGACCAGAGGTGCTGCCTGGCCATAGAGATGGGGCTGGGGGTGTCCCAGACAGTCGCTCTTCCAGGCGACCATAGAGATATGCTGGAGGCTGGACCAGAAGAGCCACCTGCCCATAGAGACGGGCGGGTGTTCCAGACAGTTTTTCCTCCTGGCAACCATAGAGATGCGCTGGAGGCTGGACCAGAGGAGCCACCTGGCCATAGAGATGGTGTGGGCAGAGCGCCCCCAACCATAGAGCTGCGGCACACCCCCCCCCAGCCCGCCCACCTCTCCCGCCGCGGCCGCTCTGGTCCGTGCTCTCGGTGGCCAGGAGGGGGCGGGGCCGCGGGCGGGCGTTATGCAAATGAGGCGGCCGGGGGGCGTTTCCCAGCGGCCTTTGCGCGGTGCCCGGCAGCGGCGGTATTGGGGCGGGGGGGGGGGGAGGGGACCGGACGCCTGGGCCCCTCAGACATGGCGTGAAGGGGGGGGGCGGCTTGGGGGGCGCCCGGACGCCTGGGCCCCTCCATTGCCTGGGTGCCGCGTCCACGCGCTGAGGGGGAGGCGGCTGGGGGGGGCTCGGACGCCTGGGCCCCTCGGACGCCTGGGCCCCTCGGACTCCTGGGCCCTCTGGACACGGGGAAGGGGGGTCGGCTGGGGGCTGCCCCGGACGCCTGGGCCCCTCGGATGCCCCCGGACACCTGGGCCCCCTGCTCCCACCCGACCAAACCTTCCCACCCTTTGCTGCGAGGGGCCCAGGCGTCCGGGAGCCCCCACCTCCCCCACCGCCCTGTGGATGGAGGGCCCAGGCGTCCGAGGGGCCCAGGCGTCCGGGGCACCCAGACACTCCAGCGCCCCCTGAGCCATGTACTGGGGGCCCGGACGCCTGGGCCCCTCCGACGCCCCCAGACACCTGCATCCCCCCAGGACGCCTGGGCCCCCTGAATGTCTGGGAGCCCTGGACGCCTGGGCCCTTCGGGTGGCCCCGGACGCCTGGGCCCCCTGCGCAGGTGCTGCGGGTTGGGGATGCACCCGGACGCCTGGGCCCCTCGTCCATGGGGTTGGGGCTCCAGGGGCATCAGAGGGGCCCAGGCGTCCGGGGCCCTCGTGACCACTCCCCCCAGCTACAAAGGGCCCAGGTGTCCGGGAGACCCAATTCTCTGAGGGGCCCAGGCGTCCTCTGTACATGGGGGAAGGGGGGGGCAGTTTGGGGGTGCCTGGACGCCTGGGCCCCTCGGTCATCTGAGTCCCCCTGGACTCCTGGGCCCTTCCAGGACGCCTGGGCCCCTCGGTCATCTGGATCTCCAGGACTCCTGGGCCCTTCCAGGACGCCTGGGCCCCTCGGTCATCTGGATCTCCAGGACTCCTGGGCCCTTCCAGGACTCCTGAGCCCCTCGGACATCTGGGTCCCCCCGGACGCCTGGGCCCTTCCAGGATGCCTGGGCCCCTCGGACGCCTGGGTCCCCTGATGACCCCGGACGCCTGGGCCCCTCGGACGCCTCCAGACCCCCTAACCCCACAGCCAAGGGGCCCAGGTGTCCGGGGAATCCCTGCTCCCAACCGCCTTCCCCCATGCGCAGGGGGCCCAGGCATCCGGGGCCACCCGAAGGGCCCAGGCGTCCGGGCT
The DNA here is from genome assembly GCF_036417845.1 of Apteryx mantelli. Taxonomy (NCBI): domain Eukaryota; kingdom Metazoa; phylum Chordata; class Aves; order Apterygiformes; family Apterygidae; genus Apteryx; species Apteryx mantelli. The sequence goes on from NC_089997.1 coordinate 16,082,784, forward strand.
CCCTCCCCAGCCCCTCGCTGCCTCTCTGCAGGGCCCAGGCGTCCGAGGGGCCCAGGCGTCCGGGAGACCTGGGCATTCAGGCGCCCCCTGACCCATGTACGGGGGCGCCCGGACGCCTGGGCCCTTCCAGTGCCTCTGAGCCTCGGATGCCCCCGGATGCCTGGGCCCCTCGGACGCCCCCGGACCCCCCCCTCCCCCCCATGTCCGAGGGGCCCAGGCATCCTGCAGTGTCCCCAGCCGCCACCCTGCAGCACACGCGCAGGGGGCCCAGGCATCCGAGGGGCCCAGGCGTCCGAGCCCCCCCCAGCCGCCTCCCCCTCAGCGCATGGACGCGGCACCCAGGCAATGGAGGGGCCCAGGCGTCCGGGCGCCGCAGGCATTTGGGGGGCCCAGGCGTCCGGGTGCCCTCCAAGCCGCCCCCCCCCCCTTCACCCCGTGTCCGAGGGGCCCAGGCGTCCGAGCGCCCTCCCCACCCCCCCCAACTCGTCTCTAAGGGGCCCAGGCGTCCGGGCAACCTCCCACCTCATGCCACGGACGAGGGGCCCAGGCGTCCGGGAGCCCCTGTACATGGGTCAGGGGGCGCCTGAATGCCCAGGTCGCCCGGACGCCTGGGCCCCTCGGACGCCTGGGCCCTCCATCCACAGGGCGATGGGGGAGGTGGGGGCTCCCGGACGCCTGGGCCCCTCGCGGCAAAGGGTGGGAAGGTTTGGTCGGGTGGGAGCAGGGGGCCCAGGCGTCCGGGGGCATCTGAGGGGCCCAGGCGTCCGGGGCAGCCTCCAGCCGATCCCCCTTCCCCGTGTCCAGAGGGCCCAGGCGTCCGGGAGGGGCCCAGGCGTCCGGGCGCCCCCAACCCGACCCCCCCCTTCCCTTGCGTACAGAGGACGCCTGGGCCCCTCGGCCATGGGGGGGGATGGGGGGGCGCCCGGACGCCTGGGCCCTCTGTGCCGGCAGGGAGGGGGGTCGGCTGGGGACCTGCCCGGATGCCTGGGTCCCCCGGACGCCTGGGCCCCTCGGCCATGGGATTGGGGGGTCTGGAGGTGTCCGGGGGGCCCAGGCGTCCGGGGGTGTTCGAGGGACCCAGGTGCCCCACAGCTGCCCCCCCCCCTTCCCTTGTTTGCAAAGGGCCCAGGTGTCCGGGAGCCCTGGGCATTCAGGCGCCCCCTGACCCATGTATGCGGGTGCCCGGACGCCTGGGCCCCTCCATTGCCTGGGTGCTGCGTCCACGCGCTGAGGGGGAGGCGGCTGGGGGGGCTCGGACGCCTGGGCCCCTCGGACGCCTGGGCCCTGCAGAGAGGCAGCGAGGGGCTGGGGAGGGAGCCCGGACGCCTGGGCCCCCTGCGCATGTGCTGGGGGGTGGGAACGCACCCGGACGCCTGGGCCCTTCTTACATGGCGTTGGGGGGGGGGGGGGGCACACGGACGCCTGGGCCCCTCCGATGCCCCCGGATCCCCCAACCCCACGGCCGAGGGGCCCAGGCGTCCGGGGAATCCCTGCTCCCGACCCCCTTCCACCCTGCACAGGGGGCCCAGGCGTCCGGGGGAACCAGGTGTCCTCTGTACAGAAGGGAAGGGGGGGGGCGGTTTGGGGGTGCCCGGACGCCTGGGCCCCTCCCGGACGCCTGGGCCCTCTGGACCTGGGGAAGGGGGGTCGGCTGGGGGCTGCCCCGGACGCCTGGGCCCCTCGGATGACCCCGGACGCCTGGGCCCCCTGCTCCCACCCGACCAAACCTTCCCACCCTTTGCTGCGAGGGGCCCAGGCGTCCGGGAGCCCCCACCTCCCCCACCGCCCTGTGGATGGAGGGCCCAGGCGTCCGAGGGGCCCAGGCGTCCGGGGCACCCAGACACTCCAGCGCCCCCTGAGCCATGTACTGGGGGCCCGGACGCCTGGGCCCCTCCGACGCCCCCAGACACCTGCATCCCCCCAGGACGCCTGGGCCCCCTGAATGTCTGGGAGCCCCGGACGCCTGGGCCCTTTGGGTGGCCCCGGACGCCTGGGCCCCCTGCGCAGGTGCTGCGGGTTGGGGATGCACCCGGACGCCTGGGCCCCTCGTCCATGGGGTTGGGGCTCCAGGGGCATCAGAGGGGCCCAGGCGTCCGGGGCCCTCGTGACCACTCCCCCCAGCTACAAAGGGCCCAGGTGTCCGGGAGACCCAATTCTCTGAGGGGCCCAGGCGTCCTCTGTACATGGGGGAAGGGGGGGGCAGTTTGGGGGTGCCTGGACGCCTGGGCCCCTCGGTCATCTGAGTCCCCCTGGACTCCTGGGCCCTTCCAGGACGCCTGGGCCCCTCGGTCATCTGGATCTCCAGGACTCCTGGGCCCTTCCAGGACGCCTGGGCCCCTCGGACATCTGGGTCCCCCCGGACGCCTGGGCCCTTCCAGGACGCCTGGGCCCCTCGGACATCTGGGTCTCCCAGGACGCCTGGGCCCTTCCAGGACGCCTGGGCCCCTCGGACATCTGGGTTCCCCCAGATGCCTGGGCCCCTCCAGGACGCCTGGGCCCCTCGGACATCTGGGTTCCCCCGGATGCCTGGGCCCCTCCAGGACGCCTGGGCCCCTCGGACACCTGGTCTCCCCGGACACCTGGGCCCTTCCAGGACTCCTGGGCCCCTTGGACATCTGGGTCCCCCCGGACGCCTGGGCCCTTCCAGGACGCCTGGGCCCCTTGGACATCTGGGTCCCTCCCGGACGCCTGGGCCCTTCCAGGACGCCTGGGCCCCTCGGACACCTGGGTCTCCCCGGACGCCTGGGCCCCTTGGACATCTGGGTTCCCCCGGACGCCTGGGCCCTTCCAGGACACCTGGGCCCCTCGGACATCTGGGTCCCCTCAGACGCCTGGGCCCTTCCAGGACGCTTTCCGCCCCTCGCGCCTCACCGGGAGGGTTCCCTTCGCCCACGCTCCTTTAGACGCGACCCGTCGAGCAAGGCTGGGACTAAGGTCGGATCCAGCCGCGGAATGATGCGGAATCCGAACGGAAAACCGACCTTTTTTAGGGAAGACGGTGGAGGAGGAGGGATGCGCCCGCCTGCCGGACGAGCCGCTGGTCGGACGGTTTCGGTGCCGGCTCGGGGCGGGCGGGTGGGTGCTGGGTGCTGCCTGCCCACGTCCCCCGTGGGGAGCTCCACAGCTGCCCTTCCGGCTCGGAGGTTTGCTCCGGAGCGTCGGCGCACCGGCTGCCCTGGTGGCTCCAAGGCCAAGGCCAAGACTAAGGCCAAGGCCAAGGCCAAGACCAAGACTAAGGCCAAGACCAAGGCCAAGGCCAAGACCAAGGCCAACATCAAGGCCAAGGCCAAGGCCAAGACTAACGCCAAGACCAAGACTAACGCCAAGCCCAAGACCAAGGCCAAGACCAAGGCCAAGGCCAAGGCCAATATCAAGGCCAAGACCCAGAGCAAGGTCAAGACCAAGGCCAAGACCAAGACTAAGGCCAAGGCCAAAGCCAAGAGCAAGGCCAAGGCCAACATCAAGGCCAAGACTAAGGCCAAGGCCAAGATCAAGACTAAGGCCAAGACCAAGACCAAGGCCAAGGCTAAAAGCAAGCCAAGGCCAATATCAAGGCCAAGACCAAGGCCAAGACTAAGGCCAAGGCCAAGATCAAGACTAAGGCCAAGACCAAGGCCAAGGCCAAGGCTAAAACCAAGCCAAGGCCAAGGCCAAGAGCAAGACCAAGGCCAAGAACAAGACCAAGGACAAGGACAAGACCAAGGCCAAGACCAAGACTAAGGCCAAGACCAAGAGCAAGAGCAAGGCCAAGACCAAGAGCAAGGCCAAGACTAAGGCCAAGGCCAAGACTAAAGCCAAAGCCAAGGCCAAGGCCAAGACCAAGACCAGACTACAGCCAAGACCAAGACCAAGTGACCTCGCCACCATCGCTGGAGCTTTTCTGCCTCCACCTCCACCTCTGGCTCCTCCTTCTCCATGCCCAAATGTCTCCCCGGCTCCTTCCTGCCGTCACCTTGTGCACCATGGCTGCCCCACAGCTGCCTGCGGGAGGACTACAGCTCCCAGCATGCCCCGTGGCACCATGGCTGCCCCACAGCTGCCTGCGGGAGGACTACAGCTCCCAGCATGCCCCACGGCACCATGGCCGCCACGAGGCCGAGGTCGGGCGGGGCTCGGGGCTGTTGGGGCCCTGGAGCAGTTTGGGGCTGTTTTGGGGTCCGGGTCTGGGGGTGACCATAGAGATGGGGCTGAGGGTGTCCTAGACGGTCGCTCCTCCAGGTGACCATAGAGACACACTGGAGGCTAGACCAGAGGTGCTGCCTGGCCATAGAGATGGGGCTGGGGTTGTCCCAGACAGTCGCTCCTCCAGGTGACCATAGAGACATGCTGGAGGCCCACCCAGAGGAGCCATCTGACCATAGAGATGAGGCAGTGGGTGTCCCAGATGGTCACTCCTCCAGGCAACCATAGAGACACGCTGGAGGCTAGACCAGAAGTGCTGCCTGGCCATAGAGATGGGACCGAGGGTGTCCCAGACAGTCGCTCCTCCAGGCGACCATAGAGACGTGCAGGAGGCCCGCCCAGAGGAGCCGCCTGGCCATAGAGACAGTGTGGGCAGAACGCCCCAACCATAGAGCTGCGGCACCGCCCCCAGCCCCACCTCCCGCCGCGGCCACTCTGGTCCGCGCTCTCGATGTCCGGGAGGAGGCGGGGCCATGGGCGGGCATTATGCAAATGAGGCGACGGGGGGGGCGTTTCCCGGCGGCCTTTGCGCGGCGCCGGCAGCGGCGGTATTGGGGTGGGGGGGGGGGGAGGGGACCCGACGCCTGGGCCCCTCGGACACGGAGTGAAGGGGGGGGGCGGCTTGGGGGGCGCCCGGACGCCTGGGCCCCTCCATTGCCTGGGTGCCGCGTCCACGCGCTGAGGGGGAGGCGGCCGGGGGGGGCTCGGACGCCTGGGCCCCTCGGACGCCTGGGCCCCTTGGACTCCTGGGCCCTCTGGACACGGGGAAGGGGGGTCGGCTGGGGGCTGCCCCGGACGCCTGGGCCCCTCGGATGCCCCCGGACGCCTGGGCCCCCTGCTCCCACCCGACCAAACCTTCCCACCCTTTGCTGCGAGGGGCCCAGGCGTCCGGGAGCCCCCACCTCCCCCACCGCCCTGTGGATGGAGGGCCCAGGCGTCCGAGGGGCCCAGGCGTCCGGGGCACCCAGACACTCCAGCGCCCCCTGAGCCATGTACTGGGGGCCCGGACGCCTGGGCCCCTCCGACGCCCCCAGACACCTGCATCCCCCCCAGGACGCCTGGGCCCCCTGAATGTCTGGGAGCCCCGGACGCCTGGGCCCTTCGGGTGGCCCCGGACGCCTGGGCCCCCTGCGCAGGTGCTGCGGGTTGGGGGAGGGGGAGGACACACCCGGACGCCTGGGCCCCTCATCCATGGGGCAGGGAGGGGCCAGGAGCCCTCAGTGCCCCGGATGCCTGGGCCCCCTGTGCACGGGGACGGGGCAGGGCTGGCCGGGGGGGGGGGCTCGGACGCCTGGGCCCCTCGGGGATTTGGGTCTCCCCGATTCCCCTGGACGCCTGGGCCCCTCGCGCAGAGCCCTGGGGCTCCCGGACGCCTGGGCCCCTCATCCATGAGGTTGGGGCTCCAGGGGCATCAGAGGGGCCCAGGCGTCCGGGGCCCTCCTGACCACTCTCCCCCCAGCTACAAAGGGCCCAGGCGTCCGAGGGGCCCAGGCGTCCGGGAGACCCAATTCTCTGAGGGGCCCAGGCGTCCTCTGTACATGGGGGAAGGGGGGGGGGCAGTTTGGAGGTGCCCGGACGCCTGGGCCCTTCCAGGACTCCTGGGCCCCTCGGACGCCTGGGCCCCACGGACATCTTGGTCTCCCCGGACGCCTGGGCCCTTCCAGGACGCCTGGGCCCCTCGGACACCTGGGTCTCCAGGACGCCTGGGCCCTTCCAGGACGCCTGGGCCCTTCCACGACTCCTGGGCCCTTCCAGGACTTCTGGGCCCCTCGGACACCTGGGTCTCCCTCGGACGCCTGGGCCCTTCCAGGACTCCTGGGCCCCTCGGACGCCTGGGCCCCACGGACATCTTGGTCTCCCCGGACGCCTGGGCCCTTCCAGGACGCCTGGGCCCCTCGGACACCTGGGTCTCCAGGACGCCTGGGCCCTTCCAGGACGCCTGGGCCCTTCCACGACTCCTGGGCCCTTCCAGGACTCCTGGGCCCCTCGGACACCTGGGTCTCCCCGGACGCCTGGGCCCTTCCAGGACGCCTGGGCCCCTCGGACATCTGGGTCCCCCCGGATCCCTGGGCCCCACGGACACCTGGGCCCTTCCAGGACGCCTGGGCCCCTCGGACATCTGGGTCTCCCCGGACGCCTGGGCCCTTCCAGGACGCCTGGGCCCTTCCAGGACGCCTGGGCCCCTCGGACACCTGGGTCTCCCCGGACGCCTGGGCCCTTCCAGGACGCTTTCCGCCCCTCGCGCCTCACCGGGAGGGTTCCCTTCGCCCACGCTCCTTTAGACGCGACCCGTCGAGCAAGGCTGGGACTAAGGTCGGATCCAGCCGCGGAATGATGCGGAATCCGAACGGAAAACCGACCTTTTTTAGGGAAGACGGTGGAGGAGGAGGGATGCGCCCGCCTGCCGGACGAGCCGCTGGTCGGACGGTTTCGGTGCCGGCTCGGGGCGGGCGGGTGGGTGCTGGGTGCTGCCTGCCCACGTCCCCCGTGGGGAGCTCCACAGCTGCCCTTCCGGCTCGGAGGTTTGCTCCGGAGCGTCGGCGCACCGGCTGCCCTGGTGGCTCCAAGGCCAAGACTAAGGCCAAGACTAACACCAAGACCAAGGCCAAGACCAAGACAAAGGCCAAAGCCAAGACCAAAGCCAAGACCAAGACTAACACCAAGGCCAAGACCAAGAACAAGACTAAAGCCAAGGCCAAGGCCAAGATCAAGGCCAAGACCAAGACCAAGGCCAAAGCTAAGGCCAAGGTAAGGGCAAGACCAAGGCCAAGACTAAAGCCAAGATCAAGACTAAGGCCAAAGCTAAGACCAAAGCCAAGCCCAAGACTAACACCAAGGCCAAGACCAAGACCAAGACTAACGCCAAGACCAAGGCCATGACCAAGGCCAAGACTAAGGCCAAGGCCAACACCAAGGCCAAGGTAAGGGCAAGACCAAGGCCAAGACTAAAGCCAAGACCAAGACTAAGGCCAAAGCTAAGACCAAAGCCAAGCCCGAGACTAATGCCAAGGTCAAGACCAAGACTAACGCCAACACCAAAGCCAAGACCAAGACTAACGCCAAGACCAAGGCCATGACCAAGGCCAAGGCCAAGACTAAGGCCAAGGCCAAGATCAAGGCCAAGACCAAGACTAAGGCCAAGACCAAGGCCAAGACTAAGGCCAAGACTAAAGCCAAGACCAAGGCCAAGACTAAGGCCATGACCAAGACCAAGGCCAAGACTAAGGCCAAGGCCAACATCAAGGCCAAGACCAAGATCAAGGCCAAGGCTAAGACTAAAGCCAAGGCCAAAGCCAAGGCCAAGACCAAGACTAAGACTACAGCCAAGACCAAGGCCAAGTGACCTCGCCACCATCGCTGGAGCTTTTCTACTTCCACCTCCACCTCCGGCTCCTCTTTCTCCATGCCCAAATGTCTCCCTGGCTCCTTCCTGCCGTCACCTTGGGCACCATGGCTGCCCCACAGCTGCCTGTGGGAGGACTCCAGCTCCCAGCATGCCCCATGGCACCATGGCCGTCCCACAGCTGCCTGTGGGAGGACTCCAGCTCCCAGCATGCCCTGCAATACCATGGCTGCCCCACAGCTGCCTGCGGGAGGACTACAGCTCCCAGCATGCCCCGCGGCACCATGGCCGCCAGGAGGCCGAGGTCGGGTGGGGCTCGGGGCTGTTGGGGCCCTGGAGCAGTTTGGGGCTTTTTGGGGGTCCGGGTCTGGGGGTGACCATAGAGACGGGGCTGAGGATGTCCCAGACGGTCGCTCCTCCAGGTGACCATAGAGATGTGCTGGAGGCCAGACCGGAGGAGCCACTGGACCATAGAGATGGAGCAGAGGGTGTCCTGGACGTTCACTCCTCCAGGTGACCATGGAGATGTGCTGGAGGCTGGCCCAGAGGTGCCACTTGACCATAGAGATGGGGCAGAGGGTGTCCCAGATGGTCGCTCCTCCAGGTGACCATAGAGACATGCTGGAGGCTGGACCAGAAGAGCCACCTGCCCATAGAGACGGGCGGGTGTTCCAGACAGTTTTTCCTCCTGGCAACCATAGCGAGGGGCTGGGGAGGGAGCCCGGACGCCTGGGCCCTTCGGGTGGCCCCGGACGCCTGGGCCCCCTGTGCAGGCGCTGCGGGGTGGGGGAGGGTGGGGACACACCCGGACGCCTGGGCCCTTCCAGGACGCCTGGGCCCCTCAGACGCCTGGGCCCTTCCAGGACTCCTGGGCCCCTCAGGCATCTGGGTCCCCCCGGACGCCTGGGCCCTTCCAGGACTCCTGGGCCCCTCAGACATCTGGGTCCCCCCGGACGCCTGGGCCCTTCCAGGACTCCTGGGCCCCTCGGACATCTGGGTCTCCCCAGACCCCTGGGCCCTTCCAGGACTCCTGGGCCCCTTGGACATCTGGGTCCCCCCGGACACCTGGGCCCTTCCAGGACGCCTGGGCCCCTTGGACATCTGGGTCTCCATGGACGCCTGGGCCCTTCCAGGACGCCTGGGCCCTTCCAGGACGCCTGGGCCCCTCGGACATCTGGGTCTCCAGGACGCCTGGGCCCTTCCAGGACTCCTGGGCCCCTCGGACATCTGGGTCTCCATGGACGCCTGGGCCCTTCCAGGACGCCTGGGCCCTTCCAGGACGCCTGGGCCCCTCTGACATCTGGGTCTCCAGGACGCCTGGGCCCTTCCAGGACTCCTGGGCCCCTCGGACATCTGGGTCTCCCCGGACGCCTGGGCCCTTCCAGGACTCCTGGGCCCCTCAGACATCTGGGTCCCCCCGGACGCCTGGGCCCTTCCAGGACGCCTGGGCCCCTTGGACATCTGGGTCCCTCCCGGACGCCTGGGCCCTTCCAGGACGCCTGGGCCCCTTGGACATCTGGGTCCCTCCCGGACGCCTGGGCCCTTCCAGGACGCCTGGGCCCCTCGGACACCTGGGTCTCCCCGGACGCCTGGGCCCTTCCAGGACGCCTGGGCCCCTTGGACATCTGGGTCCCTCCCGGACGCCTGGGCCCTTCCAGGACTCCTGGGCCCCTCGGACATCTGGGTCTCCCCGGACACCTGGGCCCTTCCAGGACGCCTGGGCCCCTCGGACATCTGGGTCCCCCCGGACACCTGGGCCCTTCCAGGACGCCTGGGCCCCTCAGACATCTGGTCTCCCCGGACGCCTGGGCCCTTCCAGGACGCCTGGGCCCCTCGGACATCTGGGACCCCCGGACGCCTGGGCCCTTCCAGGACTCCTGGGCCCCTTGGACACCTGGGTCCCGCCGGACGCCTGGGCCCTTCCAGGACGCCTGGGCCCCTCAAAGATCTGGGTCCCCCCGGACGCCTGGGCCCTTCCAGGACTCCTGGGCCCCTCGGACACCTGGGCCCTTTGGACATCTGGGTCTCCCAGGACGCCTGGGCCCTTCCAGGACTCCTGGGCCCCTCGGACATCTGGGTCTCCCCAGACGCCTGGGCCCTTCCAGGACGCCTGGGCCCCTCGGACATCTGGGTCTCCCCGGACATCTGGGTCTCCAGGACGCCTGGGCCCCTCGGACGCCTGGGCCCCTCGGACATCTGGGTCCCCCCGGACGCCTGGGCCCTTCCAGGACACCTGGGCCCCTCGGACATCTGGGTCTCCCCGGACGCCTGGGCCCTTCCAGGACTCCTGGGCCCCTTGGACACCTGGGTCCCGCCGGACACCTGGGCCCTTCCAGGACGCCTGGTCCCCTCGGACATCTGGGTCCCCCCGGACGCCTGGGCCCTTCCAGGACTCCTGGGCCCCTCGGACATCTGGGTCCCCCCGGACGCCTGGGCCCTTCCAGGACGCCTGGGCCCCTCGGACATCTGGGTCTCCCTCGGACGCCTGGGCCCTTCCAGGACTCCTGGGCCCCTCGGACATCTGGGTCTCCCCGGACACCTGGGCCCTTCCAGGACTCCTGGGCCCCTCGGACATCTGGGTCTCCCCGGACGCCTGGGCCCTTCCAGGACGCCTGGGCCCCTCGGACATCTGGGTCCCCCCGGATGCCTGGGCCCTTCCAGGACGCCTGGGCCCCTCGGACATCTGGGTCCCCCCGGATGCCTGGGCCCTTCCAGGACTCCTGGGCCCCTCGGACGCCTGGGTCTCCCCGGACGCCTGGGCCCTTCCAGGACGCCTGGGCCCCTCGGACATCTGGGTCCCCCCGGACGCCTGGGCCCTTCCAGGACTCCTGGGCCCCTCGGACATCTGGGTCCCCCCGGACGCCTGGGCCCTTCCAGGACGCTTTCCGCCCCTCGCGCCTCAACGGGAGGGTTCCCTTCGCCCACGCTCCTTTAGACGCGACCCGGCGAGCAAGGCTGGGACTAAGGTCGGATCCAGCCGCGGAATGATGCGGAACCCGAACGGAAAACCGACCTTTTTTAGGGAAGACGGTGGAGGAGGAGGGATGCGCCCGCCTGCCGGACAAGCCGCTGGTCGGATGGTTTCGGTGCCGGCTCGGGGCGGGCGGGTGGGTGCTGGGTGCTGCCTGCCCACGTCCCCCGTGGGGAGCTCCACAGCTGCCCTTCCGGCTCGGAGGTTTGCTCCGGAGCGTCGGCGCACCGGCTGCCCTGGTGGCTCCTAGGCCAAGGCCAAGGCCAAGACCAAGGCCAAGACCAAGGCCAAGGCCAAGACCAAGGCAAAGACCAAGACTAAGGCCAAGACCAAGGCCAACATCAAGGCCAAGACCAAAGCCAAGACTAACGCCAAGGCCAAGATCAAGACTAAGGCCAAGACCAAGACTAACGCCAAGCCAAGACCAAGACCAAGGCCACGACCAAGGCCAAGACCAAGACAAATACCAAGACCAAAGCCAAGACCAGGACTAAGGCCAAAACCAAGGCCATGACCAAGACCAAGACCAAGACTAAGGCCAAGACTAAAGCCAAGACCAAGGCCATGACCAAGACCAAGGCCAAGACCAAGACCAAGGCCAACATCAAGGCCAAGACTAAAGCCAAGGCCAAGGCAAGGCCAAGACTAAGGCCAAGGCCAACATCAAGGCCAAGACCAAGATCAAGGCCAAGGCCAAAGCTAAGACCAAGGCCAAGTGACCTCGCCACCATCGCTGGAGCTTTTCTGCCTCCACCTCCACCTCTGGCTCCTCCTTCTCCATGCCCAAATGTCTCCCCGGCTCCTTCCTGCCGTCACCTTGTGCACCATGGCTGCCCCACAGCTGCCTGCAGGAGGACTACAGCTCCCAGCATGCCCCGCGGCACCATGGCTGCCCCACAGCTGCCTGCAGGAGGACTACAGTTCCCAGCATGCCCCGCGGCACCATGGCTGCCCCACAGCTGCCTGTAGGAGGACTACAGTTCCCAGCATGCCCCGCGGCACCATGGCCACCAGGAGGGCGAGGTCGGGTGGGGCTCGGGGCTGTTGGGGCCCTGGAGCAGTTTGGGGCTGTTTTGGGGTCCGGGGTCTGGGGGTGACCATAGAGACGGGGCTGAGGGTGTCCTAGACGTTCGCTCCTCCAGGTGACCATAGAGATGTGCTGGAGGCCGGACCAGAGGTGCTGCCTGACCATAGAGATGGGACTGAGGGTGTCCCGGACAGTCGCTCCTCCAGGCGACCATAGAGGCGCACAGGAGGCCTGCCCAGAGGAGCCACCTGGCCATAGAGACGGTGTGGGCAGAGCGCCCGCAACCATAGAGCCGCGGCACTCCCCCCAGCCCGCCCACCTCCCGCCGCGGCCGCTCTGGTCCGCGCTCTCGGTGGCCAGGAGGGGGCGGGGCCGCGGGCGGGCGTTATGCAAATGAGGCGGCCGGGGGGGGGGCGTTTCCTGGCAGCCTTTGCGCGGCGCCAGCAGCGGCGGTATTGTGGCGGGGGGGGGGGGGGGAGGGGACCGGACGCCTGGGCCCCTCGGATGCCTGGGCCCTTCCAGGACGCCTGGGCCCCTCGGACGCCTGGGCCCTTCCAGGACTCCTGGGCCCCTCGGACATCTGGGTCTCCCCGGACGCCTGGGCCCTTCCAGGACGCCTGGGCCCCTCGGACATCTGGGCCCTTCCAGGACGCCTGGGCCCCTCGGACACCTGGGCCCCCCCGACGCCTGGGCCCTTCCAGGACGCCTGGGCCCCTCGGACATCTGGGTCCCCCCGGACGCCTGGGCCCTTCCAGGACGCCTGGGCCCCTCGGACATCTGGGTCCCGCCGGACGCCTGGGCCCTTCCAGGACGCCTGGGCCCCTCGGACATCTGGGTCCCGCCAGACGCCTGGGCCCTTCCAGGACGCCTGGGCCCCTCAAAGATCTGGGTCTCCCCGGACGCCTGGGCCCTTCCAGGACTCCTGGGCCCCTCGGACACCTGGGTCCCGCCGGACGCCTGGGCCCTTCCAGGACGCCTGGGCCCCTCGGACATCTGGGTCTCCCCGGACGCCTGGGCCCTTCCAGGACGCCTGGGCCCCTCGGACACCTGGGCCCTTTGGACATCTGAGTCTCCCAGGACGCCTGGGCCCTTCCAGGACTCCGGGGCCCCTCGGACACCTGGGCCCCCCGGACGCCTGGGCCCTTCCAGGACTCCTGGGCCCCTCGGACACCTGGGCCCTTTGGACATCTCAGTCTCCCAGGACGCCTGGGCCCTTCCAGGACTCCTGGGCCCCTTGGACATCTCAGTCTCCCAGGACGCCTGGGCCCTTCCAGGACGCCTGGGCCCCTCGGACATCTGGGTCTCCCCAGACATCTGGGTCTCCAGGACGCCTGGGCCCCTCGGACGCCTGGGCCCCTCGGACATCTGGGTCCCCCCGGACGCCTGGGCCCTTCCAGGACGCCTGGGCCCCTCGGACATCTGGGTCTCCCTGGACGCCTGGGCCCTTCCAGAACTCCTGGGCCCCTCGGACATCTGGGTCTCCCCGGACGCCTGGGCCCTTTCAGGACGCCTGGGCCCTTCCAGGATGCCTGGGCCCCTTGGACACCTGGGTCCCGCCGGACGCCTGGGCCCTTCCAGGACGCCTGGGCCCCTCGGACATCTGGGTCTCCCCGGACGCCTGGGCCCTTCCAGGACGCCTGGGCCCCTCGGACATCTGGGTCTCCAGGACGCCTGGGCCCTTCCAGGACTCCTGGGCCCCTCGGACATCTGAGTCTCCAGGACGCCTGGGCCCTTCCAGGACTCCTGGGCCCCTCGGACATCTGGGTCCCGCCGGACACCTGGGCCCTTCCAGGACTCCTGGGCCCCTCGGACATCTGGGTCTCCCCGGACGCCTGGGCCCTTCCAGGACGCCTGGGCCCCTCAAAGATCTGGGTCCCCCCGGACGCCTGGGCCCTTCCAGGACTACTGGGCCCCTCGGACATTTGGGCCCTTCCAGGACTCCTGGGCCCCTCGGACACCGGGGCCCTTTGGACATCTGAGTCTCCCAGGACGCCTGGGCCCTTCCAGGACGCCTGGGCCCCTCGGACATCTGGGTCCCCCCGGACGCCTGGGCCCTTCCAGGACTCCTGGGCCCCTCAGACATCTGGGTCTCCCCGGACGCCTGGGCCCTTCCAGGACGCCTGGGCCCTTCCAGGACTCCTGGGCCCCTCGGACACCTGGGCCCTTTGGACATCTCAGTCTCCCAGGACGCCTGGGCCCTTCCAGGACTCCTGGGCCCCTTGGACATCTGGGCCCCCCCGGACGCCTGGGCCCTTCCAGGACTCCTGGGCCCCTCGGACACCTGGGCCCTTTGGACATCTCAGTCTCCCAGGACGCCTGGGCCCTTCCAGGACTCCTGGGCCCCTCGGACATCTGGGCCCCCCCGGACGCCTGGGCCCTTCCAGGACGCCTGGGCCCCTCGGACATCTGGGTCTCCCCAGACGCCTGGGCCCTTCCAGGACTCCTGGGCCCCTCGGACATCTGGGTCTCCCGGACATCTGGGTCTCCAGGACGCCTGGGCCCCTCGGACGCCTGGGCCCCTCGGACATCTGGGCCCCCCCGGACGCCTGGGCCCTTCCAGGACGCCTGGGCCCCTCGGACATCTGGGTCTCCCCGGACGCCTGGGCCCTTCCAGGACTCCTGGGCCCCTTGGACACCTGGGTCCCGCCGGACGCCTGGGCCCTTCCAGGACGCCTGGGCCCCTCGGACATCTGGGTCTCCCCGGACGCCTGGGCCCTTCCAGGACGCCTGGGCCCCTCGGACATCTGGGTCTCCAGGACGCCTGGGCCCTTCCAGGACTCCTGGGCCCCTCGGACATCTGAGTCTCCAGGACGCCTGGGCCCTTCCAGGACTCCTGGGCCCCTCGGACATCTGGGTCCCGCCGGACGCCTGGGCCCTTCCAGGACTCCTGGGCCCCTCGGACATCTGGGTCCCGCCGGACGCCTGGGCCCTTCCAGGACGCCTGGGCCCCTCAAAGATCTGGGTCCCCCCGGACGCCTGGGCCCTTCCAGGACTACTGGGCCCCTCGGACATTTGGGCCCTTCCAGGACTCCTGGGCCCCTCGGACACCGGGGCCCTTTGGACATCTGAGTCTCCCAGGACGCCTGGGCCCTTCCAGGACGCCTGGGCCCCTCGGACATCTGGGTCCCCCCGGACGCCTGGGCCCTTCCAGGACGCCTGGGCCCCTCGGACATCTGGGTCTCCCCGGACGCCTGGGCCCTTCCAGGACTCCTGGGCACCTCGGACATCTGAGTCTCCAGGACGCCTGGGCCCTTCCAGGACGCCTGGGCCCCTCGGACATCTGGGTCCCCCCGGACGCCTGGGCCCTTCCAGGACTCCTGGGCCCCTCGGACACCTGGGCCCTTCCAGGACTCCTGGGCCCCTCGGACATCTGAGTCTCCAGGACGCCTGGGCCCTTCCAGGACGCCTGGGCCCCTCGGACATCTGGGTCTCCCCGGACGCCTGGGCCCTTCCAGGACGCCAGGGCCCCTCGGACATCTGGGCCCTTCCAGGACGCCTGGGCCCCTCGGACATCTGGGTCTCCCCGGACACCTGGGCCCTTCCAGGACTCCTGGGCCCCTTGGACACCTGGGTCCCGCCGGACGCCTGGGCCCTTCCAGGACGCCTGGGCCCCTCGGACATCTGGGTCTCCCCGGACGCCTGGGCCCTTCCAGGACTCCTGGGCCCTTCTAGGACGCCTGGGCCCCTCGGACATCTGGGTCTCCAGGACGCCTGGGCCCTTCCAGGACTCCTGGGCCCCTCGGACATCTGGGCCCCCCCGGACGCCTGGGCCCTTCCAGGACGCCTGGGCCCCTCGGACATCTGGGTCTCCCCGGACGCCTGGGCCCTTCCAGGACGCCTGGGCCCCTCAAAGATCTGGGTCCCCCCGGACGCCTGGGCCCTTCCAGGACTCCTGGGCCCCTCGGACATCTGGGTCCCCCCGGACGCCTGGGCCCTTCCAGGACGCCTGGGCCCTTCCAGGACTCCTGGGCCCCTTGGACATCTGGGTCTCCCCGGACACCTGGGCCCTTCCAGGACGCCTGGGCCCTTCCAGGACGCCTGGGCCCCTAGGACATCTGGGTCTCCCCGGACACCTGGGCCCTTCCAGGACGCCTGGGCCCCTCGGACATCTGGGTCTCCCCGGACATCTGGGTCTCCAGGACGCCTGGGCCCCTCGGACATCTGGGTCCCCCTGGACGCCTGGGCCCTTCCAGGACGCCTGGCCCCCTCGGACATCTGGGCCCCCCCGGACGCCTGGGCCCTTCCAGGACTCCTGGGCCCCTTGGACACCTGGGTCTCCAGGACGCCTGGGCCCTTCCAGGACTCCTGGGCCCCTCGGACACCTGGGTCTCCAGGACGCCTGGGCCCTTCCAGGACGCCTGGGCCCCTCAAAGATCTGGGTCCCCCCGGACGCCTGGGCCCTTCCAGGACTACTGGGCCCCTCGGACACCTGGGCCCTTCCAGGACTCCTGGGCCCCTCGGACATCTGGGTCCCCCCGGACGCCTGGGCCCTTCCAGGACGCCTGGGCCCCTCGGACACCTGGGTCTCCCCGGACGCCTGGGCCCTTCCAGGACTCCTGGGCCCCTCGGACATCTGGGTCCCCCCGGACGCCTGGGCCCTTCCAGGACTCCTGGGCCCCTCGGACACCTTGGTCCCGCCGGACGCCTGGGCCCTTCCAGGACGCCTGGGCCCTTCCAGGACGCCTGGGCCCCTCGGACATCTGGGTCTCCAGGACGCCTGGGCCCTTCCAGGACTCCTGGGCCCCTCGGACATCTGGGTCCCCCCGGACGCCTGGGCCCTTCCAGGACGCCTGGGCCCCTCGGACATCTGGGTCTCCCCGGACGCCTGGGCCCTTCCAGGACGCCTGGGCCCTTCCAGGACGCCTGGGCCCCTCGGACATCTGGGTCTCCAGGACGCCTGGGCCCCTCCGACATCTGGGTCCCCCCAGACGCCTGGGCCCTTCCAGGACGCCTGGGCCCTTCCAGGACTCCTGGGCCCCTCGGACGCCTGGGCCCTTCCAGGACTCCTGGGCCCCTCGGACATCTGGGTCTCCCCGGACATCTGGGTCTCCAGGACGCCTGGGCCCCTCGGACGCCTGGGCCCCTCGGACATCTGGGTCCCCCCGGACGCCTGGGCCCTTCCAGGACGCCTGGGCCCCTCGGACATCTGGGTCTCCCCGGACGCCTGGGCCCTTTCAGGACGCCTGGGCCCTTCCAGGACTACTGGGCCCCTCGGACATCTGGGCCCTTCCAGGACTCCTGGGCCCCTCGGACATCTGGGTCTCCCCGGACACCTGGGCCCTTCCAGGACGCCTGGGCCCCTCGGACATCTGGGCCCCCCGGACGCCTGGGCCCTTCCAGGACTCCGGGGCCCCTTGGACACCTGGGTCCCGCCGGACGCCTGGGCCCTTCCAGGACGCCTGGGCCCTTCTAGGACGCCTGGGCCCCTCGGACATCTGGGTCCCCCCGGACGCCTGGGCCCTTCCAGGACGCCTGGGCCCCTCGGACACCTGGGCCCTTCCAGGACTCCTGGGCCCCTCGGACACCTGGGTCCCCCCGGACGCCTGGGCCCTTCCAGGACGCCTGGGCCCCTCAGACATCTGGGTCTCCCCGGACGCCTGGGCCCTTCCAGGACGCCTGGGCCCCTCGGACATCTGGGCCCTTCCAGGACTCCTGGGCCCTTCCAGGACTCCTGGGCCCCTCGGACACCTGGGCCCCCCGGACGCCTGGGCCCTTCCAGGACTCCTGGGCCCCTCGGACACCTGGGCCCTTTGGACATCTCAGTCTCCCAGGACGCCTGGGCCCTTCCAGGACTCCTGGGCCCCTTGGACATCTGGGCCCCCCCGGACGCCTGGGCCCTTCCAGGACGCCTGGGCCCCTCGGACATCTGGGTCTCCCCAGACGCCTGGGCCCTTCCAGGACTCCTGGGCCCCTCGGACATCTGGGTCTCCCGGACATCTGGGTCTCCAGGACGCCTGGGCCCCTCGGACGCCTGGGCCCCTCGGACATCTGGGCCCCCCCGGACGCCTGGGCCCTTCCAGGACGCCTGGGCCCCTCGGACATCTGGGTCTCCCCGGACGCCTGGGCCCTTCCAGGACTCCTGGGCCCCTTGGACACCTGGGTCCCGCCGGACACCTGGGCCCTTCCAGGACGCCTGGGCCCCTCGGACATCTGGGTCTCCCCGGACGCCTGGGCCCTTCCAGGACTCCTGGGCCCCTTGGACACCTGGGTCCCGCCGGACACCTGGGCCCTTCCAGGACGCCTGGGCCCCTCGGACATCTGGGTCTCCCCGGACGCCTGGGCCCTTCCAGGACGCCTGGGCCCCTCGGACATCTGGGTCTCCAGGACGCCTGGGCCCTTCCAGGACTCCTGGGCCCCTCGGACATCTGGGTCTCCCTCGGACGCCTGGGCCCTTCCAGGACGCCTGGGCCCCTCGGACATCTGGGTCCCCCCGGACGCCTGGGCCCTTCCAGGACTCCTGGGCCCCTTGGACATCTGGGTCTCCAGGACGCCTGGGCCCTTCCAGGACTCCTGGGCCCCTCGGACATCTGGGTCCCCCCGGACGCCTGGGCCCTTCCAGGACGCCTGGGCCCCTCGGACATCTGGGTCTCCCCGGACGCCTGGGCCCTTCCAGGACGCCTGGGCCCTTCCAGGACGCCTGGGCCCCTCGGACATCTGGGTCTCCAGGACGCCTGGGCCCCTCCGACATCTGGGTCCCCCCAGACGCCTGGGCCCTTCCAGGACGCCTGGGCCCTTCCAGGACTCCTGGGCCCCTCGGACGCCTGGGCCCTTCCAGGACTCCTGGGCCCCTCGGACATCTGGGTCTCCCCGGACATCTGGGTCTCCAGGACGCCTGGGCCCCTCGGACGCCTGGGCCCCTCGGACATCTGGGTCCCCCCGGACGCCTGGGCCCTTCCAGGACGCCTGGGCCCCTCGGACATCTGGGTCTCCCCGGACGCCTGGGCCCTTCCAGGACGCCTGGGCCCTTCCAGGACTACTGGGCCCCTCGGACATCTGGGCCCTTCCAGGACTCCTGGGCCCCTCGGACATCTGGGTCTCCCCGGACACCTGGGCCCTTCCAGGACGCCTGGGCCCCTCGGACATCTGGGCCCCCCGGACGCCTGGGCCCTTCCAGGACTCCGGGGCCCCTTGGACACCTGGGTCCCGCCGGACGCCTGGGCCCTTCCAGGACGCCTGGGCCCTTCTAGGACGCCTGGGCCCCTCGGACATCTGGGTCCCCCCGGACGCCTGGGCCCTTCCAGGACGCCTGGGCCCCTCGGACACCTGGGCCCTTCCAGGACTCCTGGGCCCCTCGGACACCTGGGTCCCCCCGGACGCCTGGGCCCTTCCAGGACGCCTGGGCCCCTCAGACATCTGGGTCTCCCCGGACGCCTGGGCCCTTCCAGGACGCCTGGGCCCCTCGGACATCTGGGCCCTTCCAGGACTCCTGGGCCCTTCCAGGACTCCTGGGCCCCTCGGACACCTGGGTCCCGCCGGACGCCTGGGCCCTTCCAGGACGCCTGGGCCCCTCGGACACCTGGGCCCTTTGGACATCTCAGTCTCCCAGGACGCCTGGGCCCTTCCAGGACTCCTGGGCCCCTTGGACATCTGGGCCCCCCCGGACGCCTGGGCCCTTCCAGGACGCCTGGGCCCCTCGGACATCTGGGTCTCCCCAGACGCCTGGGCCCTTCCAGGACGCCTGGGCCCCTCGGACATCTGGGTCTCCCGGACATCTGGGTCTCCAGGACGCCTGGGCCCCTCGGACGCCTGGGCCCCTCGGACATCTGGGCCCCCCCGGACGCCTGGGCCCTTCCAGGACGCCTGGGCCCCTCGGACACCTGGGTCTCCCCGGACGCCTGGGCCCTTCCAGGACTCCTGGGCCCCTTGGACACCTGGGTCCCGCCGGACACCTGGGCCCTTCCAGGACGCCTGGGCCCCTCGGACATCTGGGTCTCCCCGGACGCCTGGGCCCTTCCAGGACTCCTGGGCCCCTTGGACACCTGGGTCCCGCCGGACACCTGGGCCCTTCCAGGACGCCTGGGCCCCTCGGACATCTGGGTCTCCCCGGACGCCTGGGCCCTTCCAGGACGCCTGGGCCCCTCGGACATCTGGGTCTCCAGGACGCCTGGGCCCTTCCAGGACTCCTGGGCCCCTCGGACATCTGGGTCTCCCTCGGACGCCTGGGCCCTTCCAGGACGCCTGGGCCCCTCGGACATCTGGGTCCCCCCGGACGCCTGGGCCCTTCCAGGACTCCTGGGCCCCTTGGACATCTGGGCTCTTCCAGGACGCCTGGGCCCTTTCAGGACGCCTGGGCCCCTCGGACATCTGGGCTCTTCCAGGACGCCTGGGCCCCTCGGACATCTGGGTCTCCCTCGGACGCCTGGGCCCTTCCAGGACTCCTGGGCCCCTCGGACATCTGGGTCTCCCTCGGACGCCTGGGCTCTTCCAGGACGCCTGGGCCCCTCGGACATCTGGGTCTCCCTCGGACGCCTGGGCCCTTCCAGGACTCCTGGGCCCCTCGGACATCTGGGTCTCCCTCGGACGCCTGGGCCCTTCCAGGACTCCTGGGCCCCTCGGACATCTGGGCCCCTCGGACATCTGGGTCGCCCCGGACGCCTGGGCCCTTCCAGGACTCCTGGGCCCCTCGGACACCTGGGTCTCCCCGGACGCCTGGGCCCTTCCAGGATGCCTGGGCCCCTCGGACACCTGGGTCTCCCCGGATGCCTGGGCCCTTCCAGGACGCTTTCCGCCCCTCGCGCCTCACCGGGAGGGTTCCCTTCGCCCACGCTCCTTTAGACGCGACCCGTCGAGCAAGGCTGGGACTAAGGTCGGACCCAGCCGCGGAATGATGCGGAATCCGAACGGAAAACCGACCTTTTTTAGGGAAGACGGTGGAGGAGGAGGGATGCGCCCGCCTGCCGGACGAGCCGCTGGTCGGACGGTTTCGGTGCCGGCTCGGGGCGGGCGGGTGGGTGCTGGGTGCTGCCTGCCCACGTCCCCCGTGGGGAGCTCCACAGCTGCCCTTCCGGCTCGGAGGTTTGCTCCGGAGCGTCGGCGCACCGGCTGCCCTGGTGGCTCCAAGGCCAAGGCCAAGGCCAAGACTAACGCCAAGACCAAGACTAACGCCAAGGCCAAGACCAAGACTAAGGGCAAGACCAAGGCCAAGGCCAAGACTAACGCCAAGACCAAGACTAAGGCCAAGACCAAGGCCAAGGCCAAGGCCAAGGCCAATATCAAGCCCAAGACCCAGAGCAAGGTCAAGACCAAGGCCAAGACCAAGACTAAGGCCAAGGCCAAAGCCAAGAGCTAGGCCAAGGCCAACATCAAGGCCAAGAGCAAGGCCAAGGCCAAGAGCAAGGCCAAGGCCAAGGCCAAGACTAAAGCCAAGGCCAAGACCAAGGCCAAGGCCAAGACCAAGACTAAGACTACAGCCAAGACCAAGGCCAAGACCAAGACTAAGGCCAAGGCCAAGGCCAAGAAGGCTCTTCAACATGAGTGACCTCACCACCATCACTGGAGCTTTTCTGCCTCCACCTCCACCTCTGGCTCCTCTTTCTCCATGCCCAAATGTCTCCCCGGCTCCTTCCTGCCGTCACCTTGGGCACCATGGCTGCCCCACAGCTGCCTGCGGGAGGACTACAGCTCCCAGCATGCCCTGCAATACCATGGCCGCCCCACAGCTGCCTGCGGGAGGACTACAGCTCCCAGCAGGCCCCACGGCACCATGGCCACCCCACAGCTGCCTGCGGGAGGACTACAGCTCCCAGCATGCCCTGCAGCACCATGGCCGCCATGAGGCCGAGGACGGGCGGGTCTCGGGGCCGTTGGGGCCCTGGAGCAGTTTGGGGCTGTTTTGGGGTCCGGGTCTGGGGATGACCATAGAGATGGGGCTGAGGGTGTCCTAGACGGTCGCTCCTCCAGGCGACCATAGAGACATGCTGGAGGCTAGACCAGAGGTGCTGCCTGGCCATAGAGATGGGGCTGAGGGTGTCCCAGACAGTCGCTCTTCCAGGCGACCATAGAGATATGCTGAGGCTGGACCAGAAGAGCCACCTGCCCATAGAGACGGGAGGGTGTTCCAGACAGTTTTTCCTCCTGGCAACCATAGAGATGCGCTGGAGGCTGGACCAGAGGTGCCACCTGGCCATAGAGATGGGGCAGAGGGTGTCCCAGACGGTCGCTCCTCCAGGCGACCATAGAGACATGCTGGAGGCCAGCCCAGAGGTGCTGCCTAACCATAGAGCTGGAGCACACCGTGTCCTAGATGGTCGCTCCTCCCGGCAACCATAGAGATGAGCTGGAGGTCGGACCAGAGGTGCTGATTCACCATAGAGATGGGGCCGAGGGTGTCCTGGACAGTCGCTCCTCCAGGCGACCATAGAGATATGCTGGAGGCCGGCCCAGAGGTGCTGCCTAATCATAGGGCTGGAGCACACCGTGTCCTAGATGGTCGCTCCTCCCAGCAACCATAGAGATGTGCTGGAGGTCGGACCAGAGGTGCTGCCTGACCATAGAGATGGGACTGAGGGTGTCCCGGACAGTCGCTCCTCCAGGCGACCATAGAGACGCGCAGGAGGCCTGCCCAGAGGAGCCATCTGGCCATAGAGACGGTGTGGGCAGAGCGCCCCCAACCATAGAGCTGCGGCACACACCCCCCAGCCCGCCCACCCCTCCCGCCGCGGCTGCTCTGGTCCGCGCTCTTGGTGGCCGGGAGGGGGCGGGGCTGAGGGCGGGCGTTATGCAAATGAGGCGGCCGGGGGGCTTTTCCCGGCGGCATTTGCGCAGCGCTGGCAGCGGCAGTATTGGGGTGGGGGGGGGGGGAGGCGCCCGGACACCTGGGCCCCTCGGACACGGGGTGAAGGTGGGGGGCAGCTTGGGGGGCAGCCGGACGCCTGGGCCCCCTGAATGCCTGCGGCGCCCGGACGCCTGGGCCCCTCCATTGCCTGGGTGCCGCGTCCACGCGCTGAGGGGGAGGCGGCTGGGGGGGGCTCGGACGCCTGGGCCCCTCGGACGCCTGGGCCCCTGGGACATGGGGTGGGGGCACTTGGGTGCCTGGGTTGCCCGGACGCCTGGGCCCCTCACGGCAAAGGGTGGGAAGGTTTGGTCAGGTGGGAGCAGGGGGCCCAGGCGTCCGGGGGAATCGGGGGACCCAGGCATCCGGGGCAGCCTCCAGCCGACCCCCCTTTCCCATATCCAGAGGGCCCAGGAGTCCAGGAGGGGCCCAGGCGTCCTGGAAGGCCCAGATGTCCGAGGGGCCCAGGCGTCCTGGAAGGGCCCAGGCGTCCGGGTGTGTCCTCCCCCTCCCCCACCCCGCAGCGCCTGCACAGGGGGCCCAGGCGTCCGGGGCCACCCAAAGGGCCCAGGCGTCCGGGCTCCCTCCCCAGCCCCTCGCTGCCTCTCTGCAGGGCCCAGGCCTCCGAGGGGCCCAGGCGTCCGGGGCACCCAGACACTCCAGCGCTCTCTGACCCATGTACTGGGGGCCCCGCACACCTGGGCCCCTCGGACGCCTGGGCCCCTCCTGCACCAGGGCAGGGGTTCGGCTGGGCAGAGAGGCCAGGATGCCTGGGCCCCCTGAATGCCCGGGTCTCCCGGACGCCTGGGCCCCTCGGACGCCTGGGCCCCCTGCACGTGTGCTGCAGGGTGGGGGCTGGGGACACTGCAGGACGCCTGGGCCCCTCGGACGTGGGGGGGGAAGGGGGGTCCGGGGGTGTCCGAGGGGCCCAGGCGTCCGGGCGCCCCCGTACATGGGTCAGGGGGAGCCTGAATGCCCAGGTCTCCCGGACGCCTGGGCCCCTCGGACATGGTGTGAGGTGGGGGACGCCCAGACACCTGGGCCCCGCAGGGATTTGGGTGCCCCCAATTCCCCCGGACGCCTGGGCCCCTCGCGGCAAAGGGTGGGAAGGTTTGGTCGGGTGGGAGCAGGGGGCCCAGGCATCCGGGGGCATCCGAGGGGCCCAGGCGTCCGGGTGCAGCCCCAGCCCCCACCCTGCAGCACACGCGCAGGAGGCCCAGGCGTCCAAGGGGCCCAGGCGTCCGGGAGACCCGGGCATTCAGGGGGCCCAGGCATCCTGGGGGGAAGCAGGTGTCCGGCAGCATTCGAGGGGCCCAGGTGTCCGGGCCCCCATACAAGGCTCGGGGGGGGGGGGGCCTGAGTGTCTGGATGCCCGGATGCCTGGGCCCCTTGGAGCCCCCCAGCCCCGTGGACGAGGGGCCCAGGCGTCCGGGGGAGTCAGGGGGACCCAATTCCCCGAGGGGCCCAGGCGTCCGGGGAACCCCCCCCCCCAATGCAGCCCCTCCCATATCAGTGCACAGAGGGCCCAGGCGTCCGGGCGTCCCCACCTCACACCGTGTCCGAGGGGCCCAGGCGTCCGGGGGCATCCGAGGGGCCCAGGCATCCAGGGCAGCCCCCAGCCGACCCCCCTTCCCCGTGTCCAGAGGGCCCAGGCATCCAGGAGGGGCCCAGGCGTCCGAGGGGCCCAGGCGTCCGGGAGACCTGGGCATTCAGGCACCGCCCGACCCATGTACAGCGGCTCCCGGACGCCTGGGCCCCTCGTCCATGGCATGAGGTGGTAGGTTGCCCGGATGCCTGGGCCCCTCAGAGCATTGGGTCTCCCGGACGCCTGGGCCCTTCCAGGACGCTTTCCGCCCCTCGCGCCTCACCGGGAGGGTTCCCTTCGCCCACGCTCCTTTAGACGCGACCCGTCGAGCAAGGCTGGGACTAAGGTCGGATCCAGCCGCGGAATGATGCGGAATCCGAACGGAAAACCGACCTTTTTTAGGGAAGACGGTGGAGGAGGAGGGATGCGCCCGCCTGCCGGACGAGCCGCTGGTCGGACGGTTTCGGTGCCGGCTCGGGGCGGGCGGGTGGGTGCTGGGTGCTGCCTGCCCACGTCCCCCGTGGGGAGCTCCACAGCTGCCCTTCCGGCTCGGAGGTTTGCTCCGGAGCGTCGGCGCACCGGCTGCCCTGGTGGCTCCAAGGCCAAGGCCAAGACCAAGACCAAGGCCAAGGCCAAGGCCAAGACCAAGACTAAGGCCAAGACCAAGGCCAAGGCCAAGACCAAGGCCAAGATCAAGGCCAAGGCCAAGGCCAAGACTAACGCCAAGACCAAGGCCAAGGCCAAGCCCAAGACCAAGACCAAGGCCAAGACCAAGGCCAAGGCCAATATCAAGGCCAAGACCCAGAGCAAGGTCAAGACCAAGGCCAAGACCAAGACTAAGGCCAAGGCCAAAGCCAAGAGCAAGGCCAAGGCCAACATCAAGGCCAAGACTAAGGCCAAGGCCAAGATCAAGACTAAGGCCAAGACCAAGACCAAGGCCAAGGCTAAAAGCAAGCCAAGGCCAATATCAAGGCCAAGACCAAGGCCAAGACTAAGGCCAAGGCCAAGATCAAGACTAAGGCCAAGACCAAGGCCAAGGCCAAGGCTAAAACCAAGCCAAGGCCAAGGCCAAGAGCAAGACCAAGGCCAAGAACAAGACCAAGGACAAGGACAAGACCAAGGCCAAGACCAAGACTAAGGCCAAGACCAAGAGCAAGGCCAAGACCAAGAGCAAGGCCAAGACTAAGGCCAAGGCCAAGACTAAAGCCAAAGCCAAGGCCAAGGCCAAGACCAAGACCAGACTACAGCCAAGACCAAGGCCAAGTGACCTCGCCACCATCGCTGGAGCTTTTCTGCCTCCACCTCCACCTCTGGCTCCTCTTTCTCCATGCCCAAATGTCTCCCCGGCTCCTTCCTGCCGTCGCCTTGGGCACCATGGCTGCCCCACAGCTGCCTGCGGGAGGACTACAGCTCCCAGCATGCCCCGCGGCACCATGGCTGCCCCACAGCTGCCTGCGGGAGGACTACAGCTCCCAGCATGCCCCATGGCACCATGGCTGCCCCACAGCTGCCTGCGGGAGGACTACAGCTCCCAGCATGCCCCGCGGCACCATGGCCACCACAAGGCCGAGGTCGGGCAGGGCTCGGGGCTGTTGGGGCCCTGCAGCAGTTTGGGGCTGTTTTGGGTTCCAGGTCTGGGGGTGACCATAGAGACGGGGCTGAGGGTGTCCTAGACGGTCGCTCCTCCAGGTGACCATAGAGATGTGCTGGAGGTCGGACCAGAGGAGCCACTTGACCATAGAGACAGAGCAGAGGGTGTCCTGGACGTTCGCTCCTCCAGGCGACCATAGAGACACGCTGGAGGCTAGACCAGAGGTGCTGCCTGGCCATAGAGATGGGGCTGAGGGTGTCCCAGACAGTCGCTCTTCCAGGTGACCATAGAGATATGCTGGAGGCTGGACCAGAAGAGCCACCTGCCCTTAGAGACGGGAGGGTGTCCCAGACAGTTTTTCCTTCTGGCAACCATAGAGATGCGGTGGAGGCTGGACCAGAGGTGCCACCTGCCCATAGAGATGGGGCAGAGGGCGTCCCAGACGGTCGCTCCTCCAGGCGACCATAGAGACATGCTGGAGGCCGGCCCAGAGGTGCTGCCTAATCATAGAGCTGGAGCACACCGTGTCCTAGATGGTCGCTCCTCCCGGCAATGATAGAGATGTGCTGGAGGTCGGACCAGAGGTGCTGCCTGACCATAGAGATGGGGGCCGAGGGTGTCCCGGACAGTCGCTCCTCCAGGCAACCATAGAGACATGCAGGAGGCCTGCCCAGAGGAGCCACCTGACCATAGAGATGGTGTGGGCAGAGCGTTCCCCCAACCATAGAGCCGCTGCACCCCCCCCAGCACGACCCCCCCCTCCCGCCGCGGCCGCTCTGGTCCGCACTCTCTGTGTCCGGGAGGGGGCGGGGCCTCGGGCGGGTGTTATGCAAATGAGGCGGCCAGGGGGGGCGTTTCCCGGCGCCCTTTGCGCGGAGCTGGCAGCAGCGGTATTGGGGCGGGGGGGGGGGGGGCTCGGACGCCTGGGCCCCTCGGACGCCTGGGCCCCTCCTGCCCCAGGGGAGGGGTTGGGCTGGGCAGCAACACCAGGACGCCTGGGCCCCTCGGACGCCTGGGCCCGCTCTGAACGAGGGGAAGGGAGGGACCTGGGGCTCTGGGGGGGTCCGAGGGGCCCAGGCGTCCGGGGGGATCGGGGGCACCCAATTCCCCAAGGGGCCCAGGCGTCCGGGCAAGATCCCACCTCACACCATGTCCAAGGGGCCCAGGTGTCCGAGGGGCCCAGGCGTCCGGGCACCCCCAACCCACCCCCCCTTCCTTCGTGTACCGAGGACGCCTGGGCCCCTAGGAGAATTGCGTCTCCCGGACGCCTGGGCCCCCCCAATGGCCCTGGGCCCCCCCAAGCTCTGAGGGGCCCAGGCGTCCGGGCCCGTACCAAGATTTTCCCCCCTCCCCCTGTGTGCACGGGGCCCAGGCGTCCGGGGAAACCGGCTCTCCGAGGGGCCCAGGGGTCTGGGCAGCCCCTCCAGGCCGCTCCCCCCCCCCCACGTGTACGGGGGCCCAGGTGTCCGGGCATCTTGGGAGCCTCCCTCCCCACCCAGTGCAGGAGGGGCCCAGGCGTCCGAGGGGCCCAGGCGTCCGGGAGGACCCAGATGTCCGAGGGGCCCAGGCGTCCTGGAAGGGCCCAGGCGTCCGGGGAGACCCAGATGTCCGAGGGGCCCAGAAGTCCTGGAAGGGCCCAGGCGTCCTGGAGATCCAGATGTCCAAGGGGCCCAGGCGTCCGGGCTCCCCCAAACAGGCCCCCCCTTCCCTTCTGTACAGAGGACGCCTGGGTCCCCCGGACGCCTGGGCCCCCTGTGCAGGTGCTGCGGGGTGGGGGAGGGGGAGGACACACCCGGACGCCTGGGCCCTTCCAGGACGCTTTCCGCCCCTCGCGCCTCACCGGGAGGGTTCCCTTCGCCCACGCTCCTTTAGACGCGACCCGTCGAGCAAGGCTGGGACTAAGGTCGGACCCAGCCGCGGAATGATGCGGAATCCGAACGGAAAACCGACCTTTTTTAGGGAAGACGGTGGAGGAGGAGGGATGCGCCCGCCTGCCGGACGAGCCGCTGGTCGGACGGTTTCGGTGCCGGCTCGGGGCGGGCGGGTGGGTGCTGGGTGCTGCCTGCCCACGTCCCCCGTGGGGAGCTCCACAGCTGCCCTTCCGGCTCGGAGGTTTGCTCCGGAGCGTCGGCGCACCGGCTGCCCTGGTGGCTCCAAGGCCAAGGCCAAAGCCAAGACCAAGACTAAGGCCAAGACCAAGGCCAAGGCCAAGACTAAGGCCAAGGCCAACATCAAGGCCAACATCAAGGCCAAGACCAAGACCAAGGCCAAGACTAAGGCCAAGGCCAACATCAAGACAAGGCCAAGGCCAAGGCCAGGACCAAGACCAAGGCCAACATCAAGGCCAAGGCCATGACCAAGGCCATGACCAAGGCCAACATCAAGGCCAAGACTAAGACTAAGGCCAAGGCCAACATCAAGGCCAAGGCCAAGAGCAAGGCGAAGACCAAGGCGAAGGCCAAGGCCAAGACTAAAGCCAAGGCCAAGGCCAATTCCAAGACCAAGGCCAAGACCAAGGCCAAGACCAAGACTAAGGCCAAGGCCAAGGCCAAGAAGGTTCTGCAACACAAGTGACCTCGCCACCATCGCTGGAGCTTTTCTGCCTCCACCTCCACCTCTGGCTCCTCTTTCTCCATGCCCAAATGTCTCCCCGGCTCCTTCCTGCTGCCACCTTGGGCACCATGGCTGCCCCACTGCTGCCTGCAGGAGGACTACAGCTCCCAGCATGCCCTGCGGCACCATGGCTGCCCCACAGCTGCCTGCGGGAGGACTACAGCTCCCAGCATGCCCCGCAGCACCATGGCTGCCCCACAGCTGCCTGCGGGAGGACTACAGCTCCCAGCATGCCCCGCGGCACCATGGCCGCCACGAGGCCGAGGTCGGGTGGGGCTCGGGGCTGTTGGGGCCCTGCAGCAGTTTGGGGCTGTTTTGGGGTCCGGGTCTGGGGGTGACCATAGAGACGGGGCTGAGGGTGTCCTAGACGGTCGCTCCTCCAGGTGACCATAGAGACGTGCTGGAGGCCCACCCAGAGGAGCCATCTGACCATAGAGACGAGGCAGAGGGTGTCCGAGATGGTCGCTCCTCCAGGTGACCATAGAGACATGCTGGAGGCTAGACCAGAGGTGCTGCCTGGCCATAGAGATGGGGCTGAGGGTGTCCCAGACAGTTGCTCTTCCTGGCGACCATAGAGATATGCTGGAGGCTGGACCAGAAGAACCACCTGCCCATAGAGACGGGCAGGTGTCCCAGGCAGTTTTTCCTCCTGGCAACCATAGAGATGCGCTGGAGGCTGGACCAGAGGTGCCACCTGGCCATAGAGATGGGGCAGAGGGTGTCCTAGATGGTTGCTCCTCCAGGCGACCATAGAGACATGCTGGAGGCCCACCCAGAGGAGCCACATGACCATAGAGACGAGATTGGGGGGGGTCCCAGGCGGTCGCTCCTCCAGGCGACCATAGAGACATGCTGGAGGCCCACCCAGAGGAGCCACATGACCATAGAGACGAGATTTGGGGGGGTCCCAGACGGTCGCTCCTCCAGGCGACCATAGAGACATGCTGGAGGCCGGTGCAGAGGTGCTGCCTAATCACAGAGCTGGAGCACACCGTGTCCTAGATGGTTGCTCCTCCCGGCAACCATAGAGATGTGCTGGAGGTCGGACCAGAGGTGCTGATTCACCATAGAGATGGGGCCGAGCGTGTCCCGGACAGTCGCTCCTCCAGGCGACCATAGAGGCACGCAGGAGGCCCGCCCAGAGGAGCTGCCGGGCCATAGAGACGGTGTGGGCAGAACGCCCCCAACCATAGAGCCGCAGAACTCCCCCCAGCCCGCCCCCCCTCCCGCCGCGGCCGCTCTGGTCCGCGCTCTTGGTGGCCGGGAGGGGGCGGGGCTGAGGGCGGGCGTTATGCAAATGAGGTGGCCGGGGGGCTTTTCCCGGCGGCATTTGCACAGCGCCGGCAGCGGCAGTATTGGGGTGGGGGGAGGGGAGGGGACCGGACGCCTGGGCCCCTCGGATGCCCCCGGACACCTGGGCTCCCTGCTCCCACCCGACCAAACCTTCCCACCCTTTGCCGCAAGGGGCCCAGGTGTCCGGGGGGGACCCAGATGTCCAAGGGGCCCAGGCGTCCTGGAAGGGCCCAGGAGTCCTGGAAGGGCCCAGGCGTCCTGGAAGGGCCCAGGCGTCCGGGTGTGTCCTCCCCCTCCCCCACCCCCCAGCACCTGCACAGGGGGCCCAGGTGTCCGGGGCCACCCGAAGGGCCCAGGCGTCCGGGCTCCCTCCCCAGCCCCTCGCTGCCTCTCTGCAGGGCCCAGGCGTCCGAGGGGCCCAGGCGTCCGGGAGACCTGGGCATTCAGGCGCCCCCTGACCCATGTACGGGGGTGCCCGGACGCCTGGGCCCCTCGTCCATGGCGGGGCTGGGGAGGCGCCCGGACGCCTGGGCCCTTCCCGTGCCTCTGAGCCTCGGACGCCTGGGCCCCTCGGACCCCCCCGGACCCCCCCCTCCCCCCCCATGTCCGAGGGGCCCAGGCGTCCTGCAGTGTCCCCAGCCGCCACCCTGCAGCACACGCGCAGGGGGCCCAGGCGTCCGAGGGGCCCAGGCGTCCTGGCGTCTCTGCCCAGCCCAACCCCTGCCCCGGTGCAGGAGGGTCCCAGGCGTCCGGGGACACCTGAAGGGCCCAGGCGTCCGAGGGGCCCAGGCATCCGGGTGCGTCCCCACCCCGCAGCGCCTGCACAGGGGGCCCAGGCGTCCGGAGGGGATGCAGGTGTCTGGGGGCGTCTGAGGGGCCCAGGCGTCCGGGTGCCCCCCAAGCCGCCCCCCCCTTCACCCTGTGTCCGAGGGGCCCAGGCGTCCAGAGAGGCGGCTACCCGGACGCCTGGGCCCTCTGTGCATGCGCTGCGGGGTGGGGGAGGGTGGGGACACACCCGGATGCCTGGGCCCTTCCAGGACACCTGGGCCCCTCGGACGCCTGGGCCCTCCATCCCCAGGGTGACAGGGGAGGTGTGGGGGGTCCCCGGACGCCTGGGCCCCTCATGCAGGGGCTGCGTCAGAGGCAGCTGGGAAGGCAGCCGGACGCCTGGGCCCCTCGGACGCCCCCAGACACCTGCATCCCCCCAGGACACCTGGGCCCCCTGAATGTCTGGGAGCCCCGGACGCCTGGGCCCCTCCAATGCCTCTGCTGCCTCCAATGCCCCCGGACGCCTGGGCCCTCTGTTCCCCGCAGAGTTGGTCAGGGCGTCCCGGACGCCTGGGCCCCTTAGAGAATTGGGTCGCCCTGATTCGCCCGGACGCCTGGGCCCCCTGCACACAGGGGGAGGGGGGCAACTCTTGGCGGGAGCCCGGACGCCTGGGCCCCTCAGAGCTGGGGGGGCCCAGGGCCATTGGGGGGGCCCAGGCGTCCGGGAGACCCAGGGCTCTGCGCAAGGGGCCCAGGTGTCCGGGGGAATTGGGGGCACCCAATTCCCCGAGGGGCCCAGGCGTCCGGGGGCAGCGGAGGCAGCGGAGGCATTGGAAGGGCCCAGGCATCTGAGGGGCCCAGGCGTCCGGGCCCCCCCCGCCAAGCCCTGTGACCAGAGGGCCCAGGTGTCCGGGCCCCCTCCAGCTCCAACCACTCTTCCCTAGCTACAAAGGGCCCAGGAGTCCGAGGGGCCCAGGCGTCCAGGACATTCAGGCGCCCACTGACCCTGTACGGGGGCACCCGGACGCCTGGGCCCCCTGTGCAGGGTGGAAGGGGGTCGGGAGTGTGGATTCCCCGGACGCCTGGGCCCCTCGGCTGTGGGGTTGGGGGATCCGGGGGCATCAGAGGGGCCCAGGCATCCGGGTGCCCCTGTACATGGTCGGGGGGCGCTGGAGTGTCTGGGTGCCCCGGACGCCTGGGCCCCTCGGACGCCTGGGCCCTGCAGAGAGGCAGCGAGGGGCTGGGCAGGGAGCCCGGACGCCTGGGCCCTTCGGGTGGCCCCGGACGCCTGGGCCCCCTGTGCAGGCGCTGCGGGGTGGGGGAGGGTGGGGACACACTCGGACGCCTGGGCCCTTCCAGGACGCCTGGGCCCCTCTGACATCTGGGCCTTCCAGGACGCCCAGAGGAGCCACCTGGCCATAGAGACGGTGTGGGCAGAGCGTCCCCCCAACCATAAAGCCGCGGTGCCGCCCAGCCCGCCCCCCCATCCCGCCGCGGCCGCTCTGGTCCGCGCTCTCGGTGCCCGGGAGGGGGCGGGGCCTCGGGCGGGTGTTATGCAAATGAGGTGGCCGGGGGGGCACATTTCCCAGCGGCCTTTGCGCGGCGCCGGCAGCGGCGGTATTGGGGCGGGGGGGGGGGAGGGGACCGGACGCCTGGGCCCCTCCAGTGCCTCTGAGCCTCGGATGCCCCTGGATCCCCCCCCCCACCCATGTCTGAGGGGCCCAGGCGTCCGGGTGCGGCCCCAGCCCCCACCCTGCAGCACACGCGCAGGGGGCCCAGGCGTCCGAGGGGCCCAGGCGTCTGGAGAGGCAGCTACCCGGATGCCTGGGCCCTCTGTACATGGGGGGAGGGTGAGTGGCTATTGGGGGGGTTGTGGCCCGGACGCCTGGGCCCTCAGGGAATTGGGTGCCCCCGATTCCCCCGGATGCCTGGGCCCCTCGCGCAGAGCCCTGGGTCTCCCGGACGCCTGGGCCCCTCGCGGCAAAGGGTGGGAAGGTTTGGTCGGGTGGGAGCAGGGGGCCCAGGCATCCGGGGGCATCCGAGGGGCCCAGGCATCCGGGGCTCCAGACATTCAGAGGGCCCAGGTGTCCTGAGGGGATGCAGGTGTCTGGGGGTGTCGGAGGGGCCCAGGCGTCCGGAGAGGTGGCCACACGGGGCTCCCGGACGCCTGGGCCCTCTGTGCATGGGGGAGGGGGTCAGGAGCGGGGATCTGCAGGACGCCTGGGCCCCTTGTCCATGGGGTTGGGGGCTCTGGGGGCGTCCGAGGGGCCCAGGGCGTCCGGGTGCCTTCCCAGCCGCCTCTGGACGCAGGCCCCTGGATGAGGGGCCCAGGCGTCCGGGGACCCCCCCCCCACTCCCCCGTCACCCTGTGGATGGAGGGCCCAGGCGTCCTGGAAGGGCCCAGGCGTCCGAGGGGACCCAGATGTCCGAGGGGCCCAGGCGTCCCGGAAGGGCCCAGGCGTCCGGGTGTGTCCTCCCCCTCCCCCACCCTGCAGCGCCTGCACAGGGGGCCCAGGCGTCCGGGGCCACCCGAAGGGCCCAGGCGTCCGGGCTCCCTCCCCAGCCCCTCGCTGCCTCTCTGCAGGGCCCAGGCGTCCGAGGGGCCCAGGCGTCCGGGGCACCCAGACACTCCAGCGCCCCCCGACCGTGTACAGGGGCACCCGGACGGCCTGGGCCCCTCCGATGCCCCCGGATCCCCCAACCCCACAGCCGAGGGGCCCGGGCGTCCGGGGAATCCCCGCTCCCGACCCCCTTCCACCCTGCACAGGGGGCCCCAGGCGTCCGGGGGAACTAGGCGTCCTCTGTACAGAAGGGAAGGGGGGGGCGCTTTGGGGGAGCCCGGACGCCTGGGCCCCTCGGACATCTGGGTCTTCCCGGACGCCTGGGCCCTTCCAGGACTCCTGGGCCCCTCGGACATCTGGGTCTCCCCGGACGCCTGGGTCTCCAGGACGCCTGGGCCCCTCGGACGCCTGGGCCCCTCGGACATCTGGGTCCCCTCGGACGCCTGGGCCCTTCCAGGACGCCTGGGCCCCTCGGACATCTGGGTCCCCTCGGACGCCTGGGCCCTTCCAGGACGCCAGGGCCCCTCGGACATCTGGGCCCTTCCAGGACGCCTGGGCCCCTTCGACATCTGGGTCTCCCCGGACACCTGGGCCCTTCCAGGACTCCTGGGCCCCTTGGACACCTGGGTCCCGCCGGACGCCTGGACCCTTCCAGGACGCCTGGGCCCCTCGGACATCTGGGTCTCCAGGACGCCTGGGCCCTTCCAGGACTCCTGGGCCCTTCTAGGACGCCTGGGCCCCTCGGACATCTGAGTCTCCAGGACGCCTGGGCCCTTCCAGGACTCCTGGGCCCCTCGGACATCTGGGTCCCGCCAGACGCCTGGGCCCTTCCAGGACGCCTGGGCCCCTCAAAGATCTGGGTCCCCCCGGACGCCTGGGCCCTTCCAGGACGCCTGGGCCCCTCGGACGCCTGGGCCCTTCCAGGACTCCTGGGCCCCTTGGACACCTGGGTCCCGCCGGACGCCTGGGCCCTTCCAGGACGCCTGGGCCCTTCCAGGACGCCTGGGCCCCTCGGACATCTGGGTCTCCCCGGACGCCTGGGCCCTTCCAGGACGCCTGGGCCCCTCGGACACCTGGGCCCCCCGGACGCCTGGGCCCTTCCAGGACTCCTGGGCCCCTCGGACACCTGGGCCCTTTGGACATCTCAGTCTCCCAGGACGCCTGGGCCCTTCCAGGACTCCTGGGCCCCTCGGACATCTGGGTCTCCCCGGACATCTGGGTCTCCAGGACGCCTGGGCCCCTCGGACGCCTGGGCCCCTCGGACATCTGGGTCCCCCCGGACGCCTGGGCCCTTCCAGGACGCCTGGGCCCCTCGGACATCTGGGTCTCCCCGGACGCCTGGGCCCTTCCAGGACTCCTGGGCCCCTCGGACATCTGGGTCCCCCCGGACGCCTGGGCCCTTCCAGGACGCCTGGGCCCCTCGGACATCTGGGTCCCCCTGGACGCCTGGGCCCCTCAGACATCTGGGTCTCCCCGGACGCCTGGGCCCTTCCAGGACTCCTGGGCCCCTCGGACATCTGGGTCCCCCCGGAC
Organism: Apteryx mantelli; assembly: GCF_036417845.1. Classification (NCBI taxonomy): domain Eukaryota; kingdom Metazoa; phylum Chordata; class Aves; order Apterygiformes; family Apterygidae; genus Apteryx; species Apteryx mantelli. Next base: position 16,117,022 of record NC_089997.1, read on the forward strand.
GCCTGGGCCCTTCCAGGACGCCTGGGCCCTTCCAGGACGCTTTCCGCCCCTCGCGCCTCAACGGGAGGGTTCCCTTCGCCCACGCTCCAAGGCCAAGGCCAAGGCCAAGACTAACGCCAAGACCAAGACTAACGCCAAGGCCAAGACCAAGGCCAAGACCAAGACCAAGGCCATGACCAAGGCCAAGACCAAGACTAATGCCAAGACCAAAGCCAAGACCAAGGCCAAGGCCAAGGCCAAGACTAAGGCCAAGACCAAGACTAACACCAAGACCAAGGCCAAGACCAAGACTAAGGCCAAGGCCAACATCAAGGCCAAGAGCAAGGCCAAGACCAAGACTAAGGCCAAGACTAAAGCCAAGACCAAGATCAAGGCCAAGACTAAGGCCAAGGCCAACATCAAGGCCAAGAGCAAGGCCAAGACCAAGACTAAGGCCAAGACTAAAGCCAAGACCAAGGCCATGACCAAGACCAAGGCCAAGGCCAAGGCCAAGACTAAAGCCAAGACCAAGGCCATGACCAAGACCAAGGCCAAGGCCAAGGCCAAGACTAAGGCCAAGACCAAGACTAACACCAAGACCAAGGCCAAGACCAAGACTAAGGCCAAGGCCAACATCAAGGCCAAGAGCAAGGCCAAGGCCAACATCAAGGCCAAGACTAAGGCCAAGGCCAACACCAAGGCCAAGAGCAAGGCCAAGACCAAGACCAAGACTAAGGCCAAGACTAAAGCCAAGACCAAGACCAAGGCCATGACCAAGACCAAGGCCAAGGCAAGGGCAAGACCAAGGCCAAGACCAAGACTTAGGCCAAGGCCAAGGCCAAGAAGGTTCTGCAACACAAGTGACCTCGCCACCATCGCTGGAGCTTTTCTGCCTCCACCTCCACCTCTGGCTGCTCTTGCTCCATGCCCAAATGTCTCCCCGGCTCCTTCCTGCCGTCACCTTGGGCACCATGGCTGCCCCACTGCTGCCTGCGGGAGGACTACAGCTCCCAGCATGCCCCACGGCACCATGGCTGCCCCACAGCTGCCTGCGGGAGGACTACAGCTCCCAGCATGCCCCGCGGCACCATGGCCACCACGAGGCCGAGGTCCGGCAGGGCTCGGGGCTGTTGGGGCCCTGCAGCAATTTGGGGCTGTTTTGGGGTCCGTGGGGACCTTCGGGTCCAGGTCCATAGAGATGGGGCTGAGGGTGTCCTAGACGGTCGCTCCTCCAGGTGACCATAGAGATGTGCTGGAGGCCGGACCGGAGGAGCCACTGGACCATAGAGATGGAGCAGAGGGTGTCCCGGACGTTCGCTCCTCCAGGTGACCATAAAGACACACTGGAGGCTAGACCAGAGGTGCTGCCTGGCCATAGAGATGGGGTGGCTGAGGGTGTCCCAGACAGTCGCTCTTCCAGGCAACCATAGAGATATGCTGGAGGCTGGGCCAGAAGAGCCACCTGCCCATAGAGACGGGCAGGTGTCCCAGACAGTTTTTTCCTCCTGGCAACCATAGAGATGCGCTGGAGGCTGGACCAGAGGTGCCACCTGGCCATAGAGATGGGGCAGAGGGTGTCCCAGACGGTTGCTCCTCCAGGCGACCATAGAGACATGCTGGAGGCTGGCCCAGAGGAAATGCCTAACCATAGAGCTGGAGCACACCGTGTCCTAGATGGTCGCTCCTCCCAGCAACCATAGAGATACGCTGGAGGTCGGACCAGAGGTGCTGCCTGACCATAGAGATGGGGGCCGAGGGTGTCCCGGACAGTCGCTCCTCCAGGCAACCATAGAGACATGCAGGAGGCCTGCCCAGAGGAGCCACCTGACCATAGAGATGGTGTGGGCAGAGCGTTCCCCCAACCATAGAGCCGCTGCACCCCCCCCCCCAGCACGACCCCCCCTCCCGCCGCGGCCGCTCTGGTCCGCACTCTCTGTGTCCGGGAGGGGGCGGGGCCTCGGGCGGGTGTTATGCAAATGAGGCGGCCGGGGGGGCGTTTCCCGGCGCCCTTTGCGCGGAGCTGGCAGCAGCGGTATTGGGGCGGGGGGGGGCTCGGACGCCTGGGCCCCTCGGACGCCTGGGCCCCTCCTGCCCCAGGGGAGGGGTTGGGCTGGGCAGCAACACCAGGACGCCTGGGCCCCTCGGACGCCTGGGCCCGCTCTGAACGAGGGGAAGGGAGTGACCTGGGGCTCTGGGGGGGTCCGAGGGGCCCAGGCGTCCGGGGGGATCGGGGGCACCCAATTCCCCAAGGGGCCCAGGCGTCCGGGCAAGATCCCACCTCACACCATGTCCAAGGGGCCCAGGTGTCCGAGGGGCCCAGGCGTCCGGGCACCCCCAACCCGCCCCCCCCTTCCTTCGTGTACCGAGGACGCCTGGGCCCCTTGGACATGGTGTGAGGTGGGGGACGCCCGGACACCTGGGCCCCTCGGAGAGCCGGTTTCCCCGGACGCCTGGGCCCCTAGGAGAATTGCGTCTCCCGGACGCCTGGGCCCCCCCAATGGCCCTGGGCCCCCCCCAGCTCTGAGGGGCCCAGGCGTCCGGGCTCCCGCCAAGAGTTGCCCCCCTCCCCCTGTATGCAGGGGGCCCAGGCATCCGGGGGAATCAGGGCGACCCAATTCTCTAAGGGGCCCAGGCGTCCGGGACGCCCTGACCAACCCCGCGGGGAACAGAGGGCCCAGGCGTCCGGGGGCATTGGAGGCAGCAGAGGCATTGGAGGGGCCCAGGCGTCCGGGGCTCCCAGACATTCAGGGGGCCCAGGTGTCCTGGGGGGATGCAGGTGTCTGGGGGCGTCCGAGGGGCCCAGGCGTCCGGGTGCCTTCCCAGCTGCCTCTGACGCAGCCCCTGCATGAGGGGCCCAGGCGTCCGGGGACCCCCCACACCTCCCCTGTCACCCTGGGGATGGAGGGCCCAGGCGTCCGTGGGGCCCAGGCGTCCTGGAAGGGCCCAGGCATCCGGGTGTGTCCCCACCCTCCCCCACCCCGCAGCGCATGCACAGAGGGCCCAGGCGTCCGGGTAGCCGCCTCTCTGGACACCTGGGCCCCTCGGACGCCTGGGCCCCCTGCGCGTGTGCTGCAGGGTGGGGGCTGGGGACACTGCAGGACGCCTGGGCCCCTGGGACATGGGGGGGGGAGGGCGGGTCCAGGGGCGTCCGGGGGGCCCAGGCGTCCGGGGGCATCCGAGGCTCAGAGGCACTGGAAGGGCCCAGGTGTCCGGGCGCCTCCCCAGCCCCGCCATGGACGAGGGGCCCAGGCGTCCGGGAGACCCAATGCTCTGAGGGGCCCAGGCGTCCGGGCAACCTACCACCTCATGCCATGGACGAGGGGCCCAGGCGTCCGGGCACCCCTATACATGGGTCAGGGGGCGCCTGAATGTCCAGGTCTCCCGGACGCCTGGGCCCCTCGGACGCCTGGGCCCCTCGGAGAGCCGGTTTCCCCAGACGCCTGGGCCCTCTGTTCCCCGCGGGGTTGGTCAGGGCGTCCCGGACGCCTGGGCCCCTTAGAGACGGGTTGGGGGGGGTGCACGGGGAGGGCGCTCGGACGCCTGGGCCCCTCGGACGCCTGGGCCCCTCGCACACCCCCGGACCCCCCCTCCCCCCCCATGTCCGAGGGGCCCAGGCGTCCTGCAGTGTCCCCAGCCCCCACCCTGCAGCACACGCGCAGGGGGCCCAGGCGTCCGGGGCAGTCCCCAGCCAACCCCCCTTCCCTGTGTCCAGAGAGCCCAGGCGTCTGGGAGGGGCCCAGGCGTCCTCTGTACAGAAGGGAAGGGGGGGGGGTCAGTTTGGGGGTGCCCGGACGCCTGGGCCCCTCGGACATCTGGGTCTCCAGGACGCCTGGGCCCTTCCAGGACGCCTGGGCCCCTCGGACATCTGGGTCCCCCTGACGCCTGGGCCCTTCCAGGACTCCTGGGCCCCTCGGACATCCGGGTCTCCCCGGACGCCTGGGCCCTTCCAGGACTCCTGGGCCCCTCAGACATCTGGGTCCCCCCGGACGCCTGGGCCCTTCCAGGACTCCTGAGCCCCTCGGACATCTGGGTCCCCCCGGACGCCTGGGCCCTTCCAGGACGCCTGGGCCCTTCCAGGACGCTTTCCGCCCCTCGCGCCTCACCAGGAGGGTTCCCTTCGCCCACGCTCCTTTAGACGCGACCCGGCGAGCAAGGCTGGGACTAAGGTCGGATCCAGCCGCGGAATGATGCGGAATCCGAACGGAAAACCGACCTTTTTTAGGGAAGACGGTGGAGGAGGAGGGATGCGCCCGCCTGCCGGACGAGCCGCTGGTCGGACGGTTTCGGTGCCGGCTCGGGGCGGGCGGGTGGGTGCTGGGTGCTGCCTGCCCACGTCCCCCGTGGGGAGCTCCACAGCTGCCCTTCCGGCTCGGAGGTTTGCTCCGGAGCGTCGGCGCACCGGCTGCCCTGGTGGCTCCTAGGCCAAGGCCAAGGCCAAGACTAAGGCCAAGACCAAGACCAAGGCCAAGACCAAGGCAAAGACCAAGACTAAGGCCAAGACCAAGGCCAACATCAAGGCCAAGACCAAAGCCAAGACTAACGCCAAGGCCAAGATCAAGACTAAGGCCAAGACCAAGACTAACGCCAAGACCAAGGCCAAGACCAAGACCAAGGCCATGACCAAGGCCAAGACCAAGACAAATACCAAGACCAAAGCCAAGACCAGGACTAAGGCCAAAACCAAGGCCATGACCAAGACCAAGACCAAGACTAAGGCCAAGACTAAAGCCAAGACCAAGGCCATGACCAAGACCAAGGCCAAGACCAAGACCAAGGCCAACATCAAGGCCAAGACTAAAGCCAAGGCCAAGGCAAGGGCAAGACCAAGGCCAAGGCCAAGACCAAGACCAGACTACAGCCAAGACCAAGGCCAAGTGACCTTGCCACCATCGCTGGAGCTTTTCTGCCTCCACCTCCACCTCTGGCTCCTCTTTCTCCATGCCCAAATGTCTCCCCGGCTCCTTCCTGCCGTCACCTTGTGCACCATGGCTGCCCCACAGCTGCCTGCAGGAGGACTTCAGCTCCCAGCATGCCCCATGGCACCATGGCTGCCCCATGGCTGCCTGCGGGAGGACTACAGCTCCCAGCATGCCCCGCGGCACCATGGCTGCCCCACAGCTGCCTGCGGGAGGACTACAGTTCCCAGCATGCCCCGCGGCACCATGGCCGCCAGGAGGGTGAGGCCGGGCGGGGCTCGGGGCTGTTGGGGCCCTGCAGCAGTTTGGGGCTCTTTTGGGGTCCGGGTCTCGGGGTGACCATAGAGACGGGGCTGAGGATGTCCCAGACGGTCGCTCCTCCAGGTGACCATAGAGATGTGCTGGAGGCCAGACCGGAGGAGCCACTGGACCATAGAGATGGAGCAGAGGGTGTCCTGGACGTTCACTCCTCCAGGTGACCATGGAGACGCGCTGGAGGCCCGCCCAGAGGAGCTGCCGGGCCATCGAGATGGTGTGGGCAGAGCGCCCCCAACCATAGAGCTGCGGCACACCCCCCCCAGCCCGCCCACCTCTCCCGCCGCGGCCGCTCTGGTCCGCGCTCTCGGTGGCCGGGAGGGGGCGGGGCCGCGGGCGGGCGTTATGCAAATGAGGCGGCCGGGGGGGGGCGTTTCCCGGCGGCCTTTGCGCGGTGCCCGGCAGCGGCGGTATTGGGGCGGGGGGGGGAGGGGACCGGACGCCTGGGCCCCTCAGACATGGCGTGAAGGGGGGGGGCGGCTTGGGGGGCGCCCGGATGCCTGGGCCCCTCCATTGCCTGGGTGCTGCGTCCACGCGCTGAGGGGGAGGTGGCTGGGGGGGCTCGGACGCCTGGGCCCCTCAGACGCCTGGGCCCCTTGGACATCTGGGTCCCCCTGGACACCTGGGCCCTTCCAGGACGCCTGGGCCCCTCGGACACCTGGGCCCTTCCAGGACGCCTGGGCCCTTCCAGGACGCCTGGGCCCCTCGGACACCTGGGTCTCCCCGGACGCCTGGGCCCTTCCAGGACGCCTGGGCCCCTCGGACATCTGGGTCTCCCCGGACGCCTGGGCCCTTCCAGGACTCCTGGGCCCCTCGGACATCTGGGTCCCCCCGGACGCCTGGGCCCTTCCCGGACGCTTTCCGCCCCTCGCGCCTCACCGGGAGGGTTCCCTTCGCCCACGCTCCTTTAGACGCGACCCGTCGAGCAAGGCTGGGACTAAGGTCGGATCCAGCTGCGGAATGATGCAGAATCCGAACGGAAAACCGACCTTTTTTAGGGAAGACGGTGGAGGAGGAGGGATGCGCCCGCCTGCCGGACGAGCCGCTGGTCGGACGGTTTCGGTGCCGGCTCGGGGCGGGCGGGTGGGTGCTGGGTGCTGCCTGCCCACGTCCCCCGTGGGGAGCTCCACAGCTGCCCTTCCGGCTTGGAGGTTTGCTCCGGAGCGTCGGCGCACCGGCTGCCCTGGAGGCTCCAAGGCCAAGGCCAAAGCCAAGACCAAGACTAAGGCCAAGACCAAGGCCAAGGCCAAGACTAAGGCCAAGGCCAACATCAAGGCCAACATCAAGGCCAAGACCAAGACTAAGGCCAAGGCCAACATCAAGACAAGGCCAAGGCCAAGGCCAGGACCAAGACCAAGGCCAACATCAAGGCCAAGGCCATGACCAAGGCCATGACCAAGGCCAACATCAAGGCCAAGACTAAGACTAAGGCCAAGGCCAACATCAAGGCCAAGGCCAAGAGCAAGGCGAAGACCAAGGCCAAGACCAAGGCCAAGACTAAAGCCAAGGCCAAGGCCAATTCCAAGACCAAGGCCAAGACCAAGGCCAAGACCAAGACTAAGGCCAAGGCCAAGGCCAAGAAGGTTCTGCAACACAAGTGACCTCGCCACCATCGCTGGAGCTTTTCTGCCTCCACCTCCACCTCTGGCTGCTCTTGCTCCATGCCCAAATGTCTCCCCGGCTCCTTCCTGCTGCCACCTTGGGCACCATGGCTGCCCCACTGCTGCCTGCGGGAGGACTACAGCTCCCAGCATGCCCCATGGCACCATGGCTGCCCCACTGCTGCCTGCGGGAGGACTACAGCTCCCAGCATGCCCTGCGGCACCATGGCCGCCCCACAGCTGCCTGCGGGAGGACTACAGCTCCCAGCATGCCCCGCAGCACCATGGCTGCCCCACAGCTGCCTGCGGGAGGACTACAGCTCCCAGCATGCCCCGCGGCACCATGGCCGCCACGAGGCCGAGGTCGGGTGGGGCTCGGGGCTGTTGGGGCCCTGCAGCAGTTTGGGGCTGTTTTGGGGTCCGGGTCTGGGGGTGACCATAGAGACGGGGCTGAGGGTGTCCTAGACGGTCGCTCCTCCAGGTGACCATAGAGACGTGCTGGAGGCCCACCCAGAGGAGCCATCTGACCATAGAGACGAGGCAGAGGGTGTCCGAGATGGTCGCTCCTCCAGGTGACCATAGAGACATGCTGGAGGCTAGACCAGAGGTGCTGCCTGGCCATAGAGATGGGGCTGAGGGTGTCCCAGACAGTTGCTCTTCCTGGCGACCATAGAGATATGCTGGAGGCTGGACCAGAAGAACCACCTGCCCATAGAGACGGGCAGGTGTCCCAGGCAGTTTTTCCTCCTGGCAACCATAGAGATGCTCTGGAGGCTGGACCAGAGGTGCCACCTGGCCATAGAGATGGGGCAGAGGGTGTCCTAGATGGTTGCTCCTCCAGGCGACCATAGAGACATGCTGGAGGCCCACCCAGAGGAGCCACATGACCATAGAGACGAGATTTGGGGGGGTCCCAGACGGTCGCTCCTCCAGGCGACCATAGAGACATGCTGGAGGCCGGTGCAGAGGTGCTGCCTAATCACAGAGCTGGAGCACACCGTGTCCTAGATGGTCGCTCCTCCCGGCAACCATAGAGATGTGCTGGAGGTCGGACCAGAGGTGCTGATTCACCATAGAGATGGGGCCGAGCGTGTCCCGGACAGTCGCTCCTCCAGGCGACCATAGAGGCGCGCAGGAGGCCCGCCCAGAGGAGCTGCCGGGCCATAGAGACGGTGTGGGCAGAACGCCCCCAACCATAGAGCCGCAGAACTCCCCCCAGCCCGCCCCCCCTCCCGCCGCGGCCGCTCTGGTCCGCGCTCTTGGTGGCCGGGAGGGGGCGGGGCTGAGGGCGGGCGTTATGCAAATGAGGCGGCCGGGGGGCTTTTCCCGGCGGCATTTGCGCAGCGCCGGCAGCGGCAGTATTGGGGTGGGGGGAGGGGAGGGGACCGGACGCCTGGGCCCCTCGGATGCCCCCGGACACCTGGGCTCCCTGCTCCCACCCGACCAAACCTTCCCACCCTTTGCCGCAAGGGGCCCAGGTGTCCGGGGGGGACCCAGATGTCCAAGGGGCCCAGGCATCCTGGAAGGGCCCAGGAGTCCTGGAAGGGCCCAGGCGTCCGGGTGTGTCCTCCCCCTCCCCCACCCCCCAGCACCTGCACAGGGGGCCCAGGCGTCCAGGGCCACCCGAAGGGCCCAGGCGTCCGGGCTCCCTCCCCAGCCCCTCGCTGCCTCTCTGCAGGGCCCAGGCGTCCGAGGGGCCCAGGCGTCCGGGAGACCTGGGCATTCAGGCGCCCCCTGACCCATGTACGGGGGCGCCCGGACGCCTGGGCCCCTCGTCCACGGCATGAGGTGGTAGGTTGCCCGGACGCCTGGGCCCCTCAGAGCATTGGGTCTCCCGGACGCCTGGGCCCCTCGTCCATGGCGGGGCTGGGGAGGCGCCCGGACGCCTGGGCCCTTCCCGTGCCTCTGAGCCTCGGATGCCTGGGCCCCTCGGACCCCCCCCGGACCCCCCCCTCCCCCCCCATGTCCGAGGGGCCCAGGCGTCCGGGCGCCAACAGGCATTCAGGGGGCCCAGGCGTCCGGGTGCCCCCCAAGCCGCCCCCCCCCCCCTTCACCCTGTGTCCGAGGGGCCCAGGCGTCCGAGGGGCCCAGGTGTCCAGAGAGGCGGCTACCCGGACGCCTGGGCCCTCTGTGCATGCGCTGCGGGGTGGGGGAGGGTGGGGACACACCCGGATGCCTGGGCCCTTCCAGGACGCCTGGGCCCCTCGGACGCCTGGGCCCTCCATCCCCAGGGTGACAGGGGAGGTGTGGGGGGTCCCCGGACGCCTGGGCCCCTCATGCAGGGGCTGCGTCAGAGGCAGCTGGGAAGGCAGCCGGACGCCTGGGCCCCTCGGACGCCCCCAGACACCTGCATCCCCCCAGGACACCTGGGCCCCCTGAATGTCTGGGAGCCCCGGACGCCTGGGCCCCTCCAATGCCTCTGCTGCCTCCAATGCCCCCGGACGCCTGGGCCCTCTGTTCCCCGCGGGGTTGGTCAGGGCGTCCCGGACGCCTGGGCCCCTTAGAGAATTGGGTCGCCCTGATTCGCCCGGACGCCTGGGCCCCCTGCACACAGGGGGAGGGGGCAACTCTTGGCAGGGGCCCGGACGCCTGGGCCCCTCAGAGCTGGGGGGGCCCAGGGCCATTGCGGGGGCCCAGGCGTCCGGGAGACCCAGGGCTCTGCGCAAGGGGCCCAGGTGTCCGGGGGAATTGGGGGCACCCAATTCCCCGAGGGGCCCAGGCGTCCGGGGGCAGCGGAGGCAGCGGAGGCATTGGAAGGGCCCAGGCATCTGAGGGGCCCAGGCGTCCGGGAGACCCAGGGCTCTGCGCAAGGGGCCCAGGTGTCCGGGGGAATTGGGGGCACCCAATTCCCCGAGGGGCCCAGGCGTCCGGGGGCAGCGGAGGCAGCGGAGGCATTGGAAAGGCCCAGGCATCTGAGGGGCCCAGGCGTCCGGGCCCCCCCCGCCAAGCCCTGTGACCAGAGGGCCCAGGTGTCCGGGCCCCCTCCAGCTCCAACCACTCTTCCCTAGCTACAAAGGGCCCAGGAGTCCGAGGGGCCCAGGCGTCCAGGACATTCAGGCGCCCACTGACCCTGTACGGGGGCACCCGGACGCCTGGGCCCCCTGTGCAAGGTGGAAGGGGGTCGGGAGCGTGGATTCCCCGGACGCCTGGGCCCCTCGGCTGTGGGGTTGGGGGATCCGGGGGCATCAGAGGGGCCCAGGCGTCCGGGTGCCCCTGTACATGGTCGGGGGGCGCTGGAGTGTCTGGGTGCCCCGGACGCCTGGGCCCCTCGGAGGCCTGGGCCCTGCAGAGAGGCAGCGAGGGGCTGGGGAGGGAGCCCGGACGCCTGGGCCCTTCAGGTGGCCCCGGACGCCTGGGCCCCCTGTGCAGGCGCTGCGGGGTGGGGGAGGGTGGGGACACAGCCGGACGCCTGGGCCCTTCCAGGACTCCTGGGCCCCTTGGACACCTGGGTCCCCCCGGACGCCTGGGCCCTTCCAGGACACCTGGGCCCCTCAGACATCTGGGTCTCCCCGGACACCTGGGCCCCTCGGACACCTGGGTCTCCCAGGACGCCTGGGCCCTTCCAGGACACCTGGGCCCCTCGGACACCTGGGTCTCCCCGGACGCCTGGGCCCTTCCAGGACGCCTGGGCCCCTCGGACACCTGGGTCTCCCCGGACGCCTGGGCCCTTCCAGGACTCCTGGGCCCCTCAGACATCTGGGTCCCCCCGGACGCCTGGGCCCTTCCAGGACGCCTGGGCCCCTCGGACATCTGGGTCTCCCCGGACGCCTGGGCCCTTCCAGGACTCCTGGGCCCCTCAGACATCTGGGTCTCCCCGGACACCTGGGCCCTTCCAGGACGCCTGGGCCCCTCGGACATCTGGGTCCCCCCGGACGCCTGGGCCCTTCCAGGACGCTTTCCGCCCCTCGCGCCTCACCGGGAGGGTTCCCTTCGCCCACGCTCCTTTAGACGCGACCCGTCGAGCAAGGCTGGGACTAAGGTCGGATCCAGCCGCGGAATGATGCGGAATCCGAACGGAAAACCGACCTTTTTTAGGGAAGACAGTGGAGGAGGAGGGATGCGCCCGCCTGCCGGACGAGCCGCTGGTCGGACGGTTTCGGTGCCGGCTCGGGGCGGGCGGGTGGGTGCTGGGTGCTGCCTGCCCACGTCCCCCGTGGGGAGCTCCACAGCTGCCCTTCCGGCTCGGAGGTTTGCTCCGGAGCGTCGGCGCACCGGCTGCCCTGGTGCCTCCAAGGCCAAGGGCAAGACTAACACCAAGAGCAAGGCAAAGACCAAGACTAAGGCCAAGACCAAGGCCAACATCAAGGCCAAGACCAAAGCCAAGACTAACGCCAAGGCCAAGATCAAGACTAAGGCCAAGACCAAGACTAACGCCAAGCCAAGACCCAGAGCAAGGTCAAGACCAAGGCCAAGACCAAGACCAAGGCCATGACCAAGGCCAAGACCAAGACAAATACCAAGACCAAAGCCAAGACCAGGACTAAGGCCAAAACCAAGGCCATGACCAAGACCAAGGCCAAGACTAAGGCCAAGGCCAACATCAAGGCCAAGAGCAAGGCCAAGACCAAGACCAAGACTAAGGCCAAGACTAAAGCCAAGACCAAGGCCATGACCAAGACCAAGGCCAAGACCAAGACCAAGACCAAGGCCAACATCAAGGCCAAGACTAAGACCAAGACCAAGGCCAACATCAAGGCCAAGACTAAAGCCAAGACCAAGGCCAAGGCCAACATCAAGGCCAAGACTAAAGCCAAGGCCAAGGCAAGGGCAAGACCAAGGCCAAGGCCAAGACCAAGACTAAGACTACAGCCAAGACCAAGGCCAAGTGACCTCGCCACCATCGCTGGAGCTTTTCTGCCTCCACCTCCACCTCTGGCTCCTCCTTCTCCATGCCCAAATGTCTCCCCGGCTCCTTCCTGCCGTCACCTTGGACACCATGGCTGCCCCACAGCTGCCTGCAGGAGGACTACAGCTCCCAGCATGCCCTGAAGCACCATGGCTGCCCCATGGCTGCCTGCGGGAGGACTACAGCTCCCAGCATGCCCCGCGGCACCATGGCTGCCCCACAGCTGCCTGCAGGAGGACTACAGTTCCCAGCATGCCCCGCTGTACCATGGCTGCCCCACAGCTGCCTGCGGGAGGACTACAGCTCCCAGCATGCCCCGCGGCACCATGGCCACCACAAGGCCGAGGTCGGGCAGGGCTCGGGGCTGTTGGGGCCCTGCAGCAGTTTGGGGCTGTTTTGGGTTCCAGGTCTGGGGGTGACCATAGAGACGGGGCTGAGGGTGTCCTAGACGTTCGCTCCTCCAGGTGACCATAGAGATGTGCTGGAGGTCGGACCAGAGGAGCCACTTGACCATAGAGACAGAGCAGAGGGTGTCCTGGACGTTCGCTCCTCCAGGTGACCATAGAGACACGCTGGAGGCTAGACCAGAGGTGCTTCCTGGCCATAGAGATGGGGCTGAGGGTGTCCCAGACAGTCGCTCTTCCAGGTGACCATAGAGATATGCTGGAGGCTGGACCAGAAGAGCCACCTGCCCTTAGAGACGGGAGGGTGTCCCAGACAGTTTTTCCTTCTGGCAACCATAGAGATGCGGTGGAGGCTGGACCAGAGGTGCCACCTGCCCATAGAGATGGGGCAGAGGGCGTCCCAGACGGTCGCTCCTCCAGGCGACCATAGAGACATGCTGGAGGCCGGCCCAGAGGTGCTGCCTAATCATAGAGCTGGAGCACACCGTGTCCTAGATGGTCGCTCCTCCCGGCAACGATAGAGATGTGCTGGAGGTCGGACCAGAGGTGCTGCCTGACCATAGAGATGGCACTGAGGGGGGTCCCGGACAGTCGTTCCTCCAGGCGACCATAGAGGCGCGCAGGAGGCCTGCCCAGAGGAGCTGCCTGGCCATAGAGACGGTGTGGGCAGAGCGTCCCCCCAACCATAGAGCCGCGGCACTGCTCAGCCCGCCCCCCCTCCCGCCGCAGCTGCTCTGGTCCGCGATCTCGATGCCCGGGAGGGGGCGGGGCCACAGACGGGCATTATGCAAATGAGGCGGCCAGGGGGGGCGTTTCCCGGCGGCCTTTGCGCGGCGCCCAGCAGCGGCTGTATTGGGGTGGGGGGGGGGAGGGGACCAGACGCCTGGGCCCCTCGGACGCCTGGGCCCCTCGGACACGGAGTGAAGGGGGCGGGGCTTGGGGGGCACTCGGACGCCTGGGCCCCCTGAATGCCTGCGGCGCCCGGACGCCTGGGCCCCTCCATTGCCTGGGTGCCGCGTCCACGCGCTGAGGGGGAGGCGGCTGGGGGGGGCTCGGACGCCTGGGCCCCTCAGACGCCTGGGCCCCTCCTGCACCAGGGCAGGGGTTCGGCTGGGCAGAGACGCCAGGACGCCTGGGCCCCCTGAATGCCCGGGTCTCCCGGACGCCTGGGCCCCTCGGACGCCTGGGCCCCCTGCACGTGTGCTACAGGGTGGGGGCTGGGGACACTGCAGGACGCCTGGGCCCCTGGGACATGGGGGGGGAGGGCGGGTCCGGGGGCATCCGAGGCTCAGAGGCACTGGAAGGGCCCAGGCGTCCAGGTGCCTCCCCAGCCCCACCATGGACGCGGGGCCCAGGCGTCCGGGAGACCCAATGCTCTGAGGGGCCCAGGCGTCCGGGCAACCTACCACCTCATGCCATGGACGAGGGGCCCAGGCGTCCGGGTGCCCCCGTACATGGGTCAGGGGGCACCTGAATGCCCAGGTCTCCCGGACGCCTGGGCCCCTCGGACGCCTGGGCCCCTCGGAGAGCCGGTTTCCCCAGACGCCTGGGCCCTCTGTTCCCCGCGGGGTTGGTCAGGGCGTCCCGGACGCCTGGGCCCCTTAGAGACGGGTTGGGGGGGTGTGTGGGGAGGGCGCTCGGACGCCTGGGCCCCTGGGACGCCTGGGCCCCTCGCACACCCCCGGACCCCCCCCTCCCCCCCCATGTCCGAGGGGCCCAGGCGTCCTGCAGTGTCCCCAGCCCCCACCCTGCACCACACGCGCAGGGGGCCCAGGAGTCCGGGGCAGTCCCCAGCCAACCCCCCTTCCCTGTGTCCAGAGAGCCCAGGCGTCTGGGAGGGGCCCAGGCGTCCTCTGTACAGAAGGGAAGGGGGGGGGTCAGTTTGGGGGTGCCCGGATGCCTGGGCCCCTCGGACATCTGGGTCCCCCCGGACGCCTGGGCCCTTCCAGGACGCCTGGGCCCCTCGGACATCTGGGTCCCCCCGGACGCCTGGGCCCTTCCAGGACGCCTGGGCCCCTCGGACATCTGGGTCCCCCCGGACGCCTGGGCCCTTCCAGGACGCCTGGGCCCCTCGGACATCAGGGTCTCCCCAGACGCCTGGGCCCTTCCAGGACTCCTGGGCCCCTCGGACATCTGAGTCTCCCCGGACGCCTGGGCCCTTCCAGGACGCCTGGGCCCCTCGGACATCTGGGTCCCCCCGGACGCCTGGGCCCTTCCAGGACTCCTGAGCCCCTCGGACATCTGGGTCTCCCCGGACGCCTGGGCCCCTCGGACATCTGGGTCTCCCCGGACGCCTGGGCCCTTCCAGGACGCCTGGGCCCCTCAGACATCTGGGTCTCCAGGACGCCTGGGCCCTTCCAGGACGCCTGGGCCCCTTGGACACCTGGGTCCCGCCGGACGCCTGGGCCCTTCCAGGACGCCTGGGCCCTTCCAGGACGCCTGGGCCCCTCGGACATCTGGGTCTCCAGGACGCCTGGGCCCTTCCAGGACGCCTGGGCCCCTCGGACGCCTGGGCCCTTCCAGGACGCCTGGGCCCCTCGGACATCTGGGCCCCCCCGGACGCCTGGGCCCTTCCAGGACGCCTGGGCCCCTCGGACATCTGGGCCCCCCCGGACGCCTGGGCCCTTCCAGGACGCCTGGGCCCTTCCAGGACTCCTGGGCCCCTCGGACATCTGGGTCTCCAGGACGCCTGGGCCCTTCCAGGACTCCTGGGCCCTTCTAGGACGCCTGGGCCCCTCGGACATCTGGGTCTACCCGGACACCTGGGCCCTTCCAGGACGCCTGGGCCCCTCGGACATCTGGGACCCCCGGACGCCTGGGCCCTTCCAGGACTCCTGGGCCCCTCGGACACCTGGGCCCTTCCAGGACTCCTGGGCCCCTCGGACGTCTGGGTCCCCCCGGACGCCTGGGCCCTTCCAGGACGCCTGGGCCCTTCCAGGACTCCTGGGCCCCTCGGACACCTGGGCCCTTTGGACATCTCAGTCTCCCAGGACGCCTGGGCCCTTCCAGGACGCCTGGGCCCCTCAAAGATCTGGGTCCCCCCGGACGCCTGGGCCCTTCCAGGACGCCTGGGCCCCTCGGACACCTGGGCTCTTCCAGGACGCCTGGGCCCTTCCAGGACGCCTGGGCCCCTCGGACATCTGAGTCTCCCCGGACGCCTGGGCCCTTCCAGGACGCCTGGGCCCCTCGGACACCTGGGTCTCCAGGACGCCTGGGCCCTTCCAGGACGCCTGGGCCCTTCCACGACTCCTGGGCCCTTCCAGGACTTCTGGGCCCCTCGGACACCTGGGTCTCCCTCGGACGCCTGGGCCCTTCCAGGACTCCTGGGCCCCTCGGACACCTGGGTCTCCCCGGACGCCTGGGCCCTTCCAGGACGCCTGGGCCCCTCGGACATCTGGGCCCTTCCAGGACTCCTGGGCCCTTCCAGGACTCCTGGGCCCCTCGGACACCTGGGTCTCCCCGGACGCCTGGGCCCTTCCAGGACTCCTGGGCCCCTCTGACATCTCAGTCTCCCCGGATGCCTGGGCCCTTCCAGGACTCCTGGGCCCCTCGGACATCTGGGTCTCCCTCGGACACCTGGGCCCTTCCAGGACGGCTGGGCCCCTCGGACATCTGGGTCCCCCCGGACGCCTGGGCCCTTCCAGGACTCCTGGGCCCCTTGGACATCTGGGCTCTTCCAGGACGCCTGGGCCCTTCCAGGACGCCTGGGCCCCTCGGACATCTGAGTCTCCCCGGACGCCTGGGCCCTTCCAGGACGCCTGGGCCCCTCGGACACCTGGGTCTCCCCGGACGCCTGGGCCCTTCCAGGATGCCTGGGCCCCTCAGACATCTGGGCCCTTCCAGGACTCCTGGGCCCTTCCAGGACTCCTGGGCCCCTCGGACATCCGGGTCCCCCCGGACGCCTGGGCCCTTCCAGGACGCCTGGGCCCCTCGGACATCTGGGTCTTCAGGACGCCTGGGCCCTTCCAGGACGCCTGGGCCCCTCGGACATCTGGGTCTCCCCGGACATCTGGGTCTCCAGGACGCCTGGGCCCCTCGGACGCCTGGGCCCCTCGGACATCTGGGTCTCCCCGGACGCCTGGGCCCTTCCAGGACGCCTGGGCCCTTCCAGGACGCTTTCCGCCCCTCGCGCCTCACCGGGAGGGTTCCCTTCGCCCACGCTCCTTTAGACGCGACCCGTCGAGCAAGGCTGGGACTAAGGTTGGATCCAGCCGCGGAATGATGCGGAATCCGAACGGAAAACCGACCTTTTTTAGGGAAGACGGTGGAGGAGGAGGGATGCGCCCGCCTGCCGGACGAGCCGCTGGTCGGACGGTTTCGGTGCCGGCTCGGGGCGGGCGGGTGGGTGCTGGGTGCTGCCTGCCCACGTCCCCCGTGGGGAGCTCCACAGCTGCCCTTCCGGCTCGGAGGTTTGCTCCGGAGCGTCGGCGCATCGGCTGCCCTGGTGGCTCCTAGGCCAAGACTAAGGCCAAGACTAACACCAAGACCAAGGCCAAGACCAAGACAAAGGCCAAAGCCAAGACCAAAGCCAAGACCAAGACTAACACCAAGGCCAAGACCAAGAACAAGACTAAAGCCAAGACTAAAGCCAAGACCAAGGCCAAGACTAAGGCCAAGGCCAACATCAAGGCCAAGGCCTAGGCCAATGCCAAGACTAAGGCCAAGACCAAGGCCAAGGCCAAAACCAAGGCCAAGGTAAGGGCAAGACCAAGGCCAAGAATAAGCCAAGACCAAGACTAAGGCCAAAGCTAAGACCAAAGCCAAGCCCAAGACTAACGCCAAGGCCAAGACCAAGACTAACGCCAAGACCAAGGCCAAGACCAAGACTAACGCCAAGGCCAAGGCCAAGACCAAGGCAAAGGCCAAGACTAAGGCCAAGACCAAGACCAAGGCCATGACCAAGGCAAAGGCCAAGACTAAGGCCAAGGCCAAGATCAAGGCCAAGACCAAGACTAAGGCCAAGGCCAAGGCCAAGGCCAAGATTAAAGCCAAGGCCAAGATCAAGACTAAGGACAAGATCAAGACCAAGGCCAAGACCAATATCAAGGCCAAGACCAAGACTAAGGCCAAGACCAAGGCCAAGACTAAAGCCAAGGCCAAGATCAAGGCCAAGACTAAGGCCAAAGCCAAGACCAAAGCCAAGCCCAAGACTAACACCAAGGTCAAGACCAAGACTAATGCCAAGACCAAGGCCAAGACCAGAACTAAGGCCAAAACCAAGGCCAAGACCAAGGCCAAGACCAAGGCCAAGGCAAGGGCAAGACCAAGACCAAGGCCAAGACCAAAGCCAAAGCCAAGACCAAGACTAAGACTACAGCCAAGAACAAGGCCAAGTGACCTCGCCACCATCGCTGGAGCTTTTCTGCCTCCACCTCCACCTCCGGCTCCTCTTTCTCCATGCCCAAATGTCTCCCCGGCTCCTTCCTGCCGTCACCTTGGGCACCATGGCTGTCCCACAGCTGCCTGCGGGAGGACTACAGCTCCCAGCATGCCCCATGGCACCATGGCCGCCCCACAGCTGCCTGCAGGAGGACTACAGCTCCCAGCATGCCCTGCAGCACCATGGCTGCCCCACAGCTGCCTGCAGGAGGACTACAGTTCCCAGCATGCCCCGCTGTACCATGGCCGCCAGGAGGCCGAGGTCGGGTGAGGCTCGGGGCTGTTGGGGCCCTGCAGCAGTTTGGGGCTGTTTTGGGGTCCGGGTCTGGGGGTGACCATAGAGACGGGGCTGAGGGTGTCCTAGACGGTCGCTCCTCCAGGTGACCATAGAGATGTGCTGGAGGCTGGACCGGAGGAGCCACTGGACCATAGAGATGGAGCAGAGGGTGTCCTGGACGTTCACTCCTCCAGGTGACCATGGAGACGTGCTGGAGGTCCGCCCAGAGGAGCCACTTGACCATAGAGACGAGGTTGGGGGGGGGTCCCAGACGGTCGCTCCTCCAGGCGACCATAGAGACATGCTGGAGGCCGGCGCAGAGGTGCTGCCTAACCATAGAGCTGGAGCACACTGTGTCCTAGATGGTCACTCCTCCCGGCAACCATAGAGATGAGCTGGAGGTCGGACCAGAGGTGCTGCCTGGCCATAGAGATGGGACCGAGGGTGTCCCGGACAGTCGCTCCTCCAGGAGACCATAGAGACGCGCAGGAGACCCGCCCAGAGGAGCCGCCTGGCCATAGAGACAGTGTGGGCAGAGCGTCCCCAACCATAGAGCCGCGGCACCACCCCCAGCCCGCCCCCCCCTTCCGCCGCGGCCGCTCTGGTCCGCGCTCTCGGTGGCCAGGAGGGGGCGGGGCCGCGGGCGGGCGTTATGCAAATGAGGCGGCCGGGGGGGGCGTTTCCCAGCGGCCTTTGCGCGGTGCCCGGCAGCAGCGGTATTGGGGCGGGGGGGGGGAGGGGACCGGACGCCTGGGCCCCTCGGACATGGCGTGAAGGGGGGGGGCGGCTTGGGGGGCGCCCGGACGCCTGGGCCCCTCCATTGCCTGGGTGCCGCGTCCACGCGCTGAGGGGGAGGCGGCCGGGGGGGGCTCGGACGCCTGGGCCCCTCGGACGTCTCGGCCCCTCCTGCACCAGGGCAGGGGTTCGGCTGGGCAGAGACGCCAGGACGCCTGGGCCCCCTGAATGCCCGGGTCTCCCGGACGCCTGGGCCCCTCGGACGCCTGGGCCCCCTGCACGTGTGCTACAGGGTGGGGGCTGGGGACACTGCAGGACGCCTGGGCCCCTGGGACATGGGGGGGGAGGGGGGGTCCAGGGGCGTCCGGGGGGCCCAGGCGTCCGGGGGCATCCGAGGCTCAGAGGCACTGGAAGGGCCCAGGTGTCCGGGCGCCTCCCCAGCCCCGCCATGGACGAGGGGCCCAGGCGTCCGGGAGACCCAATGCTCTGAGGGGCCCAGGCGTCCGGGCACCCCCATACATGGGTCAGGGGGCGCCTGAATGCCCAGGTCTCCCGGACGCCTGGGCCCCTCGGACGCCTGGGCCCCTCGGAGAGCCGGTTTCCCCAGACGCCTGGGCCCTCTGTTCCCCGCGGGGTTGGTCAGGGCGTCCCGGACGCCTGGGCCCCTTAGAGACGGGTTGGGGGGGGTGCACGGGGAGGGCGCTCAGACGCCTGGGCCCCTCGGACATCTGGGTCTCCCTGGACGCCTGGGCCCTTCCAGGACGCCTGGGCCCCTCAGACATCTGGGTCCCCCCGGACACCTGGGCCCTTCCAGGACGCCTGGGCCCCTCGGACACCTGGTTCCCCCCGGACACCTGGGCCCTTCCAGGATGCCTGGGCCCCTCGGACATCTGGGTCTCCCCGGACGCCTGGGCCCTTCCAGGACGCTTTCCGCCCCTCGCGCCTCACCGGGAGGGTTCCCTTCGCCCACGCTCCTTTAGACGCGACCCGGCGAGCAAGGCTGGGACTAAGGTCGGATCCAGCTGCGGAATGATGCGGAATCCGAACGGAAAACCGACCTTTTTTAGGGAAGACGGTGGAGGAGGAGGGATGCGCCCGCCTGCCGGACGAGCCGCTGGTCGGACGGTTTCGGTGCCGGCTCGGGGCGGGCGGGTGGGTGCTGGGTGCTGCCTGCCCACGTCCCCCGTGGGGAGCTCCACAGCTGCCCTTCCGGCTCGGAGGTTTGCTCCGGAGCGTCGGCGCACCGGCTGCCCTGGTGGCTCCTAGGCCAAGGCCAAGACTAAGGCCAAGGCCAAGGCCAAGACCAAGACTAAGGCCAAGACCAAGGCCAAGGCCAAGACCAAGGCCAACATCAAGGCCAAGGCCAAGGCCAAGACTAACGCCAAGACCAAGACTAACGCCAAGCCCAAGACCAAGACCAAGGCCAAGGCCAAGTCCAATATCAAGGCCAAGACCCAGAGCAAGGTCAAGACCAAGGCCAAGACCAAGACTAAGGCCAAGGCCAAAGCCAAGAGCAAGGCCAAGGCCAACATCAAGGCCAAGACTAAGGCCAAGGCCAAGATCAAGACTAAGGCCAAGACCAAGACCAAGGCCAAGGCTAAAAGCAAGCCAAGGCCAATATCAAGGCCAAGACCAAGGCCAAGACTAAGGCCAAGGCCAAGATCAAGACTAAGGCCAAGACCAAGGCCAAGGCCAAGGCTAAAACCAAGCCAAGGCCAAGGCCAAGATCAAGGCCAAGACCAAGGCCAAGACCAAGACTAAGGCCAAGGCCAAGGCCAACATCAAGGCCAAGACCAAAGCCAAGACCAAGACTAAGGCCAAGACCAAGGCCAAGGCCATGACCAAGGCCAAGGCCAAGGCCAAGGCCAACATCAAGGCCAAGGTCAAGGCCAAGGCCAAGACTAAAGCCAAGGCCAAGGCCAAGGCCCTGACCAAGGCCAAGGCCAACATCAAGGCCAAGACCAAAGCCAAGACCAAGACTAAGGCCAAGGCCAACATCAAGGCCAAGGCCAAGACTAAGGCCAAGACTAAGGCCAAGACCAAGACCAAAGCCAAGGCGAAAACCAAGCCAAGGCCAAGGCCAAGATCAAGGCCAAGACCAAGGCCAAGGCCAAGACCAAAGCCAAGACTAAAGCCAAGGCCAAGATCAAGGCCAAGACTAAGGCCAAGACCAAGGCCAAGGCAAGGGCAAGACCAAGGCCAAGACTAAAGCCAAGACCAAGACTAAGGCCAAAGCCAAGACCAAAGCCAAGACCAAGACTAACACCAAGGTCAAGACCAAGACTAACGCCAAGACCAAGGCCAAGACCAGGACTAAGGCCAAAACCAAGGCCATGACCAAGACCAAGGCCAAGACTAAGGCCAAAGCCAACATCAAGGCCAAGACCAAGATGAAGGCCAAGGCCAAGGCTAAGACTAAAGCCAAGGCCAAGGCCAAGGCCAAAGCCAAGACCAAGGCCAAGTGACCTCGCCACCATCGCTGGAGCTTTTCTACCTCCACCTCCACCTCTGGCTCCTCTTGCTCCATGCCCAAATGTCTCCCCGGCTCCTTCCTGCTGCCACCTTGTGCCCCATGGCTGCCCCACTGCTGCCTGCGGGAGGACTACAGCTCCCAGCATGCCCCGCGGCACCATGGCTGCCCCACAGCTGCCTGCAGGAGGACTACAGCTCCCAGCATGCCCTGTGGCACCATGGCCGCCAGGAGGCCGAGGTCGGGCAGGGCTCGGGGCTGTTGGGGCCCTGCAGCAGTTTGGGGCTGTTTTGGGGTCCGGGGGGACCTTCGGGTCCGGGTCTGGGGGTGACCATAGAGACGGGGTTGAGGGTGTCCTAGACGGTCGCTCCTCCAGGTGACCATAGAGATGTGCTGGAGGCTGGACCGGAGGAGCCACTGGACCATAGAGATGGAGCAGAGGGTGTCCTGGACGTTCACTCCTCCAGGTGACCATGGAGACGTGCTGGAGGTCCGCCCAGAGGAGCCACTTGACCATAGAGACGAGGTTTGGGGGGGGTCCCAGACGGTCGCTCCTCCAGGCGACCATAGAGACATGCTGGAGGCCAGCGCAGAGGTGCTGCCTAACCATAGAGCTGGAGCACACCGTGTCCTAGATGGTCGCTCCTCCCGGCAACCATAGAGATGAGCTGGAGGTCAGACCAGAGGTGCTGCCTGACCATAGAGATGGGACCGAGGGTGTCCCGGACAGTCGCTCCTCCAGGAGACCATAGAGACGCGCAGGAGACCCGCCCAGAGGAGCCGCCTGGCCATAGAGACAGTGTGGGCAGAGCGTCCCCAACCATAGAGCCGCGGCACCACCCCCAGCCCGCCCCCCCCTTCCGCCGCGGCCGCTCTGGTCCGCGCTCTCGGTGGCCAGGAGGGGGCGGGGCCGCGGGCGGGCGTTATGCAAATGAGGCGGCCGGGGGGGGGCGTTTCCCGGCGGCCTTTGCGCGGTGCCCGGCAGCGGCGGTATTGGGGCGGGGGGGGGACGGGACCGGACGCCTGGGCCCCTCCATTGCCTGGGTGCCGCATCCACGCGCTGAGGGGGAGGCGGCTGGGGGGGGCTCGGACGCCTGGGCCCCTCGGACGTCTCGGCCCCTCCTGCACCAGGACAGGGGTTCGGCTGGGCAGAGACGCCAGGACGCCTGGGCCCCCTGAATGCCCGGGTCTCCCGGACGCCTGGGCCCCTCGGACGCCTGGGCCCCCTGCACGTGTGCTACAGGGTGGGGGCTGGGGACACTGCAGGACGCCTGGGCCCCTGGGACATGGGGGGGGAGGGGGGGTCCGGGGGCGTCCGAGGCTCAGAGGCACTGGAAGGGCCCAGGCGTCCAGGCGCCTCCCCAGCCCCACCATGGACGAGGGGCCCAGGCTTCCGGGAGACCCAATGCTCTGAGGGGCCCAGGCGTCCGGGCAACCTACCACCTCATGCCACGGACGAGGGGCCCAGGCGTCCGGGCGCCCCCGTACATGGGTCAGGGGGAGCCTGAATGCCCAGGTCTCCCGGACGCCTGGGCCGCTCGGACGCCTGGGCCCTGCAGAGAGGCAGCGAGGGGCTGGGGAGGGAGCCCGGACGCCTGGGCCCTTCGGGTGGCCCCGGACGCCTGGGCCCCGTGCACATGGGGGAAGGTGGTTGGGAGCAGGGATTCCCCGGACACCTGGGCCCCTCGGCTGTGGGGTTAGGGGGTCTGGAGGCGTCCGAGGGGCCCAGGCGTCCTGGAAGGACCCAGGCGTCCGGGGGGACCTAGATGTCCGAGGGGCCCAGGAATCCTGGAAGGGCCCAGGCGTCCGGGGAGACCCAGGTGTCCGAGGGGCCCACGAGTCCTGGAAGGGCCCAGGCGTCCGGGGAGACCCAGATGTCCGAGGGGCCCAGGAGTCCTGGAAGGGCCCAGGCGTCCGGGGGGACCCAGATGTCCAAGGGGCTCAGGAGTCCTGGAAGGGCCCAGGTGTCCGGGGAGACCAGGTGTCCGAGGGGCCCAGGCGTCCTGGAAGGGCCCAGGCGTCCTGGAGACCCAGATGTCCGAGGGGCCCAGGCATCCTGGAAGGGCCCAGGCGTCCGGGGAGACCCAGGTGTCTGAGGGGCTCAGGAGTCCGGGGGGACACAGGTGTCCGAGGGGCCCAGGCGTCCGGGGGGATCGGGGGGACCCAATTCCCCAAGGGGCCCAGGCGTCCGGGCAAGATCCCACCTCACACCATGTCCAAGGGGCCCAGGTGTCCGAGGGGCCCAGGTGTCCCTGGGACACTCCCCGGCGTCACCCCCTGCCCCTCCCGTCCAGGGGCCCAGGCGTTCGGGGGCATCGGAGGCAGCAGAGGCATTGGAGGGGCCCAGGCGTCCGAGGGGCCCAGGCGTCCGGGCACCCCCAAACTGCCCCCCCCCTTCCTTCGTGTACCGAGGACGCCTGGGCCCCCTGTGCAGGTGCTGCGGGGTGGGGGAGGGGGAGGACACACCCGGACGCCTGGGCCCTTCCAGGACTCCTGGGCCCCTCGGACACCTGGGTCTCCCCGGACGCCTGGGCCCTTCCAGGACTCCTGGGCCCCTCGGACATCTGGGTCTCCCCGGACACCTGGGCCCTTCGGACACCTGGGTCTCCCCGGACGCCTGGGCCCTTCCAGGACTCCTGGGCCCCTCGGACATCTGGGTCTCCCCGGATGCCTGGGCCCTTCCAGGACGCCTGGGCCCTTCCAGGACGCTTTCCGCCCCTCGCGCCTCACCGGGAGGGTTCCCTTCGCCCACGCTCCTTTAGACGCGACCCGTCGAGCAAGGCTGGGACTAAGGTCGGATCCAGCCGTGGAATGATGCGGAATCCGAACGGAAAACCGACCTTTTTTAGGGAAGACGGTGGAGGAGGAGGGATGCGCCCGCCTGCCGGACGAGCCGCTGGTCGGACGGTTTCGGTGCCGGCTCGGGGCGGGCGGGTGGGTGCTGGGTGCTGCCTGCCCACGTCCCCCGTGGGGAGCTCCACAGCTGCCCTTCCGGCTCGGAGGTTTGCTCCGGAGCGTCGGCGCATCGGCTGCCCTGGTGGCTCCAAGGCCAAGGCCAAGACTAAGGCCAAGGCCAAGGGCATGACCAAGGCCAAGACCAAGACTAAGGCCAAGACCAAGGCCAAGACCAAGGCCAAAGCCAAGACTAAGGCCAAGACCAAGGCCAAGACCAAGGCCAAGATCAAGGCCAAGACTAAGGCCAAGACTAAGGCCAAGGCCAAGATCAAGACAAAGGCCAAGACTAAGGCCAAAACCAAGCCAAGGCCAAGGCCAAGATCAAGACCAAGACTAAGGCCAAGACCAAGGCCATGACCAAGGCCAAGGCCAAGGCCAAGGCCAACATCAAGGCCAAGACTAAAGCCAAGGCCAAGACCAAGGCCAACATCAAGGCCAACATCAACACTAAGGCCAAGATCAAGGCCAACATCAAGACTAAGGCCAAGGCCAAGATCAAGACTAAGGCCAAGATCAAGGCCAAAACCAAGCCAAGGCCAAGACCAAGGCCAAGACCAAAGCCAAGACTAAGGCCAAGGCCAAGATCAAGACCAAGGCCAAGGCTAAGGCCAAGACCAAGACCAAAGCCAAGGCCAAAACCAAGCCAAGGCCAAGACCAAGACCAAGACTAAGGCCAAGACCAAGACCAAGACTAAGGCCAAGACCAAGGCCAACATCAAGACCAAGACCAAAGCCAAGGCCAAGGCCAAGACCAAGACTAAGACTACAGCCAAGACCAAGGCCAAGTGACCTCGCCACCATCACTGGAGCTTTTCTGCCTCCACCTCCACCTCTGGCTCCTCTTTCTCCATGCCCAAATGTCTCCCCGGCTCCTTCCTGCCGTCACCTTGGGCACCATGGCTGCCCCACAGCTGCCTGCGGGAGGACTACAGCTCCCAGCATGCCCTGCGGCACCATGGCTGCCCCACAGCTGCCTGCGGGAGGACTACAGCTCCCAGCATGCCCCATGGCACCATGGCTGCCCCACAGCTGCCTGCGGGAGGACTACAGCTCCCAGCAGGCCACGCTGCACCATGGCCACCACGAGGCCGAGGTCAGGCAGGGCTCGGGGCTGTTGGGGCCTGGAGCAGTTTGGGGCTGTTTTGGGGTCCGGGTCTGGGGGTGACCATAGAGACGGGGTTGAGGATGTCCTAGATGGTCGCTCCTCCAGGTGACCATAGAGATGTGCTGGAGACCAGACCGGAGGAGCCACTGGACCATAGAGATGGGGCAGAGGGTGTCCCAGACGGTTGCTCCTCCAGGTGACCATAGAGACGCACTGGAGGTCTGCCCAGAGGAGCCACTTCACCATAGAGACGAGGTTTGGGGGGGTCCCAGACGGTCGTTCCTCCAGGCGACCATAGAGACATGCCGGAGGCCAGCGCAGAGGTGCTGCCTAATCATAGAGCTGGAGCACACCGTGTCCTAGATGGTCGCTCCTCCTGGCGACCATAGAGACGTGCAGGAGGCCCGCCCAGAGGAGCTGCCGGGCCATCGAGATCGTGTGGGCAGAGCGCCCCCAACCATAGAGCTGCGGCACCCCCCCCAGCCCGACCCCCTCCCGCTGCGGCCGCTCTGGTCTGCGATCTCGATGTCCGGGAGGGGGTGGGGCCACGGGCGGGCATTATGCAAATGAGGCGAGCGGAAGGGGCGTTTCCCGGCGCCCTTTGCGCAGCGCCGGCAGCGGTGGTATTGGGGCGGGGGGGGAGGGGACCGGACGCCTGGGCCCCTCACGGCAAAGGGTGGGAAGGTTTGGACAGGTGGGAGCAGGGGGCCCAGGCGTCCGGGGGACCCAGGCATCCGGGGCAGCCTCCAGCCAATCCCCCCTTCTCCGTATCCAGGGGGCCCAGGCGTCCGGGCGCCCCCAACCCGACCCCCCCCTTCCCTTGCGTACAGAGGACGCCTGGGCCCCTCGGCCATGGGATTGGGGGGGTCTGGAGGCGTCCGAGGGGCCCAGGTGTCCAGGAGCCCTGGGCATTCAGGCGCCCCCTGACCCATGTATGCGGGTGCCCGGACGCCTGGGCCCCTCCATTGCCTGGGTGCTGCGTCCACGCGCTGAGGGGGAGGCGGCTGGGGGGGGCTCGGACGCCTGGGCCCCTCGGACGCCTGGGCCCTGCAGAGAGGCAGCGAGGGGCTGGGGAGGGAGCCCGGACGCCTGGGCCTTTCGGGTGGCCCCGGACGCCTGGGCCCCCTGTGCAGGCGCTGCGGGGTGGGGGAGGGGGAGGACACACCCGGACGCCTGGGCCCTTCCGGGACGCCTGGGCCCCTCGGACATCTGGGTCCCCTCGGACGCCTGGGCCCTTCCAGGACGCCTGGGCCCTCCATCCACAGGGTGACGGGGGAGGTGTGGGGGGGGGGTCCCCGGACGCCTGGGCCCCTCATCCAGGGGCTGCGTCAGAGGTGGCTGGGAAGGCACCCGGACGCCTGGGCCCCTCGGACGCCCCCAGAGCCCCCAACCCCATGGACAAGGGGCCCAGGCGTCCTGCAGATCCCCGCTCCTGACCCCCTCCCCCCATGCACAGAGGGCCCAGGCGTCCGGGAGCCCCGTGTGGCCACCTCTCCGGACGCCTGGGCCCCTCCGACGCCCCCAGACACCTGCATCCCCTCAGGACACCTGGGCCCTCTGAATGTCTGGGAGCCCCGGATGCCTGGGCCCCTCGGATGCCCCCGGATGCCTGGGCCCCCTGCTCCCACCCGACCAAACCTTCCCACCCTTTGCCGCGAGGGGCCCAGGCGTCCGGGAGACCCAGGGCTCTGCGCGAGGGGCCCAGGCATCCAGGGGAATCGGGGGCACCCAATTCCCTGAGGGGCCCAGGCGTCCGGGCCACAACCCCCCCCCCAATAGCCACTCACCCTCCCCCCATGTAAAGAGGGCCCAGGCGTCCGGGTAGCTGCCTCTCCAGACGCCTGGGCCCCTCGGACGCCTGGGCCCCCTGCGCGTGTGCTGCAGGGTGGGGGCTGGGGCCGCGCCCGGACGCCTGGGCCCCTCAGACATGGGTGGGGGGGGGGATCCAGGGGCATCCGAGGCTCAGAGGCACTGGAAGGGCCCAGGCGTCCGGGGGGACCCAGGTGTCCGAGGGGCCCAGGCGTCCTGGAAGGGCCCAGGCGTCCGGGGAGACCCAGATGTCCGAGGGGCCCAGGCGTCCTGGAAGGGCCCAGGCGTCCTGGAGACCCAGATGTCCGAGGGGCCCAGGAGTCCTGGAAGGGCCCAGGCATCCTGGAGACCCAGATGTCCGAGGGGCCCAGGCGTCCTGGAAGGGCCCAGGCGTCCGGGGAGACTCAGATGTCTGAGGGGCCCAGGCGTCCGGGGGGACCCAGATGTCCGAGGGGCCCAGGAGTCCTGGAAGGGCCCAGGAGTCCGGGGAGACCCAGGTGTCCGAGGGGCCCAGGAGTCCTGGAAGGGCCCAGGCGTCTGGGGGGACCCAGATGTCCGAGGGGCCCAGGAGTCCTGGAAGGGCCCAGGCGTCTGGGGGGACCCAGATGTCCGAGGGGCCCAGGAGTCCTGGAAGGGCCCAGGCGTCCGGGTGGACCCAGGTGTCCGAGGCGCCCAGGAGTCCTGGAAGGGCCCAGGCGTCCTGGAAGGGCCCAGGCGTCTGGGGGGATCCAGATGTCTGAGGGGCCCAGGAGTCCTGGAAGGGCCCAGGCGTCCGAGGGAGACCCAGATGTCCGAGGGGCCCAGGAGTCCTGGAAGGGCCCAGGCGTCCGGGGGGACCCGGATGTCCGAGGGGCCCAGGAGTCCTGGAAAGGCCCAGGCGTCCTGGAAGAGCCCAGATGTCCGAGGGGCCCAGGCGTCCTGGAAGGGCCCAGGCGTCCGAGGGAGACCCAGATGTCCGAGGGGCCCAGGCGTCCTGGAAGGGCCCAGGCGTCCGGGGAGACCCAGATGTCCGAGGGGCCCAGGCGTCCGGGAAGGGCCCAGGCGTCCGGGAGACCCAGATGTCCGAGGGGCCCAGGAGTCCTGGAAGGGCCCAGGCGTCCAGGGAGACCCAGATGTCCAAGGGGCCCAGGCGTCCTGGAAGGGCCCAGGCGTCCGGGGAGACCCAGATGTCCGAGGGGCCCAGGTGTCCTGGAAGGGCCCAGGCGTCCTGGAGACCCAGATGTCCGAGGGGCCCAGGCGTCCTAGAAGGGCCCAGGAGTCCTGGAAGGGCCCAGGCGTCCGGGGAGACCCAGATGTCCGAGGGGCCCAGGCATCCTGGAAGGGCCCAGGCGTCTGGGGGGACCCAGGAGTCCTGGAAGGGCCCAGGAGTCCTGGAAGGGCCCAGGCGTCCGAGGGGCCCAGGAGTCCGGGAGACCCAATTCTCTGAGGGGCCCAGGCGTCCTCTGTACATGGGGGAAGGGGGGGGGCAGTTAGGGGGTGCCCGGACGCCTGGGCCCTTCCAGGACTCCTGGGCCCCTCGGTCATCTGGATCTCCAGGACTCCTGGGCCCTTCCAGGACTCCTGGGCCCCTCGGACATCTGGATCTCCAGGACACCTGGGCCCTTCCAGGACTCCTTGGCCCCTCGGACATCTGGGTCCCCCCGGACGCCTGGGCCCTTCCAGGACGCCTGGGCCCCTCGGACATCTGGGTTCCCCCGGATGCCTGGGCCCTTCCAGGACGCCTGGGCCCCTCGGACACCTGGTCTCCCCGGACACCTGGGCCCTTCCAGGACTCCTTGGCCCCTCGGACATCTGGGTCCCCCCGGACGCCTGGGCCCTTCCAGGACGCCTGGGCCCCTCGGACATCTGGGTTCCCCCGGACGCCTGGGCCCTTCCAGGACTCCTTGGCCCCTCAAAGATCTGGGTCCCCCCGGACGCCTGGGCCCTTCCAGGACGCCTGGGCCCCTCGAACATCTGGGTCTCCATGGACGCCTGGGCCCTTCCAGGACTCCTGGGCCCCTCGGACATCTGGGTCCCCCCGGACGCCTGGGCCCTTCCAGGACGCTTTCCGCCCCTCGCGCCTCACCGGGAGGGTTCCCTTCGCCCACGCTCCTTTAGACGCGACCCGGCGAGCAAGGCTGGGACTAAGGTCGGATCCAGCCGCGGAATGATGCGGAATCCGAACGGAAAACCGACCTTTTTTAGGGAAGACGGTGGAGGAGGAGGGATGCGCCCGCCTGCCGGACGAGCCGCTGGTCGGACGGTTTCGGTGCCGGCTCGGGGCGGGCGGGTGGGTGCTGGGTGCTGCCTGCCCACGTCCCCCGTGGGGAGCTCCACAGCTGCCCTTCCGGCTCGGAGGTTTGCTCCGGAGCGTCGGCGCACCGGCTGCCCTGGAGGCTCCAAGGCCAAGGCCAAAGCCAAGACCAAGACTAAGGCCAAGACCAAGGCCAAGGCCAAGACTAAGGCCAAGGCCAACATCAAGGCCAACATCAAGGCCAAGACCAAGACCAAGGCCAAGACTAAGGCCAAGGCCAACATCAAGACAAGGCCAAGGCCAAGGCCAGGACCAAGACCAAGGCCAACATCAAGGCCAAGGCCATGACCAAGGCCATGACCAAGGCCAACATCAAGGCCAAGACTAAGACTAAGGCCAAGGCCAACATCAAGGCCAAGGCCAAGAGCAAGGCGAAGACCAAGGCGAAGGCCAAGGCCAAGACTAAAGCCAAGGCCAAGGCCAATTCCAAGACCAAGGCCAAGACCAAGGCCAAGACCAAGACTAAGGCCAAGGCCAAGGCCAAGAAGGTTCTGCAACACAAGTGACCTCGCCACCATCGCTGGAGCTTTTCTGCCTCCACCTCCACCTCTGGCTCCTCTTTCTCCATGCCCAAATGTCTCCCCGGCTCCTTCCTGCTGCCACCTTGGGCACCATGGCTGCCCCACTGCTGCCTGCGGGAGGACTACAGCTCCCAGCATGCCCTGCGGCACCATGGCCGCCCCACAGCTGCCTGCGGGAGGACTACAGCTCCCAGCATGCCCCGCAGCACCATGGCTGCCCCACAGCTGCCTGCGGGAGGACTACAGCTCCCAGCATGCCCCGCGGCACCATGGCCGCCACGAGGCCGAGGTCGGGTGGGGCTCGGGGCTGTTGGGGCCCTGCAGCAGTTTGGGGCTGTTTTGGGGTCCGGGTCTGGGGGTGACCATAGAGACGGGGCTGAGGGTGTCCTAGACGGTCGCTCCTCCAGGTGACCATAGAGACGTGCTGGAGGCCCACCCAGAGGAGCCATCTGACCATAGAGACGAGGCAGAGGGTGTCCGAGATGGTCGCTCCTCCAGGTGACCATAGAGACATGCTGGAGGCTAGACCAGAGGTGCTGCCTGGCCATAGAGATGGGGCTGAGGGTGTCCCAGACAGTTGCTCTTCCTGGCGACCATAGAGATATGCTGGAGGCTGGACCAGAAGAGCCACCTGCCCATAGAGACGGGCAGGTGTCCCAGGCAGTTTTTCCTCCTGGCAACCATAGAGATGCGCTGGAGGCTGGACCAGAGGTGCCACCTGGCCATAGAGATGGGGCAGAGGGTGTCCTAGATGGTTGCTCCTCCAGGCGACCATAGAGACATGCTGGAGGCCCACCCAGAGGAGCCACATGACCATAGAGACGAGATTGGGGGGGGTCCCAGGCGGTCGCTCCTCCAGGCGACCATAGAGACATGCTGGAGGCCCACCCAGAGGAGCCACATGACCATAGAGACGAGATTGGGGGGGGTCCCAGGCGGTCGCTCCTCCAGGCGACCATAGAGACATGCTGGAGGCCCACCCAGAGGAGCCACATGACCATAGAGACGAGATTGGGTGGGGTCCCAGGCGGTCGCTCCTCCAGGCGACCATAGAGACACGCTGGAGGCCGGTGCAGAGGTGCTGCCTAATCACAGAGCTGGAGCACACCGTGTCCTAGATGGTCGCTCCTCCCGACAACCATAGAGATGTGCTGGAGGTCGGACCAGAGGTGCTGATTCACCATAGAGATGGGGCCGAGCGTGTCCCGGACAGTCGCTCCTCCAGGCGACCATAGAGGCGCGCAGGAGGCCCGCCCAGAGGAGCTGCCGGGCCATAGAGACGGTGTGGGCAGAACGCCCCCAACCATAGAGCCGCAGAACTCCCCCCAGCCCGCCCCCCCTCCCGCCGCGGCCGCTCTGGTCTGCGCTCTTGGTGGCCGGGAGGGGGCGGGGCTGAGGGCGGGCGTTATGCAAATGAGGTGGCCGGGGGGCTTTTCCCGGCGGCATTTGCGCAGCGCCGGCAGCGGCAGTATTGGGGTGGGGGGAGGGGAGGGGACCGGACGCCTGGGCCCCTCGGATGCCCCCGGACACCTGGGCTCCCTGCTCCCACCCGACCAAACCTTCCCACCCTTTGCCGCAAGGGGCCCAGGTGTCCGGGGGGGACCCAGATGTCCAAGGGGCCCAGGCATCCTGGAAGGGCCCAGGAGTCCTGGAAGGGCCCAGGCGTCCTGGAAGGGCCCAGGCGTCCGGGTGTGTCCTCCCCCTCCCCCACCCCCCCAGCACCTGCACAGGGGGCCCAGGCGTCCGGGGCCACCCGAAGGGCCCAGGCGTCCGGGCTCCCTCCCCAGCCCCTCGCTGCCTCTCTGCAGGGCCCAGGCGTCCGAGGGGCCCAGGCGTCCGGGAGACCTGGGCATTCAGGCACCCCCTGACCCATGTACGGGGGTGCCCGGACGCCTGGGCCCCTCGTCCATGGCGGGGCTGGGGAGGCGCCCGGACGCCTGGGCCCTTCCAGTGCCTCTGAGCCTTGGATGCCCCCAGATGCCTGGGCCCCTCGGACCCCCCCGGACCCCCCCCTCCCCCCCCATGTCCGAGGGGCCCAGGCGTCCGGGCGCCAACAGGCATTCAGGGGGCCCAGGCCTCCGGGTGCCCCCCAAGCCGCCCCCCCCCCCCTTCACCCTGTGTCCGAGGGGCCCAGGCGTCCGAGGGGCCCAGGTGTCCAGAGAGGCGGCTACCCGGACGCCTGGGCCCTCTGTGCATGCGCTGCGGGGTGGGGGAGGGTGGGGACACACCCGGATGCCTGGGCCCTTCCAGGACGCCTGGGCCCCTCGGACGCCTGGGCCCTCCATCCCCAGGGTGACAGGGGAGGTGTGGGGGGTCCCCGGACGCCTGGGCCCCTCATCCAGGGGCTGCGTCAGAGGCAGCTGGGAAGGCAGCCGGACGCCTGGGCCCCTCGGACGCCCCCAGACACCTGCATCCCCCCAGGACACCTGGGCCCCCTGAATGTCTGGGAGCCCCGGACGCCTGGGCCCCTCCAATGCCTCTGCTGCCTCCAATGCCCCCGGACGCCTGGGCCCTCTGTTCCCCGCGGGGTTGGTCAGGGCGTCCCGGACGCCTGGGCCCCTTAGAGAATTGGGTCGCCCTGATTCGCCCGGACGCCTGGGCCCCCTGCACACAGGGGGAGGGGGCAACTCTTGGCGGGAGCCCGGACGCCTGGGCCCCTCAGAGATGGGGGGAGCCCAGGGCCATTGGGGGGGCCCAGGCGTCCGGGAGACCCAGGGCTCTGCGCAAGGGGCCCAGGTGTCCGGGGGAATTGGGGGCACCCAATTCCCCGAGGGGCCCAGGCGTCCGGGGGCAGCGGAGGCAGCGGAGGCATTGGAAGGGCCCAGGCATCTGAGGGGCCCAGGCGTCCGGGCCCCCCCCGCCAAGCCCTGTGACCAGAGGGCCCAGGCGTCCGGGCCCCCTCCAGCTCCAACCACTCTTCCCTAGCTACAAAGGGCCCAGGAGTCCGAGGGGCCCAGGCGTCCAGGACATTCAGGCGCCCACTGACCCTGTACGGGGGCACCCGGACGCCTGGGCCCCCTGTGCAGGGTGGAAGGGGGTCGGGAGCGTGGATTCCCCGGACGCCTGGGCCCCTCGGCTGTGGGGTTGGGGGATCCGGGGGCATCAGAGGGGCCCAGGCGTCCGGGTGCCCCTGTACACGGTCGGGGGGCGCTGGAGTGTCTGGGTGCCCCGGACGCCTGGGCCCCTCGGACGCCTGGGCCCTGCAGAGAGGCAGCGAGGGGCTGGGGAGGGAGCCCGGACGCCTGGGCCCCCTTCGCATGTGCTGGGGGGTGGGAACGCACCCGGACGCCTGGGCCCTTCTTACATGGCGTTGGGGGGGGGGGGGGGCACACGGACGCCTGGGCCCCTCCGATGCCCCCGGATCCCCCAACCCCACGGCCGAGGGGCCCAGGCGTCCGGGGAATCCCTGCTCCCGACCCCCTTCCACCCTGCACAGGGGGCCCAGGCGTCCGGGGGAACCAGGCGTCCTCTGTACAGAAGGAAAGGGGGGGGCGGTTTGGGGGTGCCCGGACGCCTGGGCCCCTCCCGGACGCCTGGGCCCTCTGGACATGGGGAAGGGGGGTCGGCTGGGGGCTGCCCCGGACGCCTGGGCCCCTCGGATGCCCCCGGACGCCTGGGCCCCCTGCTCCCACCCGACCAAACCTTCCCACCCTTTGCCGCGAGGGGCCCAGGCGTCCGGGAGCCCCCACCTCCCCCACCGCCCTGTGGATGGAGGGCCCAGGTGTCCGAGGGGCCCAGGCGTCCGAGCGCCCTCCCCGTGCCCCCCCCCAACCCATCTCTAAGGGGCCCAGGCGTCCGAGGGGCCCAGGCGTCCGGGGCACCCAGACACTCCAGCGCCCCCTGAGCCATGTACTGGGGGCCCGGACGCCTGGGCCCCTCCGACGCCCCCAGACACCTGCATCCCCCCAGGACGCCTGGGCCCCCTGAATGTCTGGGAGCCCCGGATGCCTGGGCCCCTCGGACATCTGAGTCTCCCCGGACGCCTGGGCCCTTCCAGGACGCCTGGGCCCCTCGGACACCTGGGTCTCCAGGACGCCTGGGCCCTTCCAGGACGCCTGGGCCCTTCCACGACTCCTGGGCCCTTCCAGGACTTCTGGGCCCCTCGGACACCTGGGTCTCCCTCGGACGCCTGGGCCCTTCCAGGACTCCTGGGCCCCTCGGACACCTGGGTCTCCCCGGACGCCTGGGCCCTTCCAGGACGCCTGGGCCCCTCGGACATCTGGGTCTCCCCGGACGCCTGGGCCCTTCCAGGACGCTTTCCGCCCCTCGCGCCTCACCGGGAGGGTTCCCTTCGCCCACGCTCCTTTAGACGCGACCCGTCGAGCAAGGCTGGGACTAAGGTCGGATCCAGCCGCGGAATGATGCGGAATCCGAACGGAAAACCGACCTTTTTTAGGGAAGACGGTGGAGGAGGAGGGATGCGCCCGCCTGCCGGACGAGCCGCTGGTCGGACGGTTTCGGTGCCGGCTCGGGGCGGGCGGGTGGGTGCTGGGTGCTGCCTGCCCACGTCCCCCGTGGGGAGCTCCACAGCTGCCCTTCCGGCTCGGAGGTTTGCTCCGGAGCGTCGGCGCACCGGCTGCCCTGGTGGCTCCTAGGCCAAGGCCAAGACTAAGGCCAAGACTAACGCCAAGGCCAAGACCAAGACTAACGTCAAGGCCAAGACTAACACCAAGACCAAGGCCATGACCAAGACCAAGGCCAAGACCATGGCCAAGCCTAAGACTAAGGCCAAGACCAAGGCCATGACGAAGACCAAGGCCAAGACTAAGGCCAAGACCAAAGCCAAGACCAAGACTAACACCAAGACCAAGGCCATGGCCAAGGCCAAGACCAAGACTAAGGCCAAGACCAAGGCCAACATCAAGGCCAAGACCAAAGCCAAGACTAACGCCAAGGCCAAGATCAAGACTAAGGCCAAGACCAAGACTAACGCCAAGCCAAGACCAAGACTAAGGCCAAGACCAAGGCCAAGACCAAGACAAATACCAAGACCAAAGCCAAGACCAGGACTAAGGCCAAAACCAAGGCCATGACCAAGACCAAGGCCAAGACTAAGGCCAAGGCCAACATCAAGGCCAAGAGCAAGGCCAAGACCAAGACCAAGACTAAGGCCAAGACTAAAGCCAAGACCAAGGCCATGACCAAGACCAAGGCCAAGACCAAGACCAAGGCCAACATCAAGGCCAAGACTAAAGCCAAGACCAAGGCCAAGGCCAACATCAAGGCCAAGACTAAAGCCAAGGCCAAGGCAAGGGCAAGACCAAGGCCAAGGCCAAGACCAAGACCAGACTACAGCCAAGACCAAGGCCAAGTGACCTCGCCACCATCGCTGGAGCTTTTCTGCCTCCACCTCCACCTCTGGCTCCTCCTTCTCCATGCCCAAATGTCTCCCCGGCTCCTTCCTGCCGTCACCTTGGGCACCATGGCTGCCCCACAGCTGCCTGCAGGAGGAGTACAGCTCCCAGCATGCCCCGCGGCACCATGGCTGCCCCACAGCTGCCTGCAGGAGGACTACAGCTCCCAGCATGCCCCGTGGCACCATGGCTGCCCCACAGCTGCCTGCGGGAGGACTACAGCTCCCAGCATGCCCCGCGGCACCATGGCCGCCAGGAGGGCGAGGCCGGGCGGGGCTCGGGGCTGTTGGGGCCCTGGAGCAGTTTGGGGCTCTTTTGGGGTCCGGGTCTCGGGGTGACCATAGAGACGGGGCTGAGGATGTCCCAGACGGTCGCTCCTCCAGGTGACCATAGAGATGTGCTGGAGGCCAGACCGGAGGAGCCACTGGACCACAGAGATGGAGCAGAGGGTGTCCTGGACGTTCACTCCTCCAGGTGACCATGGAGATGTGCTGGAGGCTGGCCCAGAGGTGCCACTTGACCATAGAGATGGGGCAGAGGGTGTCCCAGATGGTCGCTCCTCCAGGTGACCATAGAGACATGCTGGAGGCTAGACCAGAGGTGCTGCCTGGCCATAGAGATGGGGGGGGGGGCTGAGGGCGTCCCAGACAATCGCTCTTCCAGGTGACCATAGAGACATGCTGGAGGCCGGACCAGAAGAGCCACCTGCCCATAGAGACGGGCAGGTGTCCCAGACAGTTTTTCCTCCTGGCAACCATAGAGATGTGCCGGAGGCTGGACCAGAGGTGCCACTGGACCATAGAGATGGGGCAGAGGGCGTCCCAGATGGTCGCTCCTCCAGGCGACCATAGAGATGTGCTGGAGGTCCGCCCAGAGGAGCCACTTGACCATAGAGACGAGGTGGGGGGGGGGGGTCCCAGACGGTCGCTCCTCCAGGCGACCATAGAGACATGCTGGAGGCCAGCGCAGAGATGCTGCCTAATCATAGAGCTGGAGCACACCGTGTCCTAGATGGTCGCTCCTCCCGGCAACCATAGAGATGGGCTGGAGGTCGGACCAGAGGTGCTGCCTGACCATAGAGATGGGGCCGAGGGTGTCCCGGACAGTCGCTCCTCCAGGCGACCATAGAGATGCGCAGGAGGCCCGCCCAGAGGAGCCACCTGGCCATAGAGACAGTGTGGGCAGAGCGTCCCCAACCATAGAGCCGCGGCACCACCCCCAGCCCGCCCCCCCCTTCCGCCGCGGCCGCTCTGGTCCGCGCTCTCGGTGGCCAGGAGGGGGACGGGGCCTCGGGCGGGCGTTATGCAAATGAGGCGGCCGGGGGGCGTTTCCCAGCGGCCTTTGCGCGGCGCCGGCAGCGGCGGTATTGGGGTGGGGGGGGGGGAAGGGGACCGGACGCCTGGGCCCCTCAGACATGGCGTGAAGGGGGGGGGCGGCTTGGGGGGCGCCCGGACGCCTGGGCCCCTCCATTGCCTGGGTGCCGCGTCCACGCGCTGAGGGGGAGGCGGCCGGGGGGGGCTCGGACGCCTGGGCCCCTCGGACGCCTGGGCCCCTCGGACTCCTGGGCCCTCTGGACACGGGGAAGGGGGGTCGGCTGGGGGCTGCCCCGGACGCCTGGGCCCCTCGGATGCCCCCGGACACCTGGGCCCCCTGCTCCCACCCGACCAAACCTTCCCACCCTTTGCTGCGAGGGGCCCAGGCGTCCGGGAGCCCCCACCTCCCCCACCGCCCTGTGGATGGAGGGCCCAGGCGTCCGAGGGGCCCAGGCGTCCGGGGCACCCAGACACTCCAGCGCCCCCTGAGCCATGTACTGGGGGCCCGGACGCCTGGGCCCCTCCGACGCCCCCAGACACCTGCATCCCCCCAGGACGCCTGGGCCCCCTGAATGTCTGGGAGCCCTGGACGCCTGGGCCCTTTGGGTGGCCCCGGACGCCTGGGCCCCCTGCGCAGGTGCTGCGGGTTGGGGATGCACCCGGACGCCTGGGCCCCTCGTCCATGGGGTTGGGGCTCCAGGGGCATCAGAGGGGCCCAGGCGTCCGGGGCCCTCATGACCACTCCCCCCAGCTACAAAGGGCCCAGGTGTCCGGGAGACCCAATTCTCTGAGGGGCCCAGGCGTCCTCTGTACATGGGGGAAGGGGGGGGCAGTTTGGGGGTGCCTGGACGCCTGGGCCCCTCGGTCATCTGAGTCCCCCTGGACTCCTGGGCCCTTCCAGGACGCCTGGGCCCCTCGGACACCTGGGTCTCCCCGGACGCCTGGGCCCTTCCAGGACGCCTGGGCCCCTCGGACATCTGGGTCTCCCCGGACGCCTGGGCCCTTCCAGGACGCCTGGGCCCCTCGGACATCTGGGTCTCCCCGGACGCCTGGGCCCTTCCAGGACGCCTGGGCCCTTCCAGGACGCCTGGGCCCCTCGGACACCTGGGTCTCCCCGGACGCCTGGGCCCTTCCAGGACGCTTTCCGCCCCTCGCGCCTCACCGGGAGGGTTCCCTTCGCCCACGCTCCTTTAGACGCGACCCGTCGAGCAAGGCTGGGACTAAGGTCGGATCCAGCCGCAGAATGATGCGGAATCCGAACGGAAAACCGACCTTTTTTAGGGAAGACGGTGGAGGAGGAGGGATGCGCCCGCCTGCCGGACGAGCCGCTGGTCGGACGGTTTCGGTGCCGGCTCGGGGCGGGCGGGTGGGTGCTGGGTGCTGCCTGCCCACGTCCCCCGTGGGGAGCTCCACAGCTGCCCTTCCGGCTCGGAGGTTTGCTCCGGAGCGTCGGCGCATCGGCTGCCCTGGTGGCTCCTAGGCCAAGGCCAAGACTAAGGCCAAGACTAACGCCAAGGCCAAGACCAAGACTAACGCCAAGGCCAAGACTAACACCAAGACCAAGGCCATGACCAAGACCAAGGCCAAGACCATGGCCAAGCCTAAGACTAAGGCCAAGACCAAGGCCATGACGAAG
This sequence comes from Apteryx mantelli, assembly GCF_036417845.1. Lineage (NCBI taxonomy): Eukaryota > Metazoa > Chordata > Aves > Apterygiformes > Apterygidae > Apteryx > Apteryx mantelli. Next base: position 16,154,930 of record NC_089997.1, read on the forward strand.
ACCAAGGCCAAGACTAAGGCCAAGACCAAAGCCAAGACCAAGACTAACACCAAGACCAAGGCCATGGCCAAGGCCAAGACCAAGACTAAGGCCAAGACCAAGGCCAACATCAAGGCCAAGACCAAAGCCAAGACTAACGCCAAGGCCAAGATCAAGACTAAGGCCAAGACCAAGACTAACGCCAAGCCAAGACCAAGACTAAGGCCAAGACCAAGGCCAAGACCAAGACAAATACCAAGACCAAAGCCAAGACCAGGACTAAGGCCAAAACCAAGGCCATGACCAAGACCAAGGCCAAGACTAAGGCCAAGGCCAACATCAAGGCCAAGAGCAAGGCCAAGACCAAGACCAAGACTAAGGCCAAGACTAAAGCCAAGACCAAGGCCATGACCAAGACCAAGGCCAAGACCAAGACCAAGGCCAACATCAAGGCCAAGACTAAAGCCAAGACCAAGGCCAAGGCCAACATCAAGGCCAAGACTAAAGCCAAGGCCAAGGCAAGGGCAAGACCAAGGCCAAGGCCAAGACCAAGACCAGACTACAGCCAAGACCAAGGCCAAGTGACCTTGCCACCATCGCTGGAGCTTTTCTGCCTCCACCTCCACCTCTGGCTCCTCCTTCTCCATGCCCAAATGTCTCCCCGGCTCCTTCCTGCCGTCACCTTGGGCACCATGGCTGCCCCACAGCTGCCTGCAGGAGGAGTACAGCTCCCAGCATGCCCCGCGGCACCATGGCTGCCCCACAGCTGCCTGCAGGAGGACTACAGCTCCCAGCATGCCCCGTGGCACCATGGCTGCCCCACAGCTGCCTGCGGGAGGACTACAGCTCCCAGCATGCCCCGCGGCACCATGGCCGCCAGGAGGGCGAGGCCGGGCGGGGCTCGGGGCTGTTGGGGCCCTGGAGCAGTTTGGGGCTCTTTTGGGGTCCGGGTCTCGGGGTGACCATAGAGACGGGGCTGAGGATGTCCCAGACGGTCGCTCCTCCAGGTGACCATAGAGATGTGCTGGAGGCCAGACCGGAGGAGCCACTGGACCACAGAGATGGAGCAGAGGGTGTCCTGGACGTTCACTCCTCCAGGTGACCATGGAGATGTGCTGGAGGCTGGCCCAGAGGTGCCACTTGACCATAGAGATGGGGCAGAGGGTGTCCCAGATGGTCGCTCCTCCAGGTGACCATAGAGACATGCTGGAGGCTAGACCAGAGGTGCTGCCTGGCCATAGAGATGGGGGGGGGGGGGCTGAGGGTGTCCCAGACAATCGCTCTTCCAGGTGACCATAGAGACATGCTGGAGGCCGGACCAGAAGAGCCACCTGCCCATAGAGACGGGCAGGTGTCCCAGACAGTTTTTCCTCCTGGCAACCATAGAGATGTGCCGGAGGCTGGACCAGAGGTGCCACTGGACCATAGAGATGGGGCAGAGGGCGTCCCAGATGGTCGCTCCTCCAGGCGACCATAGAGATGTGCTGGAGGTCCGCCCAGAGGAGCCACTTGACCATAGAGACGAGGTGGGGGGGGGGGGGTCCCAGACGGTCGCTCCTCCAGGCGACCATAGAGACATGCTGGAGGCCAGCGCAGAGATGCTGCCTAATCATAGAGCTGGAGCACACCGTGTCCTAGATGGTCGCTCCTCCCGGCAACCATAGAGATGGGCTGGAGGTCGGACCAGAGGTGCTGCCTGACCATAGAGATGGGGCCGAGGGTGTCCCGGACAGTCGCTCCTCCAGGCGACCATAGAGATGCGCAGGAGGCCCGCCCAGAGGAGCCGCCTGGCCATAGAGACAGTGTGGGCAGAGCGTCCCCAACCATAGAGCCGCGGCACCACCCCCAGCCCGCCCCCCCCTTCCGCCGCGGCCGCTCTGGTCCGCGCTCTCGGTGGCCAGGAGGGGGCGGGGCCGCGGGCGGGCGTTATGCAAATGAGGCGGCCGGGGGGCGTTTCCCAGCGGCCTTTGCGCGGTGCCCGGCAGCGGCGGTATTGGGGCGGGGGGGGGGAGGGGACCGGACACCTGGGCCCCTCGGACATGGCGTGAAGGGGGGGGGCGGCTTGGGGGGCGCCCGGACGCCTGGGCCCCTCCATTGCCTGGGTGCCGCGTCCACGTGCTGAGGGGGAGGCGGCTGGGGGGGGGGGGCTCGGACGCCTGGGCCCCTCGGACGCCTGGGTCCCTCCTGCACCAGGACAGGGGTTCGGCTGGGTAGAGACGCCAGGACGCCTGGGCCCCCTGAATGCCTGGGTCTCCCGGACGCCTGGGCCCCTCGGACGCCTGGGCCCCCTGCACGTGTGCTACAGGGTGGGGGCTGGGGACACTGCAGGACGCCTGGGCCCCTGGGACATGGGGGGGGAGGGCGGGTCCAGGGGCGTCCGGGGGGCCCAGGCGTCCGGGGGCATCCGAGGCTCAGAGGCACTGGAAGGGCCCAGGTGTCCGGGCGCCTCCCCAGCCCCGCCATGGACGAGGGGCCCAGGCGTCCGGGCACCCCCATACATGGGTCGGGGGCGCCTGAATGCCCAGGTCTCCCGGACGCCTGGGCCCCTCGGACGCCTGGGCCCCTCGGAGAGCCGGTTTCCCTGGACGCCTGGGCCCTCTGTTCCCCGCGGGGTTGGTCAGGGCGTCCCGGACGCCTGGGCCCCTTAGAGACGGGTTGGGGGGGGGTGCACGGGGAGGGCGCTCGGACGCCTGGGCCCCTCGGACGCCTGGGCCCCTCGGACACCCCCGGACACCCCCTCCCCCTCCATGTCCGAGGGGCCCAGGCGTCCTGCAGTGTTCCCAGCCCCCACCCTGCACCACACGCGCAGGGGGCCCAGGCGTCCGGGGCAGTCCCCAGCCAACCCCCCTTCCCTGTGTCCAGAGAGCCCAGGCGTCCTCTGTACAGAAGGGAAGGGGGGGGGTCAGTTTGGGGGTGCCCGGACGCCTGGGCCCCTCGGACATCTGGGTCCCTCCCGGACGCCTGGGCCCTTCCAGGACGCCTGGGCCCCTCGGACATCTGGGTCTCCCTGGACGCCTGGGCCCTTCCAGGACGCCTGGGCCCCTCGGACACCTGGGTCTCCCCGGACGCCTGGGCCCTTCCAGGACTCCTGAGCCCCTCGGACATCTGGGTCCCCCCGGACGCCTGGGCCCTTCCAGGACGCCTGGGCCCCTTGGACATCTGGGTCCCTCCCGGACGCCTGGGCCCTTCCAGGACGCCTGGGCCCCTCAGACATCTGGGTCTCCCCAGACGCCTGGGCCCTTCCAGGACTCCTGGGCCCCTCAAACATCTGGGTCCCTCCCGGACGCCTGGGCCCTTCCAGGACTCCTGGGCCCCTCAAACATCTGGGTCCCTCCCGGACGCCTGGGCCCTTCCAGGACGCCTGGGCCCCTCAAACATCTGGGTCTCCCCGGATGCCTGGGCCCTTCCAGGACTCCTGGGCCCCTCGGACACCTGGGTCTCCCCAGACGCCTGGGCCCTTCCAGGACGCCTGGGCCCCTCGGACATCTGGGTCCCCCCGGACGCCTGGGCCCTTCCAGGACTCCTGGGCCCCTCAGACATCTGGGTCTCCAGGACGCCTGGGCCCTTCCAGGACTCCTGGGCCCCTCAGACATCTGGGTCTCCAGGACGCCTGGGCCCTTCCAGGACGCCTGGGCCCCTCAGACATCTGGGTCTCCAGGATGCCTGGGCCCTTCCAGGACTCCTGGGCCTCTCGGACACCTGGGTCTCCCCGGACGCCTGGGCCCTTCCAGGACGCCTGGGCCCCTCGGACATCTGGGTCCCCCCGGACGCCTGGGCCCTTCCAGGACGCCTGGGCCCCTTGGACATCTGGGTCCCTCCCGGACGCCTGGGCCCTTCCAGGACGCCTGGGCCCCTCGGACACCTGGGTCTCCAGGACGCCTGGGCCCTTCCAGGACGCCTGGGCCCCTCGGACACCTGGGTCTCCAGGACGCCTGGGCCCTTCCAGGACTCCTGAGCCCCTCGGACATCTGGGTCCCCCCGGACGCCTGGGCCCCTCGGACACCTGGGTCTCCCCGGACGCCTGGGCCCTTCCAGGACGCTTTCCGCCCCTCGCGCCTCACCGGGAGGGTTCCCTTCGCCCACGCTCCTTTAGACGCGACCCGTCGAGCAAGGCTGGGACTAAGGTCGGATCCAGCCGCGGAATGATGCGGAATCCGAACGGAAAACCGACCTTTTTTAGGGAAGACGGTGGAGGAGGAGGGATGCGCCCGCCTGCCGGACGAGCCGCTGGTCGGACGGTTTCGGTGCCGGCTCGGGGCGGGCGGGTGGGTGCTGGGTGCTGCCTGCCCACGTCCCCCGTGGGGAGCTCCACAGCTGCCCTTCCGGCTCGGAGGTTTGCTCCGGAGCGTCGGCGCATCGGCTGCCCTGGTGGCTCCAAGGCCAAGGCCAAGACTAAGGCCAAGACCAAGGCCAAGGCCAAGACCAAAGCCAAGACCAAGACTAACGCCAAAGCCAAGGCCAACATCAAGACCAAGGCCAAGACTAAGGCCAAGACCAAGGCCAAGACTAAGGCCAAGGCCAACATCAAGACCAAGGCCCAGGCCAAGGCCAGGACTAAGGCCAAGGCCAAAATCAAGGCCAAGACCAAGGCCAAGGGCAAGGCCATGACCAAGGCCAAGGCCCACATCAAGGCCAAGAGCAAGGCCAACATCAAGGCCAAGACTAAGACTAAGGCCAAGGCCAACATCAAGGCCAAGGCCAAGAGCAAGGCGAAGACCAAGGTGAAGACCAAGGCCAAGACCAAGGCCAAGACTAAAGCCAAGGCAAAGGCCAATTCCAAGACCAAGGCCAAGACCAAGGCCAAGGCAAGGGCAAGACCAAGGCCAAGACCAAGACTAAGGCCAAGGCCAAGGCCAAGAAGGTTCTGCAACACAAGTGACCTCGCCACCATCGCTGGAGCTTTTCTGCCTCCACCTCCACCTCTGGCTGCTCTTGCTCCATGCCCAAATGTCTCCCCGGCTCCTTCCTGCCGTCACCTTGGGCACCATGGCTGCCCCACAGCTGCCTGCGGGAGGGCTACAGCTCCCAGCATGCCCCGCGGCACCATGGCCGCCACGAGGCCGAGGTCGGGCGGGGCTCGGGGCTGTTGGGGCCCTGCAGCAATTTGGGGCTGTTTTGGGGTCCGTGGGGACCTTCGGGTCCGGGTCCATAGAGACGGGGCTGAGGGTGTCCTAGACGGTCGCTCCTCCAGGTGACCATAGAGATGTGCTGGAGGCTGGACCGGAGGAGCCACTGGACCATAGAGATGGAGCAGAGGGTGTCCCGGACGTTCGCTCCTCCAGGCGACCATAGAGACGTGCCGGAGGCCCGCCCAGAGGAGCCGTCTGACCATAGAGATGAGGCAGAGAGTGTCCCAGATGGTCGCTCCTCCAGGCGACCATAGAGACACGCTGGAGGCTAGACCAGAGGTGCTGCCTGGCCATAGAGATGGGGCTGAGGGTGTCCCAGACAGTCGCTCTTCCAGGCGACCATAGAGATATGCTGGAGGCTGGACCAGAAGAGCCACCTGCCCATAGAGACGGGAGGGTGTCCCAGACAGTTTTTCCTCCTGACAACCATAGAGATGCGCTGGAGGCTGGACCAGAGGTGCCACTGGACCATAGAGATGGGGCAGAGGGCATCCCAGATGGTCGCTCCTCCAGGCGACCATAGAGATGTGCTGGAGGTCCGCCCAGAGGAGCCACTTGACCATAGAGACGAGGTGGGGGGGGTCCCAGACGGTCGCTCCTCCAGGCGACCATAGAGACATGCTGGAGGCCAGCGCAGAGGTGCTGCCTAATCATAGAGCTGGAGCACACCGTGTCCTAGATGGTCGCTCCTCCCGGCAACCATAGAGATGGGCTGGAGGTCGGACCAGAGGTGCTGCCTGACCATAGAGATGGGGCCGAGGGTGTCCCGGACAGTCGCTCCTCCAGGCGACCATAGAGATGCGCAGGAGGCCTGCCCAGAGGAGCCACCTGGCCATAGAGACAGTGTGGGCAGAGCGTCCCCAACCATAGAGCCGCGGCACCACCCCCAGCCCGCCCCCCCCTTCCGCCGCGGCCGCTCTGGTCCGCGCTCTCGGTGGCCAGGAGGGGGCGGGGCCGCGGGCGGGCGTTATGCAAATGAGGCGGCCGGGGGGGGGCGTTTCCCGGCGGCCTTTGCGCGGTGCCCGGCAGCGGCGGTATTGGGGCGGGGGGGGGGAGGGGACCGGATGCCTGGGCCCCTCGGACGCCTGGGCCCTGCAGAGAGGCAGCAAGGGGCAGGGGAGGGAGCCCGGACGCCTGGGCCCCCTGTACACGTGGGGGGGGGGGGCAGCCTGGAGGGGCTGCCCGGACGCCTGGGCCCCTCAGAGAGTCAGTTTCCCCGGATGCCTGGGCCCTCTGTTCCCCGCGGGGTTGGTCAGGGCGTCCCGGACGCCTGGGCCCCTTAGAGAATTGGGTCGCCCTGATTCGCCCGGACGCCTGGGCCCCCTGCACACAGGGGGAGGGGGGCAACTCTTGGCAGGGGCCCGGACGCCTGGGCCCCTCAGAGCTGGGGGGGCCCAGGGCCATTGGGGGGGCCCAGGCGTCCGGGAGACCCAGGGCTCTGCGCAAGGGGCCCAGGCGTCCGGGGGCGTCGGGGGCACCCAATTCTCCTAGGGGCCCAGGCGTCCGGGCCATAACCCCCCCCCAATAGCCGCTCACCCTCCCCCGGTGCACAGAGGGCCCAGGCGTCCGGGCGTCCCCCACCTCACACCATGTCCAAGGGGCCCAGGCGTCCGGGAGGGACCCAAACCGACCCCCCCCCATCTTGTGTCCAAGGGGCCCAGGCGTCCTCGGTACACGAAGGAAGGGGGGGGGCGCTGTGGGGGTGCCCGGACGCCTGGGCCCCTCGGACGCCTGGGCCCCTCCAATGCCTCTGCTGCCTCCAATGCCCCCGGACGCCTGGGCCCCTTAGACGGGAGGGGCAGGGGGTGACGCCGGGGAGTATCCCGGGGACACCTGGGCCCCTCGGACGCCTGGGCCCCTTGGACATGGTGTGAGGTGGGATCTTGCCCGGACGCCTGGGCCCCTTGGGGAACTGGGTGCCCCCGATCCCCCCGGACGCCTGGGCCCCTCGGACCCCCCCAGAGCCCCAGGTCACTCCCTTCCCCTCGTTCAGAGCGGGCCCAGGCATCCGAGGGGCCCAGGCGTCCGAGCGCCCTCCCCGTCCCCCCCCCAACCCGTCTCTAAGGGGCCCAGGTGTCCGGGACGCCCTGACCAACCCCGCAGGGAACAGAGGGCCCAGGCGTCCGGGGAAACCGGCTCTCCGTGGGGCCCAGGCGTCCGGGTGCCCCTTGGCGCCCCCCCTCCCCACCCATGTAGGAGGGGCCCAGGCGTCCGAGGGGCCCAGGCGTCCGGGGCTCCCAGACATTCAGGCGCCCCCTAACCATGTATGGGGGGGCCCGGACGCCTGGGCCCCTTGGAGAAATGAGTCACTCCCGGACGCCTGGGCCCCTCGGAGGCCTGGGCCCTGCATGGCGGCAGCGAGGGGCTGGGGAGGGAGCCCGGACGCCTGGGCCCTTTGGGTGGCCCCGGACGCCTGGGCCCCCTGTGCAGGTGCTGCGGGGTGGGGGAGGGGGAGGACACACCCGGACACCTGGGCCCTTCCAGGACTCCTGGGCCCCTCGGACACCTGGGTCTCCCCGGACGCCTGGGCCCTTCCAGAACTCCTGGGCCCTTCCAGGACGCCTGGGCCCCTCAGACATCTGGGTCCCCCCGGACGCCTGGGCCCTTCCAGGATGCCTGGGCCCTTCCAGGACTCCTGGGCCCCTCGGACACCTGGGTCCCCCGGACGCCTGGGCCCTTCCAGGACGCCAGGGCCCCTCGGACATCTGGGCCCTTCCAGGACGCCTGGGCCCCTTGGACATCTGGGACCCCCGGACGCCTGGGCCCTTCCAGGACGCCTGGGCCCCTCAGACATCTGGGTCCCCCCGGTCGCCTGGGCCCTTCCAGGACGCCTGGGCCCTTCCAGGACGCCTGGGCCCCTCGGACATCTGGGTCTCCCCGGACGCCTGGGCCCTTACAGGACGCCTGGGCCCCTCGGACATCTGGGTCTCCCCGGACACCTGGGCCCTTACAGGACGCCTGGGCCCCTCGGACATCTGGGTCCCCCCGGACGTCTGGGCCCTTCCAGGACTCCTGGGCCCCTCGGACACCTGGGTCTCCAGGACGCCTGGGCCCTTCCAGGACTCCTGGGCCCCTCGGACATCTGGGTCCCCCCAGACGCCTGGACCCTTCCAGGACGCCTGGGCCCCTCGGACATCTGGGTCTCCAGGACTCCTGGGCCCCTCGGACATCTGAGTCTGCCCGGACGCCTGGGCCCTTCCAGGACGCCTGGGCCCCTCGGACACCTGGGCCCTTCCAGGACTCCTGGGCCCCTCGGACATCTGAGTCTGCCCGGACGCCTGGGCCCTTCCAGGACGCCTGGGTCCCTCGGACATCTGGGCTCTTCCAGGACGCCTGGGCCCTTCCAGGACGCCTGGGCCCCTCGGACATCTGGGTCTCCCAGGACGCCTGGGCCCTTCCAGGACGCCTGGGTCCTTCCAGGACGCCTGGGCCCCTCGGACATCTGGGTCTCCAGGACTCCTGGGTCCTTCCAGGACTCCTGGGCCCCTCGGACACTTGGGTCCCCCCGGACGCCTGGGCCCTTCCAGGACGCCTGGGCCCCTCGGACATCTGGGTCTTCAGGACGCCTGGGCCCTTCCAGGACGCCTGGGCCCCTCGGACATCTGGGTCTTCAGGACGCCTGGGCCCTTCCAGGACGCCTGGGCCCCTCGGACATCTGGGACTCCAGGACGCCTGGGCCCTTCCAGGACGCCTGGGCCCCTCGGACGCCTGGGCCCTTCCAGGACTCCTGGGCACTTCCAGGACGCCTGGGCCCCTTGGACATCTGAGTCTCCCCGGACGCCTGGGCCCCTCGGACATCTGGGTCTCCCCGGACGCCTGGGCCCCTCGAACATCTGGGTCCCCCTGGACTCCTAGGCCCTTCCAGGACGCCTGGGCCCCTCGGACATCTGGGTCCCCCCGGACGCCTGGGCCCTTCCAGGACGCCTGGGCCCCTCGGACATCTGGGTCCCCCCGGACGCCTGGGCCCAGTCATCCAGCTCCCCCTAAACTGCCCCCCACCCCATGTCCCAGGGGCCCAGGCATCCGGGCCCCTCCCCCAATGGTCCCCCCCCAAACCATCTCCGAGGGACCCAGGCGTCCGAGGGGCCCAGGCGTCCGGCTCCCTCCCTCTCCCAGTCCCGCCGCTCACTGCCACGTCCACTGCCGGCGCCGCGCAAAGGCCGCCGGGAAACGCGGCCCCAGCGCGCTCATTTGCATAACAGCGCCCACGGCCCCGCCCCTCCCGGCCACTGAGAGCGCGGGCCGGAGCGGCCGCGGCCAGAGGGGGCGGGCTGGGCAGCACCGCGGCTCTATGGTTGGGGGCGCTCTGCCCGCGCTGTCTCTATGGTCTCCGCAGCGGAGGAGCGGTCTGCAAGGTGCCGCCCTGCGACTCTATGGTCGCCTGGAGTAGCGACTGTCTGGGACATCATCTGCCCCATCTCTATGGTCAGGTGGCTGCTCTGGGCCGGCCTCCAGCATATCTCTATTGTTCCCCGGAGGAGCAGCCATCTGGGACACCCTCTAAACTCCTCTCTATGGTCAGGGAGCTGTTCTGGTCTGGCCTCCAGCACATCTCTATGGTCTCCCCAGCAGAGGGACACTCTGGGATTCCCCTGCCAGTCCTCTATGCCACAGGGGCAGCTTGCATCTTCTCTCCCTCTCTATGGTTCCCCCCCCAAACTCCCTCTCTATGGTCACCAGCAGGCAGCCCCTCTGGTGCCTCTTCACCCCCCTCTCTATGGCTTCACCCCACAGCCATTAGCGCTGTTACTGGGGGGGGGTCACACCCGGGCCACGAGCGCCATGTCACGCGTGTCCCCCGCGGGGCCTAAGCGTGTCCCGTGCATGTGACACACGTGTCCCACCCTTGTCACACGTGTGTCACCCCTGTGTCACACCCGGGCCACGAGCGCCATGCGTCACGCGTGTCCCATGCGGGGCCTAAGCGTGTTGCACGTGTCATGCCCGTGTCACCCCCATGTCACATGCATGTCACATGTGTCACCAGCCCCCCACGGGTGTCACCGGCACCTGGCAGGTGTCACCGGCCCCCTACGGGTGTCACCAGCCCCCCACGGGTGTCACCAGCACCCGGTGGGTGTCACCTCCAGCAGCTCCTGGGCGTCCTCAAGGGTCATCAGCACCCTGGGGACACAGGGGGGCACCCGTTAGCTGGGGGGGGGGCACCCCGGGACCCCCTGCCACCCATGGGTGCCTCCCCGGCCTCTGGGGGGGGTCGGGGCCATCAGTGGCGGGATTGAAGGGGGTTAAGGGGGGGCAGGACCCCAAATTCCCCCCCAGGGACCCCAAATTCCCCCTCGGGGGTGGTGGCACCCACCACGGGTCACCCAAGGGCGACAGCACCCAGGATTTTGGGGGGGGGGAGGAGGGAGGGAAGGGGGAGGGGTGGCGGCAGCCGCTGAGGCTTGTCCCCCCCCCTTGTCCCCCCCCCCAGGGCTTGTCACCCCCCCTTGTCACCCTCCCCCTCAAGGCTTGTCACCCCCCCTCAGGGCTTGTCACCCCCCCTTGTCCCCCCCCTCAGGGCTCGTCCCCCCCCTTGTCCCCCTCCTCAGGGCTTGCCCCCCCCCTCAGGGCTTGTCACCCCCCCTTGTCACCCCCCTTAGGGCTTGTTCCCCCCCCCCTCAGGGCTTGTCACCCCACCCCAGGCTTGTCCCCCCCTTGTCCCCCCCGTCAGGGCTCGTCCCCCCCCTTGTCCCCCTTCCCTCAGGGCTTGTCCCCCCCCCCGTCAGCCTCCCTCAGGGTTTGTCCCCCCCTTGTCCCCCCCCTCAGGGCTCGTCCCCCCCCCCAGGGCTTGTCCCCTCCCCCTCAGGGCTTGTCACCTCCCTTGTCACCCCCCCAGGGCTTGTCCCCTCCCCCTCAGGGCTTGTCCCCCCCCCCTCAGCCCTTGTCCCTCAGGGCCTCGCCCATCGCCCCCCCCCCCCCCACGGCACCGCCGCGCCCGGCCGCCGCCGCCGCCGCCATGGCGCCGCCGCGCCCGTTGCGAGCCAGGCGCGCGCCCCGCCCCGCCCCTCGCGCCGCCGCCGCCCAATGGGAGCGCGCCGCCGCGCCCGCGCCCCGCCCCCCCGGCACCGCCCAATTGGGAGCGCGCCGCCGCGCCCGCGCCCGCCCCCCCGCCCCCGGCGCCGCCCAATGGAGCCGCGGGAGGGGGGGGAGGAGGCGGGAGGAGGGAGGGAGGAGGAGGCGCATGCGCGCAGCGAGGGCGGGCAAAATGGCGGCGCCGGTCGCCTAGCAACGCGGGGCGCGGAGAGGAGGAGGGGGAGAAAATGGCCGCCCGGAGACGGGCCCCGCCCGGAGGGTAAACACGGGGCTGGGCGCGGCCCTGGGGCCCCTATGGCGCCTATAGCCCCCCCGTAACCCCCCCAGGCCCGTAGTTCCTGCTGCCCTCTCCCAGCCCTGGAGCCCCTATAGCCCCCCCCAGCCCCTATAGACCCCCCCGCCCCCCCCCCGCAGAGCCCCCTCCTCGGCCCCTATAGCCCCCATACCGCCCTCGCCACCCTCCTAGCCCCCCAGCCCCTATAGCCCCCCCATTACCCTCCTCACGACCCTCCTGCCCCCCCCAGCCCCTATAGCCCCCATATACCCCCCTCACCACCCTCCTGCCCCCCAGCCCCTATAGCCCCCCCATACCCCCCTCACGACCCTCCTGCCCCCCCAGCCCCTATAGCCCCCCATACCCTCCTCACGACCCTCCTGCCCCCCCCAGCCCCTATAGCCCCCATATACCCCCCTCACCACCCTCCTGCCCCCCCAGCCCCTATAGCCCCCCCATACCCCCCTCACGACCCTCCTGCCCCCCCAGCCCCTATAGCCCCCCATACCCTCCTCACGACCCTCCTGCCCCCCCAGCCCCTATAGCCCCCATATACCCCCCTCACCACCCTCCTGCCCCCCCAGCCCCTATAGCCCCCCCATACCCCCCTCACGACCCTCCTGCCCCCCCAGCCCCTATAGCCCCCCATACCCTCCTCACGACCCTCCTGCCCCCCCCAGCCCCTATAGCCCCCCCATACCCCCCTCACAACCTTCCTGCCCCCCCAGCCCCTATAGCCCCCCCATATACCCCCCTCACGACCCTCCTGCCCCACAGCCCCTATAGCCCCCATATACCCCCTCACGACCCTCCTGCCCCCCCAGCCCCTATAGCCCCCCCATACCCCCCTCACGACCCTCCTGCCCCCCCAGCCCCTATAGCCCCCCATATACCCCCCTTGCCACCCTCCTGCCCCCCAGCCCCTATAGCCCCCCATATACCCCCCTCGCGACCCTCCTGCCCCCCCAGCCCCTATAGCCCCCATATACCCCCCTCACGACCCTCCTGCCCCCCCAGCCCCTATAGCCCCCCATACCCCCCTCACAACCCTCCTGCCCCCCCCAGCCCCTATAGCCCCCATATACCCCCCCTCACCACCCTCCTGCCCCCCAGACCCTATAGCCCCCCCATACCCCCCTGCCCACCCCACACAGTCTCCCCCAGCCCCTATAGCCCCCCCATACCACTCCCCCCTCCCCTCTCCCCTCTCCTATAGCCTCCACGCCGCCCCCTCCCCCCCGGCCCCTATACCCCCCCATGCCATCCCCCTTCCCCCCTCCCCCCGGGCCCCTATAGCCCCCACACCACCTCCGTGGCCCCTATAGCCCCCCCACACACACACTGTGCCCCCTCCCCTGCTGGCCCCTATAGCCCCCCCCACCATCCCCCTCCTGGCGCCTATAGCCCCCCCCATAACGCCCCCCTTCCCCCAGCCCCTATAGCCCCCATATGATCCCCCCCCCCAGCCTGTATAGCCCCCTCGCTGCCCCCCAGCCCCTATAGCCCCCATAACACCCCCCTCCTGGCCCCTATAGCCCCCATATGATCCCCTCCAGCCTGTATAGCCCCCTCACTGCCCCCCAGCCCCTATAGCCCCCACACTGTCCCCCCCCACCCCTATAGCCCCCCTGGCCCCTATAGCCCCCATATGGTCCCCCCCGGCCCCTATAGCCCCCATACGGTCTCCTCCCCTCCCCCCCCCCGGGTGGGGCCGGTTCCAGTTCTGTTCCGGCTCCGTTTCTGCCCCGTGGCGCCGGGATCCGCCCCGGGTGGGGGGGGGGAGGGGGGGGATCCTGCCCCGGGGGGGGCAAATAACCCCCTGGGGGGGGCAAATAACCCCGGGGGGGGCAAATAATCCGGGGGGGGGGAGACCCGGGGGCGGGAAGACCCGGGAGGGGGGGGAAGACCCGGGGCGGGAAGAGCCGGGGGGGGGGGGGAAGACCCGGGGGGGGGAAGACCTAGGGGGGGAAGAGCCGGGGGCGGGGCCTGCCCCGGGGGGCGGGGCCGGGGGCGGGGCCGGGGCAAAGAGCTGAGGCGGCGGCGGCGGCGCTTCCGCCTCAGGGGAGAGCTGTTGCCCCACGGCGAGACCCGCCCTGCCCCACGGCGAGGGGGAACTGCCCCACGGCGAGGAAATCTGCCCCACGGCGAGGGGGATCTGCCCCACAGTGAGACCTGCTGCCCCACGGCGAGCAAATCTGCCCCACGGCGAGGGGGAACTGCCCCACGGTGAGACCTGCTGCCCCACGGTGAGCAAATCTGCCCCACAGTGAGGGGGATCCGCTCCGCGGCGAGCAAATCTGCCCCACGGCGAGCAAATCTGCCCCCACGGAGAGACCCCCCCCCTGCCCCACAGCAGCGAGATCTGCCCCACGGCAAGCAAATCTGCCCCACGGCGAGGGGGAACTGCCCCACGGCGAGCAAATCTGCCCCACGGTGAGAGGGATTTGCCCCACGGTGAGCAAATCTGCCCCACGGCGGCGAGATCTGCCCCACGGCGAGGGGGATCCGCCCCGCAGTGAGTTGATCTGCCCCACGGCGAGGGGGATCCGCCCCACGGTGAGCAAATCTGCCCCCACAGTGGCAAGATCTGCCCCGCGGTGAGTTGATCTGCCCCACGGCGAGGGGGATCCGCCCCAA